>NC_081174.1:23328695-24019195 GCF_012432095.1 Onychostoma macrolepis
GAATTGGAAACAGTAGGGTCCAAAAAAAATAAATAAATACTGATTACAAAGTGAAGTATCTTTTTTTCCTTTAACAATACATAATGAATCATGTTTATTCTTAGAGATAATTCAGGCGTTGGGTATTTAAGAGCTGATTACGTAGAATATTAGTCACCAGTAGAACAACCATTCATTTATGCAGAAAAAAGCTAATACCCACCATTATCCTTTTGGTTTTTGTGAGGAGGGAGATGAGGTGGAGGAGTTTTCATTCAGTATCAGTCCTTGACATCAGTTTTTCATTTAGAAAAAGACATTCACAAATAGTGTGTATGTACACATTTGCTCTTTAAACCCTGTATACTCGTTCAGAAATAAATCAGTACATTTTTACAATTCTAGTGCTGTCAAACGATTAATCGCGATTAATCACATCCAAAATAAAAGTTTTTGTTTACATAATATATGTATGTGTGCTGTGTATATTTATTATGCATATATAAATACACACACATGCATGTATATATTTCAGAAAAATAGGTTATGCTTATATATTAGATATATTTATAATATAAATTATATGAATATATAGACATGTAAATACATGTAAATATTTAATTTATAAAATGTGTGTATGTATATACTGTCACACACAGAGACGTAGACCAAAGGTGAGTAAATGACAAGTATGTTTATTGACAAGTAAAAGGTAAGGATCTTGATGAGAAACTGGGGTGAGAAACTTGGTGACTGGGTGAATCCAATGGGTCTTGGTGGAAGGTGACTGAATCCTTTGATTGCAGGGTAATAGCTGATCGGGAACCTGGAAGCTTGGAATTCCGTCACGGGGAATCGTTGGAGAGACTGGGGAGAAAGTCTGAGACAACAGGTAAGTATACACACAGGTCGATATGCGTAGAGTCTGGTAACTGTTCTGGTAGTGAACCGTAGACCGGATGATGAATGTCAGAGAGCGTGGGTGCTTTATGGGAGTGCTGATGAGGGTGAGCAGGTTCAGGTGATTAGAACTCAGGTGACTGTGATCTGGTGATTGCTGTTGATGACGGTGACTGTGACTCTCTGACATATACACAATAAATATTATGACGGGAGGAGCCAACGACAGACACAGTGGGTGTGGCGTCAGGCCTCGGAGAGGCTTTTATTAAACAAAAACAATAAAATAAAGTGTCCAAGGGGAAAAAGTGTCCAAAAGAAACAAGGGATCTGGTGTCCTCGTCGTGCTGTGGGGCTTGTGAAGGAGGGCAGTGTTCTAGAAGGGAGGGTCCAGGTAAGGGGCGGAGTCCGGCGGCCGCACACTTTGCGGCTCGGGTCCGGGGCGTGAGGGGCGGCGGCTTCATTCTAGCGGCGGCTCTTCCTCTCCGGCGGGACTTGTACGACCCGGCATCTTGGCCCGACGACCGCAATACGGGTGCGGCTTTCATCTGGACCGCAGGTTCGGCAGCTCACGTCTCCGGTGGCGCGGAAGTCCCTCTACGCTGCCTTCCTGGACCCACGAGGACACCAGCGTGCATGCACGGGGGAAGAGACCGGTCTCTCGAGGAGAGGCGCGCTTGACATTTAAACAGCGGCGGTGATGAGGCTCCATTCGATTCAGGTGAGCCTCATCACACGCCGCCCACCCTCGCTGTTTCCACGCCCCTCCTCTCTCACACACCCACTCCTGTCGGGAGCCTGGTGAAGGGCAGCGAATAAGGGACGGGGCGGTGATGACAATAAGGGGAAGGGCAACCGACTCGTCACATCCCCCCCCCCAAGCGACATCCCCGTCATCAGGCCGCCGCCCACGCAGGAGTGCTACCTTCCTCAACCAGGCTCCAGCGGTCGGAGTGGGCGGGGCAGGGATTCCTCTCCGGGCAATCCTCCCTCTCGCACTGCGCCGGAACAAGGACAGAGAAACTGGGCATTAGTCGACAGCCTCCACCAACCACAGGGTAAAATGACAACTGAAGAAACATCACTTACCCCTTTGGTGGCTGGGAGGCCGTCTCCGTCGTTCCTCTGTCCCATTATGGTTTTCCACGAACTTCTGCGGGCGAGAGGGGATGACGTCTTCAGGTGTTGCCCAACTGCGCTGTCAAGGCTCTGCCTTGCCCGCATTCTCCACCACTGTGACGGGAGGAGCCAACAACAGACACAGTGGGTGTGGCGTCAGGCCTCGGAGAGGCTTTTATTAAACAAAAACAATAAAATAAAGTGCCCAAGGGGAAAAGTGTCCAAAAGAAACAGGGGGTCTGGTGTCCTCGTCGTGCTGCGGGGCTTGTGAAGGAGGGCAGTGTTCTGGAAGGGAGGGTCCAGGTAAGGGGCGGAGTCCGGCGGCCGCACGTGCTCCCGCTCAGGTCCGGGCACGAGGGGCGGCGGCTTCAATCTAGCGGCGGCTCTTCCTCTTCTTCCGCGGAGTCCGGCGGGACTTGTACGGCCCGGCATCCTGGCCTGACGACCGTAATACGGGTGCGGCTTACGTCCGGACCGCGGGTTCGGCAGCTCACGTCTCCGGTGGCACGGAAGTCCCTCTATGCTCCCTTCCTGGACCCACGAGGACACCAGCGTGCATGCACGGGGGAAGAGACCGGTCTCTCGAGGAGAGGCACGCTTGGCATTTAAACAGTGGCGGTGATGAGGCTCCATTCAATTCAGGTGCGCCTCATCACACGCCGCCAGCCCTCGCTGTTTCCACGCCCCTCCTCTCTCACACCCACTCCCGTCGGGAGCCTGGTGAAGGGCGGCGAATAAGGGACGGGGTGGTGATGACAATAAGGGGGAGGGCAACCGACTCGTCACATTATACACACATCACACACATGTATTATGCAAACAAAAACTTTTATTTTGGATGCGATTAATCGCGATTAATTGTTTGACAGCACTACAACCCTCTATAATATAAATATGTGTAGTGAACAACAGTCAAACTGGCATTCCAAGGACCAGTTTATGGCAGGGCCCCTCTCTAGCTGCCGGTGTGGAGGGAGATGTGCCCCACTGTGATTGGATCTTGGTGGAGGCACATAAAAAGATGTTCAGAACCACCAGATAAGATGCCAAGACAACTGCCCGACACCTCTAACAGGACAGGAAGGGAGACCTTCTGCATCCACGACCACCTAAAAGAGGACTTCTCATTGGACTATGGGTTGACCCTCACCATCACACCCAATCCTAAGGTTTAGGAAATGACTGCCATAAAAATTCCTCCAGATCTCTGGATGCAACAGCAGTGGCCAAAACAAAGATAGGCCACACAGATCTATCCAAATCCATTCATACCCATGTTTTGAGACCTTAAATGGATGCAAACTTCAAGGGATTCCCTTCATCCTCAGATTAACATTTCACGGAAGCAGGCCTATTAACATATTATGGTATGAATAAGTGATAGTTCAACAGTTTCCTATCGTGTTTGGACTCTTTTTGCTCCTCATGATGCTGATAGTAGTTTGAAAGAGGTTTGGTAAAGAAATATTGTATGGGTGAAATGTTAAAGACACTGTTTAACTTTGTACTCCACTGTATGCAAATGAGTTCCACACTAGGGCGGGCAACATCATGGCCACCTTGGACACAAGTGGCCAATCACATTCCTGGAACGGAGAGGCACCAGATTCCAATCTCCTCCTCATCAAAAAGAGATAAAGGTACCTTCCCAAAAGACACTCCTTGTTCTGAGTCTGAGTCCTGTTACCGGGAAGGCAGCAACAGGAACACTCCCCGTTTCTGAGTCTTTCATCTAGAGAGACACTAACAGAAACACCAAAGTTCTGAGTCTCTGATACATCCAGAGAGACAGTAGCAGATACGACGTTCTGAGTCTCTGGCCTGACGAGGAAAGAGATTTCAAGACAGCTAAGGTTTAACTCTTCTAAGGTTAAACCTTCTTTATTGCATTTGGCTGCCCTTCAGTTGCAAAGGACCCAGCAGTGACGGACCCCGTATGACTCTTGCCGCTCCGAAAGCAGCACAGCCCAGTCCGCAAAGGACCTCCGCAGTGGCAGACACTGCCTGAAACCCACGGCTCCTCAACAATGCAGCCAGGCTGCAAAGGACCCCGTGAAGACCCATCTGACCAAGCTGCCCGGTCCATGCTCTAAGGACCCTTTGTGGCACAACAGAAGTTCAGCATTCTCCAGGTCAGCATTGATGGCTACCGGAACGCAACTCTGTGCCCTCCCCACTGCACGCAGTTTCTGTTTCTCTGTTTAGATAACATTTACTTGGGGTCAGCATTACGAATAATAGCTATATTATTTGTTCAGAGATAAATAAGCAGTTATTTATCGTTAATTCCACCAGAGCCATTAAGTGGTTCCCATAAGCAACATTTCCATAGAAATCTCTTCCATTGCTACATTCAGTTCAACAGCATTGCATTCAGCCATTCTGTGTTCATTCCATTTATTTGTTTCTGGCATTTACTCAGTATCTTCCTTCATATTTAGTTGTCTATTATTCTTTATTAGCAGTGCATATTCACTTATTGGCATCATCACTAGTTGTTATATTTACTCTTGTATATCTATTGTTAATCAATTTCATTTATCTTATTACAATTGTGTCTTCTTTGTGTTGATGATCCAAGGCTCTACTAGCTAGCTAAATCACCAATCTTTCAGATAAATCAGTTGACCAGCTCCCTCCAATGTGTGCAATTCAAATTATTGAACAGCTTGTGGGAAACACGCCCACATTGCCAAATTACCAGTCTTTGACTGGTGCACTAAACTAAGTGAGGTGGGAATTGGTCATCTGATATACTCATAACCGCACCTTGAGTGACATGTGACCCAAAATGACAACGTCTTAGGTGACGTGAGTCCCACATACTACATATGTTTGTAAAATAGCAGAGCTTCTTAAATATCTGCAAGTACACTCTCAACATCACTCAGTCAAGTATTATAATAGGATATTATGCTATTATTCACCCAGAGTGAAAATTTAGTCGCATATGCGAGTGATTTAGTATGGAGAAATGGAGATGCACAGTGTTGCCAACTTAGCGACTTTGCAGACCCCTTTAGCGACTAATTTTACATGCAACTATAGCTGAAATCACAGCACAGTTATTGTCATTATCTTATGTGTACTTGATTTCATCAGATGACGATGTGTATTTCATTTCATCAGTCGGTTATCAGGATTTTTGCAGATTAACATCTTGGAAGGGAGAGTTGGTTATGTAGTCTTAAGGCCAAAGTATACTTCGGCTGTCCGTGTCCGCTGACTTTAATGGGTCGCGTTTCAGTCACTATTTCATATTCATTCCGTTGTCTGACAACAGAACAGTAAAATTTATCAATGAAAACAGTTTTATTGAGAATTTAGATGCATCAAAATACAGTATGTGGACACAAAATCTAATAAAATCTAATAATAAATAATAAATGTAGATTTTGCATGATCAGAAGAAGTGAGCTGCCCTGTCCTGCAAAAATGTAAACAAGGTTTGTGTCAGTAAATTGCTCAGTGCAAAGAAAGAGAAGTAATGGGAACCTGGAATTTCTTTTTTCATGTGTCTAATAGACATGAACAAGTTCTTTGAAAAACATCTATGATCTTTGAAACTTGTCTAGTCTTCATGCTCTATTCTGACTATGGTTTCAATAATGATAATCATACATTTGCATAAAGCATCCATATTTGTCCATGCCCATGTTGATTAGAGTATTAAAAACTTGAAAAGTATTCATTTAAGGTACGTTTAAAACAAATAAAAATGTGCGATTAAGTTGCAATTAATCACGAGTTAACTCATGACAATCATGTGGTTAATCGCGATTAAATATTTTAATCGATTGACAGCCCTAATATATATATATACATATAAACACACACAAACACACTCACACACACACACACACACACACACACATATATACAGTTAATAATAATAATAGTTAATAATAAAGTTATTAGGGAGCGAGAGATTAAGTGAATTACCTGAGTCTGTGTGTATCCCAACAGTGTTCAGCAGCATCATCTCTACTAATAGCGAAACTGTAAGTTCATCTGCTTCAAGAACAGTGCAAGTACTACCTTTCTATTAAGAAATGTCATGCAGCTTTTAAGTTGCTAAACTATTTTACTGATAAAATTGTCAGAGCAGTGCTGGCAACACATTTGTGTGTGTGTATGTTTCTGTGTGTGCAAGTGTGTGTCAGTACTGTATGTATGAATGTAAGGATTCACTCAGCTCACAATGCAATATGATTCATGGTACTGATTTCACAATACGATTTTCTCACAATTGTTTTTAACAAAATGAGATTTAAGACAAATTATAATTGAAAAGATGTCATTTTATTATTGCTTGGACAAAATGCTACACATTTCTTTGTGAAACTGTAATAGCCTATGTCAAATAACAAAATCAAATAAATAAATAAATAACACAAATAAAAGAAATGTCTTCATATAAACAAATAAATACTTTGTCTGTGCTCTTTCCATTTAAAATTAGAGGTTTATTTTTAATCATGATCCAAACAAAGATTCTGTATACATGTAGCATGAGCAGTTTTAATCTAAATTAAATTGTATAATTTCGAAATTTGAAGGAAAGACAGAATGGTATGACTTTAATTTTGTGAAATTATGCTACATAAAACATCTCTTCACTAAACAGAAACAGCAGACGGGCTGAATGAAAACGGGCAGATTCACTCTCTGACAGCAGGTGGCACTTATGGAACAGCGACGATACAGTGTTTTCTTGGTTACTGCAGTAAACAAAGCAGTGCTGCACTTATGAACACTATTTTAATTTTATACTGTTTGCATTATACAGAGGCAAGATTAAAAGAAAATCAGTCCCCCTCAGAGATTCATTCATATAAATTCCTAACCTCAATTGTATCAGATTCCTTTAACACAGGGCTGCCCAATCCTGTTCTTGGTGATTGACTGTCCTGCAAAGTTCAGCTCCAACTCTCATCAAACACACCTGAAGCAACTAATTAAGGTCTTCAGGACCGCTTGAAAATTAAAGGCAGGTGGGTTTGATTAGAGTTGGAGCTGAACTTTGCAGGACAGTCGATTGCCAGGAGCAAGATTGGGCACCTCTGTTTTAACATCTCAACCAATTTGAATCATCACATATTTGTATCGATTTTCAACCGGCTCAGGTGCGTATTTTATTATAGTAAGAAATTCATACAAGTGCCTCAATGACATGAGGGTAAATAAATAATAACAATTTCAGTCGTAGGCAATTGTCAGATTTTCAGTCATGGCAACTTAACACTGTTCAGTTAATACTTCTGCATGATAATTAAGTGCAACTAAAAAGCGGTATGCAAACTGTTGTCTTTGTTTTTTAAGTTATAAAACAACCCTGTTTTTACAGTGTGTGTTAAACACGAGCTTAATGTTCTATATATATATTTTTTTATGAAATGCTGCCTCAAACAAAACCTGAGCTCAGATTGATCCCAGTAACAAAAGGACACAGATTGATACCGAAGCTATCCATTGGCCACTTTGAGCGCACAATTCACTTATCTCTCAGTAGTCCTGACATTCAGTTGGCATCTCTGTGTCAAAATCAAATATGAGTCATCCATAATCTCAGCCGGACAATAACCGACAAAAGATGGTAATCTCCACTGCTCAAGGCCACAAATCAATGACCACAATGTCATCCGTAATACTATTACAAGGATGGAATCAAGGGAGGGAGCTTTAATAGGGAAGATATCAGCATGTGAGGGCTTCTGGATTTTCCCTCGACCAAAAAAAGAACAGAAGATCTGGCGTCTATATCCAGCGATGTCCATTAATCATCTCCAGTTGCTTTTGTGTTGCGCAGTCTCAATGCACTGGTCACAACAACTAAAGCCATCTATTATGCCTGATATTAATACAGAAAGGCCAAGATGATTTATAATGCTTTTTTTGGCGACATCGTTTGCTAATTAATAACAGCGCAATCTCCCGTTGCGTAAGACCGCCCTAGTATCACTACCTTTATTTTGTTTTCTAATTTATTAACACATTTTCATGCACAAGCCAATACATGTTTTCCTCCACTGAGTTATTATAGATTCATCATTAAGTAGGTCACACACCAGATAAAGAGGTAGAGGCAATGCTCCAGTGGTTATTCGACAGCCTATTTCTAAGTTGGCGGAACCTGCGAGAACAACGCTGCACTTTTAATCAAACACATACAGGATGTTTTGTTATAACAGTGAATGGGTCGAGCTAATGACATTTGTCTAGAAATTTGACACCTCCAGTTTGTCAACTAGTATAGGCGGCATGAGTCAGGCTGTTGAATAATGATGATCCATGAATCCAAATTAAGTGCTGATCTGCCTGGTAGTTATGAACAGTGCGAGGGAAGCAGGGTTCTCAGAACAGAATGAGGATTGATGTGATGTGATAGGGGAGACTGAGACTAATTGCCACGATATTTACGCCAGTGAATATTTCTGAGGTGCTTTTTCCCTGGTAAATTTCACATTCAGTACCTTTAAAGGAATAGTTCACCCAAAAATGAAAATTTGCGAAAAATGTAGTCACCCTAAGGCCATCCAAGATGTAGATACGTTTGTTTCTTCATCAGAACAGATTTGGAGAAATGTAGCATTACATCACTTGTTCACTGATGAATCCTTTGCAGTGAATGGGTGCCGTCAAAATGAGAGTTCAAATAGCTGATAAAAACATCACATTGATCCACAAGTAATTCACAGAACTCCAGACTACAAATTAATGTCTTGTGAAGTGAGAAGCTAAAATTAATTTAATTAGATATTTAAATAAATATAGATGTAATTTATATAAATGTGACCACAAAACCAGGCTTAAGTGTCAATTTTTCGAAAATGAGATTGAATAAATAAGCTTTCCATTGATGTATGGTTTGTTAGGATCAGACAATATTTGGCCGAAATCTGGAATCTGAGGGTGCAAAAAAATCAAAATATTGAGAAAATTGCCTTTAAAGTTGTCCAAATGATGTTCTTAGCAATGCTTATTACGAATCAAAAATTAAGTTTTTATATATTTACGGTAAGAAATTTACAACATATCTTCATGGAACATGATCTTTACTTAATATCCTAATGATTTTTGGCATAAAAGAAAAATTGATAATTTTGACCCATGCAATGTATTTTTGGCTATTGCTACAAATATACCCCAGTGACCTAAGACTGGTTTTGTGGTCCAGGGTCACAAATATATAAATGTATTTGATAATTAACTTGGGCACTGACAGATATTTTAAATAATTTTACATATTTTTAGCATTTAAAATATATATTGTGTTCATTTGTTTATACCCAACAGCTATTGCAAAAAAAAAAAAAAAATATATATATATATATATATATATATATATATTAATTTGGATGACAGAATTTAAAAAATCCACTGCTAGAGAAAGTAAATGTGTGAAGTGACTGAGATGCAACCCTTGTTAAAAGTTCCTAGTGTGACAACTATCCCCGGTCTCCGCTATTTGATACATTGAGATGTTATTCTGTTACACGTCCATGTGCTCTGGGCAATGCATGATTGCCAGATTGTCTGAATCATTAGAATAAAGAGTGGCTGCAATCAAAGCATTCATGGGAAATCTCCAAGAGTGCACTCCTGTGATTCATTTGAAACCCTGAGAGTGGGCTTGCTTTACAGCACTCTCTGTGTTACTAGTTAAAAGATGAAGCATTTTATGTCCTTTCTGATTTTTGACAGCCACTTGACATTTCTGTTTACACAGATGTCAGTTTCCTTTATCTGTCTTTTCAGATGAACAAAGCTTTATTACAATGGTGCAGGTAGCATCATCAATACAGACACCAAACAGTAAGTGCTTAATTATTAATTATGCCTATCAATCGATTAGGAATTGTAATAGATTAGCATAATCACAAAATGCTGATTAATTAATCTAATTCATTGCAATTAATCACATAAATCAATATTTGCTCAACATTACTTTGTGGCAGACGAGTAAATAATTGAATAGACGTTACAAAAAGTG
This sequence comes from Onychostoma macrolepis, assembly GCF_012432095.1. Lineage (NCBI taxonomy): Eukaryota > Metazoa > Chordata > Actinopteri > Cypriniformes > Cyprinidae > Onychostoma > Onychostoma macrolepis. The sequence continues at coordinate 23,338,687 of NC_081174.1, forward strand.
CCTTTGCTTTATGTCCATATCAATATGCAAAACACTAGACATTTACCTTGATAAAAAAACAAAACAATAGTGTGAACATTTGTATTCTAAGATTATCCAGTAAAACAGTAGCTGTTACTGCCTAAAAGGGTCCTGAATTTATTGCATCTCATTCCTCCGCTCATAAATTAACTGCCATATGGCTTAACAGCAATGGATTTGCACTTGATTTTGTAAGACCTAAAAGCATTAAGCACGGGCTAATAGGCAGTGGTCACATTCCAGGCTCATTGTATTGGTCATTAGAGGATGTGTCTACAGAGGGTCTGCTGAAAGGGCATGCGTCCTAAAGCGGCAGTGACACTGCTATTCCTCTTTCTGTTTTAAAAGCAGGGGAACAGATGAGCAACGGCAAGGCAGAGCGCTCGGCTGGAGTGTGTGCTTGTGTTTGTGTGTGCTTGAGGTGGGGGGGAGGTGTGGGTAAGTGATTAATGGGATCCTACAGACCATTCCAGAGTCTAGAGAGACCTGCGTCACCTTTCTCTATAGTATTAAGATTCACAGGATGTCTGAACAAATTGGCCAGCAAAGTAAAATCAGGGGCTTCTGCAGGGAAAATGTCACCAGGGCGAAATCTGAGCAGAGTTGTTGATGTAAGAGATTCAGTTTGAAACTTTATTGGTGTAATTTGGTGAAGTATTATGGGGTGGCGTAAAAACCTTTAAAGGGATGTGCTGAGTACAAACTGACAATATAGGGGTAATTCAATTGCATAAGGACTAATTAGTTCCACTCCGGTACTCTCTCAAGTGTTGTTCTGTACTGGAGACGTTATGTACAGATTTAGAAGAGGACATGGGGATCATTTGTAACATTTAAGAAGAACAGTTGCTGTGCTGTAACTTTAAATTGTTGCATAGTCTGTTGCTCAGAATTAAATTTAATTTTAAAATTCCAACTCCATTTTTAATAAATTCGGTTATTATTAATTCACTTTCTTTTAAAATTTCTAACAGTTTACTTTTTTAATAATAATAATAATAATAATAATAATATCATTTTTTTTATTAAGGATTTTGGCAACGTACCTACCCAGGCTGCCCCAGATTGGAAAAATGTGCCTGTGGCAGCTTTTCTGCTGTTGACGTTAAATTGCATTAAACAAATAAAAAATAAATAAATAAATAAATAATAATAATAATAATAATAACAAAAATAATAATGGGAAAACATTGAACATTTTTTCCTGTGGCAGCATTTCTATAAAATTGTATGATATATGCTTGCATGTTTCATGGCACTTTGAAAGTCAAATACTCAGTAAGTGGCACTAAAAGTGTTACATTTTCCTTAAAGTAAATAAACTTGTATGTGTCAATGTTTTATTGCTGGTTATTGTACATTTTGCCAGAGTTCAAAAATGAAATGTCTGTTTAGTGGCGCTGAAAGTTATTAATAATGCATAATTTGTGTGTGTGTGTATGTATGTGTATATATATACATATGGGTTGTTGACATGACATGACATTTTCACTGTCCCACAAGATAAAAATGAATAAATATTGTCATTATTTAAAATGCTGTAAATCGTTAAACATTTCTGCAGTGTTATTCGATTTAAAAAAAATAAAAAATTTTTTAGCCAAATGTCAAAATTGTCCTATGGTATGACTGTCCCAAACATGGTTCAGTAAATTACAACTTATAAATTAAAAAGAAAAGCATAAAAATGTTAATAAATACCTCTGGCATAATTGCACAAGTGTCTATTTTAGTAAATGGCAATAATTTTTTTCATCTATATATTTCTGAAAGTGTAGGAACTTAATACATTTTGTCTCTGAAAACCATGTCCTATGGTGTGACACCATATCCTGATTTTAAATCGTCAATTCCTGAAAAAACTTTAATTAGTTGAAAGACCCCAGAAATGTTTTCATGGTTATGTTACTGTTAAGCCCATGACACATGCACATGGTTATTTTTTGTCTCAGAATTGTTCAAATATTTAACTTTTTTGGAACCACTACAAAAGTGTTGTTTTGTTGTCCTTTGGTGTGACACCCCTAAATTATATTTTTAATTAAAAAATGTATGTTAAACTACATAATCATGTAAAATGATGCAGATGTGTCTTGCAAACCGCCAATGACAGGTTAGCTCAGAATAGCAAGGTCATTAATTGACAGAAAAAGGCTGAAACGTCCTATGGTGTGACAGAAAATGTCCTCCGGTGTGACGCCTGTACTGTCACACCACAGGACAAAGATGTCACACCAGAGGACAAGGTCTCTTTAAAAAACATTTTAAATAATTAAATCATATTTGTTTAACTCCTTTTTATTCTTTTAATTTTTTAAATAATTTTCAGTGTTATTACATGCAATAATTACATTAATTAAACTATTTTCTATTTAATTTATAGAAAACTTGTACTGTTATGAAGTGTCATGAAAATAAGTATAAAATGTGATACTTTGTTATTGAAACAGAAAGAACTGAGGGAGAGAAATTAGTGGAAGAGAGAGGACACGAAAATATAGACAGAAAATTAACAGGGATCCACGCAGAAAGGAGGAGATCCTAAGAGAACGATGCAGAAAGTAAATAGAACAAAAATGATGCCTTAAAAGGGTAGCTATATAGTTTTTAAAAATTAATTCACATCTTAATGAATATAGTTTGAATATCAATCATATTTAGCTGTGCCACACATGCAGCAGGGGTGTTAGAAGAGTTTTAGTAACATACCGATTGAAAGAGACTGAATTTTGTTGATGAAAATTATTTTGTTTTGTTTAAAAAAACATGTTGATATTGTTTAAATCAAAATTAAAATTTCTTTCTCCTTTGACATGTTCAAAGTTAAATAGAATTACTTTAATAACTACCATTTCTGTCCTTTAGTGTGATGTAATGTCCTATGGTGTGACACACAAAAAATATCACTCATCTTAAAATGGTATAATTATCAGCAGATTTGAATGGATGACAGCAAAGTTTATCTTGTTGTCAAAGTTTGTTTTGAAATTGTCCAACAAGACATGGGGAAAAAATTGTTAATTATAATTTCAAATTAAATAAATAACACTATATGAAAATACGTGTCTAACAATAAAGATAATTCTTCTTTGAAAATGGCCTTTAACAAAAAAAAAGTAGTATTTGTCAACTACCCATATACTTAACGTTCTCACAGTAAGTGCTTTTGGTGTTCTGCAAAAAAATGCAAAAACACTTCCTGTGAAAACGTAACTGCACATTGATTGCTGTAGATAGTGATAGGCTTATGCCTTCAATACTTCAATAATAACTATAGAAAATAACTATAGAAATAAATAACATAGAGGATGACGTAACGCTTCGGCAGCAAGCACGCATGTCCTTCGCTCTGCTCACGTTGTCAGAAATTGTATATATCCTGTCAGTAAATTTTGAACCACTCTTTATTTAGCTCACTATGAGTGTCCCAGCAGTCAAGGACAGCCGAAAAAGAGAAAGTGGACAATCGCCAATAAAACAAAAAAGTCAAAGATTCCACCATCTCCAGAGAGGATCTCGACGCTGCTATAGCTAATGGTATCAAGCTAGTGCTTAAAGAGCAACAAAGTACTCTCGATTCGGTAGTGGCTTTGACTATAAGAGAAGCGATAGACTCTGTACTGACCCCAGCACCCCGTGATCTACATTTGGATATACAAACTACCAATGATTCTGTAAAAGAGCTAAAAGCAGAAGTTAAAACGCTAGCCATTGCGGCAAAACAGACAGTGACCGGGTCGATTCCGTTCAAGCAGCTGCACGTGAGGATAGGAGGACAATCACAGACTTAAGAAACCAGCTGGAGCAACATTGAAGATAGGAGCAGGAGAAATAACGTACGACTGGTGGGGTTGCCGGAGGCGGAAGGCTCAATGCAGCTGGCTTCCTCATAGCTCTGAGGAAGCCAGCTGCATCGAGCCTTCCGCCCCCTCCAGCAACCCCACCAGTGGATCTTTCCAAATGGATCCCTTCCCTGAAAGGCCGTGACATAGAGATTGACCGGGCCCATCGCGTGTATGACGGAAGAAAAAACTCCGATCAGCCGCGTACTCTCATCTTCCATGTACTAAGATGGCATGACAGATCGGTGATCCTGAAAGGTGCTTGGCAGGCATATCCGGCTACCAAGAGAAAGAGCTTTAATCCAGTCTTGAAGAAGATGACAGCACTTGGTCTCCAGCCCTTCCTCACCTATCCGGTGGTAATTAAACTACAGCACAAAGGTGAGCAGATGATGTTCGACTCTCCTCAAAAGGCGGAGGATTTTGTTACTTCACTGTCACTGAAGACGTATTCTGCAGCGCTACAAAGCAGTGGGAAGGCATCGGCTACCGTCTCCATCCTCTCAGCTCAACGAGGGAAAATTAACGTTTGTGTTTAGATAATTGAGGTCTGTGGTGATCCTAACTGCCCTGAAGAGGACAATATCAAGGTGGCCATAGACACTTGTTAATTTCTTTTTGGAATCTTGCCCCTGCCCTGTGCGTTCGTCCGCTGATTGGTAAATAATAATAATTTATTTTCTTTATTTTTCTTTATTATTATTATTATTCTTCGGGCTGATGGAGAGCAGGTTCAATCAGTATGCTTTTGGCTCAGTGGGCCTTTGGGGACATGTCTTGCGTTGAAGTGGACTGGCCACGCATCAACATTTGTTACTGTTGTTTATGCAGACCTACACTCTCGGTAATGCTTTGGTTTTTATACATACTTGTTTGTCGTTCCTTGTTTTTTATTTTTTTCTATGCCCTTCAACAGATATCAATACTTTCATTTATTCTGCTTTTCTTTTAAAAGGACTATGCATCTAGGTGGATTGGTATCCAGGATACATACTAATGTTTACATGTCACTGGCAGTATGGCATTGCTTTTGTTTCTCTTCACTTAGACAGAATCTTGGCATTGCGAGCACACAATGCATGTTCTGAATATCTTATCATTGAATGTGAATGGCCTAAATTCTCCTATTAAGCGTACCCGGATATTAGAATATTTGCACCGTAAATCGATTTCCTGTGCCCTGATACAAGAGTCTCAGCTAAAACAATGCGATGTGGTATGTTTTCAAAACAAGTATTACAAACAGGCAGCCTTCTCTTGTGCTCGTAATAAAACTAAGGGGGTGCTTATCTTAGTCGATAGGAAGTTACATATAACCATTGAACAAACCGGGAATGATGATGAAGGTAGATTTGTTTTTATACGCTGTAAAATACATAATGACAGGTTAGCACTGGTCTCCATTTATTGCCCGAATGAGGCAGACAGTGCATTTTTCACGAATATTTCCAATATATTACTTGAGCAGATGGATTGTCCTTTAGTGATAGGTGGTGATTTTAATGCTGTTTAAATCCTGCACTGGATAAATCTCACCCTGGTACTACAGCTAACCCATCCTCTAAGTTATTGAATAAATTTATCACTGAACTTAATGTAATCGATCTTTGGAGAATCCAGAATACTACATCTAAGGACTTTTTTTTTTTTCTAAAAAAGGGTGGAACGTCTGATGGGAGGACCTTTCAAATTTTGTAACAACACACCCTTATGGCACAACTTGAATTTTTTATGTTGAAATTGGCCATTTTTCCAGCCCTCTTGGTCTGCATTGGGCAGAAACACATGCGGTCACTTATATGATAACCAGGGACTCTGCTCACTTCAAGAACTAAGTTTTGTTTACCAGCATCATCATATTCTGTCTTTTTTCAGTTACGTTCTGCTCTCAAGGCCTATGGAGTTCCCTGGGCATCCTCTATTACCTCTCATCCTATATGGGATTGGATCGCACCACCCTCTGGTCGGCCATCTGTTTCTTTAATGTATAGTAAACTTAATGATCACACTGCAAAGTCTCTTTCTATTAAATCTATCTGGAATCGTGAATTAACAGATTTTGATTTATTGGTCGACTGGGAGAGGGTGTGGTCTAATCTAATCTTAACTTCTAAAAACTTGGCGCATCGTCTTATCCATTTAAAAGTCATCCCTTGAGCATACATAACTCCTTACAAGAGGTTTAAAATGAAACTGCAATCGACCTATAACTGTCATATCTGTAACAGTGTATTAGCAGGTACTTCTCTCCACATGTTTTGGGAATGTTCAATTGTTGTTGGTCTGTGGACTCATGTGAATTCTGTTTTGTCCTTTTTGCTGCAAATTGAAATTGAATTTGTTATGGTATGTCTGTTGGTTCCCCCCTCCCTGTTGTTTGTTTGTGTGGATGTTGTTTTGTTGATTTAAAAAAATAAAATAAATAAAAAAAGTTGATCACAAAAAAGAAATAAATAACATAATGCTAAATTATCTTTTCGAGCAAATATAATTGTGACTACTTTGCATGTTATGTTATTAATTGGCATGTCATATAATTAATATTATTACATTTTTTGGTCACACTTTATATTAGGTGGCCTTAACTATGTAATCACATCAAAAAATAAGTACAATGTACTTATTGTGTTCATATTGTATTGCAAAACACTTTTGCTGCTCTTGAGGTGGGATACGGGTAAGGTTAGGGACAGGTTTGGTGGTATGGGTAGGTTTAAGGGTGGGTTAAGGTGTAAGGGATGTGTCAACAGTGTAATTATAAACGTAATTACAGAAATTAATTACAGATGTAATTACATATAGGTATTTTTAAAAATATAAGTACAATGTAAAAACATGTATGTACACTATAAGTGCATTGTACCAAATTATTAATTTAAATGTAAGTACACAGTAGTTAAGGCCACCTAATATAAAGTGGGACCCATTTTTTGATCAATTGACTGCCCTAAAATAAATAAATAAATAAATAAACAAACAAACACTAGTGAACATGCACTATGTATGCTTTCTGGAGGTCAGCAGAAAATTAATGTGTGATCTCTTTTCAGTAGTCTCAGCAAAAACAGTTTTTAACGTGATAGTACTGGGGGAAACAGCTGGCAGCCCATCCCCCACACGCTGAAGGAGAGTGGGAGAGAAAGAGAGAGACCACATGCTGTTATACAAGCCTATCTCTCTAACATTGCTCTCGCATGCCACTCACATGGAGAACATTTGCCTGCCCTTCATGATCCAGTTTATATTCTTGTTCACGCAAATCCCAAGGACTCTCATTTACATAGTGTTCTTAGTTACATAAATTAGTGCAATGAAATAAGTTCATTATTCTAAGTTACAAATCGAACTGGTTTGTCATGAAAGAATGAGTTCTCAGTATAACCCGAATTCCGGAAATGTTGGGACGTTTTCTGAATTTGAATAAAATGAAAAGTAAAAGACTTTCAAATCACATGATCCAATATTTTATTCACAATAGAAAATAGAGGCCCTCAGACGACACTGCATCACTCATCGGAATGATTCTGTCATTGACATTACTAAATGGGCCCAGGAATACTTCCAGAAACCACTGTTGATAAACACAATCCGCCGTGCCATCTGCAGATACCAACTAAAGCTCTTTCATGCAAAAAGGAAGCCATATGTGAACATGGTCCAGAAGCACCGTCGCGTCCTCTGGGCCAAGGCTAATTTAAATTAGACTGTTTCAAAGTGGAAAAGTGTTCTATGGTAGGACGAATCCAAATTTTGACATTCTTGTTGGAAATCAACGTGTCCTCTGGGCCAAAGAGGAGGGAGGTCTTCCAGCATGTTATCAACATTCACTTCAAAAGCCAGCATCTCTGATGGCATGGGGGTGCATAAGTGCATACGGTATGGGCAGCTTGCATGTTTTGGAAGGCACTATGAATGCTGAAAGGTATATAAAGGTTTTAGAGCAACATATTCTCCCCTCCAGATGACGTCTATTTCAGGGAAGGCCTTGTATATTTCAGCAGGACAATGCAAAACCACATACTGCAGCTATTACAACAGCATGGCTTCGTAGTAAAAGAGTCCGGGTGCTGAATTGGCCTGCCTGCAGTCCAGATCTTTCACCTATAGAGAACATTTCGCACGAAAAATTTAACGAAAAATAAGTCAAAGACGACCATAAACTCTTCAGCAGCAGGAAACATATATCAGGCAAGAATGGGACCAAATTCCAACACCAAAACCAGAAACTCATAACCTTGATGCCCAGACGTCTTCAAATTGTTTTGAAAAGAAGAGGAGATGCTACATGCCCCCGTTCCAACTATTTTGAGACCTGTAGCAGGCATCAAATTTGAAATGAGCTCATTTTGTGCATAAAATTGGCTGAATATTGGCTCATGTGATTTGAAGTTCTTTTAGTTTTCATCTCATTTAAATTTAAAAAAATGTCCCAACATTTCCAGAATTTGGTTTGTATTTACAATAGTGTTTAGAGTGGTTTCAGTGACATTGCTAAGGTGTTGCTAAGATCTTTTGAATGGTTGCCTGGCTGTTGCTTACTACCTGAGTCAAAAGACAGCCTCAGGTTATTGTCTATAATAATAAATCTATTATTTTTCCACAGGTTTTATTGGCCTCTGGATGACAACTGCACATCTGATTGCTTTAAAAAGTTACAATAAGCCACACAATTTAAGGTATAATTCATATTCATAGCACAAAGTGTGTGGATTGAATTACGCACTAAAGATTCAGGCAGAAAGAGCAGAAGAAAAACTACATTTCCAAAGAAAATGCAAGTGCTGTTTGCTCTGCGCCACACTGCTGAAGTCTGCCCACAGTCAAAAGAACCCATCCCCATATGTCTATGATATTCTGGTGCCAAGATTTGGCTGGGGCCCCCATGGGTTCAGAGTCGTTACACTCTGTCTATGGGATTTTTATGCTTGTTTTATCATCCGCTGGGTGAAAAGTGTAAGTCTGATCGCTTAGAGCAGTAATAGCAAACCTCTTCACAATAAACTTTGCAATTTGAGGTATCATTCATCTCTGTAGCACAAATGTTGTAGGAATGAGGCCATGGCTAGTGGTTACTAGGTAACTAGGTAAAAAAACACAGAGGTGTTGTTAAGTGTTTACCAGGCTGATCTATTTGTTTTCCCCTAGGATTTTCGGATATTGTGAGGGTATTGCTTAATGGTTGACAACCCACCATAAGTCTATTTTTATGTATTTGTAAATCATAATTCCGATTCTGAGCCAGGTTCAGACTAGAGCCCTGCGCGGGACTGTTTTCTTAAACCCGCACCCGCCCGCTCCCGCTGAATTTCTGACCAGGACTGCCCGCTCCCGCAACCTGTGTGTTCCACTCCCGCCCGCTCCCGCGGACTTTCTCTTAGAGCTTGTGAAAAATGTACACAAATACTCAAACTAAATAAGTTAACATCCAGAATAACAGGCTTTAAACATGATTGCGTTTAAATAAAATTAAGTAATGCTAAACCAAAGCATCACACATAACAAAAACATTGGGTATTTTTTATTACCGTTATAAAATATTAACCGCTAAAACAAAACTAGCGGCTTACAAAGTTTAATTCTTTCCCATTTTTTCCCGTGACAATTGAGAATTGTTTCCAGATGCTGTTTGCTTTTGTTATGTAAACAGCTGCTTTAATTTTGTGTTGATTTCATTTCTATTGCACGCCAAGTCCCACCGTTTCCCGCGGGTCTCCCGCAAAATTTTCTTCCCGCCCGCAGCAAAGGTAAAACTGCCCGCTCCTGCAAGATTTGCCAATGCAGCCCTCTAGTTCAGACATCCTGTGTAATCATTCATGTCTGTAGCACACATAGTGTGGAAAAGTAAGAAACAAATTTTATAACCTTGCCCATAGAAAACGCTCTGAAGAGCTCATCTATTATTATTGAGAAATAATAAGGACCCTTTTTATATAGCATTGCACATTTTTACTGCCATGATAAAAAAAAAAAATCAACATAGGTTCATTGGAAATACATGCCTTTATCTACAATTTTTTTTACATTTTTTAAACTATATTCAGTTTGCTCCAGTTTCCTGTTAAATGAACACTAGAGTCTGTTTATTTATTTTCCACATATGATTACGGGGTAGATTATCTGGTAAACATACAGTTCATTACACAATGCTATTAACCTCAGAACACTTTTACCATGGTACATGAATTGTAAACTAATGCAGTTTGACATTGCATCACATAACCAGCTCCATACGAATTGCTTTTCTGACAGTAAATTTGCTCAGTAGCTCCCCCGGTACAGCATTGCACTTGTGATACAGAGCACTCTGGTATGAATTCTGTGAAACACAAGTCACGATAAAAGAGCTCAAAGACTTCTGGAAGCAAATTAAAATGGTATGATTGCTTCAGAAAATGCATCTTTGTCACCTTTGCTCTAACATTATTGGTTAGGTTCAAGATAGGGTTTAGTGTAGGTTGTATGTTATTTTCAAATACAACTGAGCACTGTAAAACATTTTATTGAACTGTGATACGTACAACACCAACATATTAAAAAAAGCCAGATTCATGTTCATCTGTGTAAGAGAAAATTAAACACACCTATAGTACCACTCATTAGATATTTCACATTGAAAATGTCGTGAAATATGCGAGAAGCAACATAATATAATTTTTCTGAAATGTCACCACAGGCATGTATTTCCAATGAGCTGCTCATACTGTTTCATCATTTAGCACTGAGAACTCCTAAGAAAGATCAGAGCAGACATAAACAAGTATTCTCAGTCATGAGACTGAATATTTGCATGTGAGATTACATATGGTCTTTGGGCCTGGGGAATATTTACATCACACCTCTTACCAGAGACTTTCCAAAGCCTCGTACAATGCGGAAAATGTTCAACCATGGTGGTGAAATATTTTTAGCACTTGTGAACATTCAGAGGATTTTCATTTTATACATACCATCAAATATGATGATAATAATGACAAATATATCATATTTATAATATAAAAAATGGTTTAGTTGATTTTTATCACATAGCCGCTAGTGTAAGCATAATTTAGTTTTTATTTTCCAGATCTCTAGGGACCAATAACATGTTTGTCTTGCTTTCATTATAAAGCCCATAATATGGACCAGGGTTTATGTTTTATGTTTTTTTTTTTGTTAATAAAGGCAATAATGTTTGTTGTTCCACTATAATATTTCAAACATGATAGGAAGATATGTAATCTTTCAGTCCAAGGCATTGCTAGTTTTCATATAGCCCAGACAAAATTAATAACAGACGATGACATAATCTACACTAAATCACATAAACACTTGTCTTCTTTTTTAATTTTATAAATTATGCTTATTAAGCTTCTTTAAAATAATGGATTTTGCATGTCCACAGTGTACCGAGCAAATTGCAAGATAATTGTAATAATAATCATATCATTCACACAGCAGAATTACACTTATCATCCTGATATTTAAACCTCTCATAATATACTTCCTGAAACATGCAGCTATCTCTTTTAACTCCGTACTTATCAAAATGCCATCCGCCTTCACATAATAAGCTGGGCCGTGAGAGTATTCACAGTATGTCTCCTCAAAGGAGAAGAGACAGAAATTGTACACAAGCCCGGTGATAATGATATACGCAGCATGCAGGATTAATTGCACCTCAGCTTCATTGAAACCCTTCCATAACACTGTAACCATCCTTTCTAAGAAGAGAGGAGGCCCAGGCAAGGGTGCACTGAAACCAATTATAACATTCATTTTGCGCTTCAGTTATTTAAAAAGTCATGCATTAATTATGCAATGGAAAAATATGGCTCATTATTTCCACTTTGTAGTGATGACTTCTTTCTTCAGGCTACAAGGGATTAAGGCTCCTCCAGCCTGTTGAGAAGTCATCAATGCCGAGTTTTAAAAAAAGTTAGCAATTTTTATTAATTAATCAATACTTTTATTCGTTAATTTATTTTCTTTTGTTTGTTTATATTCCAGAAATTTAAAGTGATAGCTTGGTCATTCACACCAACAACAATAGGCAAAATTAATCTAGCATTTTTTTTAACACAAGAGAAATTTGAATGTTTGTATGGTCTGGTGTCGTCTAGCCTTTCTGTGCTCCTGTCAGACAAGCTTGATAAAGGTACTTGTTCTGGCTTTAGAAGTTACGTAACCTCTGCGGGATGTGGTTACGTATACGCTCAGCCAAATGTTGTATTCTCAGCTGTATGAGATAAATAACCTCTTGACCCTTAATTACAGGGCTTAGGTCCAAGTTTGAGTCAACATAGCAGTTACCCCCACATAGCTGCTGATGAGAGGTAGTTTCTTTAGACAGAGCAACTTGGCAACAGTGTAGGCTGTTTTTCAGCAAATGCAATGAAGAACACAAAGAATAGAGAGAGAAAGGAAAGGAATCAAACACAAGAAAAGAACAATAACTGAAAAAGTGTCTATCTATCTATCTATCTATCTATCTATCTATCTATCTATCTGTCTATCTGTCTGTCTGTCTGTCTGTCTGTCTGTCTGTCTGTCTGTCTGTATCTGTCTGTAATTCTGTATCTGTCTGTCGTTCTGTATGTATGTATGTATGTATGTATGTCTGTAATTCTGTATCTATCTGTCGTTCTGTATCTGTCTGTATGTATGTATGTATGTCTGTAATTCTGTATCTGTCATTCTGTGTCTGTCTGTCTGTCTATCTGTCTGTCTCTCTGTCTGTAATTCTGTATCTGTCTGTCATTCTGTGTCTGTCTGTCTGTCATCTTATCTTTCTAGCATTCTATCCATTATTCAGTATTTTTTCTATCGATTGTTCTATCATTGTGTCTACATATTCATATTTTGTCTGTATATACAACAAAGGATAGATTGATTGAGCTAGTCTTAAATATAGTTTGCTATTTCAATTTGGCCATGAAGGTTTATCAAGAAGTCATAATCCAATAAGAAATAATCAGATTTTCTACTCTTAGGATTGCCCAAATAGCAGTTCTAGTGATCACAAACAGTTAATACTTCCACACACAGGTCATGCTCTATCTGCCTAGCATCGACACATTGGCTTTGGCACTTCACAGGTTGATATGTCTGCTAGTGAAACCTTTCAGCAAGGGGCTTTAGTATTTATCACTCCTGCTGACCTAGTAGTTTCTGGTTACTATACCATAATACTGGAGAGCAAACCCAGGTGTGATCACAAGTCCCCACTGAGTTATCACCAAGATAGAAAAGCAGGTTAAAGCTTTAAGATTATCTGCCTACTGGGGTTTCCTGAGCTCAGAGGAACATTTTTAAATCATTTGAAGGGAAAACACAAGGTCAATTATGAAACCACTAGTATTATTTTAGTTACATTCTTGGGATCTATGACACCCCAAACATAAAGACTGTAAAATTAATCTCACCAGAGAAAGAGGGTAAATAGTAGCTTTTTATTTCACTATGCATATGTTAACTAATATATTCACTGCTCAACTGTTCTACAAGACAGTTAATTAAAGATAGCAGTTCCAGAGGTAATGCCTCGAGATGTTTCTAGGCTAAATTGCAGAGATATCTTCTGCTGAAAGATTCATAATGTACTTTAGAATGTCTTATGACAAACCACAAATGTTTATAAGGTCCAACGAGCACATTAAAATATACTATTAAAACCTGAAGACCATTGAGCAATGAGAATACAGTATGCTTGTTGCGATGATTGATATATAGACTTGTAACAATTTGTTTATGAGAACTAGCAGTTCATTACAGATTTGTGGAGTCATTATATATTTTTTTACAGGATATTTTACAGAGAAAGAGCAGTGTGAATTGTTTGTGACTGTGGCTGTTTGTACATTTGTATAACATTGTTTTATACATTTTATACCTTAAAGCTCTGAAACCTATTGAAAAACCTTAGAAATTTAATACACTCTAGTAGAAAAATTTAGTACATATAACAATTTTATGCTTGATTTTATGCCTGAACCTTCAGATAAATAAACATTTACATTTCGATTTATCTTTTTTATTAATGTGACCAACATAATATTCAGTTAATAGTTTAAAGTGAGTAAACTAGGTTGTACAAAGCTGTATATCTGAAAGGAATGTGAGCATTTCCTTTTATTCCTTTTGGCACGATGAAACAAACCTGACTGTCTGCCAAAGTGTTTTGTTATTTGCCTGAGCATCACAAATATCTCACCATTCCAACCAGTAAAGGCACGCCTGGACAGGGCTGTTTTGCCTGCTGCCTTACAAGGTCTTGAGAGAGTTGGAGATCCCGAGAAGTACAGCCGCACCAAGTGGCATGAGGCACGAAAAGCTTGTGCTAATATGTTTGGAATTTAGCAGGACTGTTCTCAAGGCCAGGAATCTCAGCTAGAGCTGCTGTCTGTGCATTCTTCTCTGCTAAACACACGCTGATACTTGCAGATGATTGCATTAAACACTTCTCATAATATCAGTGTTAGATCTGATGTAGCTTGGATTTGTGTACATTTGTCTCATATATATATATATATATATATATATATATATAAAAGGCATTCAAAAAGTGAATGCTGAAGGAGCATAGGCGTGGACAAGAATCCATCCAAGAACTAATGTGATAGTTCAACCAAAAATGATCATTCTCTCATTATTTACTCACCTCATCATTCTTGAATTACTTTTTCCATGGAGCTCAAAAGGGATATTTTTAAAGAGAATCTTAGTGGCTCTTTTCGAAACTATATGAATGTAATTGAGGACTTGGGTCTTATAAGTTTCAAAAAACGTGGTCCGATATGAACATAATATGATAACTTTTTTTTGACAAAAATTGTCAGTTTGTGTATCACAGATAAAAGAATGTCATATGGGTTTGGGACATTAAAGAGGGTGAGTAAATTATAACAATTTGTAATGACAGTAAGTCTTTTTTATTTAAAGGAGATAATTCCTTAATTCAGCATGCACTACTCTTTAAAAGTTTAGTGTTGGTCTTTTCTGCATTTATTGATCCAAAAATATAGTAAAAACAAAGCTGAATTGTCTTTAGAAATAATTGTAATATCCTGATTTTGTGCTCAAAAACATTTCTTATTATTATGAAGATTGAAAACAGTTGCAATGCTTAATATTTTTGTGGAAATTGTTTACTTGATGAAAAGAAAGTTCCAAAGAACAGCATTTATTTGACCAAATTAGCTTTTTTTTAACAGTGTAAAAGTCCTAATTGTTATTTTTGATCAATTTAATACAGTACTTCCTTGCTGAACAAGTATTATTTCTTTCAAATGAAAAAATACTGACACCAAACTTTTGAATGATAGGTAGCAATTATTACTCAAATATTGAAAAAAGCTGTGATAAGAGAACATTTTTACCTTTTACACACATTACCTTCAAGACACAAATTTTGGTGATCTAAATCTGATTCATATGCAGAACTTAATAAAGCAAGCAGTTAAATTTAACTACTCTCAAATTTAATAAATCATAAGAGTTACCTACTGCATTTATAGTAGATTTGCTTCCATATCTCTGCTATGCAATAACCCGTAAGTGTCTTCTCTGCATCCTTAAGCACTTTTTAAACACGATTTCCCTGAGCGTTTGGGCTTCCAAAAACATGAGCAGTCAGCATATTTGGAGCAGGTCATGAAAAACTCAAGCGAGAAATCTATGCATTTAAAGAGAGATCTTAATCCCATCAGTCCAGACCCCCTGAGCGGATCCAGCTAGTCACATGACTTCATATTGCTTTTGCCGTGTGGACCAGACATCTATTTGAAGGATGGCTCTCACATTATGAATGCTCTGATGTTGGTGTAGCATCACCGGATGCATTAATTTGATCCCACTAATGGTTTATCTTATCTGAAATTCAACTTGCTTAGCGATTCAGATAATTTGGAAGTCCTCCTGATTCTCAAAGTCAACTCAAATATTTGTCAGCTTGATTTATTTCAGTTTGCCAGGGAAGGCTGGAAAAATGCATAGTTTCACCCAGTGCTGAAGCTGAAGCTTGTGATTTATGTGAATATTTATGTTCATGATTTTCCATTTTTGTTATCACAATGCAAAAATGTTAATCATATTTTTCTTTTTAATATTTAAAGAGCTGACAGATGAATAACTACAGTAACCAGTAGTCACTTGACATCTTATCTAACTGTGTTCGCTTAAAAAAAAAAAAAAAAGAAGAAGAAAATAAATGTGCATTCTGAGCGGTAATTTGTTTCATTTCACCCTAGCACACCAAACGACAGGAGCAACATTTTTCTCTCAAATTAATCAAGCCAATTATACTGAATTTATAAGGCGCTTCTATAAATAAGTATTTAAATACATTTAGAGCCCTGACACTTTCCCCGTCTTGTAATTTTACACTTGAGAGACAAGCAGCTTATTTGAATAAGCAAATTAATTATTCCCAAGTATAAAGTAATTGATTATTCAGTGTAATTGTTGCCTTTTTGCACAAAGCTTTACACCATTTTTACCGTTGCTGTGTTTTTCTCTTGTCTAAGTCTGTGACGGAAGATGTGATTTTTAAAGTAGTTGAACATTGCGTGGGGTTATGTCCAATGCATTCAGCTGCATGATCAAACACAATAGCTCATAAAGTGTGTGATTTAAACTGTGAATGGTTCGTTATAGATCAAAAAGGCACATTGTCGACAAGGAATGAAAGAGCTGCAGTGTGCTTGTAGTACTGGACATGACTTTTGGTCAGTGATTTGCACGCTATTGCATAATGGCAAGACTAGCAAAAACGCTAAGAGAATCGACTATGATACTGTAACTTCATTTTGTTAATAAAGGTAGTCTACCATGTCCTGTCAAGCTTTATAGATGTATACACCACCGGTCAAAAGTTTTAAATAAAGATTTTTAAAAATGTTTTTGAAATAAGTTTTTTATGCTCTCCGAGGCTGCATTTATTTGATCAAAAATACAGCAAAAATTGTAATATTGTGAATTTTTATTACAATTTAAAATAACTGATTTCTGTTTTAATATATATAAAAATGTATTTATTTTATGATGGAAAAGCTACATTTTTAACTGTTACTCCAGTCCCAGTTTCACATGATTTTTTATAGAAATTATTCTAATATACTGATCTTGTGCTCAAGAAACACTTCCATTAGCAATGTTGAAAATAGTTTTGATGCTTAGTATTTTTGTGAAAAAAAAAAAAAATATATATATATATATATATATATATATATATATATATAATGTGAGTGTGTGTGTGTATGTATAAAAGGAGAGTCTCTCTAGATGCAATATTTTTCATATTTTCAGATCTCACACAGTAATAGCAGAGCGATAACGTCACAGGTTAAGGAGTTTTCATGTTTTCCCTGCTGTATCTTTTCTTTGGAAATAATGCTAATAGTGTTGTTTTAATCATGTTAAGGAATGCTCTGGGTCAAAGAAACATGAGACAATAAGCCTGTGAGCACTGAGTGTTCTGATTAGTGAGGTGTTTACAAGCACTGCCGCCCCAGGGAGCGAAGACACTCTAGTTATGGTAAATGCTTAAGGATTTTATTCATGCCTGAGATTCGCTCTCAAAATGGCATCGCCTCCAGATTTATTCAAGTAATTTTCCAGCAAGCGTGCCGCATTCAAATTAAAAATGCTAGGCATTTTTCACAATGCATTATTTTATGCTAATTTAATGACCAGGTTATAATGATATTAATGCTATGCACATATTTGAGGATGTGAACACCATCCTGTCAAAATTCCACAAGTAACTTGTTCTGTGCTTAGTGATGCATGAAAACTACGCTATGCATGCATGAAACGATGATAACATCTCGGTTTACTTGGCCACATGGTTTATTTTCCGTTGCGCTCTATGTTGTGTTGCACACACAGTGTAATATGCTTTGCCGGTGAGTGTGAGAATATGACATTGCTAATATCCCTTTAGTTGATTATTACTTGGATTATCTTTTTGGAGAGCCAGATGCTCAGTTGCCATGGTGTGGCTCTGTGCCTGGACTCTGCAGTGCAATGGGCAAGTAGATGGTATCAGCAAAGAGCATGCTTGTGTGTGTGTGTGTGTGTGTGTGTGTGTGCTTTGTGCACAGTTGGCACAGTAATGCTCTTGGCTAGCTGTTTACCATACTGCTTTTCAAATGCTTATTAAACATATTTTATTGCTGTTTTGTTTGCGGAAGATCGTAGAGTGATGCTCATTCATTTCAGTAATTAAACAGTGTGAACTGGAGCAAGAAAAAACATTATTTTAGCTGTTCACACTTCACGACACTCTGCTGCTGCTAATACAACAAATAATGGTATTCAGCACTTTGAATATGTTTCATAGCATACTTTAAACAAGCAGCAGTGCATAAGACAGTTTTGCAAAAATGGTAAAGAAAATGAATGGAATGATGCTCACCCCAAAATAAAAATTTGCTGAAAATGTACTCACCCTCAGGCCATCCAAGACATAGATGGATTTGTTTCTTCATTGGAACCAGTTTTTAAATTCAAATTAGTTCTTGATCCACAATATTTCTTTTTTTTTGTGAAAAAGTAATCTAGGCTAAATCAGGAGAGAAATATGCCCAGACCAAGCATCGTTCACAAATGAAAGCAGTTCTAAAAACAAATATGTCTGTGGATTTTGATTTGAGATGATAATAAGGGATGGACATTTTCACTGATGGAAGCTTCATTATGAACTGAGGCCTCGTTTTTGGCCAGGAGAGATGGTTTAAAGTTAAAACAGCCTAATGATGAGTCTTCTCACTTCACAAGACATTCATTTATGGACTGGAGTCATGTGGATTACGTTGATGTTTTTATCAGCTGTTTGGACTCTCATTCTGACGGCATCCATTCACTGCAGAGGATCCATTTGTGAGCAAGTGATGATGTATTGAAATGAAGTCAAGTTAGAAATAGTTTTAATCTGTGTATAAACATTGTCTCGTTTTCATTCACTAATAATTGCATACAATTTGGTTGTACATTTCAGTTGGATCTACTTTTTAAAAATAGTTTTAAGCATTCACACAAAGGTTTTAAACGTGTATACACAATTAGTGAATGAAACCCATTGTATAGAGATTAACATGGCAGAAATGCTGGAAACAAATCAATTACATGTCACGAATCAGGAGCTGGTGTGGTGTGTGTTTTGGACATGTGTGCCATATATGGAAGCAGAATAATGACAATAGTTTTTGAAACATAAAGCATGCTGAATTCCACAAATCGAAAAAAAGATGCATTGCAATTAACAGTGCTTGCATTTTAATGCCTTGTATTTCCAGGGCTTGCATTTTTAGGTCCTGAAATTTAACATAGTTGTTTATTTAAGCTGTGAATATTTCAATTCAAAATATTTCACACACATTTTCATAATTAAAAATTCAATAATTCATATTCACCTTCCAGAATTCACTTCCAAAATATTCAATAATGTTTAAAAATACGATGTATAATATTCGACAGGCAAATTTCAGTCATTTTATTTCACTTTCCAAATTCACTGCCACAAATTTAGTGGTTAAAATTCGGCAGAAAATTCCAGTAGCCCCTCACTGCAGGACAAAGATCCAGGGGGCGGAGTTGGATCCACATTCAGGGGGTGGAGATTGGTAGGTTTAGGGGTGGGGATGGGTGTGTTTATGGATCAGGGGGTGGAGACGGGTAGGTTTAGGTCTATGTAAGGTGGGAGGAGTTGGATCTAGATCCAACTCCACCCCCTGGATCTTGTGTTCTGCAGTGAGGACCATCTCGAAAATTCAGCATTGCACATCCAGGAACCGCAGGAATAGCAGTAGAGCACCGATGCATGATCTCCAGCTGCTGTCAGCCGCTCACCAGCAGGTGGCGCAAGAGGCTGTTGATGAAGGCCATATGTGGATCAAGTCATTCATTTACAAAAACTGATTTGCAGAAATGGAGCTAGCGCTAGAAGTTTTGATAATCGGGGCCAGTATAAACATGTGGCAAGGCTGATTGTGTGTATGTTTAATTCAACATTTTCGCTGTTTCCGGTAGCCTACATATAAGCAGCTTTCTCTACCACAAAGGAGATTATAATGCTCTTTTACCCAACGCTGAAGTACAGAACTAACATTACATCTGAGGAAGACATATATTGCTTTCGGTTGCTTAGTTTCTGTAACTTTGTATCATGGCTTGTGTGATGCTGTGCTGTAATACTGGGGTTCCCCTCATAAGTCACACTCCAGGATTCCCCAACGACGCATAACGCATCTCAGTGAACTAATACAGTGATATAAGACCTCAGATCTCAGAATACACTTTATTGATGATTATGCAAACTATATACAGGCATGCAAATGAGGTCAGAAGAAAGCAACGCGCTGCATTTTCGTTGCTTTCCCTTACCACTGATCTATAGTTGACAGTCCTACAAAGATTTCAATACCACGATTAGTTTTAACAGTAAGCAACCACTTTATATCAACATAAAAAAAGGAGTTCAAAACCGCCTAGGTGTATTTGTGCAGCAAATGTAAACCTGAGAAAGCATTGTCGCGCTATTACACCCAAGGGGCCGTCTGACAATTCCACCAACTGGGTTAAACCGTCCAATGTATTTAAATTAAAATGACTTTTAACATTTAAAATAACACAGTCAAATTGTAAAGCTTGTATTGCTCATAGTGATTTACTACAGATGAGATTTTGCCAATATATATACTGTATGTACAGTACACAATTATTTACATATAAAAGATCCCTGGAAAGGTTTTTTTTTTTTCATGTTCCAATGGTTGTAGTACATTGCTAGATACAAAACAACTGTGTGATCGTTATTATTGATGTTGGTAATTGTTGGTAAAAAAAACCTACAGTAATTCACCAAAAGGGTTTTTCATGTTCCACAGGTCGTAGTACGTTGTGAAATTTTGCCAATATCTCCCTTACTGTACAGTATGTACAATTCACTATTTTCTTTTTTAAAACAAAATCAAAAAAATCTGTAAGACCTCAATAGGAATTGTTCATTTTCCAAAGGTTGTAGTATAAAATATTTATGTACTGTATGTACATTAAGGGAGGTATTAGCAAAATTTCACCTATAGTAAGTGAGTCTAGTCACTAGGAATGTACTAAAACTTTTGGAACACGAACCCCCTTTATGAATTATGAACTTTATGAATTAATTTCTTAAGAATAATTGTATACTGTATGTACAATGAGGAAGATATTGGCAAAATTTCAATTGTAGTAAGTCAGTCTGGTCACTAGTAACATACAACATTTGGAACACGAATAATCCTATTTTGGTGACTTAAAAATTCTTAAAAATATTTGTGTAGTGTACATACTTAGGGAAATTATTGTCTAAGGTGGGTTATTGGCAATATATATTTAGTCAGTTTGAGTAAATTATTAATTTATTGTAAATATTCATTTGATTAAATTATTTGAATGTAATAATTACATTTAAATAATTTAGTAAATTATTACTTTGTTTTGTACTGTGAGGTAAATTTGCAGACGGTCCCTAAAGCAGCCTAGGCGAATATGCAGTGGATATCAAACCTAAAACCGATAATATCGCGCTTGGTTTTCTATTGGAGAAAAAAATGGTTTGGTGAAACTTGTTGGTTGTGGGCTCATCTGCTTAAATGTACATAATATACAGTAATATATTTTATTAATTAGATGCTGAATTTAATCAATTATTATCACGGAGGCAAACCGTGTTAAGTGTTTTCTTTATGGGAAATGTTTAGCATGCAGTTTTGCGCGTTCTGTAACTTGTGTTCATATCTGCTTCTGTTTGCATCATCAGTAAGATCTGAGTTCAGTCTTTTAACAGGCTTGTTTGAGATGAGCAAAATCTGCGCAGAACCGATCACCGGTGATCACCGCGAGATGCATGCCGGTTAGAAAAGTGTTTTTTTTATTTTAAATTTTTTATTAAACATATAACATTCACAGGGGATACAGTCAAAGCAATAAAATACATACACAACCAGAATACAAAACAGTAAATACCTCGATAATAGCAATAACAAAAAATTTAAAAATTAATTTAAATTATGCTTGAATATTCCCAAACACTATGACAGTGCGATCTCTGTGTGAGATATGTGATTGTTGTCATATTTCTATAAAAATCTAAAATACATAAATTTGTATTAAAGCAGAATGGATGATAAATACGCCTTTCGTATGGGATTAAATAGGAAGCACTTTGAGTGTCCTGTTCATCATATTTATATTCATAAAAAAGCAACAGAACTGAAATTATTATATCACATTTATTAGCAGAACAGCACATGAGTGAGAATAACGCGATATCCGCCTTTGATCTCATATAGTCTATCTGTTCCACTTCGAGAGGTCAGAACTGTCCATCTTGACTGCGCTTATTTCACTCCTCCCCTCACTGCAGACGCCTACATTTCAAGCGAGGCGCATCTCAAACAAGCCTAATAGCTGTTATTGTGTTAGTGCACTACTGAGCCACATAATGTGTTTTCTTTAACCGATTTCTGAGGGAAACAGCGTGAAACCTTGCGGGTTCCTTCATATTCTACATCTGCTTAACTGTCCATTTAGTTCGCATAATCATCAATAAAGTGTATTCTGAGATCTGAGGTCTTATGTCACTGTATTAGTTCACTGAGATGCGTTATGCGTCGTTGGGGAATCCTGGAGTGTGACTTATGAGGGGAACCCCAGTATTACAGCACAGCATCACACAAGCCATGATACAAAGTTACAGAAATAAGCAACCGAAAGCAATATATGTCTTCCTCAGATGTAATGTTAGTTCTGTACTTCAGCGTTGGGTAAAAGAGCATTATAATCTCCTTTGTGGTAGAGAAAGCTGCTTATATGTAGGCTACCGGAAACAGCGAAAATGTTGAATTAAACATACACACAATCAGCCTTGCCACATGTTTATACTGGCCCCGATAATCAAAACTTCTAGCGCTAGCTCCATTTCTGCAAATCAGTTTTTGTAAATGAATGACTTGATCCACATATGGCCTTCATCAACAGCCGCTTGCGCCACCTGCTGGTGAGCGGCTGACAGCAGCTGGAGATCATGCATCGGTGCTCTACTGCTATTCCTGCGGTTCCGGATGTGCAATGCTGAATTTTCTGCCGAATTTTAACCACTAAATTTGTGGCAGTGAATTTGGAAAGTGAAATAAAATGACTGAAATTTGCCTGTCGAATATTATGCATCGTATTTTTAAACAGATTGAATATTTTGGAAGTGAATTCTGGAAGGTGAATATGAATTATTGAATTTTTAATTATGAAAATGTGTGTGAAATATTTTGAATTGAAAAATTCACAGCTTAAATAAACAACTATGTTAAATTTCAGGACCTAAAAATGCAAGCCCTGGAAATACAAGGCATTAAAATGCAAGCACTGTTAATTGCAATGCATCTTTTTTTCGATTTGTGGAATTCAGCATGCTTTATGTTTCAAAAACTATTGTCATTATTCTGCTTCCATAGCCATATATTGTTTATTAAATCTGTCATGAACAATGTAGGAAAAACACATGGATACACTGCAATATATGAGCTATTCAGCATTAAATATGCATGTGTGAAACTGGAGAGAGATAATTACTGTCTTAGTGCAACAGAAGTGATAGACAGCGGCAGTCTTGCTGTTTTTCCTCTGATGTGGAGATTTGCACCCATTTGTTAGTTTAATCATTACCGTGTGCACAAATACTTAATGCTAAAATGAATACAGCACTGAGTGACACTTACAAGAACATGTCATCTAACAAGAAGAACATTCATAGTCATTACTGTAGAGTTTAAAGGAATAGTTCACCCAAAAATGAAAATTTCTATCCATGACGTAGATGAGTTTGTTTCTTCATTAGAACAGATTTGGAGAAATTTTGCATTACAGCACTTGCTCACCAATGAATCCTCTGCCGTGAATGGGTGCCGTCAGAATGAGGGTCCAAACAGCTGATAAAAACATCACAATAATCCACAAGTAAACCACACAACTCCAGACCATCAATTAACGTCTTGCGATGTGAAAAGTTGCATGTTTATGAGAGACAAATTTATTATAAGGGTGTTTTAATTTTAAACCATCACTTCTGGCCAGAGTCCAAAGTCCATAAAAACGCTTCCTCCAGTGAAAAAGTCAATGGTTGCTACCGACCAGGTTGCAATTTCCTGTTGTATTCTCACATCAAAATCCACCAACATCATTCATTAAGAACCATTTTCACTTGTAAATGGTGCTTGATCTGTGCATATTTCTTTCCTGATTCAGACAATATGACTTTTCCAGTGGAGAAAGACTTGTTTGAAGTTAAAAATGTCTTAATGATGGATTTGTTTATTACAGACATGCTTCATTATTTTATTGACTGGAGCCGTATTGTGGATTATTGTGATGTTTTTATTTGAACTCTCATTCTGAAGGCACCCATTCACTGCAGAGGATCCATTGGTGAGAATGATGTAATGCAAAATTTCTCCAAATATGTTTTGATGCATGCATAACACTGCATTTGCTGAAACAACATTTAGCATTTATTCTGTGTTGTATGCTTATGGTCTAATGAAAGGCAGGGTGTCTATGTTTTCTCTTATACCAGGATTGTTCTGAGCGAGGTGATAACTGCAAGTTATCAATTGTAGTGAAAATTATCAATAATTGTTGAGTAGCCGTGTAATATAAATATTGTGGTAATGATCTACTGGCTGTACATTATCTCTTATATAATGACTGGCTGACTGTACATTTAGCTATTGCATATCATATATTCATTACATTAAATCCTGAGCTCGTTCACAATGAGATGTGCGAAAGGCAGCCTTTCACTTCTCTCTGTAATTTCATGTGACAACACATTATCCTTTCAGTCATCAGCTCTTTGCACTGATAAATGACTTTGGTCACCAGACATACGCAGTTGAATGGGAAATGAGACTTGTGGAGAACATTCTTAAGGGCTCTGCTGAAGATGTTCATTGATTGCCACTCAAAATTTGCATATTTGCGGCTGCATATTTCTGTAATGTAATTGATCCCACAAAATTAAGACTCGTGGGATGATGTCATGTGAAGTGTTTAAGAAGTGCAGCAGGTCTGCACACGCATGCTTTAAACAGAGACATGACTTTTTAATGACTGTGATTCACATTTTTTTGGATTTGGGATACCCTGATAAGGCACACTTTTTTTTAGACATGTCCAATATTGTAGTTCTCACAAGATTGTAGTTTTCTCGCTATCGTATTGTCTTATGAGTCAAATGGACCACTTTTATGATGTGTTTTGACCATTTTGGTGCTTCACAACACCAAAGCAAGAGTGTGATTGTGAGTTCATGTTGTTTCTGTTTTCATAATAGGCTCACTCTGTGGTATGTTAAAGAGAAGGCATACTGCTTGCCGAATTACACAATTGCACAACTTTCAGCCTTCATGGGCAATTATATATCACTTATAAATGATTAAATACAAAATTGATAGTAGTTACTAAGATTGATGTGGTTTGGAATTGGTAAAATGTTCTTGGAAAAAAAATATGACCAGAATATCAACTTGTCTAATAATTCTGCACACAGTGTATGTAAAAACCAAATCATAGTTGCGCTCTTACCCCCTATTATGAAGGTCATCTTTTAGTTAGAATGAAATCATGGCTTATTAAAATGATAAAGGTAAGCAAATTAGTTTAAAATGGTCAATTTAATAAGACGTCAAGAGCTAGAGATTATGATAAGAGATAAACAACAATGAACACAGAGGCATGTCTTCATTTATGTATGTCTAAGAAATCTAATTGAATTAATTTTTAGTCCATACTTAATATCTTTGAGATACATGTGCTGTAGTATCCGTGCATTTTATGCATTCAGTAATCTCCTCCAAACTAGACGTGTAAGAAATACCACAGTTACAGTGTTTCTCAAGCTTTTTTTTTTTTTTTTTTTACCCACACAGCTCCATCAGTGTGATTCAAGTACTCTTTCATTGATCAAACCAGAATCATACTGTACTGGTTAGCATGTAGAATCTTTATTCATATTGTTAAAATGGACATTTTTATTGGGATAAAGATTCAGCAAGTGACTTCCTTTCGTTTAATGAGACACCTGAGCTTGTTTGTCAAGAAACATTCTCTGAGAAAGAGCTAGCAAATGAATTTATGTATAAACCAGATGCATCTTTTAGGGAAAATATTCATTTGCAGTCTGGCATTGTGGAATGCATCACCAAAGCTTGGCAATTATAAAATATAGCACCTGCAAATTAAATGCACTGCTATTTGTTAATGAGGACATATATGTAGAAACATGTCTTTAAAGATATGCACTGCTACAAGTGTCGTCCATGCAAATTGCCTTCACAAACATAAGGGAATTTCTGCTAAATCTTACTGTCTCCCCCATCCCAGGTCTGGCGACAACATTCCAGGCACTTAAAGTATGTAAAGTGCTCCATCTCTTTTATAGTCTTATGTGGAAATAGACAATGACAATTAGGCATACATTACACACTTTCAGCATAGTGTGAATGATTGTAATGGCTCCTTGACTTTCTCAAAGAGACATTTTCCTGCCAGTTCTATGTTTAAAACACTTTCATATGCATTGAAAAGATTTAAGGTTTTGGGAGGGAAACACAGACAATAATTATTCCAAGCTCTGTTTTTGTGACATATTGTGATAATATTGTCTCTAATGATCAGCTTTATATAATATTAAAAGTTTTGTTGAGTTATTAAATAATGTATATATAATCATGCATTCCAAAGACATTTATATGAAGCTGGAATATTTATAATAAATTAGATATAATTTATTTTTATATTAATTCATGTAATATATATATATATATATATATATATTCATGCATGCTATTTTTATTTCAACTGAATCATATTTGAAGTGTCATGTTGGAAGTGTATTCTGTTCGAAAAATATTTTCATGCCAACTTTCATAAATTTGGAAAGGAATCATACGAGTATTTGTTGGTTGTTGTGAATCTGTTAAGAGATTGCTTTAGGACATATCACTTTGTCTCTTCCACTGTAAAATAAATGGCTTAGATGGAGGACGGCATACTGCAGGGAAGCCCTGTCTTTGTTGCTCAGAGGCATCTATCCTCAAGCTGATACAGAGTCTGAATTACTCCACCAGTAGCTGCATGCTCTAGGAACAACTCCCCTGTGATCAGCCTGTTCTCATCCTTTGTGATCAGTGGGTTGTCTGTGTTCAAATGGGTCTGACTCAGACGGTAGTGTGCTGCAAATAATTCTGTGCAGCAGTGATATGTGATTTTATCTTCATCTTGGATCCAGGGGGGAATTTACAAAACTGTATTTATATGTCAGCTCAGCATTACTTCACTGTTTGGCACAAAAAGAGCATCACAAGTCATTCTATAAGGAAATTATGGTTGAAAAGAGGAATCTTCAAACAGAACTTGTCCCAGGGTTCAGGTTGAGACATTTTCAACAGAATTTGTGGCAAAACGTTGATTACCATGGAAAATATGTTTGACTCCATTTCTTTTAGAGCATAATTAACTTTTACAGCAGCACATGATTATAAGATAAAGCTTGTATATTGTTTATTCTATTCTATTCTATTCTATTCTGCAAAGTTGTCATTTAAAAATGTACTACAGGTTAACGAAATATACCTGATCCTCCATTTCTACATTTGTTGGATAAGCTTTCTTCCTATTATCATTCCGGTTTGAAGTGTTATTGCTTATCACTTGTGCAATTCCACAGACTTTACATAATAAAAAGGTCAGTTATCAAGTTTCTTATCACATCCAAACTGATGAAAATACATCCAAAATTAGCATATTCCTTTAGAAAGAAGCCAACCAAACTGACATTAACAGAGTTTGTCAGAAACACGTGTTTTTGGTGCTGGCCTGTGTGGTTTCCTGAGCTGGACCATGCTGGCTGAGAAGCCTTTCCATGACACCCAGTGTGTCCAGATTAACCAGCTGTCCTAACATATGGTGGTCACCCGTGGAAGAAGCTTTGCTTTTAGGCTGACATTGGCATTGTGGAGCAACCCTGTTTGGATCTCATATAAACAATAGAATTTCACCGGAAAATGACAGTAAGGACTTTTGATGTCATGGCAGAGCAGTCTAAACACATAAATGCTGACTAAAATACCTGCTTATGCTATATGGTCAGTAACTTTTTTTTAAGACAGGGCTTAATAATTACATTAAAAAATGATCTTGTATCATGCTAGTCAAGGCATCTTTATAGCGCTTTTAACAATACAGATCGTGTCAAAGCAGCTTTACAGTATTAAATAGGAAAATAGTGTGTATGAGTCTATGTGAGTTTACAATCAAGCTTCATTTTTGTATGGCACAGTGAGTTCTTTTTTCTGCTGTCATTTTTTTTTTTTTAATCCAATTGCCGAATCTTGTCAGCTAATTACAGTGGCAGCGTTTACCTACACTCCATCTGATTCTCACATTGTCTAATGCACTGTTCACATGTGAGACATGACAGAAGAATCTTTTGAGGTAATCTGTGCACTTGAGTGATTATTTCAACTGGAGGCTGATATATTTGTTTAGCTTTTCCTAAGCTGTTTATCATTATATGTATTGCTGTAATATACCCAGGCAGAAGTTGCGGATTTCCCAGAAATGTTTGTCTTTTGTATATAAGCAAAGCTGTTCCCATATTTAAACCATTCATTTCTGAAACATCCAAATGCTATAACTAGTAATCTTCTGAACAATGAACAATATTTGAAATGTTCAGTCACAGCAGCCACTCAAAATTAGCCAGAATTTTACCTGAAGGAAAATAAACAGACAGTTATGTGACTCAATAGGAGCATTTGCTCATTGTTCGACCTCTTATTCATCCATTAGTATTGACCCTTTCATGCTCAATTTACTCATTTTATCCCCAGCAATTGATCTTCAAAGGCCAAGATGTTTCTATTTTCCAGCTGTAAAATGTACTAATTATACTGTATTTACCGGAGGCACTATAAAGTCAAATATTTTGTTAGTGTGAAAGAGTTTTTTTTTTTTAATAGTTTGTGAGTCCCTCAGTTGTCCTTAGTATGAAAAGATGGATCTCGACATAATACTGTATAAAAACTACTGGAAAAAGATCAAATATGCAGAAGATGCTGGAAAAACAAGAATGTGCAGGACCTGGAAGATTTTTCTGAAGACAGTTTTACTGTTTAGGACTATTTTAATGTTTTTTTATTTAACCTTTCTTTAACCAGAAAAGATTAAAATCACCTTTTAATCACTGAGATTAAAAATGTCTTTCACAGGAGTGTCCTGGCCAAAATGGGCAGTAATACAATCAGTTTCATCACGAATTTACACAACACAAACAAACTAAGAACACTTAAAACAATAATTACACATCATTGAGTCATCTTCTATTTGCCAAATAACTGTTTTAAAATGATCCAAAGACAGCAAATTCTGTCATTTCAATTTTGATTGAAGAAAATTCCAGTCAGACGGAGCTGCAAACATAAAAGCCTTCTACACCCAGTTCAGTTCGAACAAAAGGAACAGAGACAGAAGTAACGACAAAAGTAAGAACAAAAGTAACAATTTTGTGAATGAAGGAAATATTTCTCAACATTTTTCCATTGTATAAGACAATTGAGATATGAAGGCAACATCCCTAAGATGGCTTTATAAATGATTAAATACCAGTGTATTTTTCTTCTAATAGACAAAGAAGGCCAAGCTACTCTGTTATAGAAAGTACAATGATGAATTGAAGAATCATCTGCATAAAAATTAAAGTTGGGATCCTGAATGTCATAATCAAGACTATTTATATAAATAGTAAATAAAAGGGGCCCCAGCACAGATCCTTGGGGATCACCTTTGGCAATCTCCAATGAATCAGATATTTTACCTTCAGCTTGTACATACTGAGTTCTTCCACTTAAATAATTTTTAAACCAAGGAGTAACATGACTTGATAAACCAACACTCTTCAATCTGTGCAGCAATATTTCATGATTCACTGTGTCAAAAGCCTTTGATAAATCAATAAAAAGGGGAAGCACAAAAATCACCATTATCAATCGATCCCATGATATCATTTAGAACTTTCAAAACAGCTGTTGTAGTACTATATTTTTTACGAAACCCAGATTGATTAATAGACAACACTAACAAGGGACTCATGAACAACTATCAGTCATGGATCATCCAGGTAACGACACACAGTGTTAATAATCAATATACATTTTTGACTTGCTTAATTTCTGTAAATTCAATCATTTTTAACATAGTCTGTGAAGAGGGTCCTGGCCAAGACAAATGTTACCACCATGTGAGAATGTTATGAAAAGGTGACGTTTGTTGCAGTACATCAGTGTTAATGTCAAAATGACCTGTGCAGAAAGGGTTAATATAGAAATCTATAACTCTTCAGTATTAACGGTTGTTGTATAATGTCAATTGATGGTTATGCAATATGCAAAAAAGGAAAGACTGTTAGAACAGACAGGGTGTGATGATGGCAGGGGTTCTAAGTCAATTTTTCGACATGCCATGTTCCTGGAAAGTAGAATAATAAACACTCCAATAGTCATTTATCATGTTGCGGCTGCAGTGCTCACAGACCTGGGCTCCTGGAGATAGATAAGTCAGGGAGGGAATTCTGCCATACTGTTCTCTCAGAAAAAAAAGCATGAAAAGACAGGAATAAACAGCAAAGTAGGTCAGTCCAGAAAACAGCTCTGTCAGAACACTGTATTATGGAATGAAGTTGTTTTTTTCTCAAAGTTATTGTTCACAAAGAAGAGAAAGTCTGTATAGAGGTACAAATCATTGTACTAGTTTGTGTTCCCATCATGGCTCCTAAATGTATTGTTCTGAAAATATATTGATTTTCTTAAAGAATTAGTTTACTCCAAAGAAAAAAAAGAAAAAGAATCTCCTATGTACATATAAACTTGTATGTCTTATTTCCTTATTATGATCCTTGAAACAAAAAAAACAAAAAAAGTTATTTCTAAAACATGTCAATAAAAAAATAGTCCATTTGGCTATTAATCTTTGAAGCCACAGTCAAGTCAAAATTCATGAACTCAGGAAGCAGAACTCTCCAAATTGTGAATAAATACTTCAAATCAGTTTATGAACTGCAAGAACTCCATTTTCCAAGAAGCAATTTAAAAGAATGAGTCATTCATTAATCAGAATCAAGGAGAGCTAGGAAGGATGTCAAGATTTTCAGTTAATGTATAATAAGCATTTTATTTTGGTTGGTTACTCACAAAACTGTTGTATGACTTAAGAAGACTTGGTATAAAGTACACAAATCATATAAAACATTTTTATGCTACTTTTTAAAAAATACTTTTAGAGCTTGACAGCCCCAGTGCTTTTGACTTTATAGTATTAAAAAGGTTTAAAGAATATTCTTATAATGAAAGAAAACAATATTTGTAAGAATGAAATTCTTTTTATGTTGGTGGATTTTGATATGAGAGGACAACAGGCGATGGACTTTTTCCATTGATGGTTATTATGAATTATGAACTTGTATTTAGTTCAGAAGCAACAGTTTGAAGTTAAAATGCCTTTATGCCTTTAGTCGTGTTGATTACTTTGGATTATTGTGATGTTTTTATCAGCTGTTTGGACTCTCATTCTTATGGCACCCATTCACTGCAGAGGATCCATCGGTGAGCAAGAGATTTAATGCTAAATTTCTCCAAATCTGTTCTGATGAAGAAACAAACTCATTTACATCTTGGATAGCCTGCCCTTTAAAGACAAATAACTGTGCATTATGTCAAGAACAAAAGCTCAGAGCTCAAAGCTGACTGCGTGCCAGCACCTTCATTAATAACAGTTAGAGCAGCATCAGGAAGGCTCGGTGATGAGCTCTTGTTTTAGCCGCCCGTCGATGGAGAAACAGCTGTAGAGCAGCGAGGGCAGGCAGGCAGGGGGTGGGCCTCAGCGGCTGGGCCAGATTTAGCCCTGATGGCTAATTAAAGGTTTGTGGCCATCAAAAGCGGCCCTACTTCCCTCTTCCTGGGAGCAGCCATGCATGGCGTGTGTGCCGTGCCAGAGGAGCAGTGAGGCAGGGGTCATCTCTGCCTCACAGCTGTGCAAGGCTGCCTCGCAAACTCGATGGGCACCCTGTCCGTTCCCGCTCTCCCGCTCCCCCGTCTGCTGCCGGGAAACGGCTGTCGTCTGCAACTGTCTAATCATATATTAATTACTCATGATCAGTCGGCTTTGATTCAATTTCGGGATGTGTGGCAGGCCCGGCTAACATAATAAAAACTGATATCCGGACGCTTTGTATGAAGTGATCAGATTTTGCTGGATGAAGTCGTTGCGTGTTTCTCCATCTTTGCATTTTGGTAATGGTCACTTTTTGGCAGTGAAGCCACTCAAAAATGCTGAATAAACTGAAAAAGGGTGAAGTCTTTATGTGTCGAATAAGCAAAGTTGGATGTTGGTATTGGTCCAGAGCAGGAGTCCTGAGTCCTCAAAGTAATTAATTTGGGAAGCTATTCGCTTTTCAACACAATCTGTTTACACAGCATTTTAACAGCACAGTCCATAAACTGAGTGGACAATACGTATAGATGTATTCTAAGAGAAGAAGATTGTGAGGAGTAAATGCAGCTTAGAGTTCATTTTGGATGTTGTCCATTATTTGTGGCTGATTCAGTTGAAACAAACTAAGGGAAGAACAGAGTTAAAAAGGAACATATTATGCCTAAATGACCTGTGTCAATTACATTTGTAATTTAATTGACCTATCGGTAAGCCCGCCCCCTTAGTTACTGTTGCAAACTCAGACAAGCAAACGGAGTTGCTAAATGTCTTACAATGACAGCTGTCAGTGTGAAAACTGGGTATTAATTTGGAAGTGAGGGTTTTCAGATCACAATGCAAGCGGGAGAAGTCTCGTGTTACGGTCGTCACGTTGCAGAGGAAAAAATCCCAGATCAACACTGTTCATGTACTGCAGGGTAAGATTATATTAATATACATTTAACCAGTTTAATATGAAGAGACAGTGAAATGTAGACCTTCGTTTATATGTTTTTGCCCTACACTGTACAAGACTCAAGAACAGTTCGCTATTTAGGTTTGTACATTAGCATGGATTCACTAACTTTAATGTTAGCTTTAGCCAGAGATACCTTGCTGAAGCACAAGATGTCATTAACATTCTGCTTGAGCAGATGAAAATTGTAACTTTATGAGACTATGACAACAAGAAAAGGAACGTTTTTGTCTTCATTGGGATTGGGGTTGAATGAGGACATTTTGCTCTGTTTTGTCTGGGTTTAGGAAATAGAATAAAATAAATTCTATTGCCTATCCTCTCAGGATACCTGGAATCAGTGTTACAAGTACCCCAAGCACATCATTTTTTCATTTTTGAAGCATAAACCCCATAAAATCGATGCAAGCTTTGGATCTTCCAATGTTTCTCTATGGCGCTGAAACGTAAAGATGTCCGAGTTCCGCTCCCCGTGCAACTGATACTCGACTGCCATTGGCTAGTCAGCGTTCGAGGAGAGGGGAGATTTTTGATTGTGTGTGTGTGTGTGTGTGTGTGTGTGTGTGTGTGTGTGTGTGTGTTTTAACCTTTTTTTTCTTTTTATAAATTATACAGATTTTAACCCTTTTTTATGGACTTGTGAGAAAAATGCTTTTCTAATTTGGGTCAGTATAAAAACATCCAATTCATTCAGGTAACACTTTATTTCGATAGTCCACTTTAGACATTACACTAACACTAAGTAACTTTGCAACTACATGTCAACTAGCAGTCATTAGAGTATTAGAAGACTGTCTGCTTAATATCTTCTAACACTTTATTTTGATGGGTCCACAACATACAACACACTGACTATGAGAAACTTTGCAAGTATATGTCAACTTATTCTACTAAACCTACCCTACTGAGAGTTAGTAGACATGTAGTTACAAAATAATGAGAATTAGTTGACATGTAGTTACAAAGTTACTTATAGTTAGTAGAATGTCTAAAGTGGACTATCGAAATAAAAATTTTGGTCACACTTTATATTAAGTGGCCTTAACTACTATGTACTTACATCAAAAAATAAGTACAATGTACTTATTGTGGTCATATTGTATTCCAAAACACTTTTGCTGCTTTGAGGTGGGATACAGGTAAGGTTAGGGACAGGTTTGGTGGTATGGGTAGGTTTAAGGGTGGGTCAAGCGATGGGTCAACAGTGTAATTATGTAAACATATTTATGTAAACATAATTGTGTACAATAAAATGTAACTACATAAATTAATTACAGATGTAACTACATATAGGTATTTTTAAAAATATAAGTACAATGTAAAAACATGTATGTACACAATAAGTGCATTGTACCAAATAATTATTTTAAATGTAAGTACATAGTAGTTAAGGCCACCTAATATAATGTGGGGTCATTTTTTTAATTGAATTCATTTATATTCATGTTTTTAACAATTTTTAAAGAAAAAGTTTGAATAACCCAGGTCAATTAAATGTATAATTTAATTGCGTTGGATAGGATAGAAGTACACAAAAGCATATGTTGAATTTATAATCCTCATTATTTGTATAACTGAATGAATAATTTCAGTTTGTGTGTGTGTGTGTGTATCTGTTTATATATCCTGGTGGGGACTTAAACCTGAATACACAGACTCATGGGGACTTGTGTCACTGTGGGGACCTAAATTAAGGTGTAAACAAGCTTATAAATCATACAGAATGATTTTTTTTTTAAATTATTATTATTATTTTTAATTTTAAGAAAGTAAAAATGCAGAAAGTTTCCTTTAAGGGGTAGGTTTAGTAGTAGGGTCGGTGTAGGGCGATAGAATATACGGTATGTACAGTATAAAAACCATTACGCCTATGGAGAGTCCCCACAAGGATAGCAAACCAGACGTGTGTGTGTGTATGCATTTTTTTAATACAGGTTTTAACCCTTTGTTATGGACTTTTGAGAAAAATGATTTTCTGTTTTGGGTCAGAATGAAATCATCCAATTCAAAGTTTTAATTGGTTTAATTCATATTTATATTATTCATACAAATTCATTTTGACACATAAAATAGTAAGTAAATGTCTTAAATGTTTTTGTACTTATAAAAGAGGTTTAGGATCTCTTGGACCCCTAATAAAACATCAGGATAAACTTTATTAACACAATGAATACATTAATAAATAAACTTATTTCAACATAATCGATAATAGATTTTTTTTTTTCTCACAGAATTTATTTTTTAACTTATTTTTGCTTTGAGGATTATTAGATATTTCAGCATAAAAAAAAAATCTTGATTTTGGCACTTTATTCCTGGTAATCTTCCTTGAGGTTTCCCACAGAAAGTTAAGATGAAATTATGCATTAGGTACTGGTACAAAGTGTAACTGGACAATATGGATGTGACAGGTGACTGTGATCTCTGAATTTACATACTATGACCTGACTAATTTCATGCTCACAGTGGAATTAAAAATGAGAATAGCTGGCATTGTACCAGTTGAAAATGTCTGACACTAACAGAGGGTGCTTGGGGCAGTCAGACGGTGCCAATCAGCTCTCTGAAACTGGCCAGTCTTCATATGAACTGAGTGACGG
Organism: Onychostoma macrolepis; assembly: GCF_012432095.1. Lineage (NCBI taxonomy): Eukaryota > Metazoa > Chordata > Actinopteri > Cypriniformes > Cyprinidae > Onychostoma > Onychostoma macrolepis. Next base: position 23,374,161 of record NC_081174.1, read on the forward strand.
GTGATGGAACTGTCAGAGAAGGGAAACAACAAACTGAATTCACCCTCTCAATGTGTTTGTGAACTAATGTATTATTCATCTGAAACACTGACATGCAGTTGGGTGATGCTTGAAAGCTAGGCTTAATTCATTTAAAAGCACAGTTCACCCAAAAAATAAAAATTCTGCCATCTTTACCCAGGCAATTTGATTTGGTTTTCAGTGGAAGAATTATCTTTTTTTTATATATATATTTTAAAGAATATTGATGCTGTTTTTTTAGTGACAGCATACAAGTTTGGAATGACATAAAGGTGAGAAAATAATGGCAATTTTTATTTTTGGCAGAACTATCTCTTTAAGGCTTGTCGATCTGGAGCCTATCTCTGCTATGCTCATTATAAAGTCTTTTTCTGCCCAAATGAATGACTAATGCATTGATAACATGCGGGCTAATGCTTGAATATGGCAGGCGTGCTGTCACTGCAGCTTGTCAGAAGATGTAATTGGGCTTCCATAAGCAGTGAAAGCTTTGGGAGAGAGATGGCAGCGGGCAGCAGTCTCTGATCACTGATTCAGTTTGCTTTTATTGTCCATGTGATGGATGGCTTTTTTACTCCATCTCCAGCCATAATGGGGTATTTGTGTCTCTTAAGACCTAATGGACAATTATGGGATTAACTGCTTGTAGATCCTTTTTGTCCATCAGTATCTCCAGTGGACTCTACTTTCTCTTTTTCTTTCTCAGTTTATCCTTTTCTGTTTAAATCTTCTTTGTGAGTTTTTGGATGTTCAAGAAATAGTTTACTTTTTCTCATTTTAAATACTTTTGTATGCTTTTTGGAGCTTGCAAGCTTTATTCTCCATTGAAGACTTTAACAAGCAATGTTAAACACACACACACATACACAATATATATATATATATATATATATACTGTATATTACATATATATTATTATATACAAAGATACTAAATAACTATAAATATGTATATGCCTATGTTTAGGGTGAATTCAGGTAAATTGGGACACTATTTGCCATTGAGATGTGTAGGAAAAAAATGTCCTGAAAAAATGACCTGAATTTATCCTATGTTCATAAAGATATTCATAGTACAGTAGATTTTGTATTAGTGTTCTAAAATGTATTAAATGAGGGTATTTTGTAATTTTATTCAACAAATTTGTTTCTGACCAGAAACATTTTTATAAGTCAGTATAATTTAAATAAAAATAAATAAATACATACATACATACATAGAAAAATATATTATTAAACTAAATAAAACCATATTAGTTAGGCCTTCATTCATGATGCTTCTTTAGGAATCTGACCTCCAAAAAGACACAGAATAGGCCGTTTTTATTTATTAAATCGACTGATATTGGAAGCTTATTATGACCTGTTTTTATATTTATATTACCTTAAGTGTCATCTATTTAAACTTAAAATTGAAAGTTCCTCTATAATAACTTTATAATAACTTATTATTAATGTAAACAATTAGCAAATCTCATCATGAAAATTGATCTTTCATACTACACATTAAAATATTGTGATGCCTAAATGATTTTTATTTTTAACATTAAAGAATAGAATTTTATGATCAGCCAATTAACGGTTATAAATCATAGCATCAAATTATAGGCATTATAGGCTTTGCACGCAACATAACTTCAAGTCAGTGTGATTTTAAGAGCAGGTCGACTTGTTTGTGAAAACCATGGCAGACAGGGACTGTTTGGGAAACCTTTTTCGGAAACATTCGTCATTTTGCAATTTGTCGTTGGTCACCACTAGAGGAGAAAAAATCGACACAGCAGCTTTAAACACAATACAAGACAACATTCATGATGCTTCTTTAGGAATCTGACCTCCAAAAAGACACAGAATAGGCCGTTTTTGTCTTGACTGATATTGACCAATTGTTCTAATGTACTGAAGAAAGCCACACATGGATCCAAGTTTAGCTCCTCTGTTCTTCAGTTCAACTGTACACCAGCGCTTACAGCCTTGTTACTTGTTCATTTGTGAATACAGTGCTTGTGTGAATTGCTGAATAGGGACATTACATTTGTGTCACAGATCAGCAGACTGAACAATGAGATCACTCTTATGTCTGAAAGTTCAATCATGTGCCTTTGAGTACAGATGAAAAGTGAGTGAATTGAGCGAATGGGCTTTCAATCTGGCCAAAGTGAAAATGTGTCATGTTTACAGCCTTTGCGATTGAGTCGATGCGCTCTTAACTTTTAGAGATTGTGACCGGTGTAGCGCTCCTACTTTGAAAACCTACCCAAACCAGTGGCACGAATAACTTTCTTTGAGGCCAGGTGTGTAAATTCCTTCCACATGACAGGCTGTGAAGGCGCAGCTTTAAAGAAGGGGTGTTTAGTTACCACAGAACAATGCAAACTCATGGATAATTTTCACCAGCTCTTCTACTGTGTCACCTACTATAGAAAGAAACACAAGTGCTGAGAAAAAAAAAATGTAAATATGAGTGAGATGAATGGCTCGTCAGGATGGAAACCTTGAGATCAGAGCGACTTCAAAGGAACCAGCTTCAAATACTCCACAGGTCACACCAAAGGGAAGTGAAGAAGGACAGGCACAGAAACATATGAATGGTTCAAGTACCAGTGTCAGAGGTAAGGAGAACGCCAAGCACTTCAAGACAGAAAAAAGCCCACAGTGTTTCTTCCTCTACTTGACTCAGATCTCAGCTTTCCAATGGCCCTAAACAGTAATACTCCATCATGTCATGTGTGAGCATGAAGTGAGTCGATGTGAGACAGAGAATAGTTGAACTTATTATTAAGATTTGAATAAAAGAGTATTTTTTTCATAGAATAGAATAGCATATTATTATTGTTGTGTTAGTGTGTCCTTTATAGTATAGTTTAGTGCAGTAGTTAATCTGATCTACATTAGTATTATGAACGAACATTAATTAACAATAGTGTATTTATAAATTAACATTAGCCTAGATCAGTAATGCTGTAAAAATGGTTTTGTTCATGATACCTAATTTTAGTAAATTAAACTTTATTGGTTGATTGTGTTGTCTTGTGTTTGCACATGCAGACAGATAAATATTGATATATTCAAAATATTTTTTATATAATATTTTATGTTTTATATGTGTTAATTTAGCTTTTCTTTATGTTTTGTTTTTTAGTTGCTGTTACAATTTACTTTTCAAATTAAAAATGGCTTTAAGAATTAAAATGACTTTAAGACCAACAACAAACCAATTGCATGCCACATGGAGGATTTATATCGACGTGTTAAAAATTTTGTTATATTATTTTATATTTTGTTTCACTTTTTAAATGCGTTTATTGGTTTTTCTTTGCTTTATAAATTTTAATTTATGTTTTTTTTCTATTTTAATGTATTTATTTTGCTTTACTTTACTCTATTTTTACTTTACTCTAATTTTATGTCTGCTTTTTTTCCAATTTTTTAATTAGTTTTTTGTTTTGTTTTGTTTTTGGTTTTTCCAGTTGGCACTAACATTTAGTTGTTCTAAAATAGAAATTGCTTTAAGAGTTAAAATGACACATAAAGCCCATTTGTGCCACGAGATAAATATTGACTTAAATATTGACTGATTTTTTTTTTTAAATATAGTTTTGTTTTGCTTTATTATTATTATTATTATTATTATTAATGTGTTTTTTTTTAAGTTCTTTATTTATTTATTATTTTCCATTTGCTTTATTCTGTTATTTTGTTTTACTTTTAATGTTTTGTTTTTGGTGCTATCATTTACAGTAGTTGTTCTGAATTTGTAATTTATTATTTTATTTTTTTAATTAAACGGCTTTAAGACCAGCAACGAATGAGTTGCATGCCACATGGAGGCCATTTGTGACACAAGTCCTCACCGCTCTACTCCTTGCTGAACAGAATGTCCAAGTCCACAGTACAGCCAAGTGCCTTTGTTCCCCTCTCACTATGCCATGCCTGCATTCCAGCTCCTTGAGAGCTTATAGTCTGGAGAGAGATTTGCTTGTTGGGTCCTGGCGTGCTGGGGCCATGATCAAAGTTGGACCTTAATTTCTTCCAACAGCTTAATGAAGAGGCCTCACTGTTACGAGCACACAGCACCGAGCCTGCTGGAAGGTTCACTGTGTGCTCAGTGGTTCGCCATCTGCATTAAAATGCTGACTTGGCTTCAAGTGAGGCATGGGCACACAGGGAGAGCCGTTACTGTATTGTGTCCAGGGCTGCAGAGACGATCCCTCACACAGCTGGGGTCTGTTTGGATCATGTGGCCAGAGGCACGTGTTAGAAACAGACCTGCTCTGGCTTTCACAGTATTACATCCCGTAGAGAGGAGCAGGCAGCCAGCAGAGATCTGCCACATTCGTCCCGTGAATCATCTGGACTCCAGTGACTAACTAGCACCGGCAGCCAGAATATCTGCAGACATATGTCAGCCACCTCACATTGTTCTGCAAATGAGACTGTTGATGTGAATCATTGGGTCGTCTATTACAGTAGAGCTGAAAGTGCGCTGTGAGAGTTGAACTTTGTAATGTAAGTGAGATGGAATATTGTTTTGGAGGTATCTGTCTGCATTTTGATGGGCTCATTGTGTAATTGCTTGCTTTTGGACAGAATCAGCTATTAATGTTTGTCTTACTATGATTAGTTGGAACATTCAGTCGAAAGCGTCATGTTACCTGCTGGCTTTGTATATTATCTGTACCAGGCTCAGACGGGAATGAGCTTTTTCTGGCCTAATTTTGGGGGAAAATCTATGTAATGGATTTAAACATGGAAAATGTATTAAACTGAGGTGAAAAGCATAATCATATCAGCCAGAATATTTAAACAATTATGTCATCATTTACTCACCCTCATGAAAAGGGGATGGCGTTCGGGCATGAATCCTTTGTTTTGTTTTTGTTTTGTATTGTTTTGTTTTGGAGAATATTTATAAACAATTTGGTCATAATTTTCTCACCCTCATGAAAAGGGGATGGGGCTGGGGCATGAATCCATTGTTTGTATTTATTTATTTATTTCAACAGCATTTCTTATTTATATATTTATTTATTTTTAATTATTATTTTTTTATTAATTTTTTTTTTAAACAATATCTTTTATGTTCTACAGAAGTCATACAGGATTAGAATAGCATGAGGGTGAGTAAATCATAATGAAATTTTCATTTTCAAATTTTCATCGGTTGAACTATCCCTTTAAGGAAAAGGAAATTTGTGAAAGTGGCAGTTTTCCGATTCTATGGAATTCAGCAGCTACGGATTCCACGTGGGCCTGATTTTCACATACAGTATAACAACAAACAAGCACGTATGCACCGAGAGATTCCATCCATAGAAAATAATTGAAAAGCTGTATTGGCTAATGGTGTTTAAAAAAAAAAGCAGCTGCAGCACTTGGACTAGATTTCTCTTGCTAAAGCAATTATGAAATGTCATGAAAACATGACAGGAACTGATGGAAGAGTATATCGGTTTTCCGCAATCATTAGCACCTAATCCCATGAGAAATGACTCACTAATGACGCCTGATAGAGAGGCTGCTGGTGAAATTGAATTGAAAGTGCCACAAAGGATGATCTCGTATCGGAGAGCAATGCTTCACGGCTGGTACGCGCAGGCTAAACGAATCAGACTCGAGGTGTCCAGGTGTACTATCAAGCAGAAGTGTGTGCTTCAACCTGGCAGGGTGGAAGAAAGCGGCGGGTTGTGATCATACCTGCATGGATGCTCTCTCTCAGAACACACACAGAGCACATCTCATCTCAAACAAACAAGTCTGAAGGGCAAACGCCTTTGGCTTTCACTTTGAGCTCAATGTGGCTACAAAAACTGACAGCTAAACAGTTAAATCAAATCTGAACTTTGTACAAATAATAAGCATTTCTACATGTTTATTGTCAGTATTAATTGTCATATTGATACTAGTTTATATTCCCTTGGATTTATTTATTTTTTATGAGTGTTTATACACACACACACACACATTGTACATATCTTGTACAGATAATAATAATAATTGCATATAATATTTTATACACACATCACAATATATTTATTACATTTATGTATATATTACATTTATTTATATATTTACACAGCATTTGCTGTATAATCTTACTTTATGACAATTATTGTTGTTTGTGATATATCTATCATAAATATAATAATAAAAATAATTGCATATAATATTTTATATTTTATATATACACACAATCACAATGTTTATATATTCAAAATAAATCAAACAATTGAATTACACAGCATTTCTGTAGAATCTTACTGTATGACAATTATTGTTGTTTTGTTATTAATTTATATATATATATATATATATATATATATATATATATACATACACACATACATACATACATACATACAGACAGAAAGCATTTGCTTTAGAATCTTACTGTATGACAATTATTGTTTTTAACTCTGAACTCAACTTTTTTTTTTTTTCTTTAAATATAATCATGTTTTAAAATCAAGTTAAAATGAAGAAAATATAATTGGTATATTATAACTGAAAAACAATTGAATTACACAGCATAAAATGGTTCAAATTAATGTTTTGGTGCACAACAGTTTAAATGTTTCTTTGTGGTTGTTATGGTTGTTAACATTATGGTGACTTATGTTAATACAGTACTTAATTTCCTTTAAAAAAAAAAAAAAGATATATCGTTATCTAACACAAGCTTGCATGTTTAGACTGAGTTTTCATGGCTTTTCTGACATGTGCCAATGTGAACACCTGCTTCAAACACACTGTTGTTGTTACCATGGTACCACTTCTCACATCACCTAGTTGTAATGGTTTAAACAACAAGATCAAGGCTGTCTCAGCTGTTACTGTCACTGTTGCTAGGCAACTTTGAAATCAGAGTTCAAGGATACAAAAGAATAAAGCTTGTCGATGTCCCCTGCTCAGGCTCTCCATACACACACATCACACTCAGGTCACTCAAAAGTCGTGAGAATATATGGATAGACTTCATTAACATGACTCATATCTTATTATTTTAGTCTAAAAGCATTTACTGCTAGGGCATTTGATAATCAATCTGATATGATATACCTTCAATTTATATTTGAGTTAGTTCTATAATAAGGTTTTTAAAAATGTAAATAAATGTGTCCAAATATGTTTCTTGTATAATTTTTCTGGTGTTGTTTGTTTCCAGGCTAGGTGTAGATTTGTTAAGGACCAGTGGAGTTTAAATGTGTTTTTCCCTCCTGAAATCTAAATCATACTCATATTCACCAGTTTATTTTGCAGTCACCATCCCCCATCTATGCAGTTCATCAGAGAAAATTATTTTGGAGTTTAATGAGACTTCTGGAGTGCTTAAATGATGGATGTTTCAACAGTGCCCCCTAGCGGTATGAAATAAGTATTAAAGGCAAGACATTTTATTTCTGCCTAATTAAGACTTCACTTGACATTGAGAATTTGCATTATTCATTAACAGTGTGCTTTATGTGGAATTTGCATACAAGTTCTCATATTCCATATATATATATATATATATATATATATATATATATTTTTTTTTTTTTTTTTTTCATATCTCAAGCATTTTCATTTAGTTGATCTAATCACCTTGATCAGAGATGCCCAAACCTTTTTCTTACGAAGGGTCAAAAATCAAACTTGATTGAGAGCTGTGAGCCAAAAGTAAACAATAAAATATAAATATATATAAATAATAATAAATATAAATATATATCTAAAAAAATAATTTACTGTATTTTTAAAAAATATATTTTTAATTATTATTTTAGACAAATTCATATTTCAAACAAAAGCAAATGTTTTTTACATTTCTGTGAAGAAAAAAAGAAGGATGAATTAGAACTGAAGAATATGCTTCACTGGCATTTTCCCCTCTGCTTGTGATACAGCATGGTGGGCCAAATCAATTGTTATCATGGCCAACTCAGGGGACCAACATGCAAATGGACATGTTCCTATAATGCATTCATAAGTTCATGCTACATTTTTGTAAACATCAGTGGGTTATGATTTAATTATGAACAAACACATTTGTTCTAATCCCTCATTTTCTTGATTACTAACCCAACCAAAGCACACAGAGATCTTGAGATGTCAAAAAATCTTGTTGCATTCTTCAGATTTGCCATTTGATGTCAGCAGAGACTCTGAGGACTGCTGCTTTTCACTATCGAGTTGCAACATCCCCAGCAGAGGTGAACAACAGACAGTCTGTTAACCTGATTCACCTCACAATAAAATATATGGTGAGTAAATGGCAGAATAACTTACTGTCAATTCCCTAGGCAATTGATTGGGATGTTTTCCTGGATTCAATGTTTGTAAGAGCTTCTGGAACCAGAAGAGACAAAATATGATTGTCGTTTGTTGATTTAATAATAAGAATAATCAGTTCTGACATGCCTGAATATCATGGCCCTAAACAAGAAAATGCCACTAATTCTATGATGCAAAGAGGTTGTGCCTCATAGATACTTCCTGTTATGTATAGTGACACCAATCCCTGTTTTAAAGAATTAGTTCACCCTAAAATTAAAATAAATGGGAGCTGGCATCTTTCACCTTTAAAAAGGATGTGAACTTTATATTTATTTTTGTCTTCTAAAACCACTGTATGTGATACCTTCTACTGAGCTGTTTGTATGGGCTCCTTTTATGGTGATTTTGCATCCTTTTTAAAGCTTGAAAAGTCCGTATTCGTTATAACTGCATGGAAAAGTCTAACCATCTGCATTCTTAAACATCTCCATTTGTGTCCAACAGAAGAAAGTCAGTCATACAGGTTTTGGAGCAGCATGAGGGTAAGTAAATGATGAAAACTGTCATTTTTGGCAGAAATATTCCTATAAAAATGTTCTTCATGCATATCAAAAAGATGCAAAAAAAATGGCACAGAGAATTCTTCCATATGATCCGAATTCTCTCTGCATGTCTTCACTTTCTCCTTCCCATCTGGAAGTGATCTCATTTTCATGGAGCATAGAATGGATCCTCAAAGCTGACTTTCAAGTAACCCTTCCGTACTTTTGACAGCTTATCTTCTTTATAAATATATAATGGATTTTGAAGTTAAACTGTATCTCAATAAGCATCTGTATCTTCATCGGAAGGTCTGTCCACCAGACGTACAAGTTTTGGACTTTTTTAACAAAGTAGGAACAGGTCCTGGCACTATAGTATGAGCAAGCCACAATGCTAAAAGTTTTGGCTCGCAGTTTTACTACATCAAACCTTAATTAACTTGGCATCTTTGCTGCTTTATTTTATACAGTAGCTGGATTCATTGATGTTAAATCAGCCAGAAAAAGATGCTTAATAGCTCATTTACTTTTACAGCCTAACATTGGGGAAACGGTCTAAAAAGAGATCAAAGGGCTCTAGAGGGAAGTTTGGGTTCATGATCTAGTTATTAAACGTGTGGATATGAAACTATAGAATAAATCTTGGGTCAGTACAGTTTTTAAGCAGTTCCATTTCTTGATGTATTCAAAATGAATTAGAGCAAACCATAAAACATATGCAATTTTAAGAGATTAACCGAGTTAATTAATTAATGAATCTGTAAGGTTTTGCTCTGAAAGAAAGCAGAACTCCTCCGAGCAAAGAAGCAGGTGTTTACATGAGGATGCATGATCACTTGGGTGGCTTAACATAGCTCCATGAAGGACAAATGAGTGCTGTGTGAAGAAAAAAGCAATTACAAAGCCCTGAAGGGCACTCCGCTGGGATGCGGCGAGTGCGCTAGCATTCTATTCAAGGACTGACTGATGTGTTCCACCATCTCATGTACCAGCCGCATAGAAAGACGCTGCAATTGGGGTGACTGCTGTGCCAAGATATGATGACCACTTCGACTAGAACAGGAAGCAAACGTGGGGAAAGGATGTTGATGGACACTTGAGCTTTAATGGAAGTTCTTCAGCTTAGCTGTTCATAATAGGGGTTTCGTGCCATCATTCAGTCCACAATGTACTGTGGATAGCCAAACAGTACTTTTTAAAGTCAACAGAGGTTATTTCTATGCATTTATTAGTATTATGCATTACTCTGATTCTGATTAGTACTGTTTAGGTGAAATTAGATTTTTGTAATGTGCATGTAGTCAGGTGTCTAAATATTTGGGGGGAAATAAACAGAATTTCAAGATGTAAAGTCAGAATTACTAGAAAAAAAGTCCCAATTGCAAGATTTTGCCAAAAAAAAAAAAAAAGTCAGAATTGCGAGATGTAAACTTTAAATAGCGAAATATATACTTGTAACAACTCACAATTACGACTTCAAGTGTGAGTTTCATATGTTGAATTTCATATAGAAAAATGGTAAATAAAAAAGTAAATATTGTATAGTGGTAAATATTGCCAGTACTTCATTATATAATACATTTTACCAGTGTCCGAATTGTTTTTGAAGGCACCTTATGAATGTGAAATGGACCTATATACAGTGGGGCAAAAAAGTATTTAGTCAGCCACCAATTGTGCAAGTTCTCCCACTTAAAAAGATGAGAGAGGCCTGTAATTTTCATCATAGGTATACCTCAACTATGAGAGACAAAATGAGAAAAAAAAATCCAGAAAATCATATTGTACGATTTTTAAATAATTTATTTGCAAATTATGGTGGAAAATAAGTATTTGGTCAATAATAAAAATTTCATCTCAATATTTTGTTATATACCCTTTGTTGGCAATGACAGAGGTCAAACGTTTTCTGTAAGTCTTCACAAGGTTTTCACACACTGTTGCTGGTATTTTGGCCCATTCCTCCATGCAGATCTCCTCTAGAGCAGTAATGTTTTGGGGCTGTCGCTGGGCAACACGGACTTTCAACTCCTCCAAAGATTTTCGATGGGGTTGAGATCTGGAGACTGGCTAGGCCACTCCAGGACCTTGAAATGCTTCTTCTGAAGCCACTCCTTCATTGCCCGGGCGTTGTGTTTGGGATCATTGTCATGCTGAAAGACCCAGCCACGTTTCATCTTCAATGCCCTTGCTGATGGAAGGAGGTTTTCACTCAAAATCTCACGATACATGGCCCCATTCATTCTTTCGTTTACGGATCAGTCGTCCTGGTCCCTTTGCAGAAAAACAGCCCCAAAGCATGATGTTTCCACCCCATGCTTCACAGTAGGTATGGTGTTCTTTGGATGCAACTCAGCATTCTTTCTCCTCCAAACACGACAAGTTGAGTTTTACCAAAAGTTCTATTTTGGTTTCATCTGACCATATGACATTCTCCCAATCCTCTTCTGGATCATCCAAATGCTCTCTAGCAAACTTCAGACGGGCCCGGACATGTACTGGCTTAAGCAGGGGGACACGTCTGGCACTGCAGAATTTGAGGCCTTTGTTACTTTGGTCCCAGCTCTCTGCAGGTCATTCACTAGGTCCCCGTGTGGTTCTGGGATTTTGCTCACAGTTCTTGTGATCATTTTGACTCCACGGGTGAGATCTTGTGGAGCCCCAGATTGAGGGAGATTATCAGTGGTCTTGTATGTCTTCCATTTTCTAATAATTGCTCCCACAGTTGATTTCTTCACACCAAGCTGCTTACCTATTGCAGATTCAGTCTTCCCAGCCTGGTGCAGGTCTACAATTTTGTTTCTGGTGTCCTTTGACAGCTCTTTGGTCTTGGCCATGGTGGAGTTTGGAGTTGGACTGTTTGAGGTTGTGGACAGGTGTCTTTTATACTGATAACAAGTTCAAACAGATGCCATTAATACAGGTAACGAGTGGAGGACAGAGGAGCCTCTTAAAGAAGAAGTTACAGGTCTGTGAGAGCCAGAAATCTTGCTTGTTTGTAGGTGACCAAATACTTATTTTACCGAGGAATTTACCAATTAATTCTTTAAAAATCCTACAATGTGATTTTCTGGATTTTTTTTTCTCATTTTGTCTCTCATAGTTGAGGTATACCTATGATGAAAATTACAGGCCTCTCTCATCTTTTTAAGTGGGAGAACTTGCACAATTGGTGGCTGACTAAATACTTTTTTGCCCCACTGAATTTGTCTCCTGTCTTTGACGTCAAAGCTCAGGATAGTCAGTAGTAAATGATTTGTCCAGCCAATAAGCATAGCCCTGATATCATTTTCCAGAATGATTAGTCACATGGCATTTCCGTTCAAAACGGCCGGGCAGCAGAACAGAATGCCCGTGAGCAAAGATGACAGATTTAAAAAACAAAATGAAGTATTTCTGGCAGGTCCTTCAGTAGCCATGAAACTACATCTCAGATGAACAGGAATGCAAGTTCTCTCCAGACCTACTTGGTTTCCTCGGCTCATATAACCTTTAACCCCCATGGTTAAAAGGTTTGTTGTAGTGCACAGCTGTCATAGCTGTGTCTCTGCACCAGTGAGAGTTGTTATCAAAAATGTCAGTTCCACAAACATAGCGAGTTGCAGAGGCAAACACATTTTCGAGGATATTATCCTGGGCTCTTTATTTCTCCACCAACTAAAATCACTTGTTCTTTTGTGGGCCCTGACAGAATTTATAAACTCATGTCCAGAGTGGGCAGAGGAATCATTTTGGTGTCAGGCAGATTGACATCCTCAGAAACTGAAGCCTTTGTATTTTTTTCCAGTGCCTTCCCAGGTGTAGAGGTCGTCATCTCAGCTGCAACGAGATGATAAACAGATCTGACAGTGTGCACACACATCATGTGGCACACTGTGATAGTGGTTTTCATTATTTTATCATATTTGCAAGTAGCTGAAGGGAATTCTTTATATCCATAAAGCCTTATGGGAAGAACTTTATTTCTTGCCTTTTTTAATGTCCACAAAACCCTCGAGTGAGAATAAAAGACTGAAGTCCATACAAATGGGCATTTTCCCCCCAGAGTGTGCACTGGCATTTCTTAAGAAGAGGAAAACAACTTAAACCACAACACGATGGAAATTTAGTATCACTGTTAATTGTAGGTATGTATGACAGGGTTTAATTTGCGACTGTGACCATCTAACTCTTCGTCATCTTTCTTGTTAAACAGCTAATCACCAAATAAATATGTGAAGACTGCATTTTGATTTGAGCTTGTATTTTATCTGTAGGCCTATGTTTTCTTGAAGCTTCCTCTAAGAAAAACAGTCCACCTAGCAATAAAACGAACAATACAGAGTTGTAATAATACTGAAGTCCTCTGAGGTAATTTTTTCTACAGCTGGCAGCAGTTGTGCTTGTATGAAACGTTAGAATGCGAGACCGCGAATGTGATACGAAAGACATGAAAGTAGCGCCCTTTTCCTAATGATTCGTTTCTTTTAACGATGGTGATTATCTATGTCTAAGTGCAAAGTGCTAGAGAGTTTAAAAGCAGTTTAACAGCCAGGATTTAAAAAGTGGTTTTGATGACTTTTTCCATAGACAAAAAAATATTTTTTTTAGCTACCACCATTCCATATTGGACAGCTTTTTGAATTTCATGCCCGAACCCACCAAGAGATTTAGACCACCGAAAACAGCAATTGCTGGATCAGGGGAGAAGTCACAATAAACTTTAGAGTAGAATCTGAAAATTTCGCTCCAAAACTCATAGTTTTGGGCAAGACCAAAAGAGATGTCCCAGGGAGCCCTCGGCAGATTCACATTTGTTACAAATAGAAGAGATGGAGGGGTAAAATTTGCTAAGATTAACCCTAGAATAATGAAGCCGATGTACTACTTTATATTGAATTAGCTGGTGTATTGAGTTAATTGAACATGTATTTATGACCTTGATAGACTTTGTCCAGTCCTCATCGATTATCTGAATACCTAAATCCTTTTCCCAGGAATCTTTCAGATATAAGGTAGATATGTCGAACCGACTGGTAAAAACATCTATAGCCTAAAACGAAAAATCAAATTAGAGGAGTCGGGAGAGTCAGAAAGTAATTTATATATTTCATTATCATCTGTTAATAGTTCAAAGTGGGAGATAGATGTGCGAACATAATTTCTCAGCTGTAGATATCTAAAAGAATGTGATAGTGGAAGATCAAATTTCTGTTTTAGCTGAGGAAATGTAGCAAATTTACCATCCATGTACAAGTCTCTTACGGTGACCATTCCTTTACTGGACCAGACCAAAAATGTGGAATCATGTGAGTGATGGCTTAAAGGCATGATTATAAGCAATAGGGGTGGACAGTGTGGTAGATGGCAACTTAAACGCTTTCCAGACCTGACGCCATATTTTGAGAAAGCTGCTAAGTATAAAGTTTGTGTTGGCCACTTTAATGGGTAGTACAGGTGCCACAAAAAGCAGGGAAGAGAGAGAGTAGTTTGTAACACTCTGTTCGTTGGAGAGCCAAGATGGAATGTCACCAGCAGGTGATTGTTTCTATTGGGCTTCTATTGTTTGTTTTTTTAGCAGGGTAGTGCCGCTATGCAATGCGAATTGTGAAGATTTAATGTGGCCTTTCCACACTGAGCGCGAAAAAGCGAAGCAAATTTCGGACGCGACGACGCGCTGGAATAAAACAACAGCGGATGCTTCCACATAGACCGCGAACATTCGCGCACCAAAAATGCAAATGTTTTTGGGGTTTTTTTTCGTCCAGTCCGACGAATCTTTTCAGTTTCGCAAAGAGAAAACCTCGGGCCGTCCGGAGCAGCTGCTGTTGCACAAAAGGGTGAGAATGGTGGTAGTTTCGAAAACCAGTGTAAACAAACACAGAAGAAGAGTATCCCGGATAAGAGCAAGTAGTGGATGCTGAGTTCTTATCGTTGGTATCTGAGAACAGATTTATTTTCACATGTTCTTTATACAGAATAACATTTCTAATAATTCTCCACTGAATCATGTGATCTGCAGAGCACCGTCCATTTTCTTCCACGTGCACTAGTGTTATGAGTCAGAGCGCGTTCACTCTCTAGTCTAGATCTTCCGTATTAAAATAAATAAATTCATAAAAAAAAAAAAAAAAAACAAGTGAAACATTTTTCTACACATGAAATATGAAAGCAAATAGACATGATTATGACAATATATTTTCTGTATGTGTTTTGTATGCAGCTCATGGTATTTTTTTTATAGCAATAAAGGATGTTTATGACAAATATTAGCAGTGTGGCGTTATTAAACATACAAAGAGTGCATGTGTCTGCTTATTATAGAATCAAACCCCCTGGAAAACTGCGTGACTGGTACCTGAAGCATGTGTAAAACTACTCCAATCCTATTGGTCCACATGGCCTGAGACGTCATAGGCAGATACCCGAAAGTATAAAAGGGGCACCTGCTGAATACGTCACCAACTCAGTTGTCTGAGGAGACGTAAACAGGCATGCCAAAGGCATGGCGAGGGGACGCAGCATCTTGCTCCCTCCCAGAGAACCATGGTTACATGAGTAACCCGAGACGTTCCCCTTCTAGGGAACTCAACGCTGCGTCCTGGTGGACACTTTGGGAAATAAAGATATCCAATCACGCCATGCCAAGGCACATGCCTGTCCACCTGGTGAGAGAGCACCAAGAGGTGACAGACATACACCAAACCTTTCCTCAGAAAGGGGTCAAGCCACTGACGCCTTGGGCAGCGCACATAACTTGGTAAAAAGAGGGAGCCCGATACCAGATAAGGTTGAACAACCTAACCAAGCTAAGAACACAGCCATCCTCAGATAGCAATGATATGTGAGCAATAGTAGCCAAATACATAAGACCACTGAGAGACTGGAAGCCTAGAGGAGTTCTCAAGATTGCTACCAACAATCCCAGATAGGACACAATAGCTGTGTCCTATGTGTCCTTGTGTCGCAGATAGCTATATCCAAAGAGTCTTATGAAAAAAAAGACCTTCCTAAAGAGCTGCCCAGACCAAGAGAATGGCTAATCTACTTAAAAACCCCCAGAAGGGGAGCAGTCACAGATAGCTATATCCCTAGGAAGGGGCTACCGGACTGAAAACTAAAACCCCCTGGAAAACTTACCTGTGCTTAAAAACCCTAAGAAGGGGAGCAGTCCCTAAGCTAGGACATAGATATGCTCAAATAGCCATGTACCTAGGAAGTCTTCACTCTTGGTAGGGGAACTCTTAAGAGTGGAGGTCTCAGCATAACGACTCTCTAAAGCAAGAGGAGACATAGCTACACTCAACGCCAGAGGCAGTTAGTGAGGCTCAAGTAAAGAGCCTACAAACTTATAGTACTGCCTAAGCGGAGCTTCAGCAGAATGACTACTGCCAAGGACGGAGCTCTGAAGAGTGGAGGCTTCAGCAAGATGGTTCTCTTAACAAGAGGAAGCCTAACAACACTCAACCCTAGATGAGGAGCTATTAAGAGTGGAGGTCTCAGCATGACGACTCTCTAGAACGAGAGGAAACCTGACTACACTCAGTACTAGAGACAGTTAACGAGGCTCACAATAGAGCCTACATACTTATAGTACTGCCTAAGCGAAGCTTCAGCAGAATGACTCTCTTAAATGAGAGGAAGCCCTGTTCAGAGGTATCGCCACAGATACATAAGTGGAGTGGGGCCCAAAGTGAACTGGGGCCAGAACCAACTCAGAGAATGGGAACGAAGTCGAGCGCGTAACCCATACCATACAGGATTTTAGAAAGTGCACAGGGTGCCTAGCGTGCACACTTACCACAATGTGGATTTTAGAAAGCACATCGAAGCTATATGTCTGAAGCATACATACAAAACACAACATGTTGGCCAGCGACAGCCTACCGGCGTGACCACAATATTACGGGCGGTGAGAAAATACGTCATCCACTTCTTCATCTGAAGCTTGCGTCCGAAGCATGGCACGAAGCCTAGAGGACGCAGTGTCTCGTTCCCTACTCAGGGAACCATGGTTACATACGTAACCTGAGACGTTCCCTTTTGAGGGAACTTCAAACTGCGTCCTCTAGGGGTCGCTATGGGGAACGGAATACCCACGCCACCATGCTGAGGGGAGTGCAAGCCAAGCACAAGCACTAAGTACCAACTCTACCAGGCTAAGGGAGTTGACCCTGGGACGGTTAGACGGCTGTCAGTGACATTATCCCCTACGGCCAAAGGCCTGAGTCCTTTAAAGGGATACGGCTAAGCACCTAGGATAGTAGCTAGGTCCTGGCCTGTCACCCAGGGGCTACCACTTGCTCTGCACGAGCACGCTGAGGGAGCTGTCTCAACAGACCCTTGGTAGCAACACATTGTTCAAGCCCAGAAGCATTAGGAGAAATAGGTAGAGTGGGGCCCAAGGCGAAACTGGGGTCTCACCATCTCAAAGAAAAGGCACGAAGCCGCAGTGCGTAACCCTTACCATACAGGATTTTAGAAAGAACGCAAAACACTTGATGTGCGATCTTGCCACAACGTGGATTTCAGAAAGTGCACAAAGACTTAGCATGCGCACTTACCATAACATGGATTTGTAAATACCGTTCTTAGGAGGTCATAGAGGCTTTTACTAGACAAGCCCAGAGACCCTAAGTGACTGTGGCACTCGAAAGAGCAGTACTCTTTTCATTTGTGACCCTGGACCACAAAACCAGTCTTAAGTCGCTGGGGTATATTTGTAGCAATAGCCGAATAGCCGAGTCAAAATTATCGATTTTTCTTTTATGCCAACAATCATTAGGATATTAAGTAAAGATCATGTTCCATGAAGATATTTTGTAAATTTCTTACTGTAAATGTATCAAAACTTCATTTTTGATTAGTAATATGCATTGCTAAGGACTTCATTTGGACAATTTTAAAGGCGATTTTCTCAATATTTAGATTTTTTTGCACCCTCAGATTCCAGATTTTCAAATAGTTGTATCTTGGCCAAATATTGTCTGATCCTAACAAACCATCAATGGTAAGCTTGTTTATTTTGAAAAATTGACACTTAAGACTGGTTTTGTCTTCCAGGGTCACATTTTATAATAGAGCACACATAGATGGGAATGGAGCTTCTCATAGAACAAACTGTCATATGAGGGGTCCGTAACTACCATCACAGTCAGGTTGCTAGAAGTAGCTAGCATGGCTGAAGGTGACATAGTACCCCGCTCTCAGCTGAGAGGGGGAGAAGATTCTCGATCTCTTTCGTGCTACAGTCATCCCACAAAGCGAGCAACTTAAAAGGGAGGCAGAGAGAGGCCTAACAACCTGAAGTTGCTGACTCAGAGCTCTGGGGAGCAGAGAACTTAACTCTCAGCATGAGAGGGAACTCAAGACACTCAGAAGGGAGCGGCATGCTCGTAGGTGACCCTCTATGGTGAGGGGAGCAATGCTAGCTCGATCAACAAGGAGAACAACCTCTAGCAACCTGAGGCCGCTGAATCACAGTGCTCGCAAGGGAGCAGCATGCTCATAGGTGACCCTCCTGAAATGAGGGGAGCACTACTAAAGCCCACTACGTGGCTTTCTACAAATGTACAGATGTAATGACCATGGAGCGGGGAATTCAATTCCACCAGACAGCACTGTCTAGGTAGGGCTCAAGGAGACCACTACTTAAAACCCTAAGAAGGTGAGCAATCACCGAGCTATCAGCAGCTGGTCCCACACGGCTAGCCTGAAAAACCTGGTAAGCCCTCCTATGAGGCTGCCACAAGAGTGGGCTATCGACTTATCGATAGCACACTCTAGGCAAGGGCTCAGGGAGACCACTACTTAAGACCCTAGGAAGGGGAGCAGCCCCTGAGCTAGCACATAGATATCCTCAGATAGTCATGCACCTAGGAAGGCTACAAGAAGGGGACTGACTGAGACTACCCAGACCACAAAGAGTGGGCTGTCTACTTACAACCCTAACAGGGGAGACAGCACTGTCAAGGTAGGGCTCAAGGAGACCACTACTTAAAACCCTAAGAAGGGGAGAAATCATCGAGCTATCAGCAGCTGGTCCTACACAGCTAACCTGAAAAACCCCGGTAAGCCCTCCTAAGAGGCTGCCTAGTTTCTTCATAGTGAAGATGCTACGACATTTCCTGTGATGCAATACTGATGGTATGCTACCTTCAGGTAGGTCTTTAGCAAGATCAAGGATGGGGCTGTAGCCTCTTATTTTTACTGCTCTGAGTAGTATGTTCCATGAATCTACAGGTGCATCTCAATAAATTAGAATGTTGAGAAAAAGTTCATTTTTTTCTTGTAAGTTATTTCAAAAAGTGAAACTTTCATATATTTTAGATTCATTGCATGTATAGTAAAACATTTCAAAAGTTTTTTTTTGTTTTAATTTTGATGATTAGAGCTTACAGCTCATGAAAGTCAAAAATCAGTATCTCAAAGTATTAGAATATTTACATTTGAGTTTCAATAAATGACCATCCCTACAGTATAAATTCCGGGTATCTCTTGTTCTTTGAAACCACAATAATGGAGAAGACTGCTGACTTGGCAATGATCCAGAAGACGAACATTGACGCCCTCCACAAAGAGGGTAAGTCACAGAAGGTCATTACTGAAAGGTGTGGCTGTTTACAGAGTGCTGTATCAAAGCATATTAAATGCAAAGTTGACTGGAAGGAATAATTTGGGTAGGAAAAGGTGCACAAGCAACAGGGATGACCGCAAGCTTGAGAATACAGTCAAGCAAAGCCGATTCAAACACTTGGGAGAGCTTCACAAGGAGAGAACTGAAGTTGGAGTCAGTGCATCAAGAGTCATCACGCTCAGACGTCTTCAGGAAAAGGGCTACCAAGCCACTTCTGAACCAGAGACAACGTCAGAAGCATCTTACCTGGGCTGTGGAGAAAAAGAACTGACTGTTGCTCAGTGGTCCAAAGTCCTCTTTTCAGATGAAAGTAAATTTTGCATTTCATTTGAAAATCAAGGTCCCAGAGTCTGGAGGAAGACTGGAGAGGCACAGAATCCATGTTTCTTGAAGTCCAGTGTGAAGTTTCCACAGTCTGTGATGATTTGGGCTGCCATGTCATCTGCTGGTGTTGGTCCACTGTGTTTTCTGAAGTCCACAGTCAACGCAGCCATCTACCAGGACATTTTAGAGCACTTCATGCTTCCTTCTGTTGACAAGCTTTATGGAGATGCTGATTTCATTTTCCAGCAGGACTTGGCAACTGCCCACACAAAGGTACCAAAAGCTGGTTCAGTGACCATGGTGTTACTGTGCTTGACTGGCCAGCAAACTCGCCTGACCTGAACCCCATAGAGAATCTATGGGGTATTGTCAAGAGGAAGATGAGAGACATCAGACCCAACAATGCAGATGAGCTGAAGGCCGCTATCAAAGAAACCTGGGCTTCCATACCACCTCAGCAGTGCCACAAACTGATCACCTCCATGCCACGCCGAATTGAGGCAGTAATTAAAGTAAAAGGAGCCCCTACCAAGTATTGAGTACACATACAGTAAATGAACATACTTTCCAGAAGGCCAACAATTCACTAAAAATGTTTTTTTTTTTTATTGGTCTTATGAAGTATTCTAATTTGTTGAGATTTGTTGAATTTTGTTAAATGTGAGCCAAAATCATCACAATTAAAAGAACCAAAGACTTAAACTACTTCAGTCTGTGTGCATTGAATTGATTTAATACACGAGTTTCACAATTTGAGTTGAATTACTGAAATAAATGAACTTTTCCACGACATTCTAATTTATTGAGATGCACCTGTATATTCATAGGTGCCACAAGGTTAGAGTCATCATCCGAACAGTGTATTAAACACTCCGACTGTAACACTTGCACTTTGTTCTGCCATACTTCTCTATTCTGTGATGTACATTGAAAATAACAGAAATACATATCAAGAACAAGGAACATTTAAATATGAGGTGTTGAAAATAGCATCAGGACTAGCCATTTCCAATTATGTTATGTGTTAGTCTGTGCAACAAAGTCTTGTGAAGTAATCGAACGTGAAATTTCGAAATCACATGAAATTTCAGCCGTCTTGCACTACTTCCATCTCTGCATCTCCACACACTCAATCTTTTTTTAATTATTCACGAAGTTGTTATCGTATAAAACAGGTATCAAATGAAAGAATGGACCTTCTGCTTCACAGTGACACTAGTACCTTGCTTATAGAACAAAGACGGTCGGAGTAATCTTGATTTGAAAATGCATCAAATTAAACAAAGTTGCAATCATCGGTCATTTCTTTACTCATTTTCACACAGCTGAGTCATAGCTGAATAAGTTGCAAAGTGCTTGTGGCCTCCAAGGGTAACACATATCAAAATAAACAGCAGGACTTACCTTTTCAGATGATGCTAGTGGCTTATCATTACAACAAAGTATGGTGGAGTAATCTGGTTTTGAATCTAGCACCAGGTGTTGTTGTTGCATAATATACTATTTCATATACAGTTCATACATATTTTTTCAAATTGCTAGGTCATGGATTGTCCCACCATCATGGTTCTGATATCACCAGATTACAGACAGTCTTGTCTATCCTTATCTGAAAAGATATCCCCCCTAACATCAGTATCTTTTGAGATAGATAAACAAATATAACAATTTAATAGATGCAAAAAATTGTTTTATTTAATATGAAGGCTAATATAAAATGTATACAACAAATATCATGTCAAATTATGTCAGATCTGGATAGCCCTGACTGTCCTGAAAAAAATCAACATATAGGATGTATGGCTACCTCTTCTTACAATAGACTTCATACAAACCTGCTGTGCAGATACTGTAGGACGATAATGGCTAAAATAATGATTGTCCCAAAAGATTAGTAAAGCTACTCATTTGAAATGGTTACCATATTTCAAAGTACTTATATGGACTCTACAAACAAACTGGTACCAAAGAGATTTTGCCACCTTAGGTGGTACCAAATTCTGGCTTGGCCCATGGACTACTTTTCCAATTCTGTATAAAGTAACAACAGGCAGATTATACCCGATCACCCTTAAAACTTACTTTAAAAATGTGGTGTAACCAAATGCAGTCTGGTTGAAGCAGTCTCATTAATATTTACAATGCAGTTTCACAATAGGTTTCATATATATATTCAAAAGCTCTTTTATGCAAATTGACGTTCAGGTGTTGAACCCTACAATTCTCTTTCAATGCAAATCTTCAGTGTTAAAATTCAATGCGTCTGAACCTTCTTCAAACACCTTTGCTCTTCAATTCCATCTCTAAAACATAGCATAAATGGAAACTGAAAACCAATTTTTTTTTTTTTTTTGAATGAATGAATGAATAATCACATTCGATGACATTCAACAATGATGGTGATAATAATAAATGTAAAATAATCAGAAGCACATCCAATTGTTACAGTGCTCTTCTTTAAAAGGAGAGGTAAAATTTAGTTAAATTAATTTTTCAACCAATAATACGGAATTTCAGTTGATTCTTCGTAATTTGATGAATAAATCATCCATGTCACAGGTCTAAGAGAGTGTCTCTGTTCATCATTAAGAGCCTCATTTAAAACTTAAATCCTGTGAGAACCCCATTTTATTTCAATGCAGTGTTGCATCGCTGTGGGTTTTTAATTTGTGTCTGCAGTTCAGAGATAAAAAAAAAGGCAAGTGGGAGATTCAAGAGTTCCAGCATATCCTCGGGAGACAGCATCACTTAATATTTGTCTTATGCTAATTATGTAAATTATTTTTTCATTTTGGTTTGTGCAGAGTAATCTCTAGGTGAGAAAATTGAGACCGCCAAGGACTGCTGAGCCCTTGGTGTTCCCAAACTTTATATTCATCTGAAATTGAAAAT
Source organism: Onychostoma macrolepis (assembly GCF_012432095.1). Taxonomy (NCBI): domain Eukaryota; kingdom Metazoa; phylum Chordata; class Actinopteri; order Cypriniformes; family Cyprinidae; genus Onychostoma; species Onychostoma macrolepis. The sequence goes on from NC_081174.1 coordinate 23,396,810, forward strand.
TGAACCCCAATTATTCAGCATTACATGTATGTCACATCTGAATATGCGATTGCTTTTAAGATAGCAGGGTCACTTTTCTTCAGTTAACTGTATTGCATTATAATTTGAGACAAACATTCTTAAAGTTTTTGTTCATATACTCTGTACCTATTTTTCTGTGTGGCAAAGATTTGTGCAACATCCCTGGGTATAAACTGTGCAAACAGCTTGGTAACATCTGGTAACATACACTCTTCAATTTGAGAGCCGACTTCTAAAACTTGAAACGTGCCACAGGATGTTATTTTTCAACTCATGCATTACTTTTCCTTACAGGGAGGCATATTGCAAGCTGTTGGGAGCCTGTGCATCTTGTGATGAGAATGATCTTGAAGGTCTTCGTGTATGACATGGTCAGCTTTCAGTGGAGATTCTGATTACTTTCTGGCCTGGGAAAGACACCTTAAGGATCTTGAGGGGATGAAGTTGGATTCATGTCATTTCCTGAGTGCGTATGGCAAATATGGCATTTGCTGATGAACAGATGTATCATGATTGAAAAAAATAAAATAAAAATAAGAAAATGGAAACGGTTTATTGAATATTTAGTAGTGGATGAATGTGCAAGGAACTGTAATCGAATACAGTGGCATTTATCACCAATCATGTCGGTTTCATTCTGAAGGTCTTTATGTACAAAGGACTTGTCACTCAAAAGAGACCAGAAATGTGATCCAAAATTGTTTCATATTCACTTTCATAAATGTAAACATTCTAACGTTCTTTAAAAGAATGTTTTGGGTTTTGTTTTTTAGAAATTGGGAGCTTATAATTAGGAAATTACAGTCGACTATTGTAAATTGTATTTATTGTTTTTAACTGCTCACCAACATCAAGAAATCAAAGAGCTCATTTTCTAGATTGTGTAACAAGAGAAATATGGCTTTTCCCAATTTTAGTGTATATTTCATTGCTTTAATGTCACCATACACAAACAACCATCTGTCTCCCTATAGGATGTACAGATTAAGATTTGTTCAAATGAGCTATATGATTAATTGCACATAGCATTGTTTATAAAATCAGTGACATTCAAATAATAGTGATTATGATTAATACAAAATGTTCCTCATATTTTCAGCCTGTGTATGGAATGTACATGAGCAAGTTAAGATTAATAAGATGAATTATTATATTGCAATTTATCAGTTTAATTATCTGAATGATACTGAGAATTAAAAACACCAGTGGTATTTTTGAATGATTTTCTACTGACATTAAAATCTGAAGCAGTTATGCATATGAATAGTCCAAATTTGTTTACATATTGCAGACAAGATGTTTTCAATGTTACTCTTGGTTTCCTATCCTTTCAAGTTGTACCCTATGTCTCTATTGAACACTTTTTTGAAATTCACAGAAAAAGTGCCAGATGTATGTGGGCAATGAACTCATTTCAGTGAGGGTAATTCAGCCTATATGTGAGACCGGTAAATTATTCCATTTATTGAAATTGCTTTAGTGTTCTGTAATAGAGCAGAATAATTTATCTCAATGGAAGGTTTTATGAAAACACCCAGATATTTAAAACCATTAGGGCTGCATTTCATGCTGTCAACGTGATTCTTGATCATTTGAGCTCAGTAAGAGAAAATGTTTGCAAAATGCAAACACAGTAGGACCAAATATCTATAAGACATGCTGAAATGTCAGATTGCTTGACTGTGGAGCACTTGATAGACTATAGTTCTCCACTCCACCGAGCTGTGAAATCTATAATATCTCATCCACTCTTTAGAATATACTGTATGTTTATTTGTTCTTTTCTTTTTAAATGTTATTGCAGATATTGATTTGTACTCACAGGGTATTTACATTGCGCACAAAACAATTTGGATTGTCATACAACGGTGCATTGCCAGTTACATTCCCTTCAGTCTTATATGAGATGAATTTAAATGGATGTGCATCACTATATGAAGCAAGAAGTATTTCCAATCATGTGTCTACTTTCACTGCAGCTGCACATTTTTATACCTGGTAGTGGTGCAGATAGCTGTCGTTGATTAATGTAACCTGGAGGAATCTACAGCCGTCTACACCAAATAGGTGGAGGAAAATTGCTGATCAGTGAAGTTATCATCAGCTGTGACCCATGATTATTCCTTGGGAACATTAGTCTACAATACAGACCAGGCAATCACACCACAGACTAGGATGGTGTGTAAAACCAATGAGGAAGTAGAAGCAGCTGATTTGATGAGGTCTTGAGCATCTGTCAAGATAAAACTTGGCCAGTTTAAAGTGTAACAAAGCATGAAGAATTGTATCATTGTATCATGGAAGTTTCATATAATGTAGCATACAGTATGTAGTCGGAGGTTAAATAATTTAAAGAATGGTTAAAAAAAACTATTGTTTGGCTCAATAAACAGTAATTAAAACACCAAGAACCCCTAATTGCATTTAATAAGAACTGAGATTTCAAGCTCTGGGAAAGCAAAAGGTCTTAATTGTTGTCCATACAACTTTTGCATTATGTTCCAAGTATTCTGAAACTATACAAAAGTGCTGCAGGGGCTGTTTTCTTTAGTGCAGACAAATAAAATAATTCTAATAAAGTACATCAAAAAGAATCAGTAAAAGCAGGAGTTCATTTCAGAATGGCCAACATAACTATGAGAAGGAAATAGTGCAGAAAAGCATGGAAACTAATGAACTAATCAAGTGAAAATGGAAGCAGGCATTATCAGTGAGGTGAAAGCACATAATGAGTAGTGCAGAGACAGAGACCTCTGTTGGCGAATTACTGTATGGAACTTTTTATGTTTTATGAATACTGTCTGATGCAAACTGAAATTCTCTAATTGGTGTCTTGATTTTAGTGAGAAGAAATAAATGAAGAAATACTGCCCAACACCAGAATCATCATCTCTTTCCTTTTTCTTTCTTTAAGAAATATTGGCTTCTATTCCTTGAGTATTTGATTCCTTTTTAATTTTTCTTTAAATTTGAGATGGATTGAAAGGATGCAGAGAGGTAATATGTGTGGAACAGTGTCAGCATCAAATGAAGAAAAAAATGTAAGTGTCAGTGGAAAATTAAACATTACTTTTTCCATATATATATATACTCACACTGAGAATAAATACAAAATTGCGCTACACACACACACACACACACAGGTGTTGATTTGCATCCCTTTCCCTGTCCATCTTTCTGTTATATTATAGAAATAACTTATGTAACATTTTAGCATCTTCTGTAAATTCATTTATTCAAATCAAGGATTAACTTGATGGTCCAGCTGTTGTATAACCGCTTACATTCACTCCAATTCATTATAAGAAGTTGTTGTTGTCATCCTTGTGAGAAGTATATTGCCAAATAATTTGATTCAAGAATATAGCGTATCTCTATGCCGTCAATTTCTTTTTTACCCTCTGACTCTTTACTTCTTACTTCAGTAAGACTTTGATAACAGAATGGATGTGTAGGGAATTGTGAATAGACATTTTCTCACTTGGTTAACCCTGAGCTATATGAGCACATCTCAACATTTGAGGAATAATGGCTTGGTTTAAGCACTTACATTTACATTTATTTCCTTGCCATACATTTTTAAATAAAACATTGTTTTTTAAGGATAATTGAGAATTTAGTTGAAGCACCCTGCATTTACTTTCTCATACTTCTATTCACATAATTGACTCTAGACATAATCGTTTCTGTTAAAATACACGTCAGAAATGAACACTGACACACTAAAACATCAACCCCCCACCTCCAAAAAGTTATATAGAGAGAGAGAGGCTCCAGCTAACATTCTCATTTGTACACTCATTTCATTTCCAATCTGTTTAGGCTTCAGTTTTAGTTCGTCTTTTATGTTTCACCTCACTTAAAGCATATGTGGCATTCAGCCACAGTGACATTTAGACACTATGTTTGTGCAGTAATTGAGATGTTGAATTGAATTAGAAACTCTGTGATGACTTGTTATGCGAGTTCACAATCTAATAAATTCCTAGATGAATGATGGATACTGTCACTATAGGTATCTTACTTTTCTGAACGCCAAATAAATACAATTACCTTGCTCTCAGGAATCTACTCTCTGCCCTTATGTATTACCTCATCAGTTTGAATTTTGGCATGAAGACGGGCCAGTGTCAGAGTTACGGGCAGCTCAGTGTAGTTACTTCCTATCACACAAGGACAAGGAGTCTGCTGGAGACATTGCTCACCTGACTGGGATGCTCCTTTTGTTTTCTCTCCTGTCAATGGCTCAATAGCGGCAGGTGTTGTTGGTGATTATTCCACCCTGCATGTTCACTCCGTTCTGTATGTATCGTTGCCCTGGGCGATGCTGACAGGTGTGCAAAGGGTTTGCCCTCGCAGACCATCCACATTTCACATTTCTCATTACCGAATGAGTTGTTGCACAATAATTCCCCTCATGATGCATAATTTTCGATTTTTCTCATCATTTCAGGATAACATTCTAATTTGGGCCAATTGTACATCAATTTCAATAGATTTTTGGTTACTAATCTTTCAAATTTAATGAATCCATCGGGATAAAATGCTGTTGGAATCTGAACTGTATGGTATGTATTAAGTAGTTTCAAAACAAAATGATGCGTGATGAATTATTAATATCATGAAAACATTCTGAAGCTTGTTCCTGCTGTTAAACACCATCCATTTTCCACATACAAATTATTAAGCCAAAACATCTTTGTTTTGTGTGTTTTTCTAACAGTTGAAGTGCACTTTTGGGTCACTGGGCATAAAATATATCATCAAACCCCCCTCTACGCATTTGTTTGTAATGTTTGTGAAATATTTCAGACAATCCACTGAGAGATTTTTATTATAATAAATGTATGTGTTTGAAATACAAGCTGATTTTGGAGCGAGAGGCCACTTATGTTAATGTCTTAATGCCTTGTCCCTAGTACATTAAATCCATGTCGCCAATGTCATTTATTTCATTCTTTACAAAAATTTTAAAAGCTCTCAATTTTCAGAACAATTAGTTACAATAATCAGGTATTAGTTACAATAATCAGGTCCATTTGTAGGTTTTCTGACCCACAGGTTTTCTGGGCTCCAAATGGAAGGTTTAAGAGAAGTGTGTACTGAAAAAATGTTATGAGTGTATTAGCAGTAATACTGCCCTCCAGTTCCCAGTGCTGCTAATTGAGCCATATGAAAGCTTGAACGGTCAAAGTAGCTAAGTAACTGAGTAGTGCATGTGGTTATAAAATAAAAACACCATAATGACTAGGGCTAATAATAACTAAGCTGCACGCTATGATTTAGGAAATGGAAGGAATAGCAATGGTTGACAGCCTTATGAAATCATTCATACATAAATTGTTGCATTGATTCGAAGATTGGGTTTTACAAACAATTTGCACATTTTCATGAATGTCATATTTATTTATTTATTTATTTATTTATTTCCCCCCTGTTAGCCTAGAGTGGTGGTGAAAGTAAACTGCATAAGAGGGCATCAGGAGGAGATAAGGTTACGTGTGAAAACTGTCTTTGAGCAACACTGGCTTGTCAATCAGAGCACACATGCATTATCATGACATTGTGAGTGAAGTTAACCCTCCTGACCTCATCTCTGTGCCTCTCTTCTGTTGCTTTGTAGGATTGCTGAGGTTGAGGCTGAGGCCATCATGTCTCTGAACGCAAATGGAGGTTTGGCAAGGTACAATATGTGTGTGAATGTGGCTGTACACTAAGATTTTTTCCTGTCATACTTTATGTAGTCTCCAAAGAGACCTTACATGAAAAGGTTAATCCCTCTGCAAGACTGGATATTGCTTTCAAAAGCACATCATTATATGCATTCGAATGGCGCTTATAAATCTAACATAGCAAATGTATAACATCTTGAAAGTGCACTACGTGTAAACGACAACTAACTTTGAAGTGATCAGTTATAATTGTTGATGAGTCACAGTTTGAGAACTGCCAGTTATCAGCACTATATGCTTAGAAACATGTAGGCTATTAGTTATTAAGGTCCTCTCATTTCAAAGCTGTAACAGTCTCATGACAGTCTAAGCCAGATATTGGCAAACTTGGCAGAGAGAAAAATACTGACTGAATCAGAACATCTGTGATAGAAAAGAGCAACTACTGAACAACAACTGTGAATTGTTCATAAAGCTAAACTTTATTGTTGGGCTGCCATTTTGACAGCACTTATATCCAAGACTAAAACACCATAATGCACAACCATCCAAAGAGCACATGGATTTCTAGGCAATAAAAGGGTAGGCCTATGTGATATGATGAGACAGACTATTTCCAATTGCCAATCTAAAACCCATTGATTTTTTTAGGAGAGTGATTTTAATCTTCTGATATCCCATATCTTTCCAGCATTTTATCAGAGACGGAAGCTTTACTTCTTGAAGTGTGGTATAAAATCCCACTACACACAGTTCAGGTAAGACAAAAATATTCCAAGAAAGATGTCTTAGTAACCATGTTTTTTTTTTTTCGTATTGATTACCATCTGTATAACATCAGTTTTTGTAAAAATACTATGGTTAACCTACGGTTAGTGTAGCAATGCCATTAATTTGTGGTTTAACTAAAACTATGTTTTTTTATTTGTAGTAAAATCATTGTTCATTTTCATAAGGTGGGGGTCAATGACTATTGTCACTATTGAATAGTGTCCACTAAAAAAACAATAGGTGCATCCCAAATCGCGTACTTAAGCATTATTCTATGAATTTCGTACTATAAATAGTGTGAGTAGTGTGTTTACACTGAAATTCCAAAAAGAAAAAGTGCACTTTAAATACCCAAACAATGCAATTAAATAACCGAAAAAATTAAGTGTGGAATGTTGGACACTTCATGCACTCAACTGTCTCAACTTTAATTACGTCGTGAAGGAGGAGAGACTATCAGACTCTGATTATTAATGACAAAATAACCTTATATAATTCATACACTACATGGTTGAGTAGCCTACATAGTACATAGTGTGTCATTTGGGATGCAGCTAATAATTAATTCAGGAACGAAACGCATGGGTGTTATATGAGTGAGTCTTTAAATCTTGTACTCAGCTAACGTTAATTTGTTCAAAAACACAAATTTATCCAGGAAACAAGCGAATGAGTAACTGGGTCGTTCACTCAAGTGAGTCATTCAAAAAAACGTATTCAGTCAGGAACGAAACAAGTGACTGAGCCATTGAATTGTTCGTTCAAGTGATTCATTGAAACACACTAATTCATTCAGGAACCCACTAACAGAAGCGTGGTGCAGTTTGAACTATATAAACAAACGGAGTAACTGGCAAATTGTGTCAGAAATGTAAGTTGCTCTATATTCTTGTTTGTTAATCTTGTATGAAGGCAATATCACACTGGCAATTGTTATGTTGGTCTAATTATAAACACAGCTCTTAAACAACACTCATGTAATATTAGTTAAATACATACTGTTAATTTGTGTGCATTTGTCTTGGTGTGCGTGATGAAATTTTGACATCATTTCTATGTAATGACTTTACTATCAAGCAAGCAAGTAAATCTATCTAATGGAAATGAACAGCAGTTACGCTCAGTGCTGAATGAATGGCACTACTAGCAAACACATACAAAGCAAAGGCATTGCAAGCATGTCTTGTAAAGTAAATTATTCTTATTTTTGTTTTTTCTTTAAGACGCTTTGAAAACTGTAGACTTTGAAAGTGCTGCTGGCAAGTGCCCACCTTCACTCAAAAGGTCAGATATTTCACAACCCTGTATCCAAACAGTCATCTCTCATCTTGGTTTGTGTCGTTTACTTGAGTTAGCTCTTTCACTATAGGTCTGACTGTAGAGGTTTCATCTGATTATACAATTATCAGAGGCACTCCGGTGAATACTAGTGGAACAGTAGTGTCAAATATATTTTTGCTTGAGTTGTCTACATTTCAAATGTCACTAAAATATTTAAATGGCTAAATTTAATGCACAGTGTTGCTAGAGTACATGGGAAGCCTTTCTAGAGAACCCCTGGTGTAAACAGAGACTGAAATGTTTTTTACTCGGGTAAACAACTTACACCAAGCGATTCTTGGCAGAACATAGTGTCGGGAAATGCTGTGTACAAGTAGGCTAATTACCAGTGAAGAATGCAAGCCAAGTACTAAGTTTGTACCTCAAATGGCAAAAAACTCCAGATACCGTCACATTGTGCATACAGGTCACGTACCGACACAAGAAGAATGAACGACTAGTATTAGAATTTAAATAACATGCCGACTGTCAGAAAAAAAACAAAAAAGAAGAAGAAGAAAATATAACACTAAAAAAAGTTTTTATTTGGTATTTTATCTTGTTTTCCAGAAAGAAATAATCATCCTTAATACCTTAAAAAATTATCAATGGTATAAGAAGAATATTAAATACAAGCTTTTGTCTAATATTTTGTAATAACTATATTTTCATTGATTCTGCATAGTATTGTATATGTTAATTCAAAACATTCTCTGAAAGCAATTCTTAATATGTTACACAATTGTGCTTTTTAAGTATGTGTTATATATTGTTTAAATTATATAAAATATTTTAAGGATGCTTATGTACAAGAAAAAATTGTGATTATGATTATTAGACCTATAATGATACTTATTATTTGTGTTTTACAGCTTTGTTTGAAGACATGGTATTTCTTGTGATTCTGTGAGTTTAATGTTATTTAGCTGAGAATTTGCTGCTAATGAAGAAAATTGGGAGCTTGGAGCTTTTTAAAATGCGAAATGAATAATTTTGCAAGCCACTAATAAAACAAATAAAACCATAAATCAATATAAAATTATATATATAAAATCTTGTTATAATTTAAACTTTAATAATATTTTGTCTATGCTATACCAAAGAGAAAATGTGTGCAGAAATTACACTTGGGAAGCTAACGCAGCACTAGATAAAGGAGATAAGTAACTGTAAATGTATTCACACATTTAATTATCTGTCTGAATGACAAAGGGCTCAATTTCTATTAAAACAAGAAAGCGTTTTTGTATTGTCATCAAATGGTCTTTTCAAACATCTCATGAAAACGCAGGCCCCATCGGCAACCTTCAGACTAACAAAACTGGTCATGTGTTTTGACACTAACTGCGTAAGATGGATGTTGAAAATCCCCCAACTTCAGCAAACAAGCAAGCAGCTAAGTAGGATTTAATAAGGATTATATTGTAATGCCTCATCTAGCAAATATTAAAATAACCTTTTTAAATTTGAGCCTATGCACAGTAAATAAGATTTTGCATGTTCATCTCAAGCAATTTGCTCTCGTGGGTAGGCTATATTGTGACACTTGAAATTGGAAATGGAAAAGCAAACACTCGAATATCGAGTTCTTTTTTTTGCAGCAAATTGAATTAGATGTGATATAATGTGAATCGTCAATTCCAAGCTGTATGAGGGGGTAGGAATTGAGATTGTGGCAATGTTTTGTTTCTCTGTGTTAAATGCAGTATGAAGGTCTGAGAGAATCACTGAATACCTGCGGATACCAACCATACATAGCACAGTCATTTTCACAGATGTGTTCAGTTCTTTGTGGAGGACCAGACCACTGAACCAATCAGCAATATTCTTTTTTTTCCAAGCACTTTGACAGTTTGTGAGATTAGCTTGTCAGAATGTGAAAATCTGGCCTGGTGTCATCTGTCATGATGGTTAATGAGGTCTGATAAAGCATCATGGGATATTTGGCATACATTATCTTCTTTGGAGGCTTGAAACAATCCCAATATTCATGCCCACCAGCAGTGATTAGCAGAACCACTTTTACAAATATTACTGTAGAGGGGAAAGCTGGAGCAGAGAAAATTGATTTTCCCTTATGTCCTTTACACTGTTTGAGCTTGGAAAGAGAGCGTTACTTGTTTTTGTATACGATCAGAAAGACCAGAAAGACTACCTTGAAAGTGTCTTTATTTTTGTAAATGTGCACTTTTCTTTTAGATCATTAGCTAAACTACAACAGATCAATATCTTTAGAATTATCCACCTTATTTTTAACATAAGAGCTGGTGCAGCAGTTTGTAATTTGAAAATGCGAGGCTTCCGGTGTCTTCCACTCATTTTACCAGTTATTTTAGCCAAACAGAACAATCCATTATGCTGGTATTTGTTGTCATTTCATTTATTATCTTAATCATAAGCACACTGGTTTGTATCACAAATTGTTTTACCATTTACTGCACTTTGTTCTTCTTCTAGTTTTTTACCCATTGTGGTGAATAAATCAGAAGTCTCACACATTCACAAGAAATTTTAATTGAAAAATAAAATGTTTTTTTTTTTCTGGCTGACCAGAAATGTCCTTAGATTTGATGTGAGGGTCCATTCGATCACGTATTATTAAAGGAATCATTTATTAAAAAATTAAAATATTGTCATTATTTATTCACCTTCATGTCAAAATTTTAGTGAACTGTACTTGTAATAAACATCAATGCTTAATGCTCTTTAAACACATATAGCTTGTTTTAAAGGGATAATTCACCCAAAAATTAAATTTTTGTCATTTAGTCTCCCTCATGTTGTTCCAATCCTTATGAATTTCATCTTTCTGCTGAACAAAAAAAAAAAAAGAAGCTATTTTTAAAAAAGGTTTTGAGCAACTTGAGGGTGAGTAAATGACTCAGACTCAGACTCAACTTTATTGTCCCGTAGGGAAACTAAGATTGCAGCAAAGTGCCAATACACTAACCATATCCATGCACACATAACCATTACCCCCATAAAAGCATACAATGTACAAATACAATTTCCCAAACATTAAAATTCAACCAAGCGTTACTCAAGTTCATACATTTTGGGTACCAATACGTTCTCCTCCCCACCAGACTTATTCAATAACTTAATGGCCACAGTAACAAATTAATCTTTAGTTATTTTCGTCCTGCATACAGGAACTCTAAAACGACGGCCAGATGGCAACATCTGAAACTCAGTATGTAGTGGGTGGTCAATAGTACAGAGAATGGCCTGGGCTTTCTTAACAACAGAATTTTGGTAAATTTCAGTAGGCACAGTTTGATTAACACCGATAATCTTGCCTGCCACCTTCACAAGGCTACCCAACCTATTCTTATTTGACAGACTCAAATAACCATACCATGCTACAATGCAAAAGGAAAGGACAGATTCAATAAATTGTTTGTAAAACAGTGACATCATAGAAGAGCAAACACTAAAAGATTTTAATTTCCTCAGAAAAAACAATCTTTGTTGAACCTTTTTACCGACAGCCAAGGAGTTGGGTTGGAAAGTTAACTTATTATTTATAACTACCCCCAAATATTTATGTGTATCAACAATTTCAATGTCCAAACCTTTAATTGTTGTCATCCAGAGGCTAGGAGAAAACCTCCTGTAATCAATCACCATATCCTTTGTTTTATTAACATTCAACTGAAGAGAAAATCGGTCACACCACGAAATGAAGTCCTTCACGACAGGACCATGCCCCAAATCCTGTTCGTGGAGAAGACTCACAATCACTGAATCATCGGCGTATTTTATGATATAGCTATTCTCATGCATGCTCCGACAACCATTTGTATACATAATAAACAAGAGAGGTGAAAGACAACAGCCTTGAAGGGACCCAGTAGAACAGTACTGAAAGTCAGAAAGAACACCATTGACTCTAACACACTGAAGACGTCCTACTAAAAAATCCAAAATCCATCCAGAAATATTAAGATCCAAATTAAAATGAGAAATTAATTTCTCTACCAACAAATTTGGCTTCATAGTGTTAAAAGCAGAAGAGAAATCAATAAATAACAATCTAGCATGGGTCTTAGGCCTTTCCAAGTGACTAGACAGATAATTCAACAATGTAAGATTAGCATCCTCGACTCCCCTGCCCTGTCTAAATGCAAACTGCAGTGGATCAAGTCTATCTTTTGATTGCTGTACAATTTCATATTTAACTACTTTCTCAAGACACTTCATAACTAACGAAGTAAGAGCTACCGGCCTGACACAATTTTATGGTGACACAATTTTAATTTTTGAATGAACTATACCTTTAAGCATTGTATTTGTGACTGAAGAGCATATTTCTGCATGTTTCTTATGTGCTATCTGAACAGGTACAGTACATGCATATCATTTTTCCATTTCTAGCATATTTATTTCCAAATGCTGCTGCTTGACCTATATTTATCCTATACATAGAGTCCTCCACCTACCATTCCATGCCGGACCCCCCATTACCTGCACTGCATTATCAAACCACACACCCTGACCCAGCTGCCATCGCCAGCTGTCTAATTCACTTGTGTCGCCACATGAGACGGGCCTGCCTATCTAGATAAGAAATTTTGTCTGTCCTCTCACTTCACTTGTGGAACATGGTTCCTACTGATGTTAGAAGGGACTTATTCTCATTTTTATAGCTTACAGTAACAAAATTGATAGCCCTTGTACACATTATAATAACATAACAAGGAATACATAAATCAAAGTCAACTGAAAGAGAACAGATGTATTTTTCTTCTCATGTACCTCTGTCAAGAATGGACTTGCATTAAAGTTATCACTGTCCATTGCACCTAAATTGCACTGCAAATATTTTCTCAGCACTTTTTATTAGCACTGTGGCTTATATTATCTTATGAACAACAGTGGTTACAACAATAAACACAACAAAATTTTAGCTTACTCTTAAACTCAAATATACCGTTGTTTGTTGTTATTATTGATCTTTCTTCTTTTAAAGAAATTGTACTACTGTGCTTTGGAATCATTTAGATTCACATAAAGTTCTAAGGTATTTTTAAAAACTTTAGACTTAAAATTCTGCTTGATATCTGTGTCATATTGAGAACAACTGAAGCAGATACAGAACAGTCAAGGCATAAAATTGGTTTTGCCGGTCTGTATTTTGCAGTGGTTTTCAAACTCTGGGTCGCGGAGTGGGGAAAAAAATGGGAATGTTTGAGAATGGTGGAAAGTTCATACCATGTGAGAAATATGAAAATATAAGGTCTCAAGTTTAGTTAACTTGTATGGGCGTAACTTGCATTTACATGATGCGCCACTAGGGCTGGGTTTATGCATAGGCATTCTAGGCACGTGCCTATGCTTGCTCGTTCAGGGGGGCCCAAACTATAATATTTTTGTTATACTATGGGCTATCTACAACAGTAAAATAACCAATTAAAACCCCAGAAGACATTGAGCAAATAAATATAACAAACAATTGGGTAAAAATGTGTCTTCCACATTTTTTTATGAATGGAAATCAGTCTTTCTTTCTCCCATTCTCTCTCACAGACACACACACAGTGCAGACACTCACTCGCTCACACACGCAGAGACGCGCATAGAAACATGTTGTCAGCACTGCCCCACGAATTTATCAATAAAATAGTTTTGCAGCTGAAAAGCTATATGACATTTCTCAGTAGTGAGGTTCTTGAAGCAGTTCAACTTAAAGATTCACTATTACGCTGCTGCTGAACACTGCTGAGAGACGCAAAGACGCAGGTATTCACACGCGCTTAATCTCTCTCCCTCTAATAACTTCATTTTACTGCAGCAATAACAGCATTAGCCTCAGTGGCTCAAGCCTCTGTTATTAGCTCTAAAACTTAATCTTTTGGAATCTGCAACTGAGGGTTTAGGATGAGGTGCGTAAAAAATTAGTTCAACACACCCGAGGTTTCAGGACGGAAACATGACATCTGAACAATGTCTTGCTGTGTGGTTGTGACTCCAGGCTGTTAAGATTATTAGAGAAATAATGCACTTGGTAATGTGGCCAACTATTAATGGAATAGTCTTTCTCAGTTGTCAAATTAAGAACTATGCTACGTTCGATTTTTATTGGCTGAACACAAGTGCTTATTGCGATAGAAAACATTGTAACGGTTTCCACTGATTACGAAATATTTGTGTTTGCTGGGGTGGTAATATTAATAATAATATATAATATATAGGTGGCCTATACATTCATAGGGAAGGGGGGCCCAAAAATTAGTTTTGCCTATGTCACGATAAGAGGTCAATCTGGTCCTGCACCATGCAAAACATGCAAAAACAAATGTGTAGTCGGATTTGCAAACAAAATAACTTGGTTATTTTCAATTCATCATTTAAATAAGTAGATTTCTTTTAATCAAACAAACCCATGTCAATAGTATTAGTCTGTTTTTGGCGAAAGCAAAAAATACTCTTTTTTTACTGCTTATTCTCATTTTTATAGTTTACAGTAACAAACTTGATAGGCCGTGTATACGTTATAATAATATGACAAGGAATATATAAAACAAAGTCAACTGAAATAAAACAGTTGCATTTTTCTTCACATGTTCAGCTCTCAAGAAAGTTGAGATTGGATGAATCCGTGAATATTAGCAAATCAATGGAGTAATAAACTCCATTAATCCCAGAGGCATTCCTTATGGACAGTATTGGGATGTTATTTAGTCTGCGTGAAGTTTTCTATATGAAGTATAGAGGTCGGCCTAAAGTGAACTGCAGTGAATATGATTTAATCTTCACTTGAGATGAAGGCTTGTGTCTTATTTTATGGAGCTGTGACCTTTCTTAAGTATATAGCTAATGACATTGAGGCTCCTGTTGCAGTATCGGCATGTCAATTCACCACTGTCTGATTTCTTCCGCATTACCCTAGAAGCCTCATCAGACTAACAGGCAGAGCGGATGGAATAATCACTATTCAAGTATTCTAGTCATAGACTACACCAGAATATCTAATAGCATTTTGAGGAACACGGTGTAGATATTAGCTTGTGCCTTCAGCCATAAGCTGCCTGAAATATAGAGACAAGGGTAGAAGTATTGCATTGTTGGATGAAATAATTTAATAACAGAGTTTGAGTTCTGTAGCCTACACGTCATCGTTGCACTTTGGAGCCCTAAGGTTGTTTGTTTAATTATTATAAACACATTCATTAGGGTTTTGTCGGAACTGAGCTGAGTTGCTTAATGAGTTTGCATGTGCCAATTGGCCACCGTATAACATGTGTCCCACATATTGTGTCAGTGAGTCTGAGGAAAACACCCCAGGAAGTCTTCCTGGAGTCTTCCTGGAGTCTGTGTGTGTGTGTGTGTGTGTGTGTGTTTGAAAGTGCCTCGACAACGGAAAATGTAGGAAGCACTTCAGCGCTTCAAACACCCTCTGAAGTGTAATCACTTTATGTCATGATCCACTGTGAATTTCATTTCCTTTCAAATTTGTGTCTGAATTTCCTTCCAATTTACTGTGTCAAAGCTTTCCATATTTACATGACAGCCAATAAAGATGTTAGAAGCATTTCACTACATCCAATTCAAAATGGTTTGATCGAATGTAACAGTTTTGGCCTGAATTACTTTTTGCATTAATGATTTTTAAAGCAGAACTTTACACAACTGATTTAGCTTCTTTTCAGTGTTTGGGTATATTAGAAAAGAGCAGGAAGGACTGATTTTCCTGGTGGCTTAGATTTATCTGGTTTCTGGACCACCTAATTCTCCACCTAATGGAATCCCATTAATAAGATTGAACATTTAGGTTGAAATCATTTAAACCCAGTGAATCGTTTATCTGAGATATATTCATTAGAATAACTCTAAATGCCTCAGTGAGCTTTGCATGACATATTCTTAATTACTTTAGATAAGTTTATGCATGAATATGCTCAAAATTCCATTCTGTCTTTGTCATGACGAGCATTGTTAAAAAATAATAAACCTAACAACCCACCATTATTTCAATATTCAAGCTAATCTGACTAGTTCACATTATTTTGTTAAAATGACAGTGGGAAAGAGTATCACCTGCTGAATCTGTTGCATATTTATACAAAAAACAATTTTCTTCTTTTAATTTTCTCTATAAGGTATTTAGATGACACTGTACTGTCAAAATGTTGGAACTACTGTACATTCAGAAAGTATCCTTATATGAATGGTGCACTTACAAATCCTAGTCACAGTACGTCCACAGCAGCTTTGAGCAAGCTGTCGAGTTACATCCTGAAATTTTAATGTAAGATTTTTGTGTTGCCTACTTTGGAGAATATGTTTTTTTTTTTTTTTTGGATTTGAAAGTACCTCTGTGAAGCTAGGATATGATCAGCACATCAGAGCTAGAAAGATGTAGTTCTGGCACCGGTGTCAACATGAGTTGTTTCCTGTTGTAGATATTGGCGTGCAGATGGGATCTCCTCAGGGCTCATGTTTAATGTATACAGGTTGTTCTTTTTCACAGCAAACTAGAAATGACCTTACAAGATGTCAGTTGTGTTCCATATTAATGTGCAGGAGTGAAACCACTAATCCCCACCTGTGTACACTGTTCTCAAAAAGTGCCTCTGTGATATACCAGCTTTCAATATGTAGTGGAGACCCATAAGGTCTGACCCATAGGCCTACAGTTTAGGCAAAAAGGTCAGTTGAGTTTAAAAGCCGGTTCATATCAAATGCGAATTAATACATGAAACGAATTGCTGAAAGTTTATTCAGTCCAAGATTGAAACAAATATTTGACAAGCTAAATAACAGCCACATTTTTTCCATTAAAAGGTCAAATGTGACCCGGGCGTATTACAGAAAATTTCTTATCTTAGGTCTTAACTTAAGATATGATATGTTAAATTAGGATTTTTCGCAAATTCGTATTACAGAAGCAAATCTTAACTTGATTTGGGATTCTTATCCTATCTTACAAAATAGTATCTTATCTCTAGCTAGGAAATCTTAAATGGCATAATCAAGCTCGACAATCCACTCTTAGGTCTGTTACCAAGCAACCAACACTGCTGATTAAGTAAACAAAATAATAGAAGCTACTTCACTGTGAAAATCGCCTTTTGCAAAAAAACGTAAGGCATTAGTCACTTTCACTACAACAAATAATGCTCCGTGACACTTTTATTGGTCTCTATAATGCTGGTTGCAGTTCCTGTGCTCCTGTGAGTCTTTCTATCATCTTCGTTCTTCATTTTCAACTATTAATAAATGTAATACCATTGTCGGACAGCACAGTTGTAAGCGTTTTTTCCGTTGGTTTTCAAATAATTTTAAAGTTAGGACAGCTGTGGGGTTGTCCTAAAGTTAAAACAGTTTTTAGGGTTTTTTTGTCAAGTTAGGAGGTTTCTGTAATACCCCTTTCCTATCTGTAGTTAAGATAGGATAACGCACTTAGGAAATGCTGTTCTGTAATAGCTTTTGTCCTAAATGTGGTCCTAACTGAAATTACCATGGTTACCAAACAGATAAGATAAGATTTTAAAGTTAGATCTTTCTGTAATACCAGTCTTAAGTGTCAATTTTTCGAAATTGAGATTTATACATCATCTGAAAGCTGAATAAATACGCTTTCCATTGATGTATGGTTTGTTAGGACAGGACAATATTTGTCCGAGATACAACTATTTGAAAATCTGGAATCTGAGGGTGCAAAAAAATCAAAATATTGAGAAAATCGTCTTTAAAGTTGTCCAAATGAAGTTCTTAACTATGCATATTACTAATCAAAAATTAAGTTTTGATATATTTACGGTAAGAAATTTACAAAGTATCTTCATGGAACATGATCTTTACTTAATATCCTAATGATTTTTAGCATAAAATAAAAATGGATAATTTTGACCCATGCGATGTATTTTTGGCTATTGCTACAAATATACACTGTAAAAAAAAAAAGTTGAGCCAACTTAAAATTTTAAGGCAACCAGCTTCAGCAGATTTTTGAGTTTTCTCAATTTGTCGTTTTAAGTTTATACAACAAAAATTTGAGAATCTCCCACAAAAATAAGTTGAGCAAACTCAAAAATCTGCTGAAGCTGATAAAAACGTTTTTTTTAAGTTCGCTCAACTTTTCTTTTTTTTTTTTTTACAGTGTACCCCAGCGACTTAAGACTGGTTTTGTGGTCCAGGGTCACAAATGTACATTTCAATTCCCCATTCCCCGTTATTTACTTTTTTATTTTCACTGTACGTATCCTTTAAACATGAAATCTGTGCTGTTTTGTTGGAAAGGCAATATTAAGGCAATAGAAAGTCATTAGCTGTTGGAATTGAAATGTTACATTACAGTCTGTTGGTCGATTGGTTGTTGAATGTGCCAAACACTTATTTTTTGTAAAAAAAAACAATTGCAATTGTAAAAGGCCAGGAAGTTGTGGTTGCAGTAGACATCAACTACCATTGGAATAACTAATATAAGTTTGGATTTGCCTTACTGTAAACGTACACCTTGCAGCTTAATCATGTTTTGACTCTTGTTGTTTTCTAGCTCCCTGGAGATTCGCCACACTGTTATGTCATCATATCTCATGCAAAGTATTATAAATTTGCCATGACATCAGCATAACTCTTCCATGTATGTTTGCAAATAAATAGAAGAAATATCGTTTGATTCATTGCAACATTCATGTTAGCTGAATTTGAACATTAAATTACAATTATAAGCTTAAAGATATTATTTACATTTTTACATAACAGGTTACAATTTGCATTTCAATATGCAACAGAAGATGAAGCTAAATTAACATTACGATTAATTATTTGAAATATGCATCCTGATTTGGGTTTGAACATTGAATCTGGTTAAATGGTTATTTGTTTTGTTTGATCATTTAGGTCATGAAAGAGTGATTGTCAGACTGTGTATGTTTGTGTGTATGTGTGTGGCCAATAGGCTGTCGCTGTCTGTTGATTGAGATAAGACCAAGCAATGGCTGATCTCTTTACTTCCAGACACTCTGTGATTTTGCACAAAAAAATAGTTATTAGTGCTAGCAGAAGATGTACAGCTTTGTTTAGGAATACATGGCATTCATGTCTGTGCCTATGCTAAAATGTTGATCACACATATTGAAAATGTTGTATATATTAAAATCACAAAGTGAAAAAGTTAAAATAGTCATAAATTCCTGACAAAACTATTACTTTTAACAAAACAACTAGAGCTGTTTTCTCAGCTACATCATTCACGTTATTGCTATATTGCGTTTTTATGAGCAGTGGAAAGACATTTGGAAAGACCCAGCAGGCATCCCTGGCCCTTCACCTCTGTAACTGACTGCTGCTAAAACAGACATCAATGAGCTCTGTTATGCTTCTGATTCATAATTTTATATCCTGAAGACTTTACAGTTACAGTATTAGAATGTGCAATAAGTCAAACTGGTTGTATCAGCACAAGCACCGTTCAGTTATACTCAGTTATACTCACAATTATGCCCATAGAGAAGTAGTAGGGCAAATATCTGCCTAATAGCAATGGAAATATTCATTACTGCAATACATTACGGCCTGTGGTGTTTGTCCAAGGTATTACAGATGATTTTGCTGAAAGGTTTGCCTTAATGATTTGTAGTTTTTATGCCCCTGGGCAAGGCTTTGATGTCATTGGCTGAACTGTACAAGCACTCTGTGCATTCAAAACATGACATTTACTCAAAACTGAAAAAACTTTTTTGTTAATCAAGTTAATTACTTCAAAGTCTGAAGAAGAGCAGTTAATTACATAATCATTAACACAGATAGTCTTTTTGGTGTATGTGTGTGAGCAAAAAAAAACATTGCTTTTCTGTCACAGTACTTAACACTGTTTCTGCTCTAAATGCTTTAATGGACCATTTTCAGCACATTTATGACTAAATGAGACAATTACAAATTATGATTTTGCCATACTCTAACTCAAAAAGCTTGACAGTAGTGATGACATCTTACTGTGCCTGCTAATTCCCAGTAGACTCTGAGGATGTTTTAAAGTTGGATAGATCGATACGGCAAAAAAGCCTTGGGTAAATCCTGTTAGAAACCTCAACCTTACCATTGATCCGGGTGAGAATTAAATTCTGTTCAAACCACCTCCCCACCGAACAGACTTCTAAGGCTGATTCAACACTACACAGAGGTAAAGATGCAGCAGAGACATTCAGGAGGCTAATCTTCAGAGGTTTCAAAACATCCCTCAACATCATGCTTGCCCAGATGCCACACCACATGCTATATGCCAGGCTTAGGGGAAGAGATGCATAATTATCAGTGAGCTAGCAGACAGGGAGGATTTGATGGACGTACATAAAGCAGTCTGTCAGTGAGTTAAGGATGCAGCATGCAGTGTGTAGTATGTAAGTAGTGCTTTAGATTCTAACATAAATATTGATGTAGTCTGGGTGCAAAGCACAGAATGAAGACAAAGCATGCTAAAGACAGTCATTTGTTGTTGCTGGTCATTTTAAGTAATATCACTATCAGTAATAGTTGTTGTTGTTGTAGGGATGGCAAGAGTCACCGGTTCCACATCAGTGCATTGGCATTAAAAGTTGAATGCATCAATGCATCAGTGAAAAAAAAAAGTGTGCATTGGATAAAAGTTGACATTAGTTTCACAGTGCATCGTTTATAACATATTTGCATTGTTAAAAAACAATTTATTTATATATAATTAATTATAGATGCACTATACCTTTATTATTTAGAAAGTGGGCAATAATTTGTGACCAGTATTTTATAGGCCTGTGTAGATTGATTTCTCTTCTCTAAACTGTTTCTCAATCACGTTCTCTCATCAACACTGCTGCTACGTAAATATGACGTATCACAACACTATGGAGACGAAGGCATTAGAGGTCAGAAGGCGCTTTAAAGGGGTGGTTTACTGCTTTTTTTCTTTGCTTGATTGCGTTTATGGGGTGCAATATAACATGTCTTCGTGTTTCGTTTGTTAAAAAACGCCTTATTTTTCATATATTTCACCTTTATTGTAAGCCGCTTTCTCCTCTGTCATTTGAACGACCGGTTGACTTCCTGATTCTATGAAACCACTCCCTCAGAAACAGGCGATGGGCTCAGATTGGTTAGTTGGGCCGGTGTATTGTGATTGGCTAAACTGCGTACTGCACATTGTCCAGAAACTTCACGCCCATTCCCTTCACGGGCGACCGCTGCATGTGCTCCGGTCAAATGTAAATAATGGTGTCAATATTGCCGTATCAGTTTGAGCCAGAATCAGACCCAGAAAGCGGTAATGAAGAGAGTCAAGCAGAACTTCCGCAAGCACGGCTCTTACAAAATGTTTCTGAATGGAAGTTTGCTGTTGTGATTACATTAAATTTTTTGAAGTTTGTACACGTTTGTCTTATACACACAAAATAGCATCGAACTAACTGGCTACTATAACCAGACAACGTTGGCTTGTGTTTACGTTCTTGATCAAATCGAAAAATTACGTCATAAAGTATACATGGAAAATACATTTACAAAATTAGTACATAATTACAAATTCGGGTCCAAAATGTTTGTACGCGTTTGTCATAGACACACGAAATAGCATTTAACTAACTGGCTACTAAAGCCAGCGTTGGCATTTGTTTGCATCCTTGATAAAAACTGAAACATTACGTCTGAAATTATACATGCAAATACATTTAAAATTATGAAATCTTACTTACAGGTTGTGGCCCAACAACTGCTGCCTCTGGTTTTAAAGTTGGAACTGCTCCATGTTTTAGTAACAGTTTCTGTGTGAATCCGGCATTGAACTCTGAACTCTCTTGATTCTGGAAGCTGTCTTCCGTAAAATGCGCAGCACAGAGAGCTAAATTAGGATTGTAATTGTCAGGAACATAATCAAACATAAATTTTAACCATTGTTGACGAACTACAGCATTCGTAGGAAGCCCGAACACAGAAGACCTGACAGCTGGGTGAAAATAACACCGTTTCGACGGCATGGCTACAACTCTCCACTATAACTCTTCCTCTTCGACAAAGCCGCAGAACATGGCCTTGCCCCCTCTTTTGCATGTTCCAGAGGGAGGGGTTGATGCAAATGTATGGGTTTTTTACGTATGCAACCCGGGAAGCATCTCGTTGTAGTCCCATATGAGTCGTTTTTGTAGGCATTAAACTTCCTGATTTTTAAAAGATATCTCCGCTTACGTTGAACTTTCAGCGCAGCAACTTTGCAGATACTGTTCATGCACCAACAGCAACATTACACACTATTTAAAATGAAAAAAGTGAAATCGCAGTAAACCACCCCTTTAAGGGATAGTTCATTCAAAAATGCAAATTCTGTCATTAATTACTCATCCTCATGTCGTTCCAAACCTGTAAGACCTTTGTTCATCTTCGGAAACACAAATTAAGATTTTTGATGAAATCCAAGAGCTTTCTGATGCTCCATAGACAGCAACGCAACTGAAATGTTCCCAGGCCCAGAAACGTAGCAAGGACATCGGTAAAATAGTCATGTGACCAAAGAAAACTAAAATGATGACTTTATTTAACTATTCTTCTCCCCTGAGTTACCGTCTCCCGCCATTATGGAGAGTACCATGATGTCTTCAACATAAGCAGCAGCACGAATATACGTTGTTTACATGCAGACAAAAGCACGCGCATGCATCGTGATACTCTCCACAATGGTGGCAGACGGTATGAGGAGGAAAAGAATTGTTGAATAAAGTCGTTATTTTTGTTTTCTTTGTGCACAAAAAGTATTCTCGTAGGGTCAGCTCTTGTATTTCATTTAAAATATCTTAATTTGTGTTCTGAAGAAGAACAAATGTCTTATGTGTTTGGAATGACATGAGGGTGAGTAATTAATGACAGAATTTTCATTTTTGGGTGAACTATCCCTTTAAGTTAATTTATGAATCGCTGTCTCTCTGAAACAAAGAAATAAAAATGAACTATCTGTACCATATTCAATTGCATAACATCATATTTTTTTCCATTGCATTGAATCGCATTGTGTTGAATCGAATCAAAATCAGATCGCACTGCATCATAATAGAGGTGACTCACATCCCATCGTGGCTGCTTCATATGTATCTTTAATGTATCGTAACGTTGGCTATGCATCAAGATGTGTATCGCATCGCCCTCAGTTATGGAGATGCACATCCCTAAGCTGTTGCAATGCATTTTGGTTGTACCTATTTTACTTCCTTCATTACTGTCCACCTTTGAACTATAGCCTTTATTGTTTCCCTGTGCTGAACACTCTTATAATTGATAGTTGACTTTCAGTTACATGCACAATAGTTTACAAAATCAAGCAGTGTTATCATTTTCCAACATTGCTGTTTCATTTTCCAGTCCAGTGGTGAGATTGTCACAATGTGCTTTGATGTAGCTTTCTCAGTTAAAAAAGAAAACAATTTGTATTGCATGCTGCAAATGAATGTTTTCAGTAGTCTGTTCACGTACACATATTATTTCTTAACAATATTTTCAGATAATAAGCTGTAGCTGTGATGCACGAAATAAAATCTTTCTCTAAACATATCAATCGATAAATAAAAAATAAAAAATCTTCATTTTGACTGTAAAATAAACATTTTTGGCTTGGTTTTGCTTGCAGCTTTCAAGCTTCCCGTCGCCATGGGAACAGCCGAAGTGACCTGGAGCATACCCTATGGAAAATGAATTCCAAGCATGAACACGGACTATTCATGGAAAGGAAGTTAATGGGCATTTTATGGGTACACCAAGAACAGCTATCCTTCTCATTCTTCACCGAGAGTTAATAGCATAATGGCAACCATTCACTTATATGCAGCTCTTCACAACAACTATAATTGACCCTTAGAAGCAGCTCCTGTCCAATCAGATCTCTAGCAAACACTCCTAACCAATATATCCTTTATTAAGCTTTCAGCACTTTTCCACCACCAGTGTTTGATATTTGTGGAGACAACCCTAATTACATTTTCTCTGGCAGGCAGGTAGAAGAACTTGAGCTCTGGTTGCCAGTTATTTTTTTCCAGCTGGTTTTGAAATAGAGATAATAAAAATAAATATTTTTCTCTTTATTAAATCACATTTTATTTGAATTTCTTATAACTAACATGTAGAGGCTCATTTCTTAAACTAAGAAATAAAGCTGTATATGTTGTTGGTTTTTAAATTATTATTTACAAGCAACATATGAATTGCACGTATTTCATTGTGTTATATATTTTTCGATATGTTCTGCCTTTGACTTTATAGCTTATGAAAGCTGCTAGTAAAGAGCATGGAAATGTGCAGATTCTCATGGTGCTGTCAGCCAAACAGCATTGTCATGTCTCTTTTCTGCAGGGTCTCATGACATTTGGCTCAGGTCATTGGTCTTATGTAATATAGATCTCTTTGGTTGTAGTACGATTTTTTTATTATTATTATTATTATTTTTTATTCTCATTGTTTAATATACTACTACAGCATTTTCATTACCAGTATTTTCATTTCAATTGTAATAATTTTGTGTTTTTCACATTTTTATAATGTTTATGTATGTTTAGCTTAATTTTTTTTTCTTCTTTAATTTTTTTTTTTTTTTTTACAGTTTTCTAGTAATTGAAAATGTATTATTGTTTCTTATTTTATAATTTATTATTGTTATTGTTATTTCTCATATACTATTATTTCAATTAACAAAAGTGTTTTTATTTTATTGTATTTATTTTCTCTCTTTTTTAGAATTACAACATGGTTTGATTTTTTTTTTTTTTCTTCTTTTTGGGAAACTGACCTACTTGTGCTAAAAAAAAAACTGAAAAAGATTAGTGGACATCAAGACAATAATATTACTATATGTAGTTGTTAGTTAAAGTTTTCTATATAAACCCCTTTCATACCAATCCCACTATTTTTTTCTTTTTCTTCTGCTGGGCTTGGTTGACATATTCTTTAAAAGAGCCCCGCTTTCATTTTGTTTTTCCAGCTTTGTTTGCAGTAGCAATCACAATGATCTTTTGTTTGATGAACTGTGCAGCACAGCACTATATTGCCAATATTGAGTGGTGAGTCGACGCTGTAGGACCACAATATAATGAGAACGCACGTTGATTTAGGCTTAAGTTATCGGTCACACCTCTATCTTGCCTCAACAAAGCACCGTCCCATTCAATTAAACAATACTCTGACCTTATCTTTTTCAAATGAATAACCATGATAAACAGTAGTGTCCAGTCTGACCAATCACAAAGGTCTCTGGGTGAACCAGATAGCAAAAGCACACAACTTGTTGAGACATGTGAGGGCAGGAGTTGCTTTACTCTCAATGGTTTCCATACATCAATGTCTGCGGGAATTGTTTGCCAGAGGTGGAGAAACGGCAACACATGGCAAAATGAAGTACAATTGATATCTTGATGCCTAAATGATTGTGTGAGTTGGAAACAATATATTTATTTAGTGTTGTGTGAACAATATAAAAATTAATTAATTAAAATTGATTAAACATATTAAAACCTTGATTAAAGTTCAATTTTTAATTATTAAATTTTTGCACCACCAAAATTAGATGTTAATATAATATACATTTCAGTCTGCATGACCAATATATGTGTATTTTCTGCACAGAATACAGACAATTTCTGTAGATTCACTTTTGCTAGAATAATTTCAAGGGTCTGGCACAAACAAACAGCAGTTGATTCGTTTCATTCTGTTCTGGTAAGCTGCTTAATCACAAATTATTTCCTGCCTGCTTACAGTCATAATTATGTATTAAATTACTGTAAATGGACTTTATCCCAAAGGCTTTTTGTGTTGCGCCAGGAAAGGCCATTTGAATTTATTATGTCTGTCCCCAAGAATCTTCTGGTAGCTATTGAAGCGATTTGAATTATATTGAATAACCTGCTTTGATGCTAAAATTGTGTGTTTATTCTCTCAAAGACTAATATAGGAAGGCAATGGACAGGCACGTTGATATAAATAATATTATTTAAACAATTTCAAATCCACAAAGCATCTCATTTTTATTGCAAATGAGATTCTTTAATGATTTCAAAGTCAAAGCAATAGTTTTTTTAATTCTATGTCTTGTGTCCTCTTTCTCTCCCATCAGTTTTGCTTTGATATTTTTTAACAGTGATCATTTTTGAGAGGTCATTACCCAAAAATTTGAAGGGCCTGATGAAACTGCCATCCAGCTGCTCCGTGATGTTATTTACCAGCCCATATTTGTGTCAGTTTTGATAACACAATGCAAGGAGGAAGATGAAGATGTGGAAGAGGATGCAAGCTGACTTGTGAGTGTGTGAGGAAGCAAGAAAAAGCAAACACACAGAGGGGATTTGAAACATTTGAAATGTCTTGCAGGTGCTTTAAGTGACATTTGGTGACTAAATTGCCACAGGCCAGTACTATCCTCCACAAATGCCTCACTGGTGATTCCTTCTGAAACCCGCTTTGACTTATTTATAAAGTTACAGAAAATGAATGAGAAGGGTTAAGCATGTAAAATGTTTAAGACACATTTATGGTGGACTAACAAGCCCAAGTGAATATTTTGTCATTAAGAAAATTTAAGAAAATTTTGTCACAGTACAAATGATATCTTTACTATGAGATCAGAGTTTGATTTTCACACTCCTGGTAGGGAACAGCAATATATTCTGTGAACAGTTAAACTAATTTTCTAATGTGCCTGAATGAGTCCTGATGAATTACAAAAGACTGCTCTGAAAAAATCACACACACCCTCTTAGTTAATGTTTCAATTACCTTATATTAATCTGATTGTCACATAACCATTCAAATAAAATTATTCCCTGAGCTGAGACGAAGGTAATCATAACTTGTCAGCTCTCCTTCGTTAGCACCTGTCGTAATAAATGAAATAGTCCTGCTGAACTGTCATCACTTTTCTGCATTGATAGTAACAGAAGACTTCTGGCAAATCCCCTACCAAGACCGAACTGTCATATTAAAATAAAACAGCAAGGCCATTCATGAGCTGTCAGGGGTAAAAAATAAGTATATATATATATATATATATATATATATGAAGAATTTGAAAGAGTGTTTATGTGTATGTTCACACACGTCTGCATGTGTTCGCTAGCATGAATTCGTGCCGCAGGGGAGGTGAATTAAGCAACCCATAAATAATCTGATGGGCAGCATTTGTTCCATATGTGCTAATACAAAGGGACAGACGGATAGACCTTAACCAGGGGTCTTCAACCTCTTGGTTGGTAGTATACTATTCAGTGGCATATGGCAATACTTTGCCTTTTAGCTATACCTGGCATATGTGTTTAGTACCATATTTATTGTACTTTATGATGTTTATATTGCAGAGTCTTTAAAACAGTTGTTGTAGAGAGTAGGGATGTGCCCGAATCCGAATACCTTATTCGGAAAGGCACGGATAATGGCTTCAAAACGAATAACGGATTTATCCGAATAACAGAAAAAATATTCGGCAGACACAATCACATGTTTGCTGGAACAGCACTACATTAGTGAGGTCATGTGATTGAGTCTGCCGAATATTTTTTCTGTTATTCGGATAAATCCGTTATCATGGTGATCATTGCATTTGTCTACCGAATGCGGTCTCCTCAGCAATAAACTATCTACACGCTCCTTTTTTGATTGCTGCCTGTCAGTGCCGGCGAAGCAGTGTTGCCAGATATTGCTACAAAAAACAAACACAACCAATCTCCTGAAAAAAGCACCAAAATAAGTTTAAATCTTGTATTTTGCAAATAGGATACAGAATCTCTAGCCTCAACCTTCATCTTCCCACTTTATTAATGCCCTAATTACTTCATTAACGCTGTTACATTAAGTATTAAAACAAGTCCAGCGACACTTATATTAACTAGATCTGGCAACACGGAGCGGAGGGGAGTGGAGGGGAGCGGTTGCGCAGAGCTCCTTCACTCCTGCTGCGAGTCAGCCACATGAATTTATTCAGCGACATGATTTTAAAGAATTTTTCATATGTTTTCAAATTGTATTTTTGAACGTGAAGCATTTACGGAGGTCTGGACCTCATAGCTGGCTATGGGCCTGGATGTGCAAAGTGAATGAGTGTAAACTATAGCCTATATGAATGAAATGAGCGCAAAGCGATGTTTGATCAAGGCTTTTGGAGGGTCCAAATGATTTGTTACGCTCTGTCGATAAAAAAAAAAAACTTGTAAATGATCACAGACTCCTGCAACACATTATCTAATTACTTAAAGTTCAAGCAAGCTTTATTGTCATTCTGCTATGAGTAGGCTACTGAACACTTTCTTTCCATTTAATTTTTTTCTACTACTGCTGCTCTTATTTAAGATTGTGGATGCTTGTCTCTTGTCAAATTTGTACACAGTTTCACTGGAAAATAAGAAGAATACAGTTATTTTTCTTTTTTGATAACGTTTTAAATAGAAGATATTTACAAAGTTATAATTTTAATAAAAAATAATACTTTCGTTAGTTATACAGGGCACATTTGTTAAATAAAAACTACGAATCGAACAGGTTTGCATTTAAAATAGTATTTTCATGTAATTTGACGAACTTCCGGTTTAAGCCACGCCCACTTCCGGATCTATCCGAATACAGATACAGATACAAATAATTTTGAGATTGTCACAGATACAGATACAGATACAAATAATGGCTCCGCTGCACACCCCTAGTAGAGAGTAAATTTGTATCAATATAGCCTACTTTTTATAAGGTTTCGCTAACTTAAAGGTTTTATTTTAATATATGTTTTAAACAACACAAACATTTACATGGTTTTGAATAGAATTATTTTTAATTTAACACCTTTTTTTCAGTAAATTTATATTGAAGATTCCTAAATGATGAAAGAGATGAGAGAACTATCAGTAAGTATTTTTTTTTTGTTTCTTTTATTAAAGACTTTCAGTGTTGTTGTTGTTGTTGACATTTACAGGTGGTAAAAAGTGATGTTTTATGACAAATATATAATTTCTGTGAAATATTCATGAGTGTATTGGAGACAGTAAAGGAATTGTCAAGAATGAACAATAACAGTTAAAGGCTGACGAAAAGAAACACAATAAGTGTTTTAATTTTGGGTGCACTGTTCCTTTAAGAAGAGATGAATTGATACCGATGCAGTTCTTAGGTAATGAAATTATTCCATTAAGAAAGTGCCATTCATTCTGTGGAGGGTATAAGGAGTTGCGCCCAGTCTAAAAGTGATCAGCGCCATCAGCATTTGGCCACTTTTGAGATGTGAGCTAATAAATGTGTGAAGAGTGACAGCATGCGTGCAAACAAAAGACATGGTAGTGTCAAATGGAATTATCACACACAACGATGGGATGGCTGCCAATTATTTTCCTTGATTGAGCATTGGCCTTATCATAACGACGGCAGAGGAATAGCCTCCATATTCATTAACAGGAAAGTTCAGCAGAACACGGGGCAGTTATAGAAAAAACATTTAACCAGGGTTGTTTACTTGAGGGCATATACACGAATGACATTTTAACATGCTCTTTTGCACATGTTTTTGTGAAAAGCTGAACTCTTAAGGATGCAATTCAGGTGCTTCGCTAGACATAAATGACCTTTGAGGCTTTGCCGTTTAATGGCATATGATTATGCAAAGGTACATATAGGTGAAAGAGTTACTTCTAGATCACAACTAATCAACTAAGGCAGATGATTGGTAGAGAATTACAGGGTGTGCTCATTTCAATTAATATCACAATGGAAAGATTTGGGCTGACTCTATTTTTGCTCTTTTTCTTAAAGCCATTTTTAAACTCGCTGATAAAACCTTACTAATGAAGTTATTTAGGGTCACTATAGAAGACTTTTCCCAGAATTTTGGATTAGTGATCAGCATAGAGGGAATAATAGCAAACAATTTACATGCTGTTTCAATCAGGACAACAAGTCAACATGACAACAATAGAAAGAAAAGCGTAATTAACTGTCTACACAGTTTGGCCTTTCACTGAGGGTTGTTGAGAAAATTGTGCATTAGTGTTTTCTGCTAGCACAATGGCAAGTCTTTCTCGCTGCTTCTCAGTGACTGATCTTACTCTCTTCCTTTGAAATTGCAAAGGAAATGTTAGATTGTCATGTCACTAAGGAACTCTTTCCACAGAAAGGAAGGGGAAAAGCCTCTGGGATAGTGAAAAACACACTAAATGTTATCTTATTTCCAAGGATGAACCTTGTGCTTTAAACTGTGTACATATAGAATGAAGCTTTTCATACACTTTCATTACTATTTCATAAGGACAGTTTCTATTATATATGAGCAGGACCTAAAATATTAGTCCAGTCAGACAGTGCTGTGTGGGGTTTACAAATATGTGAGAGAAAATCGTCAGTACTCTGAAAATCTGATGATTTGTTAGTGTTATTAATAATAATTTCTTCTAAAATGCAGCATCTTGAAAAAATCCACTGCTTTCAGCCGACTGTCTTATCAGGGTTCAGTGCATACAGCACAACGCTCCCTTTTATTATGCTGATTTATATTTGATATACAATTATTGACACAAATATTTTCTTCCTACTTTGCTCTGTGACAAATAAAAAGAAAATGCTATTCCAATCTGGGAGACAGCGATAAAACATGTCATAAAAATTCTTTACATCTGACTTTCAAATGTTTTGCGCCATGACTCATTCAGCAGTTATGAATAATAAAGTGAACTTTATCTGTGAATGAACAGATAATGGTCTTTTAAAAAGGACCAAATTTGCATTGCAGTTGCTTAAGGAAGTTAATATAGCCTATAAATAAATAAAGCTTGTTTTGCATCTTCCAAGTCTGGTTTCAGGGAACATAAAGCATTTGTAGATTTGTAGAAGTCCAAAAATCAGTTTATTTGTTATTCCATCTGAATCTTTAATAACTTAGCATTTTAAATACATCTTGATTGATATTATTGAACAATTTATGAATCACAAATACTACAATAAAAAAAATCTCACAAATAATCTCAAGAAAACATTAAAATACATCTTTTCAATAAACGCATACAATTTACTTAAAACCAGCTAGTAATATTTCAACACATAGAACCATTACGTGGTGTATTCATTCATATTTATCCATTCAAGTGTGGTCCCATATGAACATGTTTTGGAATATTTTGTATTCTTTTTTCAATTATGAAAAAGAAATGCACATGCACATTGTAAGCATAACTGACATTTTATCATATGCAGGAGGTGGACATCCCTGATTAAAATATAAACTCTTGTATCAAAACAGAGCCACTTTATCAAATTAATCATTTTAAATAGAGTGTAATCAAAACCGTTATATGCAAGCTTTATTGAGTCTAAGTTTTGTCTATTGATGTTTTTAATTAACAGATCTTGATTAATATTCCATGACCTTGTTATGGTCAACATGCATGACTGAATTGTTATTACTGCATTATGTAGATGTCTAAATCAGCTAGACTTGTAGAAGACATATCTGTGCATTGCTCTATACCCACGTGAAACACTTGACTGATGTTCCAATTTAAGAGCAGAGGAGGCCCTGCTTCTCCATGTTGACTCATAGTCATACAATAATTGTGTTACAATAACAACATTGTTTTGCTGTTATCAGTTGATGATACATACAGTTTACATCCAAATTACTGCAAATGCAGATAAAATTTCTTACTGATCGTTTTTATTTTAATATTGAATTCCAAACCGATAATAATCACTGTAGGCAGATTAATGAATATAAATGAATGAATGTAGGTAGCGGGCTACTGTAGCTCAGAAGTGCAGAAATACTTATTTTATGGTTTAGCATTATCCTTTTACTGCTTTTTTGCATATGTTCTTAAAGATATAATTAACCAGTTTGGTTGAACGTGTCTTGATTCAATGTAAGAAGTTAATCCATATGTTTAATTTACTCTCGGAGTGAAATCCCAATAAAGTAGATGGGAAATGGGTAGTGTGCCTGTTTAATCAATCATTCCAAATTACATTTAGATCCTGCTTCTGTGGAACAGTTACAATCAATTCTTGAGGAGGTAAGTTTGATGTGTATTTTCACTTCACTTCGTGATGCTAAAGGATGCTATTTATTATGTTCTGTGCTGTTATATTTTTATATCATTTCATAATTGTACTATGCAGAGTGTAAAAAGTAGAAATTATGGGTACTGTTGAAATATTACTTTAAAGTCAAAATATCCAAGTTCCACATTTAATTGTATTCAGGTTTGTAAAGGTTTTTTCTTGGCTTTCGAAATAGACTTATGAAAATTAAGAACCAGTGGAGATTTTTTTCATTAAAGTAACTTTGATGCCCAAACTTTTTTTTTTTTTAAACTGATGTTAAACTGAAACCAACATTCTGAAATGTATTGTTAAAGTCAAGTGTCAATTAAGTCATGTTAATTTTCAATTTAATTAAAACACATTGCTTTACGTCAAAGATTCTGTGTTGTGGGAACTAAGATGTGTCTTTACAAGGACAAATCATTGCAATTAGTTATCACTAATTACATTTTCCATTAAAACGGATTTCATTGTTTTGAAGAAAATTCATGGAACTTAACTTGTTCAGATAAAGAGACCAAAATGTATAATGATGACCAATGAATTATGTCCTTTGAAGGTCTAAATGAAAATGTGTGTGTGTTGGGTAAAAGTGCAAGTATTCAGTTTTAAAATTGTGTAAATTTTCCAAAATAATACCTCAAGGATCACAAGATCGCAAAAAACTCTTTAAACTCATTGTTTAGGTCACTAAATCATGTCATGTTAAGGTTTGATGTTTTTTAAAGGTTCTGCAACCTGATGAAAAGCTCAAAACTTGGCTCGAAGGTGCACTTCCTGCAGTCGCTGCATTTATAGGTAATATTTTCACCTCACGAATGAATGATTATTCCATTACATATAGACACCAGGCACTCCAAACAGAAACTGATTTCAAAGATTTTTAAAGATGATGTACTGCAATGCAGTGATTAATATGATAATATTTGCTGGTGAATCGAAGAATGATACACAGCATGTGTTATTGATATTAATCTGCCAGGATGATCTTGGTGTTCCTATGACTCATATATCAGAAGGCAAGGGGGAATGTGTCTGAAAAATTTATATTCATGTTGAATCCAAATCTGTTTATGCATATATTAATCTAATCACCACAGTTTACCCTTGAGTGTGCGACCTGTCTGATCTATCATCGTAGACATTAACATTCACCAGGAAGAGCCATGTCTCCCGTTGCTCCTAAATTGAATATATTGTCATTGTCTGATAAATAGAAAGTGATCATAGGCATTGTATATGATTTCAGTGGGATCTCTACAATACACTTGTCCTCCTTGGTGAAATCAAAACTGCTTTCCCAAACATTCATTTACTGTTTTAAGTGCACTTTCCATTCATTAAAGTTGAATTTTCATCATTTGATTGGATGATAAATGAAATAAGATTGAGCTGAAAAGCAAACCTGCCATTATACAATAATGGAAATCTTTTGTACAGATCTATACAGGCAGAAATTGTATTTTGGTTGAGGAGAAATAGAATTAGTCTTTATCAGCGAGATATCCATTCCTTTCTGTTTGCAATAAGAACAATGTTTCAAAAATAAAGCAAATTTCATTCTTGGGCTCAAGCGACGCTGCAACCGTTGGAAAAAAACATGCATGCAATATTTACAACAGTAATTCTTCTGCTTCAATAACCACCTGTTTACCCAGCTGGGTCACCAAACACTTCAATCGAACCTAAATGTGAGTCACCAGCAACCCTTATGCTCAGGTTTTGTTCGGTTTGGAGAACAGATGCTAAATGCAGACTCCTGTTTTTAGGCCATGTCCGTTAGCGACAGCGGGTGTACTCTTCCTGATGGAGGTCATGCGGATAGCAGAGGTGCTCTGGAGGTAGCTGGTGTTGCGCTCTTGGTATTTGCGTTGTCTGCACAGTAGCTGGTTGTTGAAGTGCCTTCGGAAGCTCTCGCTCAGCAGGTACAAGGCAAACGGGTTCACGCAGGAGCTGGAGAAACTCAACACGCGCGCCACAAGCGTGATGATGAGGTGTGACAGCGAAGAGTCGATCTGCCGATAGTTGAATGAGCGGTACATGTAGAGAACGTGGTTGGGGAACCAGCACAGCGCAAAGAGGCCCACGAACACCAGAACGATCTTGGCTAGACGCTTCCTCGTTTCCGTCTCAGAAGAGAGAAGGAGAAAAGTTGACAGATAAGAACACTCGATAAAGCACAAGGTGCATTTTAGATGAGGAAATGGTCAATAAAATGCATGCAAGTTCAGTAGTGCATCCTCAAGCCTGATTCTGAACCCAGTTATTGATTGTCATTTGCAGGAATCAAGTTTAGTTCCAACAGGTGTTCTGGTTAGCAATTTATGTTTCAGCATTATGTTTGAATGTTTTTAAAGGAAGCATCTTCATCAAGCGTAACAAGGCTGCATTTATTTGATCAAAAATACAGCAAAAACAGTAATATTGAAAATGTTGTATTTTAAAATGTAATTTTTTTCTGTGATGGCAAAGCTGAATTTTCAGCAGCCATTACTCCAGTCATCAGTGTCACATGATCTTCAGAAATCATAAAAAATGAATGATTTGGTGCTCAATACACATTTATTATTAACAGTTTTTGCTGCTTAATGTTTTATTAAAATCGAAAGTGATTATTTTAAATTGTGATAACATTTGTGTCTGCATTATTTTAATCAAATAATCAACTTCTTTTAAACACTTAATTATTCTGAACTTTTGATCGGTAGTGCATGTTGCTTTGTGCTTTGAATTATCTTATTCTTATAAAAGGATATATCTTATTTTATTTTGGAATAACGTGAGGGTGAGTAAATAATGTCTGAATTTTCATTTTTGGGTATGCAATTTTTTATTAGTTGGCTCCTGAGATTCTGCAGTACTGATAATGCATTATTTTTCTCCTGTTCAATGAAGTACATACATTGCAATACAAGAGATTATATCCCAAAAAGCCATTCATGCCATTCAGAGAAATGAATGATAGATGGATGAACATGACTGTGTTGCTTTGTCCCGTGAAATGCATAATTACTCATAACCTAAAGAGATAAGATAAAGTGATAAACTTCAGCTAGGATGATATACTGTATTATCAAGGGCAAGCGGGAGCGGAAAATGTTAGCTGCCTTGAAACAGCTGCTAAAAGAGAATATTAACGAGAATATCTGTCATCCTTAAGGACCCTTGGCACAATGCTTAACTGATGATTCACAGCCCAGCAAAAGATAAAGTGCCCTGTCTCAGAAAAACTGTCAAGGGAGCATTTTATGAAGGGTGTCCCTCAGTTCAACAGAGGCTCATTTTATACGTTCTCTAAAAATGTTTATGGTTTGAATTTTTGGAAAGGCATCTGGTCTTAGATCATCATAAAAGGGCCAATTCCATTAACAACAGCTGTTACTGCAATTTGACATTTTTTTCTAAATAATGAGCAAGGATTATATGCATTGTGAACTGCATTAAGGATGTCTTTTGAATTCCAATTGAATTCCTGAATCTTTAAAGTTGTAAATGATATATATAGAGTACATTTTACAAAAAATAAATGAATAAATAAATATACTATTTCAGTCTTTATACTTTATACTTATCATGCCAGTAGAAAACTCTTGAAGAGGTCAAAACTTTATTAATTACAATGACGTTTTTTGACGGATTTTTGATTTTTGGTTGCACCTCCTCTTTCGTTGGAAGAGCACCTCTTTTCAATAATTTTTGTATAGTCTTTATATTTATCAAATTTCACATTTAGTTCAATATTTCTTTGTAATTATTTGTGAAATTTGGTATCAATTTCTGAGAAAAAAATGTTTTTCAAAGTAAATCCTATACACTACAAGTGTATGCAAGTATATAAAAGTGATCTTGGGTTAACAACTTGTTTGACAGCTTAAAAATGGAATAGATGGATAGATAGATAGATAGATAGATAGATAGATAGATAGATAGATAGACAGATAGACAGATAGATAGATAGATAGATAGATAGATAGATAGATAGATAGATAGATAGATAGATAGATAGATAGATAGATAGATAGATAGATAGATAGAACCAAATAACATATTCCAAATTGTCCCAAATAACTTTCTGTGAAGTGTATCCCAAATTCACACTCATTCTTAAATTTAGAATTTTGGCACAACCCTGCCAGTGACCACATGAAGCACATTAAGTTAATATTTAATAATGACAAATCTGTACGTTCTGTGGTACTGTCTCATCTGTGATATTTAAAACATGATTGATACATAATGCAAACACAGAGGATTGGCATTCAACCGTGTGAGTTTTACACTTTTCCCCTGGAACCTCTTACCTGTCTTTTGGAGTGCTCACTAATCTCACCTGGCATATCATGAGCACTCTTGATAAGCGTCTTCGCGATGTGGTAGTAGTAAACAGAGATAATACTCAGAGGGATGAGGAAGTAGACGAGGAATATCATAATGGAGTGAATCTTGGGATGCATCTCGTTGGAGAGTGGATACGGCACACAAGCGGTGAACGTCATGTTCTTATCTGGCATATGAACCACCTGCGAGAAGACCGCCTCAGGGATAGCCAGCAGCACTGAGACAACCCATATAGTGATGGCCTTCAAGCAGGTCCAGAACACTGCGCTGGAGGTCTGGATGTCCATGGGATTCACAATAGCTTTGTGTCTAAGAGAAACATATGTGAAGAATTGTCAGCACACAGATCGCTGTGCCTTTCATCCAGGCTGAGGTTGGATGAAAGAGAAAATTGCTTTGTTTATCAACTATTTATCATTGCTTAAGGGAAAAAAACACTGTGGTTTCTTATCTGAAGTCCACACTAGGATACGTGTCTGTTTAAACTTGACCCATTATTAGTAAAACAACATTTTGAGATTAGGTGCTTTAACCGTTACTAATCTGTTTCTTAAATGGTTTCATTCCATGTTCTTAATATTCTACTGTCGTCATACAGGGATACATTTCTTTTATTGGATAAGCTTTTTATGTGACAATCTTTGAAGAATTTAAGTACTTTGTCAGCACAGTCATGAACGGAAGTTACACACTCTGTAAATTTATATTAAATTTTTTTTTTTTTTTCATTAAAACATATTGCTCAAGGGTTATGGCACCTTTAAATAAAAAAATGTTAAGCTTTAAGAATTAACGAAAACTGCTTACTTTTTTTTTCTTTTGCATTTTACTGTTACTTTGACATATTAATATATATATATATATATATATATATATATATATATATATATATATATATATATATATATATTAAAGATTTTATTTATGGATTATATAGATTTTTAGAAATATATCATTTTGCAAATGTATATATTTACAGATTATTTTACCGATTCAATTTGGAATATTACAATGTGCTTTATGTTAAATATACATATACTATAAACGTAAAAAGTAAATATTTTATGTATGTCATATATGTATATATATATATATATATATATATATATACTTTTACAGATTTTATATATAGAGTTTTTAGAAATATAATGTAGAATTATCCATTTTCCGGATTTATATTTACAGATTACAGATTTTACATATACTGTATGTAAATTTAAAAAATAATTATCTTATAAATATTACATAATTATTTTTTCCACATTTTTAATTTAATTATTTAATGTTTGCTACTCTATAGTTGCACCTAAAAAATCTTTACACTGGAGATCAGCAATAGTAAGTCTAAAACTACATGATCAAAGTCATAAATGATTCATCTCTAGGTTAATGTTTTTTCCTAAAAGAAAAGCTGTCCTATAGGAAATACGATATTTCCTGTGCACATCTTTCCGATCTTCTGCTGAAGCTGCAAAGCCTACAGACAGAATACACCAAAACCAATACAGGAAATTCATGGTGGAAAATTGGTTACTTTTGCTCCAAGGAAATTGACAATTTTCTCCTATTGACAAACCGGCACGGTTTGATCTATTCGACAGTGTTCTTTAGACATTCTGCTGCCATCATCTCTAAGGTAAATGGAAATCTCATATGACAGCATCCTCGCCCTGACTTCTCCCCTCCACCAGGTTTCACTGCCCCGGGCTTGCTTTTTCCTCCCTCAATGAAAACGGACTGCCCTGCCTGAGGCGTGGGTTAGCTGGGGAGCGCCACGATCACAGCTTGATTTCTCCATGAATAAACAAGTCCCAATTGAACATACAGTATGAACTGACTGACATGCAAATGAACTCGATTGTATTTCATGCATGACTGTGAATGCTGAGTAAGTTCTAATCAGATTAAGTCTTCAAAACAATCGTCTGGTTGACAAAACAAATTGTCTGTTTTCTCTTCCTCTCACATGAAATACTAGTCAACGCGCTTGTCGTTCTTCCTCAAGCAGAAGCTCCCCAAATCTATCATTTTAGACTCAATTCCTTTGGCCAGGAGATTCATTATCACAAGTAGCTGAGCATTGACTACATTCTGCATCACGATTGTCGTTTTGGGGAACGGAACTGTTAATGCAGCCTGCAAATCAATAGCAATAAATGAGAACTGCTTGGACCCCCAGGGTGGTGGCATAATCACTGTGACACAAATGAACTTTCAGGTGCTCAAAACAACAAACAGACAGAGCGACAAATCAGACTAGGAAAGGTCATCACCTTTAGCCAGGGCCCCCAAGCACTGACACAACAATGAAGGATAAGACTGAGTATGTGAAACAGAGAGGACATTTGTCATCTTCACTACGGATCCTCAGCCACATTTCTAATGCTCTTTCACAGACTTGCAGCCAGAAATAAGCTTGTCAATTAGTTAGGTTGTCAATCATCATTTAGGATTTGAGGCACTGTAATCTACTAATGAAAACTTCAAATTATGAAGATATTCCTACTTTCAGTAGCAGTTTATGGAAAGAAATATTAAGGAATTATGGTCCTGATGTATGTGGAGATTTTCTTGAATAAACAATGATTTTTAGTAAGCTTTATCCCAAACCCTCCTCTCTTGGCTGTAATGATGCCTCTGTTATTT
The DNA here is from genome assembly GCF_012432095.1 of Onychostoma macrolepis. NCBI lineage: Eukaryota > Metazoa > Chordata > Actinopteri > Cypriniformes > Cyprinidae > Onychostoma > Onychostoma macrolepis. The sequence continues at coordinate 23,435,590 of NC_081174.1, forward strand.
ACAGCTGCCTTGGTCCAATTTGGTTATGAAAACGCTGCATTTCTATAATAAAATTCACTGCGGTGTGAGTAAATCAGAATAATAATGTCATGGGTAGGCTGTATAGATGACTTCCAGCCTTCAAAACAATATTTATGTGTATAGAAAGTATAAAAAACCAAACTACCTAATAAATCTTTCATAAACTGTCCAAACCTGTGCTCTGTGCCCACCTAACCCCATCACTCTGTGTAATGACAGAGAAATGAACTGCATTTTTGTTGTTGAGAAATATATCTGTGCCATGAATCAAATGTACTACAGAATCCCTTCAGGCTGCTTGCCAAATGTTGTATGATATCTTCATCATCACGATTAATTCCTCTGTAAATCAAAGTTATTTGCATTTGCTCTCAGCTACAGGTGCTTAATAAGGAGGTCTTTACTGTTTAATGACTTAAAGCAGTAACTATGAATATTTTCTCGTGGCTTATATAGCAATAAACAATGTATATATACACACACAAAATAATATATTAACAATATATAAAAAAATTAAATAATCAAAAATATAAATAAAAAATGTATAAAGTGTGTGTATATAATAAATTGTTTAATTAGTAATGCAATACACACACACACATATATATATATATATATATTACTTTTTTTTACTTTTAGTCATTTAGCAGACATGTGTGTGTGTGTGTGTGTGTGTGTGTGTGTGTGTCAAAATTGTGTTAAAATCAATGTATAAGCTATAGTATACAAAAATGGCATAGGCTATATCACGTTTGTTGCTCATTTCTCATGTTTTATTGGTTAAACATCATTAAAAATCATTATCTTCTATCTAAATGTCATTATCTTGAGTTCATTCAGTAGTGAATGTGACAGTGATTGCAGTTGTTCATTGATGATTTTTTTTGCCTTACCTGTCTGCGCTCAGTGCCGTGAGAGTGAACACGGAGACTCCGACCGAAGTGAGCTGGATCACCGGGATCATCTTACAAGCCACCGTTCCAAAAATCCACTCCTCGTAGAAATACCTGAACGCGTCCACTGGTACACAAGTGACCAAAAGCAAAAGATCTCCCACGGCCAGGCTGGAGATGAAAATGTTTGGTACACTTCGCATCGCGCTGGTAGTGATGAATATTTTCACAAGAGTAATGTTGCCCAGTAAACCAACCGTTATGATAAGTATGTAGACCGACGGGATAACGCATCGAATGATGAAATGCACCGTTTCCCCTCCATCTGATGTCCAGTCATCTGTGAAGTTCTCATAAACTGAGGTATCCTCAGAGAAAGTGTGATCCATATTTTGTTTTAGTGGTTAGAAAGCAGAGAAGTTGAAAGGGTTTTAAAAGTTGTCCAGTTGCGAGAGAGAAAGAGAGAGAGGTGCTGTCCGCCAAACTTAGTGCTGAAATGAGCGATGTCTTCAGCCACGTCCCTAAAAGTTGACTGGCTTCTTTGACAGGCAGGAACAAGTAAAGGGGGAGCTTGTGGCAAACCAATTTAACATTTATCTCTTTAAAACAAGCTATTGTGTATTGATGTTATTAACACATATTTTAGAAAATCCAATAGTGAATAGTAAAACGCTGGATAATGACTATTCTGTAGCTGCTTTTTAGGTAAATCACATCTTGCAACATCTACACTTTTATCCAACTGAATTGAATTAACACTGAACCAACTCAAGCTGAATACCAACAATGCTTCTGTAGAAAAACTGAACTGAACTCATTTCAAAATAGATTAACTTTACACTTTTATTGAACTGAATCAACACTTAACTGACTTAAGCTAAGTAACAACACTTTTAGACACACTTAGAGCTGCTTAACAGACTCTGAATAGTCTCATAATTGAGTTTTCATAATTTTCCTGTTTATTACTTTGAAACCATCTGTGTTGTATAAAGTGCTATAGAAATAAAGGTGACTTGGCTTGTCATGTAACCAGTCATGTGATACTAGTATTTATTCATTCTTCGCCACTGGTCTTGGATCCCAAATCACGATTCACTTTTTACTAGTGTGTATTTGGTTCTGGCTATTCCAATTCTAACTATTCCAGTTTTACTATTAGTATTAATTAGAAAACAAGTATTAGATGCATAATATATATATATATATATATATATATATATATATTATTAAAGGAATCAATGGTAAATTGGCTTGCCATAGGAGCCACCACTTCAATGCGGACAGTGTTGCAGAGCGCAGCACCAAACAGTTCTCTATCTATCTATCTATCTATCTATCTATCTATCTATCTATCTATCTATCTATCTATCCTTCACGACCTGTTTTAAAGTGTATTTATTTATTTCATGAAACGAAGCCCCATCTCTGAATGATGTTGGCCATATGGTGCAGTCGCTCATCAGTAGCGCAAACTGGGATTGTGCTTTCTGGACTCGTCAGGTGCAGCTTTTGTCCGCGTACTCCCTTATCGGGGTTCGGCTGGAGCTCTTTCATGCTCTTTCTATGACTCGCAGGGGGGATTTACTGAGGGAAGAATTGCAATAAATACGTAATCAGAAAACCAACTGGGTCTGGACAACTAGAGTGGAAAACAGGTATTTGAAAAAGAAAGATAGAAAAGAAAATTCTCCAGTCCCTTGCAAAGATGTGGCAACTTTGGAGAAATGGAGAAGACTTTTTGTGTGTGGCTTGTGTCGTGTGTCACTGCATGTAACCAAAGAATTACATAAAGAGATTTTTTATTCAAACCTCCGTTTAGATTGGGCTTCTCATCCTTACGAGGATTAAAACAAACAGACACTGACTGCAAACAGACATTTATGGATTATAAATGCTGATGAGAAAAGTGCCTTGTCTAGACAGATCTTGAAATCAGATTTTTCAGTTGGCCAATTTATCACGTTCCTGTCTTGGTCCTTGCTTTTGGTCTGTTAAACTCGTCTTTGTGCCATGCTGAATACAAAGACTTTAAGCCTCCGTAGCCTCATTTTAGAAGGCTGAATTCAAACTTCCAGAAACTTCGGAAATGGTGTGGTGTTTTGACAACTTTAACTGGTTCTGCTCTGCTTAAAGATCAGCCAAGGGAACAATCAAATTCTGAACTTGACATGGGCCTTGCATACCTGAATGAGTTTCAGTCTACGAATGAAAAGCATCATGCCCCACTCTTTCTCTGTCTCTAGCAGTTCAACTGGACTAGTTACTCGCCTTGACTCACATCCTACGAACAAAATCATTTCTATCTAATTGTGTATGTTTACCACAACACAGATGTTGTCTGATGTAAATGTAGCCTTTGGTAATAGGCTAAATGGATATAATTCGCAACCGACTTGGGTTGCATGCGGAAATGTAGTCTGTTGATTTAGTGACATCTGCTGGTATTTATGACGCTATTGATGCAACATGTTAATGCTGGAGACGAAAAATCTAATTAGAGAAGAATGCAACTGAAATATTTAATTGCTGTAAGGTAGCCTACGTATGCTGTTTATGGGTTACCTTCTCCATCATCCAAAACCAGAACTAACGCACATAGCTGCCTCATTTTAGAAAAAAAAAAAAAAAGAATCTTTAGCTATAAGGATTCAGTCATTTAATGTTTTTTTTTTGTTTTGTTTTTTAATTAAAAGAAATTTAAAACACGTTCATTACAGAAAAGGCATATTCAAGTATTTTATTTTTTATATATAAAGAATTGCATTTTAAATTAGTTTGGAATCAGACGTAGCCTATGGAAACGTAATTTACACTTTTACTTTTATTTTCAAAGAAATTGGGAAATTTTTAAACTTTTTATTGCACAAACAATATAAATACACAAACTCATATTTACAGCCTATGGCATCGCACTAATAATGTAAACTCATATAACAGAGTCCTCTATTATGCCATGATCTCCGTGAGCTAACAAAACAATCAAGCATGGTCATATATGAAGAATCACTCTGATTGACAGCTATGCTTGCGTGTGCATCACGTGCGCAATGACCGTATGACCGCCAGACCCCAGTACTCTTATTTCGGTAATTAGCATCTCTGTGGCCATAATGATCTATTCTTTGCTTCGTTTCTTTGATGCCTTGCTTGTCTGTTTGCTCTTTGGTTTATGAGTCGAAAAAGCTTGCCGTCAGAAAGGCGCCCCCAACATGCTGCTTTTCCAGCAGGTCTGTCTTTCCCTCGGGACGCAGTGACATGAGAGCAGGACCTCGGTTCTGATTAAGAAGGGGGATGAACAGCTCTCCGCCTGGATTACGGTTGGTGTGTGGACTTTTAATAGACGATTTAACGTTTGTGAAACGTTTCTTACCGTGTGAACGTTACTTGTGCTGTAGTTTTAGAGTAGAAACACTGCAGGGAAGTATAGAGGAACTTTCAGTAGGCCTAACTGAGGTAGATGTGTAGCTACAAATATAATATATAGATATATGTAATAACGAAAAATATATATGTTTATGGAACTATATACATCGATATAATTTGCAAGTGTTTTAGAGAGTCTCAAAATCCCAAGATATCATTACTCAACCAACCATTGTTTTACAAAATGCACTTAACTCAAATGCCATTTATTGTTACCTTGATTTGTATAGCCTGTTTAAGGTCTGCTCAGGAATTTGAGTAATTTATTAATTGTTGTTTTCCATTATGTGATCTGCCCAGTGATACAATTGCATTTCGTTGCAATTGTCATGTTTGCTCTGTGCTATTGTGAGATACAAGAGTTGGTTTTTCGCTGACAGAGTTGAATAGGGATTAGCCTATGGGCTGACCACATGTCCCGCGGCCTTTGTTATTTTCCTTTTTGTTTTTTTGTTTTTGTTTTTTTTGTTTTTTTGCACTGTGTGAGTAAATTGATGAAGGCACTGCGGATAAAAAGAGAATGCATTGACAAGGGGTTTCTAAAGCGAAAGGTCATTTGGAGGTTCGGAATTGCCATCTGCCTCTGCCTGAGGCCTAGAAGACTGGCAATGATGGTGACAAGCTACCATAGAATGATGCAGAGTTGTGAAGCCATATTATGTCATTAAACTACATCAAAAACTTTTATGAAGGATGTGTAAGTATACAATGTAAAGTTTATATGCAAATCTTTCTATGCAAAATTAGAAAAATTCGATATCAACATGATTTTAGTGGATGCATGATATTAGTGCTCTTGCATATGCATGTTATAATCTCTTCATTGCATATTTCAGCTCAGGCCTCCGACAGTGATAGGCCAGTTCCACACGCTGTTTTTTGGCTCTGTGCGTACATTTTTCCTTGGGGTCCTTGGATTCGCTGTTTATGGCAATGAGGCCCTCCACTTCAGCTGTGATCCGGACAAAAGGGAAATAAACCTTTACTGTTACAACCAGTTCAGACCTATAACACCTCAGGTAAAAGTTTCTGAAAGTATCTGGATTTAATAATCTGCTATTGTGGTATCAAAATATGCATGAAATGACAGGGAAAATTGACTGTGGATGCAGGAAGAAGTAGAAAGTCGATATAAAGAAACAAAGATAAATTCTGGGAAGCTAATAGATTTTTATTCATTCAATAATTCATTTTACTAATCTAAACATGTAACTGTAAGATTTGTCATTTAGGTATATGCAGTCTACGGGACCTTAGAAACTATTTCAGAAATCCAATAATCAAAACATGGATTTAAAAAATAAATAAATAAATAAAAATCAGTAAGTAAGTTCCTAGTAACTGTCAGACTTGAAGCTTATCAGTCACTTCCACTGAGATAAATTAAAGAAATAGTTCAATGAAAATTTGCTGAAATCTGACTTGCCTTAGGGCATCCAAGATGTAGATGAGTTTGTTTCTTCAATGATTTACCTAATTTGGAGAAATTAAGCATTTCATCACTTGCTCAACAATGGATCCTCTGCAGTGAATGGGTGCCGTCAGAATGAGAATCCAAACTGTTGATAAAAACATCACAATAGTCCATAAATAATCCACACGACTTCAGGCCATCAATTAATGTCTTAATGTTACATTAATAGAAGTGATGCACTGGTTTAAAACGACTTAATGATGGATTTGTTTATTACAAACACACAGATTTACAAGTCACAAGACAATAAATTAAAGGACTGGAGTCATGTGGATTATTGTGATGTTTTTATCGGCTGTTTGGACTTGCATTCTGACGGCACCCATTCACTGCAGAGGATCCACTGGTGAGCAGGTGATGTAATTCTACATTTCTCCACATTTGTTCAAATGAAGAAACAAACTCATCTACATCTTGGATGGCATGAGGGTGACTAAACTGTCAGCATATATTCATTTTTCATCCAAATAAAACGAAATGACAAAGTGAAAAAAAAAAACCTAAAGACATAAAAGTAATAAAAAGTTGTCTTTGTCTGTTTGTAGGTATTCTGGGCGTTGCAGCTAGTCACTGTCTTGGTACCTGGAGCTGTGTTTCATCTTTATGCTGCCTGTAAAGATATAGACCAGGAGGAGATCCTTCAGCGGCCAGTGTCCACAGTCTTCTACATTATCTCTGTCCTGTTGAGAATAATTCTGGAAGTCTTAGCATTTTGGCTTCAGAGCCACCTTTTTGGGTTCCTGGTTGATCCTATTTATATGTGCGATGCCAGTGCCCTTGCAAAGATCTTCAACATCTCGAAGTGTATGGTCCCTGAACACTTTGAGAAGACTATCTTCCTCAGTGCGATGTACACCTTCACCATCATCACCATACTCCTCTGTATCGCTGAGATTTTTGAGATTCTGTTCCGAAGACTTGGTTATTTAAACCAGCCAGTGACTTGAGAATTTAGGAAGTGTTTTTTAAGAGTGATGCTTCAGCAGTGTTTGTTTTATGTCTTCTATGGGTCTCTGAATGACAGATAGGACATAAACCCACATACCTCTGCATTTTCTGGTGGTAGACACAGAAATACATGCTTTTTTAAAACAAGACAGCTTATCATTCCTTTTCTGGAATAATCAAAACAAAACAAGCCTAATTAATGGCAAGGGACTCATTAATCTTTTTAGCTTTTCAGATTTTTTAAGCCTAAAAAACACCTCTCTAGCAGGAGACACTTTTTTTTTAAACTTGTGTAATCTAAACCAAACCCACATAAATATTTTGTAGGTAATTATTATCTTTGCTATAATATTTTCAGATTTCGATATTGAAGTACTACACAAATTGCAAGTACTATTTTGACAAATATTGTTTGATTTAAATTTCATTCTTCTTAAGGAAGAATAAGTACATGCAACAGTGCATCAGTTTCTAAAAACATTATTGAATGGTCCACGGTACCTAGTTACAATCATGCACATAGATAGTATATTCATGATGCTGTTGATTTCCATATAGTTTTGTGTCCATTATCTTGTGTGTTTGTAGTATCTGTATCTGTACATTTTTATCAGGCATCCATCCAACTTTTGTTATTATTCTCAGCCAAGTGTTTCATCTCAGGTACAAAATGGCATACTGTGATCTCTTATTTTGTGTCAGCAGGTAACTATTTATTATGAGAATACTATTTATGCATAAATGAAACATCTGAGGAGATCTGACAGCAGGTCTGGCCTGCACATCTTCCCACAGTTGCCTTCCAACTGTTTCAACACCACAGCTGTTTGAGTAATAGCTTTTGTACTATGTGTAGAGAGTTGATCATTTATATTGGTTTTTGATCAATGTCTGTGGGATTTATGATATGATTATGCATGAAAATCATCATATAGATATAATAATTGGTGCAAATTTTATGACCGCCATAATGTATTATCAGTCTAGGTCAGAATAAACAGAACTGCTTGTGAATCCTTGGCACTCTGTCAGATACAATGCTTTCCTAATGTTTGTAAAGTTTCAATCAAGTAAAAATATTTAAAATAGTCACGTCATTCCTTTTTTGTTTACACCTTTCCATATATGTGATGTTTACACATTATAAGGCGAACACAATTAAAAAAGAATCTATTATTGGAGAACAGGAATTAAAATTAAAACTTCACGAGGGGCTCTTTTATGACAGTAATGCTGTACAGTAAATCTACAGGTTCACCGAATTGAATTGTACAACATTTACAAAAAAACTTGATGGTTGTAATAAAAACAGAAAAGCAAAATTAAGTAAATGTAGCCTTTAATTAATTAAAACAATTAGTATGGAAAATACGTTACAAATTATACCTTAAAATATATGATTACTAAATAAACAAAACGTTAAACAAAATGCTTTGTATACAATCCAATGTTTTTAATGCAGAATAAAAGTAACCAGTGATCATGTCGGTCATTTCCTACTCCACGCCTATGGAGGTCAGTAAAGGCGTGGCTGCGCGTTCACGTGAAGACGCGGAAGTGGCTCCTTCGCGAGCGCCTGTCAGCGTTGTTATTAGCCGTTTTTCAGCTCTTGCTAATCTTAGAAGTTTGTAACAGTGTCTTTTCTTCGGGATGGCTCTCCCACCGCAGCTGAAACCGATCCAGCACTATTTAAGAACAGCGCAGGAACATGAGAAAAGAGAGCCGGTGGTCGCTTATTACTGTAAGTATAAAAATAGCGCTTTGTTTTGTTAGCTTGTCACATAGCAGCTCCTCCCCTCTCACTGGTTTACTAAACTTGTCATTTTGTAGATTATACCAGTACAATTTAGCTTAAATGGTTTTAATTACTCAGTATTTTTACATGCAGTAGATAGAAATGTTGTATTTTAACCAGTTTGTTATGGAAGTTAATTTCAGTTAACGTTACTTTGCTAAGCTAGCTAACAACTGCTGTTATGATCATATAGCTATTTCAACAGCTTAATTTATAGAACATTTATAAATACATATGTACAGCTAGATTCCCCGTTTAATAGATCTACACACACGCTGTTGTGATACAAGTTTAGGAATAAATGTAACAGTATTTGGCTAACTGGTTGCTTTGTTTGGAAAGGTTTTGGCAAAACTTCACTGCATCACGAGTACATCATGTGCTAGATTTAATTTAATGCTGTTCTGGGATGCTGTTCTTGAGATGTAGTCGTTCTTTAGGGATGCTATTCAGTTTGTTTCTTTACGACAGGTGTAAGAGTAATCATTATATGCTGAATCATGTTAGGTATTGCTGTCATTCTCACCACGCGAAGCTGAAAAACAAGTTCCTTGTCCGCCCATCTCGATGTGTGTTGTGATAGGACGTGAACTGAAATTTCCACAACCTTGTTTAAAGTTACAGTATATTTCAGAATATGTTTTACTCAGAAGCTGAGTTGTCAAAATTTTAACAGAATCTTTTCGGTGTTGTAAAGGGCTAGGGCTTTTGAAGGACTTTGGTACTTTGAATTATCATATAGGTGTGTCAGACTTTGCATGTGGTACATCTATTTTTAGCAATACTGTAATTCTTCTGTACAGACTTTTAAAGCGTGACATAGACTGAGATGAATCGTGACCCTTTGCGTTACAGGAAGTTGGTCAGTCCAGTTGCTCAGAGGACCCCAGGGATCATCTGCAGGCCTTGGGCCTTTAGATGTCCCCCCCATCCCATTAGTATGCTTGATCTGTGCTCACATCATGAGATGCATGACACATGCATATTATGTAGCCATATGCTTCTAGTGATGTCATAAAACTGCAGTCTTTTTTTTTTTTTTAAATTGTTAAATCTGTTATAATTAAAGGGATAGTTCACAACAAAATTATAATTCGGCCATCATTTAATCACCCTCAAGTTGTTCCAAACCTGTATGAGTTTTTTCTACTGCTGAACACAAAAGATATTTTAAATGGGTCATCGGATGCAAAATTCACTTTGTGTTGTTTGAACATAAATGTGTGTTGGAAGTATGTGTACACATCCACCCTATATAATGATGAAAATCCACCCAGTGTTATTATTATTATTTTTTTTAAATCCCCCAAATCAGGCTTTTATGAGATTCCTGTCAGAATGATGTAGTTCTGCGCAGGCCGCGATAGTTAATTGACGATAGTTGATTGACAAGCCCATCTTACCTTAGACCCGCCCTGAGTGAGCTGAGAGCTGTCCACCATTGTGTCGACTCTGGTGCAGGATGACAAGATGTCTCCGATTAAGTGATTGAGGTATTTTGTTGTTGGATGTAATAATGAATATAGCAGTCGTCATTTACTCCCGACATCTGAGCCGCTGAAGACGCAGAGGATTAGCGTTACTTTCATTTTTGAAAGGAATGCGATGATCCCTGTTCTGCCTAAATGCGTCTATGTTTGTGCGAATCATTCATGACCCAGCTTCTGCAGAAGAAGTGAGCATAAGTGTTTTTTATGAATCTTTGCAAATCTTCTTTCCTAATATATGCTAGTTAGCGAGTTTTGCGGCTGAAGTTTACAATCTGCTCGTCACCCCACGGAAGAGAGGGGCGGGGTGAGCAGAGCTCATTAGCATTTAAAGCAACATGAAATAGAATGGCTTGCTGAAAACAGCTGATTTTGATAGGTTAAAAAGGGTGTTTTTTTACACTACCATTGAGAAATTTTAACCAAAGTATGTTATAGACTTTTCATTAAGACTCTAAAGAATCATATCAGCCTGTGGAAAGTGGGCATCCGATGACCCATTTAAAGTGCTCCTATTATGGGTAATGAAAGGTTCATATTTTGGTTTTGGGAGTCCCCAACAACAGGTTGACATGCATGCAAGGTCAAAAAACACTTTCATTGTCTTATAATATGCAATTATTTTTTACCTTATTTGTTCAACGACCCCCAAACGATTTGTTTAACGATTCATTTTTCCAAACCCTCCTTTGTGTGACGCTATGGTGGTTGATCTGTAGTGATTGGTCCGATTGGTTTCATTTTCATTTCATCATGCCGGTAATGCCTGATAATGCTGCGTTTGTGAGGCAGTGCTGCTTTGTGTACAGCGTTACTGGGGAAACAGCTGTTTTACCTCCCCAAAAGCGGCACCTAGTGGCAAAGCATGAATTTGCATTTTCATTCAGACCAACACAAAAAGACCAACATGTGGGTGGGCAATATGCTAATGTTTCATGTAACATGCCTGGAATTCGTTTTAAAAATGACTTGTTTCAATGATTCAGAGTCAACTCTTTCTTTTGAGAGACAATAACTTTAAACACAGTGCACTTTCAGATTTAAATCTTTGCAGGATGTTTACATTCATTTAGAGCTGTGTTACACACTGCATGTAAGGTAATTTTCAAAAACTCATAATAGGGTCACTTTAAAGAATTGTAACTAAACAGTTGCTGGTCCCTATTGATTTCCATTGTATAGGCTATATTTTTTTCATACTGTGGGAGTCAATGGAGACCAGCAACTGTTTAGTTACTACATTATTCAAATTATCTCTTTTTTTATGTTAAACAGAAGAAAGAAACTTATACAGGTTTGGAACAACTGGAAGGTAAGTAAATGTCAGAATTTCCATTTTTGGGTGAATATTTTAACCTTTTTTTTTATTATTCAAAATACTAATTGTAATTATTCATGTGGTTTTACAAATTGTACAGAAAAGTAAATTAAATGTACTGTAAAATCTATAAAATGGCAAGAATAATATAAACTATTGTGTACTAGGAAAAATAGGATGTAAATAGGGTTTCATCACAGTCGGTTCTCTTTGCCAGCGATGCAATATTTGTTATACCTCAAAACATGCTGCAATACAGTTGTGCTTTTAGTTAAATTCAAGGGCCTGTGATCGATACATCAATATTACAATATTATGTGCATATTTTACTAGGGATGTAATGATTCACTCAACTCACGATTCGGTTCATGATTTTATTTTTAACAAAATGAGATTTAAGACAAATTATAAATTAAATGTGTCCTTTTATTATTGCTTGGACAAAATGCTGCACGTTTCTTTGTGAAATTGAAATATAACACTATAATAATATACTAATATAGCACTTGCATATTATTGCTCTTTTGTTGGTTTTGATTGCTTCTATTGTCCTCATTTGTAAGTCGCTTTGGATAAAAGCGTCTGCTAAATAACAAAATGTAATGTAAATAACAAAACTAAATTGAAATTTTAAAACAAGCCCCAAATCAAATAAATAATTAACACAAATAAAATAAATCTCTTCATATAAACAAAATAAGACGTTGTCTATGCTCTTTCCATTTAAAATTAGAGGCAACCATTAGATTGTATAATTTCGAAATTTGAAGCAAAAACAGAATGGTCTGACTTCAGTTTTGTGAAACTATACATAAAAAAATATCTGCATGAAACAGAAACTGCAGACGAGCTGAATGAGACGCAGATTCACTCTCTGCCAGCAGGTGGCACTTAAAGCATTTCCTTGGTTTCCGCTGTAAACAAAGCAGAGCTGCACTTATGAACATTAATACGCATTATACAGAGGCAAGATGAAAAGAAAAAATACCATCTAAACTTTTCTAAAGACAGTAAGTTCCAGTATTCATATAAACTCCTACCCCTAATTGAATCTCGATTTGTTTAGCATCTTTACCGATTTGAATCGTCACATATTTGAATCTATTTTCAACCTGCTCATGGTTAATCCCTATATTTTACACAACCAGTTACATTTTTAACTCTCAAAAGCAGCAAAAAGATATAACATTTAATTTAATTGAAAAAAGATTTAAAGGAACATTTAATTGAACTCTCTTAAAATCTCATGAAAATCTCATGTCCCCTAAAGGGACATTCACATAAAAAAAATATATATATCTAAACATTTGTTTAATTAAATAATATAGAAAAATATTTGTTGTGCTTTTATATTCAATTTGTAGTTTATATACATAAAATACTTTTATTATAATTTGTAATAGATTTTTATGCAATTTGGGTCATTTCAGATGGTTTGTTTAATATTTGTACAATATGAGAAAAAAAAATTCAGAGCATGTAATTTTACTTTGGTAATTATGCATTTATTAGTAATTTTATTATTTATTTAATAACTATTTTAATCTATTCTACCAGATTGCACTGCCATGTAAAGTAAAATAAATGCTCACCATAAGAAGCATGTTAATTCTGACCCTGCAGTCTAGCACAAACTCCAGATGTCATTTTCTACTATAAGAAAGATATTCATGTTGTCATCTCAGAACCTGAGCCAGCAACCTCCCACTACTCTAAATTGACCCTTCGCAAAGACCCACCCCCCTTAGTTACTGTTGCTACATCTGACAAACCATGGAATTTTTATGCCACGCATCATGTTCTCTTGCTGTGAAAAATACATCACGGTGCGCCGACATACAAGACTGAGCTGGTTACTTTTGGTATGAAACAAAGTGTCAGTGTTCAAATTTTGTAATTTTTTAAAGAAATTCAAACACATACTGTTTTGTGGCTCTTTAACGTGTTGTGACAGATTGCTTTAGCGCCTCAGTTCAAGCACCCCATGAACCGATCATCTCTTCATCTTTACTAGTTATAGCACAAAATAAACATGAATGAACATCAGAAGTAGGGTTGGGTACCGTTCACATTTGAACCGGTACGGTACCAGTACCCAACGGTACCTTTTTTTCGGTACTTTACTCTGTGTGTAATAACAAAAACATTTATTTCAATGAAAAATAAGTCCAAAACTCTCAATTTCAACATTTTGAACAATAGGACCCTACTTTTTTTTTTTTTTCTTCCAGAAATTCTTGTTTTATTTTTTCTGATAATCAAATGAAGGCATGGCACATTTATTTATTTTTAATCAAATCAAAATGAAACCCTTTTATTTTTTGGCAAACAAACAGAGGTTTACTGTTAAAATTAATAAATGGTAGAAAAATTGTGTGAATATACTTTTAAAAAGTTTTAATAATAATTGTATTTTTTCTACAATTAAGTCGTTAATGTGGTTGTAATAATTTTTATCACTTAATTGTTTTATTTAAATTTGTCAGTAAATGGAATATATAAACGTACATTATACTGTACAAAAGTAATACAAGAGTAATATATTTCTGTTACATGTTAAACCGCACTTTTATTTTGACAGGTTTCTGTGTGTATACATAAAATACTTTTATTATAATTTGTAATAGATTTTTATGCAATTTGGGTCATTTCAGATGGTTTGTTTAATATTTGTACAATATGAGAAAAAAATTCAGAGCATGTAATTTTACTTTGGTAATTATGCATTTATTAGTAATTTTATTATTTATTTAATAACTATTTTAATCTATTCTACCAGATTGCACTGCCATGTAAAGTAAAATAAATGCTCACCATAGGCAGCATGTTAATTCTGACCCTGCAGTCTAGCACAAACTCAGATGTCATTTTCTACTATAAGAAAGATATTCATGTTGTCATCTCAGAACCTGAGCCAGCAACCTCCCACTACTCTAAATTGACCCTTCGCAAAGACCCACCCCTTAGTTACTGTTGCTACATCTGACAAACCATGGAATTTTTATGCCACGCATCATGTTCTCTTGCTGTGAAAAATACATCACGGTGCGCCCGACATACAAGACTGAGCTGGTTACTTTTGGTATGAAACAAAGTGTCAGTGTTCAAATTTTGTAATTTTTAAAGAAATTCAAACACATACTGTTTTGTGGCTCTTTAACGTGTTGTGACAGATTGCTTTAGCGCCTCAGTTCAAGCACCCCATGAACCGATCATCTCTTCATCTTTACTAGTTATAGCACAAAATAAACATGAATGAACATCAGAAGTAGGGTTGGGTACCGTTCACATTTGAACTGCACGGTACCAGTACCCAACGGTACCTTTTTTCGGTACTTTACTCTGTGTGTAATAACAAAAACATTTATTTCAATGAAAAAATAAGTCCAAAACTCTCAATTTCAACATTTTGAACAATAGGACCCTACTTTTTTTTTTTTTTTTTCTTCCAGAAATTCTTGAAGGCAAATGAATCAAATGAAGGCATGGCACATTTATTTATTTTTAATCAAATCAAAATGAAACCCTTTTATTTTTTGGCAAACAAACAGAGGTTTACTGTTAAAATTAATAAATGGTAGAAAAATTGTGTGAATATACTTTTAAAAAAGTTTTAATAATAATTGTATTTTTTTCTACAATTAAGTCGTTAATGTGGTTGTAATAATTTTTATCACTTAATTGTTTTATTTAAATTTGTCAGTAAATGGAATATATAAACGTACATTATACTGTACAAAAGTAATACAAGAGTAATATATTTCTGTTACATGTTAAACCGCACTTTTATTTTGACAGGTTTCTGTGTGTATACAGTATGATATGATGCTGGTTTTCTCAAACGAAATGGTAAAATTCTCATGAAGTGACTCTCACAGCCTGTATGTTCATGTGTTCATGTAGTGCAGAGTCCAAAATCACCACGAGTTCACGTGTACTTCAGTATTTGTGTAGTAAACAATACCATGGACCGAAACCTCCGCCATTCATACATACCAAGGCTAACGGAACATGCAGGATTCATATTTAAACTGTCTTTTTGCGTTTTAATATTCACATACACTAGTTCATATTGCGATTCAAATTAAGTGACAGACATTCTTTTTTATGATTCCGTTTTTACAGGGTCTCTCTCTCTCTCCCTCTCTGTCTCTCTCGTATGCGCCCAAATGCGTTCTCAGGTACCGAAATTTGGTACCGAATGATTTAATGTGAATTGATACTCGGTAGCACCGACGCAATTCGGTCCATACCCTTAAAAGTACTGAGTTCGGTACCCAACCCTAATCAGAAGGTATTTTGTTTCAACCGTGAAAAGATGTCAATACACACCATTTTTCAAGTTCAAGTCCACCGACGTTAATCTACTCTCCTGTCTGGTTTGTTTGTCGGACAAAAATGACGGATTCGGTGGTATGTCAGATCGCTTGTTAATCAAACTCCCAGCGAAGGGTCAATTGAGCAGCCAATATTGGGCAAAGTACAGAAATGACTGGGGCTAAAGAAATGCCTGCAGTTAATGC
Organism: Onychostoma macrolepis; assembly: GCF_012432095.1. NCBI lineage: Eukaryota > Metazoa > Chordata > Actinopteri > Cypriniformes > Cyprinidae > Onychostoma > Onychostoma macrolepis. The sequence goes on from NC_081174.1 coordinate 23,451,475, forward strand.
CACGTGCTGCACTTTTCACAAGTGTCTTTAAATAGATTTTTAATGATATAAGGTCTTTGTGTTATTTGGAGCGACCACTCGTCCAATTATATCAATAACTGTAATAATTTAAAAATAAAATACATTTCTGTGGTTGAAATATAAATCACTGCTACGGTAGGCTTAAGTGAATGGTATTTTTAAAACATTTTTATGTTTTATGCAATTTACAGGAAACTGTTTACTATGTTTAAGAAGGCAACTCTGAAATTATAGAACAAAAATAAGAGGTCATTATTTACAAAAACTCAAAATTAAATGCAAATACTTTTTCTAAACAATTTAATTACTGAGAACATTTAAAAAAAAAAAAAGTTAAGGAATTTAACTTTTATATAAATCATGGTCGCGCTACATGACATTTTTTAAGACTACGGCCAATTCATCTAGGTGAAAAAACACTAAAATCACTTAATTTTAAATTTTAATAGGAATTTGTGTACACAACATTCTTAATGTTTGAACAGTTACAATTGATATTTTTTTGGTATTTTAAAATTGGCCCATTTGACCCGAAAATCCTTATGTCAATGACTTATAAACTAACTATGTAATCAAAGTGCATAGGAAAGTAGTCATTGTGATATGATAATCATAACCCTTATAATATGGGAAGACCGTGATGTTGCAGTAGAAAGGATTGCATTTCAACAACTTTGATTATACTTTTATATTTGAACAGTTATTAATTAGTGTGCATGTTTTTGTATGCTTTCTAATGAATTAACAAACTAAAAATGATAATTAGTGCTCAAGGGACATTGTAGCATATTTGAATGTTTGATAATACCTGCGTGTTGTGGCTGCTTAACATCAAGCTGCTTAGTCTGCGTGCTCACAGAATCAGATAGCAGAAACTGATAATTGCTTGATAATTGCAGATATAGATTTTTGCATATTTTAATTTTATTTGGTATTACAATTTTTGGTTCTATATGTTTTACCTTTAGCTTCAGGAGGAAGGTTTTGCACATAATATTAATGTTATTTGATGTTCATAATAGGAGTATCTTATTGGCTGAAAGGAAGACATTGTTAGGTCTGTGCAAGTCAGCTTGAGAGTTAAGTTAACAATTCCTAAAAATTAGGGCTGTTAACGCATGTGATTAATCTAAAAATTTTAACACGTTAATATTTTTTAATGCAAATGAATCGTTTGATAAGGTTTGACCCCAACTTCCTGCCGTCATCACAGCGTGGAAGGTTATCTATCATTGTTACAGTGTTGCCAGGGTCACGATTTTCCCGCACAATTGGGCTATTTTGAAAATCAGCTGCAGTCGCAGGAAAAATTACACCGTGGGTTGCGTTTTTTTTAGCAACTTTTATAATGTACCGCGGCCGCCCAAAGTGTATAGACAAATAAAAATGTATAATTTTACTAATGGGTATTATTCTTGGACTGTATACCTGGCAACTTAAGAACGGAGAGGCGGTTGTAACATCACAAACAACGTGAGTTTCAGCCAGAGCATACATGTTAAGGCTTTTACACAGCAGAAATAAACATGACAACAGCCACTATAGATTATATAAAATAATAAACACGCGATTATGATAGGATATGGTTTATATGTGATTTTTCTTGAGATTTGGATATTTTCATAACAATAATGTGTACTGAAATGCTAATTTGTACAGCGATTTGAAAAAAAAAAAGAATAAAAAAAAGGCTATTAATAGCATATTTTAACAACAGTAAATGACCAAATTCCACGTGATCGCAAAAGGAAGATCAAACACTCGATGGTGGTTTAAAGTGAGTTTTGAGTAAAAGTGTAATACCAAGTGTTTAATACCATAAATTGTCTTATGTAGCATGATGCTAATGTTAGCTCTAATCAAAGTCCCGGCAAGTCATGTCACTCAGCGGCCATCTTTGAAACGCTTCTCGGGCATGCAAGTGCAGCTCCTATCTCTTTGAATGGGGAAACATCAAATTCTCCAAAACTGTTCGCCAAGCATACGATTAAATTTCATATTTGAAATCACCAATGAAATCTGACAACAACTGTATCATAAAAGTTGTTTATTTTGCTCAAATAGCATTTAAAAAAAAGCATATTTCTCAGGCTAGATCAGCCAGTGCGCATGCGCAGTCCTAAGCGCATGTCTCAGAACGCTGACTGTTTCTATAGCAACCGGGTTCAAGTCCATGACTGTGATTAACTCAATTTAAAAAAAATTATCGATTGACAGCACTAATAAAAATGTAATAAGTTGACTGGACGCTGAAGGAAGGTTACCAAATGTTTGCATGTCCCAGATAATAGTCTCACACACTATTATACTTATGTCACATGTCGAATAGCCATTTTCTATCAAATACCCAGTGAAAAGGCTAGTGTCATTATCCCTCTGTCTATTGAGCAGGATCATTTTTTTTTTTTTTTTTTCGCGTTGCTTTCTTGTTGTCATAGTTACCAGAAGAGCACCTTTTCAGGTAGACTGCAGTCAGTGTACTGGGAGTCCGACCTCATCAATAGGAGACCTCCCACTGCTCCTACAATTTTCCATTTCTGAGTAGTGAGGCATTATGTCCTTTCTTTGCTGAGTCTAAATGTCAAACTTGATATTTGTGTTATGACCTGAGCAATCCATGAAGGGAGAGGGGCAACTTTAAGAAAATGTTAGATGTAATCTCTCTTCTTTGTTGGGCCGTTTCTGAACTCTGAAGGAGAAAGGCAGTCCAATTACTCTGACAAAGGCCACGTTTAAGCTTCCAGGCTAACGCCATCCTGATGTTTCAGGGCAAAATATTGTAGAGAAGATCAATATACATCTGTTATGGAACTGCTTTGAGAAGATTAAGTTTTGGCTTCAATCGAGGACAGAAATGTGCCATTGTCACAAATTTTGGACATCAGTTTATTTGTTAATATAGCCGGCATCTAACAACAGTGGCCGGGAAGTGCAAAACAACATTACAAAGTGTGAAACACTTTTACGAAGCTCGAGACAAATTTATATTTTGGAAAACATTTTTAACTATCATAAAACACAATTACATGGGAAAAACACTTTTACCAAGGACGAAACAAATTTACATTTTAGAAAACAAATTAACAAGACGCAAAACACTTTTACCAGTTCCGAAACAAATTTACAATGACAGATTCTTCACGGAAAGGGAATGTACCACACACCGGAAGTGACGTGGTAAAAGGTGGTGTTGTTGGTGAGCGCAGTAAATTCGTGTTGTGGAGTAAATGCCGTAAATAAAGTTTATGGTGACCGAACATGGACTGCGGCCGAGGGATGTTTTGCCCGTTTTGTAGTGATGTAAAAATGAAGCTTTGCGAAGCACCAAGGCTTCCCCTCAACTGTATCGTAAAAAGGTTCATTACTCGAAGCTTTTCAAAACGATGCACACTAACGACATCTTGTGGTCAAAAGGTGGAAATAGCTGCCTTTGCGTCCCAGACCACCCAGCCATTTTTGGATTGTTTCAGATAATAAATCAGTTTGTGCTATGAAAATAAAACAAAGTATTAACGCTATATAAATTAATCTTTTACATGTCAGTCATTGTTTTACACAATATATGAATAAATGAGTGAATAAATTTGTGGAAAAAATAGGCAATGCATAAATGATCAAAATAAAAGAAGATTATCAGAATGGTCAGCTGAAGTGATTGTGAAGCGGGAATTAATACAAAATGAACATGCACAAAACTACACATGCATATATTTATTCGTATATTGATTCATTCTTATCAAAGAAGTGAGTGACCCTTCAAACTGCACAAGTGGTTCGCGTTATTTGAAACAGAATATGAAGCAGTCACGTGGTTGTGTGCGAAAACGAAGCTTCGGACGTCACAGATCATGTGGTTTTGGCAAAATGAATCAAGCTCCGGTACAGTGCTTCACTACCAGATGCTTAGTTTTTTTGATACAAGCTTCGAAGCCTCGGTGTCGAACGTCACATCACTACCGTTTTGTGGCAAACACATGAGCAGCTTAACACTGTCTGGCTGTCGAGACGTCCCCTGTGTTTCCGTTTGGTTCGCGTCCTTTAGAAACTCCAAACACTGACCACACGTACAGCAAAACCGCCTTAAGCTGCTCATGTGTTTGCCACAAAACGGGCAAAACATCCCTCGGCCGCAGTCCATGTTCGGTCACCATAAACTTTATTTACGCCATTTACTCCACAACCACAACACGAATTTACCGCGCTCACCAACAACAACACCTTTCACTGCGTCACTTCCGGTGATCCGGTATCTAACCCTTTGAAAAGATAACAAATGAATCTGATTCCTTTTTTTTTTTTTTTTTTTGCAAAGAAATAATACTTTTATTCAGCAAGGATGTATTAAATGAATCAAAAGTGACAGCATTGCTTATAATGTTACAAAAGATTTCAAATAAATGCTGTTCTTTTGAGCTTTCTATTCATAAACACATCCTGAAAAAAAAAAAAAAGTATCAAGATTTCCGCAAAACTATAAGCAGCACAACTGTTTTCAACTGAGCACCAAATCAATCAGTGAGATTTTTGAAGGATCATTTGACACTGAAAACTGGAGTACTGGGTTTTAAAGATCTCATAACTCAAAGCTTTGTAAGGACAATCCATGGGGATGATCTATGAATTTGCAAAAGTTCACTTGCCAAAGTTGGGTGGGATTTGCAAATGTATAACACTAGTCCCTGCTAAACATCAAATGACTATCTGCAGTTTATCAACACCCACTAACACACCTTTTTGGAAGATTTTCAGCTTTTTATTATCTCAATTATGACATTTTCTTGTATAGATTATAGGCTCTGTATTTATTCTGAACAGATCAGTTGCTTTGTGTGTAATTGTGTTCTTCTTTCCAGTTCAAAATGTAAAAGACAGTCGATTAAACAGTCTCAGTGTAGATTTTAAACACTTTTTTTCATATTTTAGTAAGTCTCCATTAGTCTGCAGTGCTTTGGGACATTCAGTGATGCTCTTGATTGTGAAAGTTGTTTGTATAAAGCTGTAATTGTGTTGTACTCATACATGAAGACTTATTAATTATAAAAGGTCTAAGCAGTTTCTTTTAATAGAGGGTGAATTTACTGTGCCACTGGAGGTCAGCATTGACATTTAACTGAGGGAATCAGGCTTTGCTGGAATTGTTTCTGTTGTTAACTTACTGGCCCCTTTTTATTTATGACTTTATCTGTTGTTTGCTTACCCTCCTAATAGTTGATCATGGTCTGTTTGTTATATAACTAGATGATGATGATGCATCTACACTCTCTCTTGATTATCATATTTTTCTTCATTATCCTAAAATGTAAATTATTCTTGGCTCAGGAGTTAAACTTGCTTTATGAATCATAATTAGTGATTTTGTCATACCCGGTATTTCAGCTGAAGTGTATTTTATGCTTCACACTTTTAAAGTTAGGATGAACTGCATTATGTGATATAATGAAAAAAACAACAGATTTAGTGCTGCTTCAGAGCATTGGTAATGGCAAAACTGTTTTTCTGGATTATAAGAATTGTTTTATTTTTTATGAAGGCATCATAATGTGCGACAGCCATGTGCGCGGTGCCAGATTAATGTGTGGCAGTCTTTAGTTGTGCGTGGTTTTTGAAGCAGAATGCTCTTCAGATGCGGTTCTGCTCTGGCTTCTGTCTCTTTGACAGAGCTCCAGTTCTCTGATTGGCACCATGCTGTAAACCTATGGAAAAGGCCCTCTTTGACATTGTTTTCCTTCCTTCTCGCTGGACCTTATCCAGTCTTCAGATTGAGCAGCAGCTACATAATAACATCCTTGTAATAGGGAAAGCAGAGTGCGCGGGCTGACATTCCTGAATATACAATTCGGTTCTTACTGCAGATGTCAGTGAAATACTCGGGCATGTCCTCGTCTGAAGAGTCACGCTGTCTTTCTTCTGTCAAACGTCAAGCTTGCATTGATGCTTACTTGGCCAATAATGAGCGTCTGAGATATTGTAGTGTGCTTTGTTGTACAGTGGACATTGAACGGGTGCAATCTGGTGTTTGGCCCAGGCACATGCAAGTAGCAAGGAATCATATGACTAATAAGAGTCTTTCTAAATTAATTTACATTTACCACTTAATTACGCCAAAACGAGTCATTTCTAGAGCTATTTTAAGTCGCTTGATAAGGTTTGTAACAGCTTTCAATGAAACTCCTATTCTTACATTAATCCACACTTATTTCACTTGCTTTCTTTTAAACAGAGAAAGAAATAAAATCATCCGTAGGCAAATAATAGATTATGGTTTTTATTTCATGCTTTACAAGTCTGAATAGCCTCAGTGTTGCATTGTTTCAGATGAGGAACATTGGATGCTGAGCAGTATGGGCGTAATACAGTTACAAAGGAGGACTTTGTGACCGTATGCTGTGATCTATTCTGATAGACATCAGATCTCTGCAAATTGGGCCTCATGGAAGAGGAAATGGCATGTTCTTAAAGAATCAAGGACGAGAAGTACTTGACAAAAATATATCAAAAACCATATGAGCCTTTCCCTTCAGCTGCCATCTATTGAACCTCCAATTATTTTGTTCATACAAGGTTATCTAACTGATAACCATTTGAATTGTGACCTCATTATAACTGGTCTTCTCCCAAAATGGAGAGGATTTTTTGAGGACAAAGTGGAATAAAGAGGCATTGCATAAATATTAGCGTGACACTAAGTCTTGTTTTTTTCTGTTTTGTTTTGTAGTGATTGCAACAAAAGTTTTTGACTTAGAAAGTCGGGTGTATTCATTTTTTCCTTAACAAAATTAATTTCCAAGCAGTGTGCATTTATTGCTGCCTAATGAATGATCAGAGACTCGCTCAAGCTGAAGTGGCACTAATCATGAGCAACGCATCATTTGTTTTCCATAAGAAATGTGGTTGAGATTATGAGAAAGTAACAAAGTTTATGTTGAGATTATAAAACAAGACCAAAATGGGAACCCCAAAAAAAACCCATCAACAACAGTTTATGATCTCTTAGGGTTTTTGTACTTGGTGATACTAACAGTGGTAAAATATACTGTTTATCCAGATTGAGAGCTCATAAATCAATTACCTTACCCTGTGTTTGTTTGTTTTTATTATATTTGGATATATATTTGATGATATGATTGATAAATGTGTGATATTTTGACTAGTATTTCATGTGCTTCCTATGGCCTTTCCTTGTTCACTACACAAGACTATTCGTTTTTTTTTTTGTATTTTGTCTTAAAGGGATACTCCACCCCAAAATGAAAATTTTCTCATTAATCACTTACCCCCATGTTGTTCCAAACCCGTAAAAGCTTTGTTCGTCTTCGGAACACAATTTAAGATATTTTAGATGAAAACCGGGAGGCTTGTGGCTGTCCCATTGACTGCCAAGTAAATTACACTGTCAGGGTCCAGAAAAGTATGGAAGACATCATCAGAATACTCCATCTGCCATCAGTGGTTCAACCGTAACATTATGAAGCGACGAGAATACTTTTTGTATGGAAATAAAACAAAAATAACGACTTAATTCAACAATTCAGCACCGTAACGTCACCGTAGCGCCATTTTGGAGAATTGGCAAAATTTGTACGCTCTTCTGTGTTAGTCGCGACACAAGGATATGTTTTCTACGTGGATTTATGCTTTGATTTAAATGCAAACAGCGCATCCCTATGTCGCGGCTGACACGGAAGAGCGTACGCATTTTGCGTGCAGCAATACTCTCCATAATGGCGCTACGGTGACATTACGGTGCCGAACAATTTAATTCAATTGTTGAATTAAATCGTTATTTTTGTTTTATTTCCATACAAAAAATATTCTGGAGTATTCTGACGATGTCTTTCATACTTTTCTGGACCCTGACAGTGTAATTTACTTGGCAGTCAATGGGACAGTCACAAGCCTCACGGTTTTCATCTAAAATATCTTAAATTGTGTTCCGAAGACGAACGAAGCTTTTACGGGTTTGGAACGACATGGGGGTAAGTGATTAATGACACAATTTTTATTTTGGGGTGGAGTATCCCTTTAAGCTGATCATATTGCTTTCTCTCTGTTTATTTAACCCATCTTATTCTGACTAATTTAACGCTTATTTTAACTAAGGCACTTTAAATGTCTCATTAGATGTGAATAGGCCTCTTGTTTGAAATAAAACTTCAGCATTTGATGCTGATAGCAGTCTAAACCATTTAAAATTGATTCGATTTCAGGTGTGTCTTCTATCTAGTGTTTTTCTCTCTCAACAAAAACATTTGTAGTTCAATTATTGAAATTTAAACCTTACCTCTTGGCAGAGAGCACAGCTCTATCCAGCAGCATACAGACACCCTTATGAGGACTAACACGCAGGATGTATTTGCCCTGGCCAGAGCACTCACAGCTGGGTATATTTGCTTTTCCTTGTTTCCTTCAGGAAGTTGTAATTGCCAGTTCACTGTGTTTTACTGGCTAATGTGTTTAAAATCGGAATTAGATGATTGATTTCAAGGTCTGCCTCGCATACAAAGTGCCATTCAAAGTCCCGTCTCAGCTTGACGAATGTCGCTTCAGCAAAGCATGTGGAATTGGTTATTTTGTTTGGATATTTTATATTGTTAAAAGCACTGTAATATCAAGAGAATTTTTCCAGCCTTTTCCACAGTGTGTTTACAACAAAAGACAGCAAGTTTAAATATGTATTTCACTTAATGATTCACATCAGTTTCCTTATGTTTGCATACTAGAATGACTTTACATTTTTTTTTTTTTATTCATTTTAAGTTATAGCATATGTATTAGGTTAGATTTATGTGTCTTGAATTACGGCAATTAATGTAAATGTACGTACCAATTATGTCTTCACAGTATTTCCATTAAAAGACATTTCTTGCAAATATATACCATTTTAAGGACCAAGTAAAAACAGTTCATAAGGTCATGACATTAAGTTTTCTCATTGTTGTGACATTTAGTTTTGTTACATTAAGTAAGAGGTCCATACTGATGTATCTCAATATTTAGCGAATGAAGATTTTGGCCAATGTTAGCCGCAAGGGGATCATTTCATCCCTCTTCATCACATAAATACGATAGCAAGTCCGGGAATACTTTGTAAGTCCTCATCTTTTTAATTTCCTTTGGGACATCATAGGTTCACCTAGGTGAGATTTTAAATTGGTGAAAGTGTGGGTGGGAACGGATATTATCTTCATTAGTGGAGCATATCCCAAGGGCTCTGGGCTTACTGCCTTTTTTTCCCAAATGTCCCTCTTAACACCTCCCTCTTAACTTAATGACTTTGAACTTGTGCAATAGCAATTGATTGTTGCCTTGTCTTCTTCCAGGCAACCCATAATGAAGACCTTGTTTGCGATTCTTCTTGAATTCTAATGAACACACTCCATGCATCCTGTTTCATGCTTCACCTCTTCTTTGTAGATCACATTTTTTATTGATTGATCTAGACTTGTACATTTATTAATTAATATCAAAACAGGGTTAATGCTTTTTATTGATGTGTGAGGTGAATGAAATTCATTCTGCATATGAGTGTAGTTTTATGCCCTTAAAGCAGCGACTTCTGTATCTTTGGAGTTGTTTGCCCTGACAGTTGTAGCTGTGGTATTCAAAGTGCGCATCCGGAAATGACACATACAGTGTGCATCAAAGGCTTGTGGGACCTTTTTTATATATATATATATATATACATAAATAAATAAACCCTTTCTCACTTACCATGTACCACTGTTGTATATTATACGAAATGAACAAGAGCCAGTAAGAATTCCATTGTACAGGCCACATATGGCCAGTAAAATACCTTGAAAACATTTGCCAGATGTGCTGGCCTGATCATGTTTTGTAACTCTCGCTAGTGACAACTAGACTCCACTGGTCCAAAAACACACAAAAGCAAAAAATGCAGTTTACTGGCAAGGAAAGAGAATTAGAGGATAGTGGAGAAAGTTAATTAAGGGCCAGAACTGTAACACAGACCTTTTAATTACTATTTAAAGGTGTTGTTTTTTGTGTTTTTTTTTTGTTTTTTATAATCTAACTCATCATAATATAATTTTGCTTCCAGTAAGTCAAACATTTGGACAATTCTACTTTTTTCACATTTTAGGTCAGCAAAATTTTGAAATAACAGAAATGGAAATATTAAAATAATATTTCAATATAACACTTCTGTACCTCTTTTTGATAACCACTTTGCACACTCTTGGCATTCTCTCAGCCAACTTTATGAGGTAGTCTGGAATTCTCCTCTTGGACTGTAATGAAGGAATTCTGATATACTGGACACATACTGGCTTTGTTTTCTTCACTTCATTCCAACTAAAAAAAACTTTGTTTGTTTTGTAAAGACTTATACAATTTACAAAAGTACGCTACAAAAGATGTTAATTTCAGGCATTTTAGCATAAGCTGTAAGGTCATGAGAAACATATATCCAGTTAGGCGTTATGGGATCATTTTTCTGTCCAACATTTAAAATCATATTGCACAAAACTGAAATATTAATTCCAAATTATCCATTTTCTGCTCATATATATATATATATATATTTATTTATTTATTTATTTTTTGTATGCTTATGCTGTTTTTCCTTTCGCTCTTGTTTCCACATTCTGCACTTGCTTTCCCAAATGTTGCGGTTAGAGTTTCATGTAAATCAGGGCGGGTTTAAGCCTCATCATTGGTCCACTAGTTCTTGATTAACAGCTCCTCCCCTAGCCAATCAATCGAAGAGGGGCGGTGACGTCACTCCAGTGCGCCTCATTAGTTGCCGATGCTCAGCGTTCACTTGTGCAGGTGAAAATTACTGTCAGCTGGAGTCAAGTCAAGTCACCTTTATTTATATAGCGCTTTTAACAATACAGATTGTGTCAAAGCACTTAACAGTATCAAATTAGAGGATAGAGTGTCAGTAATGTATAATGATAAGATTAAACACTCAATTTTAAATTTTCAGTTAAAGGCATTTCATTATTGAATTCAGAGATGTCATTGTCTAGCTCAGTTTAGTTTAAATATGATCTGTGCAATCAAATCGGCGATAATCGCTAGAAATTAAGTGACCCCAACTGAGCAAGCCAGAGGCGACAGCGGCAAGGAACCAAAACTCCCTCTGTGACAGAATGGAGAAAAAAAACCTTGGGAGAAACCAGGCTCAGTCGGGGGTCAGTTCTCCTCTCACCAGACGAAACCCGCAGTTCAAAAGTTTATATTTCTATTTTAATTTTGTTGCAATTTCTAACAATAGTAGTATTATGTAGTTAGGTATTTTATTATATTTTAGTTTTGTTATATTTTTTTTGTTTTATTGTATTCAATCGAGGTGTAACATCTTTCCATATTATATGTGTCTGTCTGTCACTGCTGTATGCCAACCTGGCAATCTGTTAACAGTAAATGAGTAAATTGATAAATTAATTATAAATGAACTTGCAAGTCATTTGCATTGACTTGGCTAGATTTGACTACTGATCAGTGAAAACAAGTGTTACAGAGGCCAGGTGGATTTGATATACACAACGATTCATTTGGATATTGTTTATTTACATATATAATTGCATAACACAGTCATATTAATGTCATAAATATATAAGGTTTGAATATAGCAACAATATGAAAGTAAAATAGCCAGTAGGTGGCAGCAAGTTTCTATCTTTAGAGTGAGTCATTAAATCATTCATTCAAATGGCGGATTCGTTCAGTGAGGAATAAAGTGAATCATTTTATCAATACAAAAGGCTGCTCTGTGCTGCTTGTAGTGGACACTCTTCTACTGTGGCTTTATTTGGACTCTTCGTCGAAATACAGCAAAATTAAAAAATAGTTAGGCTACGTATTTAACTTAAATTTACTTTGTTATATTGATTTTATACTACAGTTCAATAAACATTTGCAATGGTGCTGAAAACAACACTCTTCCTCGTGTGATATTGTTTAACTGTTTGCCATTTTATAATCTCAGCGTAACATAAAAAATGTTATAAATCTTACAAAACCAACAACAACCACTCAATGACATACTGTACATGAAAGACAAAACTGCAAATCTGAGGGGGAAAAATACACAACAAAAATAAGAAAAATATTGCAATCACGAATATACGTGAACTAAACAATTGTGACGGGCATATATTACTCTTACTCATATTATCCTCACCTAACAGTACTAACTATAACTGTGGGTGATCATATGACCATATTTCTCATGGTGGAATATGGGATGAGTAGGCAATATGACCACTATATGAGAAATTTGATTTATATTAGTTGTTTTATTAACACTAACAAATAAGCAAATTACAAGACGAATACAATAGAGATATAAATTAAATAAACTAATTTTTCAAATACATTAGGTTTATTTAAAATGTATACATTTATGTAGCATCTTTTGTTGTTTGATTAGATGGGTATAGGCTGTCACTTTAAAACCAAATGTATGGATGTAATATCGACATACGATGGACATTTTGACAGCTGTATGTGTATTTGACAATTCAGGCGCAAAGAGAACTGGGATCGAGAGAGCGCTTCCGGTGTGTGTGTCATTCATCATGATTCCACTTATCCCTTCTTAACCTACTGCAAGTTAAACGATAACGAAATTGTGATTGGATAGTAATTTTGTTTTGAGCTTGGTTACCTTTGATTAGGCTGTTCTCGTATGACAGAACACTACTAATACTTGCTCTGATCGCCCAAATACGGTACAAAAGATTTTTTTTTTTTTCCAAAATAAGTCGGGACACTAAAAATAGAGCTGAAATATGGGACTGTCCCAGGAAAAACGGGATGTCTGGTCACCCTACCATAACTGACTTAGGCGAGCCAGGCACATATAACAGTGACTTTGAGAGACCGGTGAATATAGTGGCTGCTGCCTTTCACGATGTGACCGTAGGTGAATATAATGGCGACAGGTCGCTAGGATGACTCATTTAACGTTTACTAATCGCCAGGTAGGCATACAGCAGTGACAGACAGACACATATAACAGTGTCCTGTATGGAAAGATGTTACTCCAGCTGACAGTAATTTTCAGCTGTACAAGTGAACGCTGAGCATCAGCAGCTAATGAGGCGCACTGGATTGACGTCACCGCCCCTCTTCGACTGATTGGCTAGAGGAGGAGCTGTCAATCAAGAACTAGTGGACCAATGATGAGGCTTAAACCCGCCCTGATTTACATGAAACTAACCGCAACATTTGGGAAACAAGCGGCAGAATGTGGAAACAAGCGAAAGGAAAAACACCATAAGCATACAAAAAATTAGCAGAAAATGGATAATTTTGCATTGAGATTTCAGTTTTGTGCAATATGATTTTAAATGTTTAAAGTTTTGATATATGCTTATTTTAAAAAATTACGCTGGCTTATCTTTCGATCCGTGACCATTGTTTGCTATTCTGAAAAAAATCTGCTTTCATTTTTAAATTTTATGCAATATATTTTTACTTGCATTTTAAAATTTTGGTTTCATGCTTATTTTATCAGTCACCGCAATACTTTAGATGGAAAAATGATCCCATAAGGTGTGTCTAGACATTTGACTGTACTGTATACTGAATGCCAACATGACATCAGTGCAGTGATTAAACATTGAAAGTAAAATGTTCCTCATGTCTAATGTGTTTCAGGTCGACTTTACGCCATGCAGACGGGAATGAAACTAGATAGCAAAACTCCAGAGTGCCGAAAGTTTCTGGTGAAACTAATGGATCAGTTGGAAATGGTAAGTCCTAAATAGGTTCATTTCTTTTTTTAAATTAACATTGTACATCATGAACTCATTAAGCACACTTATTCAACTGATGTGAAGAATTTATAACTATTTACTTAAAAATTAACTGCCTTATCTTGCAATATACTGATATTTACAAATAACTATAGATTCATAATTCTAGACTCATACTTCTATACTAGTTTTGATTTCTTTTGTGTATGTGGCATTAGCAAAAAGTGTTAAGTGACCTTTTGTATTAAGGCCACTGTATTCACATCACCGTTCACAAGGCTGAATTTATAGCTCAGAAGGGGAGCAGGAAGCAACGGAAAAACTTTGTTTTTATGCTTAGGCGCTGTTATAGACATTTCGGGAACCAATTACTGGAGAATGGAGACCCTGCCGTCTCTAGAGCTCGCTTTTACTGTCGCCTCGGCTCAGTTCATTAAATGTCACAGAAACAGGAAACAACAATCTGTGGAGACCCAGATCCTGGTGGGCACATCCGGTCAAAAGGTCTGAAGCATACAGTGTACTGAACTGAATCTGTGTGAAAGGATGATGGCTTACATTTCTCAAATAGTGTAATACATTTCTTAATTTTAGTTTGAATAGGTCTTAAATTAGGGAAAGTCGAGGTGTATTCAGCCTGCTGAGGGGGATGTGATCAAAGCCTGGAATGGAGCGAAAGCACGTTCCTCTCTCCTGTGGATCCACTCCGGGTTTTGTGTTCCCGCTCACGGAAAAACTGCTCCGTGTTCACTCCATTAGTTATTAGGGATAAATGAGGGGAAAAGATACATGTAGCGCATTGTTGTTGTTGTTCTGCCAGCACACCAAAAATCATCCCCGCCACGGCTGCAGCTTCTCACTGAGAACATAGTAACGCCGCTCGCATCCATGGCCGTAGCCAGGCTTTGAAAATTAGTGAGGTCCGGATGGGGGGATGGTTGGGGGGAGATTGGATGCTATAATAACCTCTTATTATAGAATTGTGCTATAATAATCCCTATATATACAACTCATTATACACTATTAACACTTTAAAATAGACAGAAATTTTTGTGAAAGAAAGAAGTTTTCTCTGTTTTGGAGGGATTTTAATTTTTAAATCATACCCTATTTATTGCATCAAAATTTGTTAATACATTTCTATAGTTATGGGGTGGATAATTTTATCAGTTGTTTATTATACATGCAACAATACTGTTATAGTTTTTATTTATAACCATTGCGGTGTAGCTGATAACTTTGTCTAGTGCTCTTATAAATGTTTATAGCATGATTTGTGAAAATTTAACTACTATGAATGACTTGGCATATACTTCTTCATAGTGTTTGCATATTTCATTTTATTCTGTAACCTACTTTTTCTAAAGATCTCTGCACTAGTGTTAAATGCTACTGTTTTTGACAGCGTTGATAACGTTTCTGACAGATAATGATTTTTTTTTTTTTTTTTTTGCGTTTCCCTTATCGAATGTCAGAAATGGGCTTTTTTGATTACTGGTGATTACGGCGATGCAGTGTTGCCAGATATTGCTATTAAGATGAGCAAAAGCCCATCAGTAAATAAAAATAAACTGAATATATTACAAATCTTTTGCAAATAAGATAAGATAAAGATATCGCTGACCCTAAACCGCAAGGTCCTACATTATTAACTTTCTAAAGTGTCAAATTAAGTGGGAAAGACAAGTCAAAAACGTGCATATTAGCTGGATTTGGCAATACGGAGACTGCGCTCGCGTCCTCACTATCAACTCTCTCAAGCCTCGTTCGCTCCGGCAGCGTCTCGCAGCGATCATTTTCATACCACGGACGCTAAACATTCTTGCAAACTGTCTAAACTGAATTATACATACAGACATATGAGGAGTTTAATAGCAAATTGGTCATTCAGAGAACAAATTTTATTTTTGAACATGAAAAATTTACCGAGGTTCGGACCTCGGTGACCTCATAGCTGGCTACGGGCCTGCTCGCATCATTCACAGTCGGCTTATTAGCAGAGAACAGAGCAGAACTTGAATTTCGGCGCGGGATTGCGGCTATTAGCGGTGATAATCATTCTACTCATTCCCGCAGGTTCCGACGGAATGTATCACATTTGCACCTGCTTGATAAATCAGTTTTGATAAATCACTCGCGCGCTCTCATCTATGTGCACAGATCGCGATAAGGAGAGTGACAGCTTTTAATAATAATTAAGGGAGTTTGCAAATGTGATTTATTGATTTAATACAACAGCTCTATATCATCAACGAAAATAGTTCTAAATAAAGTAACAGCTGAGCCGCTGCGCATCTCTAAAAGCAAACACATGGGTTACTGTATAATTTTAGTTATTTAAATCATTTAATAGTTCTGTATTCAAAATTGTATATTTAAAACATTAATCTCCACATGAATTTATGAATTTAATTGCACTCATGCCACCTCTGAGCCTCATTAAACGTCTGAAAATGTACTTACAAGCCACTTTTGTGTTCTTCTGTGCCACCTCTGTAGTACAAATTAATTTCTTATTAATACTAATTTCATATAATTGGTAACTTATTTGTCTTATTCTACTTCTTATTAATTTTTTTTTTTTTAAATAGAAATTTTAAAAAGCTTATAAACAATTGTTTTAATTTGACATGAAAATGATGCCATTGCAAAAAAGAAAATGCCCCTGTAAATCACTTTGAGTCAAATGTCACCTCAAATTAGCAAGGCTAATTTTTTTTATCAGAATTTTTGATTATTGATCAGAAGCTGCTCCTAATTAAATTACAGGGCTCGAAATTAACTTTTTTACTTGGTAGCACTGGTGCTCCCAACTTTAAAAAGTTAGGAGCACCAGCAAAAATTTAGGAGCACCCACCAAAAATTAATGAGCACCATAACTACATATTATATATTAACAGTTTTCATCTTTACATTCTTAACTTTAATGCAGATGGGTTAATATATTAGCTGTCAATCACTCAGTCACTGCTTTCCACTGTCAGGTGAGAGGGAGCTATAACTACGGCGGGAAATGCAAAGGGCTGAAGAAGAGAGAAAATGAAAAGAAACACTGACTGATTTCTTTCGTAAACCACCTAAATTAATCTGAGTTTGGTTAAACACAGACAGAGAGAGAGCTCCTCTTTGGCGACGGTTAGGATGGTGTATGCCGTGTTAAATTTTACATTCAGCTCTGCAAATTGTGCAGAATGGCTGGCAGCTAGGGGTGTGCAATATTGACAAAAATGTATATCTCTTTTTTTATCGATAACAATAATTAGATGAGATTTTGCTTGTGTTATTGTGCTGATCTTGTGTTATTTTGCTGGTAGTCTTAAGGACTACCGTGGACAGCTGATTTTGATATTCTTCATATTCTGTGTGGTGGTCAGTTCACAGCAGTGATAGAAATTAATCTTTTCCAATAAGTTTAAATTGATTTTTACCTTTTTATGGTCATTTTCAAAATTAAGCCATTTTTTCTAAAAGTGTGCATCATCATTTGAGTCAAATTCTTAAATTTAATCAGTCAATTAGAATAAGAAGCCATTTGGGCTGTTATCAAGCAAATTAAATCAGTATCAACAAAATTCATCTTTGAATTTGAATTGTGAATTTCTGAAGTGGCATTTAGATGCACTTACACCCTACTTAATGCAGGACATGAATGCATTTACCCTACAGTTACACATGCATATATAATGTTTTAATACTGTAAACATAAAACGTTGAATACTGATATTGGAAATTATTATTTTTAAATTAAAAGATACCTTAAATGTGAAATTACAATCACCAGCAGGTGGCATCAAGTCACTGTTAATAAGTGAGTCACTGCGATTGAACCGAATCATTTAAACGGTTGATTCATTCAGGAACGAAACACCGTCATGTTGCTCAGAGACGCAAAACAGTGCTGTGGCTTTGTTTGGAATAATTTTTGTTGTTGAAATGGAGCAAAAACAGGAAATATGGTGTCTAAGACGTAAGTCTCTTAATATTAACCTCTTGTTTATTGAACTGTTGTATAAAATCAATATCACATTTGTAATCATGCTGATTTTTGGAGGAAAAAACGGCACTGTCCGTGTGATATTAACTATATGAAATGATATAAAGCCCCCATATCTTGAATTTTGTTATGCATTTTAATAGACCGAATCATGCAGTGAAAACGCACTGTAAATGCGCACGCGCACTAGTCTAACCTACTAGACTTCACGTCATGTGTGCGTGCACTCTCTGTAGGTGTTTGGTTTGGTTTTTGCAATATACTCGATAATGTCAAATCGCACATCGTTAAAACAACAATTACGACATTATCGCAGCCCCTTACGTGAGCATCCTGACAATTAAAGGCCTTGACGATTGAACCTGATGATCCTGAACGTTTTGCCACACACTTGCCCCTGCATTTCTTGTATTTGGTACTCTCTCTGTATTTAACCAAGCTCTCGAGCTTAAAATGTGTAGATTCGGTGGCGAATGCTGTTAGTGTTACCTGCAAACTCCGTCCCACAGGCTTTAAAGTGAATGCAGTGCATAGAGCACAGTGCATTTTCATAGCGGAGCCACTCGAAGTCTTTCAACCATTCTCTCCGAAAACTGTATGCCGTCTTTTCGGGCGTTATTAACCAATCTAAAATCTGCATTAAATTTAAGAACGTAAAGATGAAGTTATATAACGTTTGATAGAACGGCAGACCGGTCACCGTATCAGCACACAGAAGGCACATAAGTGTGAACGCTTTTAGAGAAATGAAAACAGGTCGCACTACAACAATTATATGCACTCGCACAAATGCGCCCAAATATATTTTGAGGTCGCACAGATTACATTATGGGAGCATATGCGACCAAAATGGTCGCAATTTCGAGCCTTGAATTAGGAGGACAAGAACTCCTAAAAAGAAAAGATCCATGCATGAGGTCTTAAAGAGACAGCAGCCTAAATAAACCTGCTGCTGTCTTTCATTATACAGTTAAGACTATCCAGTGTTATTTTACAGTTGAATAGATTATAGTTAGACCTAACTGAACAAATTTAAGTACTGATAATTTAATTTGTATCTTGTTATTATTTTTGTTTGTTCTATTAATTGTCATTAATTTATTTGCTCTTATTTGATTATTTACTAAATTATTCAAAGACATACTACTTTTTTTAGTTAATATAAATTCAATTCTGAGTGCAGATGATTCTTGGGTGGGGAGGGGGTGTGTTCCATGGGAAATAGTCCTGCCACCACAGCTGGAAAAAAATCCTAGAGGAAAACACTGCATACATTTAATAAAATTGGAAAAATGCATTTACAAAAGTAAAAAGAAAATTCCCCTGTAAATCACTTTGTCAAATGTCACCTCGTATTAAGAAGGCTAATTTTTGATCAGAATTTTTTATTATTGATTAGAAGGTGCTCCTAAATTTTTTAAATTAGGAGGACAAGCGTTTCTAATTACAAGAAGAAAAACACGGCTCTTAAACTGGGTGTGTGACAGGTATGACTGTGGATCGGGGTTTGGCCGAGGAAAAATTTTCAGTCAAAAGATTTTTTTTTTTGCTTTAACCCCTGCTACAGTGGTTCAGGTAGCATAGCTGTAATTGAAATCAGTGGTTCTCAACCCAGAAATGGTTCACAGAAAAAATGCATAATGCAAATAATAGCTAATATATAACTAACTATATAACTGCATAACTGGGATAGAAAGGTTTGAAAAAGGAAGTGAAACCCCATATGTTTTTTTGCTGATGCAACATCCAGTTAATCTCTAAGGTATTTCAGCACAAACTCGTCTGTCAGCTAGCAGAAGCTAGACAAATTAGGTAGATGCCAGCATGTACTGGTTCCTCCATCCTCAAGAAACAATGAACAAATCTAGACAAGGTAAAAGAAAACATGACCCAGACTACAATAAATACAGGTTCACTTGAGACAGAGGTTAACATGATTTGTGCTGACCAAAGTGTGTTTTATACAGCGAATTGTGGGCTTGAAATATCTGCCTTCTGAAGCATTTATATAAATGACTTGTATGCCTTCTAATTCTCAGTATTAGATGTAGGAGTTTTGTCTCATAGACTGGCACGGAGAAGTAAAATGTGTGCGATAAGGTTCACTTCACCTATATCATGCTCTCGTGCTAAATATCAGCATGTGTCTTGGCCAGAAAACACACAGTACCTTCTTCGCTTTTCTTAACAGAACAAGCTTCCTTTAGTAAGAGTGTTAAAATGACTCCAGTGTTTCTTTTTTTTTCCAGGGGGATTTTGGGTAAACCCCATGGAATCGGTGTGTAGAGACAAGATCTAGTTTCAAGGCTTTGATTTAGTGTGCACTGGCAACTGAAAGCATTCAATCTCTCTTTCTCTCTGTACTGTTTTTGCACGCTTCCTTCCGACTTGTTTTCATATTCTTCTGCGACGCAGCACAAGTGATGTACTGTGCCTTCGCAATGCTTTTTCATAGAATAGGTAAAAATTTCATTAAAACATGAACAGTGAGTCCATTCAGCCGCCCAGGTTCCACCTGTTGAAATGTAACCAGTTGTATTTGCTTTACTGATTTTACAAGGAAACCTGATGCTCTCTAGTAGACTGTAACATCACAGAGAGGAAGGCAGAGCCCGGGGGCCACTGACTGGCTGAAGCTTTGGCGGTTGGGTGCTGGCCATTCCAAACCTAAGTAAAAGACAGGTCACCGCTGTCTTATGTGTTACACTGGTTTGCAGAGATCAGGATTATAGCTTCAAATGTGCTGAAACCTGCCATTCCATTTAATGTTGCAATGAAGTTATTATTTTTTTTTATTCTGGACCACCTGAAAAATTGCTTATGTTTATATAATCACTGTTTAAATTTATTTTAAATGAAGCTACACCACATTTATTGTCAATGTACCAACATGGAGAAGGATGAAGCCTGAAAACTCATGCCAGGAAAACAAATGGATATATTCAGATTTGCTGCTGTCTCAGTTTTATTAGAAGTGAGAAAGCATAAGCCTGCTTTAGTCCACGCAGTGCTATTGTCTGTTGCATTTTAACCATTTTCTGTGAATTATGAGGCTGCAAATTCATTCGCCTGATGTCGCAGAAAGGATCATCATAATAGCTGGGTGAATGAGTCCACTAATTGCGTGTGGGCAATCCTCCAGAGGGACCCTCTTTTACAACAAAATATTAATTACACTAGGCTTCTGGAGTGGAATCAAAGTGGCCGATGCGTCTCAGGAATTAATTAGTCATGCTATGGAAACTAGCGCTTTAGAGAGTAATCATCTAGAATCTGTCATAAATGATGCAGTAAACACACTTTACAGTATCACACATGCTAAAATGACCTCATTTGCATAGCACTTGATGATGTTATTACCATTAACATCAGTACTGCACATGGAAAACTAACTTTCTTTGTGTTTCAGATGAAGAAGGAGCTCAGCGACAATGAATCCATCACGCAGGAAATAGTTGGCAATGCCCACATTGAGAATTACGCCTTGAAAATGTTCCTCTATGCAGACAGTGAAGATCGATCAGGACGTTTCCACAAGTAAGTCAGGTTCTAGATTGTCCCCAGTCCCCAGATTGTTTAGACTGTTTAAATGCGCAGACCTTAATTACTGTTTCACTGAACTGTGACACAAAATAATCCCACTGTCAGTATTGCACATACAGGGAGTGAGTAGCAGGCTAAAATTAGCAACAAAGCTGGTTCTGTACAGGGCAGTTGCTTGGGAGTGAGACGGCATGGATTAGCCAGGTGTAGCGTTACAGGTCACGGCAGCATAATGAAGCTGTTGTGGACAGTGACGTCATAAGCAGTGCAGTGCTGGTAAAGGGTCCAGGAGCTGAATACCTGGCAGTGACTCAGGCCTCAGGTCATACAGACTGGCACTTCTCAAGGTATTTTAAGTGATCGTTAGTTTGGTTGTAGCTAGATAAACCTGAGTACACATTTATAAAATGTTTACCAAGATGTAATAAAATCTCAGAGAAATACACTTCAGGATGTTGCCGTAGACATAGGAACTTTGTATGCCATGCGGTTGCACAAGAAAAGCTTCCAAAAGTGAATTTCTAGCAAAGTCTTGCTTTGCTACATGAAGAAACGACAGGTTCACTCCGAGTCTCAAAATACATTCTGAAATTCGTGCCCTTATGCTCTTTATCCCCTTCCTGCTGATGAGGTTTAGAGTGAAGATCTATCTTGCTGTAGGAAGCTGTCAGTCCTGCATACACTCCCTGTCCAAAGGCCACTCTTCAGGATGTATTCACATACTTAGGGTTTGTTCGAACAGTTCAAAAGGTGAATCATTGTGTACTTTATAGTTTTCTTTTAAAAGGTACTCTATTTCATGACATTTATTCTCATTCTGGAAAAACAATGCTAGTATTGTCAGCAAGTTCCTTTAGGTTTTCTTGAACATGAATGTATAATTGTAACCCTAAAGGTTTTATAGAGTGAGGTTTTTCTCACAGTGATCAGAGCAGCGTACCTGTACTGAAAGAGACTTTAAATTAATCACTTTAAATTATATTTGTTTGTTTTTATTTAAAGAGGATAAGTCATACTTGGTATAGTCTCATGTCTCATTTCATGGTTCCTTATTCTAGGAAGTTTGAATGTTGGTGTGTTTGACTACAACAGAAGTGTGACTATGATTAATATGTCCCAGGATGGTAACGGAGCTGTTGTATGAGAATAATACCATACCTGACTCTGTGTCATTGCATAAGTTTTCATAGGAAATTAAAAAACACCTACCTAAACCTTTGATAATTTACATTTAAGTAAGAAAACTACTTTGGGGTCCGTAGCAAAAAACAACGCTGCTTACATCATAAATGCATGTTTAATGGCACCATGTGTGAAGAAATAAAACGACTTTTGGAAAGGGAAAAAAAAAAAAAGATTATGAGTCAGGATTACCAGAAGTGAACAGTCTCTTTAGCTTCATACATTCTTGATTTCTCCGAAAAATAACACACTATTTGACAGTATTACATGTTGCGAAGATTTCTATTTAAAATAAATGCTGAAAATCTTGGGAAAAAGTATCACTTTTTAAAAAATATTAAGCAACTGTGATATTTATGTTTTAATATATTAAAATAGAAAAGTTATTTTAAATTGTAATAATTTATAACACTTATTTTTTTTTTTTTTTTTTTTTTCAAATAAATGTAGCCTTGGATAAAAAAAATTATACTGACCCCAAACATCTGAACAGTAGTATGTGTGTAATATCCAGATGTTCTACGTTTTACACATCTGCTTTGAGACATACAATTGGCTTATTTATTGTACTTTGAGAAATTAATTGACTCCAGTGTTAACAGTTTAATGTGTGTTTTGATCACAGGAATATGATCAAGTCCTTCTACACCTCAAGTCTCCTGTTTGATGTGTTGAATGTCTTTGGCGAATTATCAGATGAGGTGAGTCACCTCGGGTTGTTTCGTCCTCCACATTATCAACTAGGTAGGTCTGTATTTTGACGCCAAGTCTAGTATGACAACGTTTTGTGTTGAAGGGACATAAATATGGACCCGAGATGTGTTTCTTGACACAGTCCCTGTTTCTGATGGCACAGACACAAACTCGCCTAATTTAGTGGAACGTGAAAACGTCTGATGGAATCAAATACGTCATTAGAGCCATGTTCTCGTGTTCAAATCTGAAAACTGCTACAAAAACATGAAAAGGTGGAAATTAATGGGAAACTATAAAGCTGAGCCCAAGGACTGACAACGCCTCACCAGACTCAATGTACACAGAGGTTTTAGAGGCCAATTCTTGGCAAACTTGCGCCTGGAAAGTGTTGCTAATCCACCAGTTGAATCTGTGTATTTCCAGTGTGCCTATTAGACCATCCCTACTGGTCGCCATGGCCGCAGATGTCTCTTTTATACAGAGGGAAGTGACCTGTGTCCGAAGATGGACAATGTTTCATTGAGTGTTCTTCGCTCCCTAAGGGCCAGACATTTTCCTACTGTAGAGAGCTCATTGGATTGACTGTTGAAACAGTGTGCCTTCTCTGTGTAACACTAACCCAGACAATGAGCTCTCAGAATCGCCCTCCATTACTGTGCCGTTTCTCTCTGACAATACCACAAGGAGTTGTGCCATATTAGATTACATGAGGAAAGGGAACTTTTTAGTGCTAGACTTAAGAGGACTCCGTTCTGATGTATGTAAAAGTAGAAGTTGAGATGTAAAGGGGCTTCAAGAGTCTGCGAGACCCTTTTAATGGATTTGAGTTGGTGGTGTAATTACAGGTTTCAGCACGCTCCAGACCATTGAAAATAAAGCCAACATACTTTAAAGTCATTAGATTAAAAAAAGTTTCACTGTACAAAATCAATAATTACAACTCTTATATGAATAGTATGCTGAATGCATTGCATTAGTTTTTCATATTTCAAAAGACTGGTTGATATAAAGTTCTGACTTTAAAATAGCTGTTACACATTCCACCTTGAAATGTGTGTGTATGTATGTGTGTGTGTGTATATATGTTACATATAGTTAAATTCTTTATTAATTTGCTAGGACATTGTATCTGAGATATCACCCACAGCTAGGCTAATATACTATAATATTTAACAGAATAATTGTTTTTGTGGTTATTGCATGTTTAGTCCAGGAATTGCCAGAGGCCTGCTAGAAGGTCTGCGGGTCATTTGGAAGAAAAATTGGAAATCAGAAAATAAGAACTTAAAATATATGTGACCCGTTCTGGCGAAAAGAGTTCCGTTTTAAGATACTGTGGAAAAACAATGAAAAAATCGATTTTTCTCTTTTTAGCTAATTTCAAAGAACAGACATTCAAAAATAATCTCCCAAAGTTTTGTAGTCCAGATAATTGAGTAAAGGTATTTAAATGACTATTAAAGTTGACTTAAAGTTCTACTAAATTCACTGGATATGAACATTGCTTTTCTCAACTCCTCTCGTCACTTCTGAGCATTTCCCTATATTCTGGGTATCCCCTGAAACATCACTATCTCTGCTCTCCAAATATGGTGTTAAACGTTGTATAAAACCAATCAAAACGCTTAGAAATGTACACAAACAGTGTTTGTCAATGGGAAGCCCCATTTCGACTGACCGGCACGCGATTGGTCCAGCCATCCTCCTGTCAGACTAGCAGTGCTCTGTGTAAACAAGCTAGCAGATCTCCTCAGAAAGATAGTTCAATACTGTGTAGTGTAGTATAATGTAGTGTACTATACTGTGTGTAGTTCTGTTTATTAATTTGAGAAGTGTCGTGGTCAAAAGAGAGCAAAGTCGCCAAAACAGACAGAGAGAGACACATACACACACACACAACCTCCCTCTCAAGCAAAAATGTAGCACCTCTGTTCAATCTTTCTGATTTTAGTAAATCTTTGTAAAAGTGCCTTTTAAAATATTTATTCAAATAAATACTTTAAAATAATTTGAGCTTCAGCCTGGTTTAATAGCATTTGTATATATATACAAATGTCTTTGGTCAAATTAAGCTGTAAAATAAATAGTTTATCCCTTTAAATGCAGTGGATTTTGAAAGATATCAACCAAAAAAACGGCCATTTTCTCAGGTTTTCAATTGGAAAAAGAGGGCAGACGACCATAATTCAAATGGGTATATCTTTAAAACCATTCAAGGTATGACTTTGACTAGGATATCATTTTTAAGCTTATGGTCTCCCCGGTCCCACTTTATATTAGGTGGCCTTAACTACTGTGTACTTGCATTTAAATTAATCATTTGGTACAATGCACTTATTGTGTACATGTTTTTACATTGTACTTATATTTTTAAAAATACCTATACGTAATTACATCTGTAATTAATTTCTGTAATTACATTTAAATAATTACACTGTTGACCCATCCCTTACACTTTAACCCACCCTTAAACCGACCCATACCACCAAACCTGTCCCTAACCTACCCGTATCCCACCTCAATAGCAGTAATAGTGTTTTGCAATATAGTATGAACACAATAAGTACATTGTACTTATTTTTTATGTAAGTACATAGTAGTTAAGGCCACCTATTATAAAGTGTGACCGTCTCCTCTTTCCATTGATACCAATCAATCAGATACCAAATTGATCTCAATTTTGAAATTTGGGTCACTGTGACTCGTTTTGCTGGATCAGGTTACATATGTTGAAAATAATGTTTAAAGCAATAATTTTTAATATGCTGCTTTAAAACAATATTTATTGTGAAAGTTATATATTTTTAAATTAAAACTGTCTAACATTACACTATTAGTGGTTAGAAAGTAAATATCCTGTCAAATTAAGACAAAGTAAATATTTTCCAGATAAATAATAGTAAAATATAAAAGTATTTTTTTTATTTTATGTCTTTATAATATTGTGTTTAATATTTTTCTTCCTAAGTGTACATGAAAATATATAGCTGACTTTGTTCTTAGGAAGGGGGCCCTTTTACAAGGGTAGCATCTTATTTGTGGGTACTTAACATCAAAAATTTTGAAAACCCCTTATTATTGGTTATTTAATAATTATTGGTGTCTTTTAACATGCTGCATGCGCCATTCAAGGAATTAAACTGTTCATCATGCGTAACAGCCCTTCGATTTCAGTGAAAGCTTTTCAAGTCTTAGTGCTTTATTCAAAAACAATGCAGAATATACCATCATTAAACTCATTCATAAGTGTATGTATCATAATCATAGTCGAGTGAATCATTCATCAATCAATTCTTATCCATGTCATATCCAGATAAAATCCTGACAAACAAATCAGACCTGCTCTTTTAGCATCTATTGTGTTGTTGGGAAAGTTCATTAATTGAGCATTTCTTATCTTAATTATTCACCGATTGGCTTTCCCATTTTCTCCCCTATCCAGAATATCCAGCACAGGAAGTATGCAAAGTGGAAGGCAGCCTACATCCACAACTGCCTGAAGAATGGGGAGACACCACAGCCTGGTCCTATTGGAATGGAGGGGGAAGCATATGGTAAGTGCTGATATTATATCTGCTCCCCCAGAATGATCCTGTGACTCCCATTAACAAAATACACACCAGGCGGGGGCTTTCCTCCAGGTTTACTAAGAGGCTTCCTCGATGTGAATCTGTTGTTTTGAGTCATTTAAATGTTAGCACATTGTGTGCCTTATCAATTTGTGAAGAACACAGGAGATGACCGCCTCGCTCCGTGACCCTCCCACTGCGAGTCAGCACAGGCTGCTATTTATGTGGTGATTATTTAAACAATCACAGAGTGGATCAGGGTTGCCACCCCTTTTAATAGTGTGAAAATGATCCACTGTTGGCTAATCTAACTATTTCAAGTTTTAGAGTGAATGCTGAATTGAAATGCGTCTTTAAAAATTAAATGGAAAAAAGTAATGCAGTACCGTGTAAACACAGTGTTGATTTTAAAAAAAATTGATAAAACCAGCCAAACATATTAGATCTTGCCAGATAAAGTACTTTCCAGTTTTGTTCGATTTAGTAACAGTTTGCAGTCTGTGAGTGTCATCTGAGACGCAGACTAACCACTATCTAACTCAAGTAGTTTGATATCAGAAGCAGCTAAATGGGTTTTTATTAGTGCTGTCAAACGATTAATCGCATACCAAATACGTTCTTGTTTGCATAATATGTGTGTGTTCTGTGTACATTTATGTGTATATGTATGTATGTGTAATATATACGTGTGTGTGTGTATGTGTATATACATGCATACATACATACATACATACACACACACACACACACACACACACACAGCATATTTGAAAATATTTACATGTCTATATTTATATTCATATAATTTATATTATATAATATTTATTATAATATAGTATATTTAATATATAAACAGCATGTATACATTTTCTGAAATGTATACATGCGTTTCTGTATTTATATATACATAATAAATATACACAGCACACATACATATATTATTTAAACAAAAACTTTTATTTTGGATGTGATTAATCAGGATTAATCGTTTGATATCACTAGTTTTTATGAAGATTAAAAAAGCTGCAACATAGTAATAGGAAGTTACATTGTAGTGGTGACAGTTGATTTCTTAAGAATGTGCATAAGAAATCTCTTGCAGCATATTACTTGTAGCTAGTGTATAGGATATTACATTTCAACCAAAAAAAAAAAGAAAGTAAATTAATGTAATCAGTTCACAGAACACAAATTGATTACGTATTGTTTAATAGGTTGCTTATGTTACTCTATAATAAAAATGGGAATGTTTAATTCAGTGATTTTGTATGGAGTTACATAAGGCCAATGTTTTGATTTGGACATTTGGAAAGGAAAAGGTCATTTCATCCTAAGGTGTTTACACAATAGCAATACCAAACCCATTTCATCTTGAAACTTTATTTAAATTAATGATCACCAGACATAGAACACCATGGCCGTGCCAATAGCATATAGCAGGGCTATTCAACTTCATCAAGAAGTGGGCCAAATGAAACATTCATTGGGGCAAACCCGAGCTAGAATATTTTGTGAATGAAAGCAGTATTTAGTAATATTTTGATCATTTTAAAAACAATATAGCTGTTTTTTTTTTTATAACATTTTGCATTATTCATGACAACCAGCACCACCTAGGAGAAAATTCTGAAAAAATACAGTAAATTAATTGGCTTTTAAAATTTGTCTATAAGAGAGAGAGTATATCTGACTGATTGCAAGTAGACTGATTCAAGAGCTATGCATCAATTTTATAGTGCCTCTTCACATTGTACTATTTTACTATGGTTACAGTCTCGTTGCATAATAAACGCACTGGTTGAGAGCAAATTGCATTCATTAGTGCAATCCTGATTTCATCCTGTTCTGCTTGGAACTGGTGGTTTTCATTGTCTATTTTTTTCAGTTTTGATGATTTGATGAGACTGTAAAAGATGCCTCACTGATTTTAAACCTGAATGATTGACAGTTGACACACACAATTCTCCACAGAGTGCATGCAATACCACATTTTCACTGCAATTAAAGCAGTCTAAGAGAATTTCTCAAGCGAGCCATGAAACTTTTGCTAAGTGGGCTGCCAGTTAATTAGGTCTGTAATATAGCATATTTATAAAGTAGAATATACAAATTCATCTACTTGAGAGAGCCTTTTGCAGTTAGTCATCTAAAGATTGATCCTCCTATTAGTTGCAGTTTCATTATGAAGTCTATCTTGTTTAGAGATTATATGAAAATGTGACCGTTTGACTGCCAGATAATATATATGGTAACACTTTAGAATAGGGAACACTTATTCACTATTAACTATGACTTTTCCCTCAATAAATTAATAGTTAATAAGGTAGTTGTTTAGTTTAGGTATTGGGTAGGATTAGGGATGTAGAATAAGGTCATGCAGAATAAGGCATTTAATATGTGCTTAATTATCACTAATAAATGGCTAATATTGTAGTAATATGCATGCTAATAAGCAACTAGTTAAGAGACCCTAAAATAAAGTGTTACCATATATTTTAGAAAGTTGCTTATGTTTAAGAGTGAAGAATTTTCCTCGTTCATGTGGAGGTCAAAATAGTGCTTGGCGATGGGATTCAGTTAGATCACTCTCCCGTCCACATCTGCTGGGCGTGCTGCTTTTGACCTGACCTGCTCATGTCAGAGATGAAGTCATCTGTAGACTGAGCAGTTGGGACGTACACATGCATGCACGGTATATGTGATATTTGTATGATGTTGCCTGTATCATCACTGGCTTTTATTCTGTGCAAGCTGTTTTATTTTTAACTGCTGTCACAAACCCATGTCAAAAGTGTTTCTTCTTGTTTTAATGGTATTTAAATTTGATTTCTTGAGCTTTACATCTAGCAGCTGGGCCCCTCTTGTTAAGTAGTGACCTCATGCTTGGTTATTCCCACTGATGTGCAGCATTGCCAAGAGAAAAATGATAGCATGCTTTTGCCTTGCGGAGTTTAAGCACCTTATCACAGATTTGTCTCATTCCATATGTCCGTCAAATTGCCTTTCCAAGGAAGTCCCTTAGAAAAATTATTATAACAATATGCCAAGATGTTTATGTGCTGTATAACGAACACCAGACCTCGTTTGAGGTCAGACCTGCATCGGGTCAGCTGATTAACTGTTCGCTTTCTATTGTCCTTAGCAGTTAGTCAAGTTGTTCCTGTGTATGCGGGATCCCAGTATGACAGTGCATCTTATTACAGCATATGATGAAGGCAGACAGAGTTTTGCTCCTCAAGGACTTGAAAAGTGATCGCTGTGTTTTTCCAAAAGCAATTGTTTCCATTAAGAAAGTCTAACAAAGTAGAGTGTTTTATTTGGTGAAATTTTATATTAAGTTATATAATGTTCAAGGAATATGCTGTGCTGAAAATCCTTTACCTACTTTGGTGTCCCAATCATAAATGACTGTTTGTTTTTAAAAATTGCTTGTAAATCTGTCATGCTATATTATGATTATTGGATTCAATCTTTTGTCGTCTTTTCTTTTAGTTAGTACAGTACAGGTTTTGTATTTGTTTTTGGAACTGATTGGTATTGATCTGAGCTTATGCACCTCAGTTTTGAAGTAAAAAAAAAAAAACCCTCTGGATTTTGGATAATGTTTGCAATATTCACTC
Organism: Onychostoma macrolepis; assembly: GCF_012432095.1. Taxonomy (NCBI): domain Eukaryota; kingdom Metazoa; phylum Chordata; class Actinopteri; order Cypriniformes; family Cyprinidae; genus Onychostoma; species Onychostoma macrolepis. The sequence goes on from NC_081174.1 coordinate 23,481,830, forward strand.
AAAAACTGAGATGCATAAGCTCAGATTAATGAGCCTATGATAAATCAGTTCCAAAAACAAATACAAGCCCTGTGCTTATTGAAAGAAAACAAGATGATGAAAAAAGATTTGATCTGATATTTGATGATAATATTTCGAGACATTTTTAAGCAATATTTTGTAGGCTGGTCATTTTTGACTGGGAGCACCACAAGTATAACAAGCTAGTACTGCAAAGTCAGTAGGTTTTAGCCCAGTGTTGTAACATTAGCTAGGACTTTCGGGGAAAAAGGAAATCTTGACTAGAACACAACATAAGGGTTAAAGAAAATGAAGGACGAGTCAAAATTATTATTTGTGGTAATCAACATTATGCTACAACTGCTGGTTGAACTTAAGTTGTGATGAATGTGGAATAGTCCTTTAAGAACCATACTAGTGGTATTGTCTCCTCACCATATGAGTTTGGCTTTCCCACTTACGGGAATATATGCACAGCAAGCACGCCTCGGGGCATGGGAAAAAGGCTTATTTGAAGGAAAGAGAACTGATCTGTAACAACTTTCTCAATTAGTATACTATTCCTAAGACTCATCTACAGTGTTTACACCAGTAGCTGTTCGTTTCCTGGAGCAGGATTTGCACCCATGCCATGACTCCATGGAAAGTAAGGGGTTCTTTATTTAAGCCCGTTGAGAAATTAAGGTCGAACTCAAATGGGCTCTGGTGTCAGGACAAGTACAGCTTGGAAAAAATGAGAGGTATAAAAAGTTAGTGAAGAACATGCTCTAGACATGCTGAAATCATTGTCTAAATGACTCTTTTGTAGTATTCAGGTGAACCTCTGGATTTGAATTGGTTTGCATTAAGTCGATTATATAACCAAGGTTGGCCTAAATTGAGACAAATATAACAAGCATGACCATGTGTATACATGTACAGTATGATTATGGATAGCATTATAACTTTATGTAGCATGACTGATTGCAAAACGTGATTTGGACATGCTTCAAATTTAATTACTCCTGATAATGACGCCCTTTTGCCCTTGCGAATTAAATTACCCATGACAATTCTGATTGCTGCTAGTTTTTATTATTACAGCATCTCCGTCCTATTGCAGTATTTCCTAAAATGTTGCATACGTTTTACAATTCCACAAATGACTTTTTCCTCCATACTTTTCCAGACGAACATGACTGCAACATTCCAAGCAATTCATCTTGCATATTAAAACAATTCCATCTGTTCACAATTTATCCATTCCCTCCCTGTCACTAATTAGCACAGAATACATTTTTCTTTTAAGTGTAATGTAGGTCACAATTTTTGGCCAGCAGCTGTAGAGTTTGGTTGAGCACACCCATTAAAACTTTCAGAATTCAGCTATCAGCACAGATCAATAATAAATAAAGAGACATATTTGCAGAGAGAGCTTCTCTTAATCCTCATGTTGACTTTTACAAATCCATAGTGTGCTAGAGCCAATGCTGGCTCCCTCTTCATCACCTTCCTACTTAAAACAAAGGGCTTTTGGAGTCTTTTCATTGGTGAGAACTTTAATGGAGTTTTAAAATAAGTTTAACTGATCAATCTTTCTTATGCACTGGGCAGTGAAAGGTGGGATCTGTATTATGGATTGGCACTCAAGTACCCGGAAATGGTAGCACACTGATTAATCAATAAAACACACACACACACACACACACACACACAAAAAAAACTTTACAAAACATCAATGTCACATTGATAAGTCCTGCAACATGTACGCACAAAATAAATCATCTTATTTACTGTTTAATTTTTGTCATTGGTTGCAACCTTTCGTTTTTCTTTTTAATCAGCTTTTACTTTTCTTGCTGATTTATCAGACAGGAATTTTACTTTTTTTTTGTCCAGGTCCACAGCACTCAACACTGTTTAGAGAGGGTCGGGTGCTCATTTGAATTATATGTGAATTACTCACATAGACAAAATGAACATTTAATTTTCTATGTGCTGTGTAGTTATGTTATACATTGCTGGTATTTATTTCCCTCATTGCTCACACGGAAAGCATGATAGAGAGATAGAGAGATAGATGGATAGATGGATAGATGGATAGATGGATAGATGGATAGATGGATAGATGGATAGATAGATAGATAGATAGATAGATAGATAGATATGGTGTTCAGAGTTTTCTCCAGAGCCACTGCTTATTCACGCATAGCTCAGCTCTTCATCCAGCCCCTCGGTGTGGATTATTGGTTTTAAGAGCAGAAGGCCATCCTTGTGTAATCACAACCTGTCTTTTCACTATAGCAGTACAAAGCTATCTCAATACTTTCGTGGTCATAGTCTGCCAACTTATGGCCTTTTTCACAATTCCTCATCTGCCTACAGCATCGCTCTGAGAACAAAACTCTCCTCCAGGATTGACCAGGAATCCCCTGATCTTTGGCCGATCAAGCCCCTCAGCACAGAAACCATATGAAGGCCATATTTTCATAATAGCATAATGTTTGTTTGACTTGCCCCACCCTTATTATTTCACCGGCGATTATGAAAATAAACCCCCCGACACATGTCTGGGGAAAGAAAAGTCGTCAAAAAAGCACATTTGAATCAAGCAAATTTGGAAATGTGTTTTTCATATGCTTCATTTAGTTGTTCCCTGTGAAGAAATGTTATATTGAAGTTTTACCTTGTTATTAAATGTTGCTGATGCAGGCAAATACATATGGTGCTAACCTCTAAACTGTGTTTTACTGTAATATAATATTTTTGCGAAATCGAATCTGCCCAGGGGCTTTAGAAACCTTATGAATGTGGGATGGTTGTTAAATTTCAAATGGAAGAACCAAGCCACAGTTTATTGAATATTTTTTTTTTTCCTTGTTCTATTTATTTATATTCATCACTCCGTTTGGGGTGTCTTAGGGTTCAGCTTGCATTTGATTGAAATTGGTTCCGTGTAATGGCAGTCCTCATCAACTTATTCCAGGGTTTTGAGGAGCAAAAATGTTTCAAGCTTAAATCAAATCACGCTAAAATGTCACTTGCATAATAGATTCGGCTGATAAAATTCTGCGTGTCCCAATTTCACATTTTTGTGTAGTGTTTGTTTCCCTGTGCTGCCAAGTATCTCCTTGGCTACAGGAAGTTGCCCTGATATTTTCAGATTGAAGCCACTTCATCAAAGGCTTTTACAGCCTCAAACAGTTGACTGGCAGTGAGACTCATTTGTTCCATGATTTGTGTTCATGATAAAATTATGTGAGAAAATAATGCTGTGAACATGGGCATCTTTTCAGCACTGAATGGGATAATGTGAGAAAACTGAAAAGCCTGATTAGTGCTGGCAGCAGACAGTTCAGAGCTCAATTAGTTGTGGAAAAATGACTCTAGGAAGGAAAACCTCATACTGAATTGCATTGGTTTTATCAGTATTCCCAAAACAAAGTTGAACTTTCTTGACACTTTCACAACAAGCTTAATGTTGACAAAGTGTAATGCTGTTTGCATGAACGTTTGCTTGTTTTTTTTCTCTTTACTTTAGATGATGAATTTGGTGCAGAGGGTGGTGATCCTTCAGAAGCGCCTCACAATCCACCTCAATCTCAGCCTTCTTTCCATGGCCACCCATCAAATCAACCCCCAGCTTCCAATTTCAGTAATATTCAGATACCTCCTGGGTCACACGCCCCAGCCAATACACCTGCAGAGATTCCCCATCCGGAAGGTAAGCTAGCTGAGCTTAAAGAGACTTTGGTCAAAGTTTTTGAAAGATCTTACCAACCCCAAACTTTAAGTGGTAGTGTATGTGTACTTAGGAATCTTTTTTTCTTTCTTTTTCTTTTTTTTTTTTTTTCCAGAAACAGTTTCTTGTTTATGGATAGCATGCATTTTATAACAAAATTGATAACGCTTTATTTTAGGGTCTCTTAACTAGTTGCTAATTAGCATACATATTAATAGAATATTAGCCATTTATTAGTAGTAATTAAGCACAATTAATGCCTTATTCTACATCCAGAATAATCCTACCCGATACCTAAACTTAACAACTACCTTACTAACTATTAATAAGCAGCAAATTAGGAGTTTATTGAGGGAAAAGTCGTAGTTAACAGTAAATAAGTGTTCCCTGTTCTAAAGTGTCACCACAACATTTTTGCTCAGTTTGTGTGGGCAGCGATTGATGAACAATGATTGTCATTCATAACAACACAAATCTCTTGATTCAAACGTACAGGTTAATTAGTACTTCTCAGAGGACTGGGACAGAGCTGTTGCGTGTTTGCTTGTATATTTCCTGTTTTTCTTTCTAAAGCGCAGAAAGGCAGGCTCAGGGTCCCCATGAGGGGCATGTTTCCCCTGGTAACTGCTGTCCTCTGTGATTAGTGCTTTGGCTTCCAGACACGGAAATGACTAATCTGCTACATGGCACCCCAGAGGTGTAACCACTTAATTTGATCATGCATAGCATGATCTCTTGTATTTGACTCTGTCAGCTCTCAGACTCTTAGATGAAACCAAAGTGAACTTTGCTTTAAATAAAATGTACCTTTTGTTCTTTTCTTCCTTGGAAAAATTGTGCTCAGCCGTAGCTGGTAGCTGAGCGCATCTAAATCTAAATCAGTTACAGCGGTCTAAAATAAATGGACTAGTTAATTCATCCATTACAGTTTTTTAACATCCTATCAGCCGTGATTGCAAATGCAAAAAACGCTTTCATGGTTATGAGCTAATGGACTTTTCCCCCTCTTTTGGAGCAGCACAGCCCGTCAAACCAGTGCCTGTTCCACGATCCATGCCAGTGGTCGATCCTTCACTTCTAAACAATACTCAAGAAGGTAAGCTTTTTGTTTGAAGATGACTCCCCTACACTGAAATCCAATTTCACTGAAGTCAGCAAACAGTCGTGACAGAAAGCATAGAACCTCATTTCACAGATATGATGGACCTCATTTTCTGTTCGTGAAGCCAGAGGAAAATCAGACATTGCACTGGATTTTCTGAAATAAATTAAGGCTTTATGGGAAGCAGATTGACACTTTTGGCTTTCCATAGTTGGTGGGAACAGCCACAGATGAAGCTCAAAATGACATTCCCTTACTACCAGCCATTGTGTCATCGGAATGTACCTTTAATATGAATTACTGCAGATTGTGCCCAAAGCTGCTGTTGGCATTCAGCCTGCCAATTAAATAATTTGGCTAATGAGTGAGGTCATTTCATATACAATGACTGTCTATTATTGCTGCAATTGCCAGAAATAGAGCAGACTGAGAATCTTGTAATGCAAGACGTAATTTATCCAGATACAAATTTTCAGAGGGTAAAAAGTTGCTTTTCTAGCTCAACCAGACGTGTATACATTGAAAACAGAGTATCATTTGATATGGTTTTGGCTAATTGAAGTCTGTCTGTTATCATAACTTGTACCCAGACAGGGACAAATAAGGAAGATAACACATAAATATAACCTCAGTGTGAAAAGTTTGCATTGTCATACTGCAAATTGCTTTTCAAAACCATCCTTCCTGAACCATTGAGGTCTTTCTGAGAACATATCGTCTGTGACATTGTCTAATTGGTTTGAAAGTCTGCACCGCATGTGACACTAATAGGTGAGGTGATTTTGGTAGGGCCATCCTTCCAAGAGTTACAATATCTGAACCCATTCAAAAACCTGTTTACTTGATATTGCACAGACCAAGGTAAAAAGAAGCATTCATCCATGAAACCAGGGATTAGAAACTGTTCAAGCAACAAAAACATTTTTTTTCAGAAGCTAAGAAAAATGGGGGTAATTAGTATTAATTAATGAATAAATAATTTGTATATTATTTATTGTTCTTTAAATACTGTAATAGTAGTTATTCATGTTTATTTCAAATATTAATATAATTAGCTTTATTTTCAAGGTTTTAGTAATTTTGTGATTTTTTTTTTTCCCCTCAATTTAGCTTTAATTTATTTATTTTTCTTATGTAATTTATTTTTATTAGTAATTAAGCGTAGATGTATTTTAGTTAGTTGCCAAGCCAACATTTCTAATTATCATTTAAAAATTAAGTTTAATTTTTTTTTCAACATAGAATATAAATTAATATATTTTATTTCAAATAACGAAAACTTTTTTTGATATTAGTTAAAAAAATAATACCAGATCTCATTCAGCTTAAACAGAAATAAATAAATAAAATATAAATTACTGAAATAAAATGACTTTCCTTATTTTTGTTGTTTTGAAGTCAAAAAGATTACTAACATAAGATGGTACTATATATTAGAGATGTTCCGATACCCTTTTTCCCTTCCCGATACCGATTCCGATACCTAGGCTCAGGGTATCGGCCGATACTGAGTACTGATCCGATACCTGGGTGTGTATCTGGTTATACAGCTGTATGTACTACTAGATCTGTATGAATAGATACAATTATTTTATGGTGTGCTTCACCATAGATAGATAGATAGATAGATAGATAGATAGATAGATAGTCTGGCGGTAAACAAAAAATATAATATATAATGTTTGGAAAATGGCATTCCATTTTTAAAATCTATTTAAATATCTAAAAGTACACTCTTAACATCAGTCAGTGAAGCATTATAAATGTATTATGATAATCGAGTATTATTTAATTATATAACTTTAGCAATTAGAATTAAAACTTGGTAACCATGAATACAGTCATTTTAACTGAACTGGTGGTGGTGCTTTTTGGTCATTCAGTGTTTCTCTAAAAATGGGGGAACTATCAATAATACTGATAAGATAATAATCATACTATGAATTCTACTAAAAACAATATAAAACGCACTAAGGATTAACGAGCTGCTGGATTCATGAATATTAATCACGTTGTCTGCGTTCGCTTGAACTGATTTGCTGAAATCAAAACAGGGACGATTATAGGTGAGCGCCAGCCAATGAGATTGTCGTTTGCGCATTAGCTCCGCCTACTACCGGAGAACCCGGCAGTTCTTAAAAGATGAAGAATTCCAAAGGAACTCCGTGATTCTGACAGGAAAATACAACAAAGAATATCGTTTACATACCAAGCAGAATTGACGCGCTACATAAGTCTCTCTCTCTCTCTCTCTCTCTCTCTCTCTCTCTCTCTCTCTCTCTCTCTCTTTGCATGTGAGGAAAAAAAGCAAAGCGACGGCGAAAAGCAAAGCTCACACTAGAGCTTACGGTACGTCAAATACAGGTGCGCTGCGCATTCATTCAGATGAACTGAAAAATAGCCCAGATCGCTTGACGGAGAGTGAAACTCTGAAGCGCTTGGTCAGAGTGTTCAGCGAGTGACAATATATCTGTGCTAAACTTATACATAGCCTCCAACTCACACACTGGCGAGTATAATCTGAGCATTTATTAGCCAGTGGCTAATATTATACACTATTTAGTCGCCCAGGGTGAAGATTTAGTCGCATATGCGAGTGATTTACTGGCAATGTGCTACCACGTTTGTATTTATTCTTTGCTGCTCTAAATAGTGGTTGCTTGTGCACAACTTCCTGTGTTTGCATTCTGAGCAGCGAAGAAGAATTGATTTCCGATTTGCAGCGTTAAGCAAAGCTAGCGGGCATAACTATAGATCTTGTTTAAGAATGGTATCGGATCGATACATGGATTCAAGTACTCGCCGATACCGATGCCAGATTTTTTTGTGGTATCGGTGGAATTTCCGATACTAGTATCGGAACAACCCTACTATATATATTAGATGTCACATCTTTTACCTTTATGATTTTGGTTAAGTGTATAATGTTATATCATACTGAATCCGTATGGTTTACTTTCTGTTTCTAATAAATAGGTTAAAAGACTTCAAATTAAATTAATTAAATCCCATTTCTCAACTCATGCTGATCTAATCACTATTTTCAGAGCAGATAATGGTGATCAATACTTGCAGGACAGTGATGAACAAGACCAGCAAACAAGCTGATGTACCGACATGCATCCGAGACAACTGCTCTGCCTACACCAAACAATAACAAACCTATTACCAATTACAACAAGTCCCAGGGTGGATCATGTCACTACAGTGTAACTGGGAAATACGTCTTAGTTAACAAATCCTTACATCACAGAACCTGTACTTACTGGCAGTCACGTGTAAAGCCTTAATCAAGCTAGTCTTCTGTCCAGCTGCACCAACCAAACAGGCCTCAAATATTCAACAATTATTTCTGTGTTCTTTTCAATGGATCGGCATATTAGTAGATTAATATTTGTGAATGACACAAAGATGAACCAGTTTGAGTTCCATAAATGCACAAATACACCTTCTGTTCCATATTTCACCCCCTCTACGGCCAAAATAAATGATGACCAAGGTCACAACATTACCAGTGTAGTAACTTGTTGAAATGTTCTTGAAATAGAGCATTTCAGTTGAGATAGTTCTGTGGTTATACTCTTCCCAGGCTGTGTGTATATTGTAGTAATCGAGGTGCAAGCAGTGCTATTGAATGAGGCAAAAATGTATTATGGTTAAATATTAATACTGGAGAGGAGACAGGATCTAGAGATCTTTGTAGGTTCCCAGAAATGCTGTACCTAAAACTATTTTGAAAGCTCACAAGTGCTTTGGTGGTCGTCTCTGTCCAGTTCATTATTTGGTTCCCACATTATGGATTCAGCTCAAACTGTCACTCAGTGTGTCACTGTGAGAGCCAGCATAGTTTACATTGTGGTAAAGGCATTCGTGCACCATGACTATAATATTTCACATGCCCACTGGCAAATGCCTTAACTTAAGTATTCATAAACTAGCACAACCTCAGCTCACCCTATAATTTAATGTGCTGGTGGGCACTGGAGAGACATGCATGTGTGAAATGGGAGCATGGCTTTCCCAGAATTTTCCCCTGGAAATCATTAAAATGCTAGCAGAGAAGCTATCTGGTAATATCTGTCTCATATTATATTTATTTCATTTTTATATTCACTAATAGTTTATTAATAACTTAATATACAAAGTTTAAATTGTATGGCTTTTGTTTATCCTTTAGTCTGCATTTATTTAATCAACAGTACAGTAATAACAATTATTTGACATTATTGCAATTTAAAATAAATGTTTTCTACTTTAATATGCAGTTAAGTTAAAAGTTAAATTAAGTTATTCCTGTGATGGCAAAGCTGCATTTTCAGCAGCCTGAGTCTTCAGTGTCACATGGTCCTTCAGAAATCATTCTAATATGCCAATTTGGTGCTCAAGAAATACGTCTTATTGTTATAAATGTTGAAAACAGTTGTTGTGCATAACAATTATTGTGGAAAAAGTGCTTTTTTTCAGGATTTTTAGTGAAAAACTGTTGAAAAGAACAGCATTTTTTAAAAACAAATCTTTTAAAAAGTAAAATGACTTCACTATCACGTTAAATAGATGAATATCTATGTGTCCTTGCTGAATAAGTGTTAATTTATTTTAAATAAAACTGACCCAATACTTTAAACAGTAATGTGTGTGTATAGTGTGTGTCAAGTTTAACTTGTGTAAATATTTTCTTTTTACAGGTGATGTGCGGCTCACAGCAGAAGACTTTACTCGGGCTCAGAAATACTGTAAATACGCAGGCAGTGCACTGCAATATGAGGATGTGGGCACTGCCATCCAGAATCTGCAGAAGGCCCTGAAGCTACTAACCACTGGCAAAGAATGAGACCATTGTGCTGTCCCCCCTAAAACCACTTTATCAGAAATCTGGCCCAGAGGAACTGAAAAAGGGCCTTTTCCTTAGCCCCATCTGTATCAAAATGGGACACGTCACAGGACCCCCCAATCACTCAATACAACATCTGTTTCTGCCATATTGGATGTCAATAGTTGCTCATTAGTAGACAGATGAGATACAGATACAACACTAAAAAATCAGGTGCATGTGAAAGACCCTTTCAAATTCTGAGGAGTTCATACATATTTATGGTTTGAGGTGTTTTAATGGTTTTTTTTTTTTTTTTTCTGGCTTCACAACAATTTGGTTAGATATGCATGGACATGGAAGCATGTCTCAAGATATCTCTTAAGCAGGAATTCTCATCTTACCCCAAGCAATCTGAAACATGAGCTTTGGAGACACTTTGCCCTTAACTACTTTTACTACTTTGCTTTCACTTCTGTGTGTATACTTCAGGTGAAAAGATTCTGCAGTTAGTTTACATAGTAAACATAGCCGTTAGTTATGCATTGCTACGATCAACAATAAATCTTTTTTGGTCAGCTCTTTTATTGGTCATTTGCAGTGCATGTTTCCTTTTATTCTCATGAAAAATGAGCATCTCACATTTTGCTTTTTGGTGGTTGATTATTAAATGTAGTCATCATATGCAGCTTTCCAAGGTGCATGCATTGAATCATGTGAACTATAAGCATTGCACACATGCAGTTAGAACACGAATAAGGATTATAATAGTGTTAACTTTGGATCTCTGCAAAGACAGCCTTAAATAAATCGATAGCAATTATAAACCAAATCAATTGAAAATATGTTAAATTAAAAAGACGTTCAGTCATTTTCTTATTGAAGCCGTTTATACTACAGAATAAAAAATAAAGTAATTGCAGCTTTTTATTTTTCAGGCTTCTATACTCTTCTTCACTGTCATAAATGCTTTTTTTTTTTTTTTTTTTCATAAATAATGTTCATTTTTGAACATTCCAGTTGGCAGTAAAATGTGCCACAGTTAAGTATTCCTGCAGATTGAAAGACAGGGATGATATTGTATTTCAAAGGCACTAAAGGTGATACCCACCGAGTGTAGTTATGTTACGATGGGTCATTTTTTACTAGTCACAACCCATTCGGCCCTATGCATGACTGAACTTGTTCAGTTCAGTGTGCATATTCAGGAAACATCTAATTACAATAGACAGTTCCTGTTGTTTTCTGCTCAACTTGTGATTGTTGCGGTCGCATTAGCGATGTCACTGTTTTCCTCTCTTTCCACAGTTTAGCCTGAAGTGTAATAGAAAGGGCATTGCACTTATCTGGAAGTAGACAGCTATCACTGCATGCATCTGCATTTGCCTGAATCCTTTCCTGCCTGACTGTGGATGCAAATGAACATCACCTGGGATTTTCCATCCCACCTGTCTTACTCCTTTGTATTCTGGTTTAATTGGCTTAAGTGAATTTACAAAGTAATGAATTGCTTCTGTTAAAATCCATCTAGGACAGCATATACATTTACACTACAGCGGAGGATTAAACCATAACATTGTCCTTTAACCTTTAAAAATTATCCTTCAATTCTGAGTGACTACATTCATCAAATTTTGTGACTTTATAATCTCTTTTTAGTGTTTAAAGTGTGTTTAAGGATACTGACATTGACGCGCACAGATAAAGTTTATGACCTGATCGCTATCAGTGCTGTGGGAATGGAGAAAGCCGTTAAATCTTTTTTACCACCATGAATGCTGCATTATTAAAATTTACCATATTTTGCAATGGCTATTGAGCAGAACAAATGGGTAATTTGAGAACAGCAAAAAATTTGGAAGGATCGTTCAAATCTTAATTTCTGGCTCTGTAGTTGTTTTACATTCAAAATCCTCAGCCAAGTTCCTGTGTTATGGTGATAAAACGTCATTGTGGCTGTAAATCCCAATACAAAACAAAACATAAATGTAGCTAGCCTATAATAAATGTCCATGTTATTGTGTATGGGTTCTCACACCCACAATAGATCAAAACCTAACAGTCCCCTACCGGGACTCTTATCTGATTCAAAGAAAGAGGCAGGCTCTATACATCCAAATAAAGGATGACAAAATCTGTAGTATTATCATTCATCAGCTCATAGGCTTGTCGTAAACAGGAATTGGTTACAAGCACATAACCTGAGATTTCTGTAGAGCGTACTATTTGACCTGAATGTTGAAATATAAGTATCTGAGGTACATGCAAATACAGTTATCCGACTTGTAGGAACTATCTAACTGGAAGATCTTCTCTGACGTTGAAAACAAAGTAGCTAGCATGGGTGACTGAGGACAAGCTCATATTTACAATCCTTTTAAGGTCTTCAACAAATTAGTAAGAAGTAATAATTTGTTCATGAAAATATAATTAGAAAAATGACTGAATTCTATAGGCTATATTTTCTTTTATTTTTCTATTCTTAATTTCTGATTTATTTTAGTTTAACAGGTAATTTATTTAAAATTACATATAAAATTATTTTGTGTATATATATATATATATATATATATATATATATATATATATATATATATATATATATATATATATATATATATATATATATATATATATATATATATAAAAATATACAGTCATGGCCAAAAATATCGGCACCCTTGGTAAATATGATCAAAGAAGGCTGTGAAAATTAATCTGCATTGTTAATCCTTTTGATCTTTTATTTAAAAAATTCACAAAAATCTAACCTTTCATTGGATAACAAGAATTTAAAATGGGGGGGAAATATCATTATGAAATGTTTTTCTCAAATACACGTTGGACACAATTATTGGCACCCCTAGAAATTCTTATGAGTAAAATATCTAAAGACTCTCCAAGGAGCACAGCTGGAGAATTGCAGAAAACAGTTGAGTCCCGGGGTCAGAAAACCTTAAAAAAAATTTTGCCAAACAGCACCTACATCACCACATGTTGTTTGGGAGGGTTTCAAGAAAAATTCTCCTCACTCATCCAAAAACAAACTCCAGCATATTCAGTTATCAGACACGACTGGAACTTCAAATGGGACTGGCTTCTACGGTCAGATGAAACTAAAAAATGAGCTTTTTAGCAGCAAACACTCAAGATGGGTTTGGTGAACACAGGGATAAAAAGTACCCCATGTGTACAAGGCCTGTATTTCTGTTGGAGGTCCTGGACATCTTAGAAAACAGCATCATGGATTCTATCAAACAGATAAAAAAATCAATAAGTGACTGACTCTGTTAGAAATCTTATAATGGGCCATGTTTGGATCTTTCAACCGTACAATAATCCAAACACAAACCTCAAAAACAACACAAAAATGGGTCACTGAGCACAAAACCAAGCTTCTGCTGGCCATTCCAGTCCTCTGACCTGAACCCTATAGAAAACGAGTGAGGTGAACTGATGAGAAGAAGCACCAACATGGAGCTGGGAATCTAAAGGGTCTGGAGTGATTCTGGATGAAGGAATGGTCTCTGATCTCTTGTCAGGTGTCTCTAACCTCATCAGGCATTATAGGAGAAAATGTAGAGCTGTTAAACTGGCAAATGGAGATTTCAAAAAGCATTGAATAAAAGGGTGCCGTTAATTGTGGCCAATGTGTATTAGAGAAAAACTTTTATCTCATAATGATATTTCCCCCCATTTTAAATTCTTATGTAATGAAAGGTTAGATTTTTGTTATTTTTTAAAATAAAATATTAAAAGGATTAACAATGCAGATTAATTTTCACAGCCTTCTTTGATCATATTTCCCAAGGGTGCCGATATTTGTGGCCATGACTGTATAGCCTACATAGTAAATGTATATAGTTTTAAAAATTCAAGTTTTCTTTTTCATTTTTTTCTTTATCACGTGTGTTTACTGTATATGTAGTTAGTTACATATATATATGTGTGTGTGTGTGTGTGTGTATATGCAGGCTATGTGTATGTGTGTGTGTGTGTAGTTAATTTAAAATGACACAGAAAACAATATTAATATTATATATATATATTTCTCCTATTTTTCTTTTTTTCCACCCTCACACGTGTGTGTATTATTAGCCTATAGCCTACCTAAATAAGACATTTTATAAAAAGTAATCATATGCTTAATCATATACTGTTCTACATTGTTGCTCATATCATCGTATTTAATCCTAGCAACAGTGCGTACCAAACAGTAATGCAAAGTATTCATGTATTTATTTATTTATTTCTTCTTTTTGGGGTCTCCTCGGGATTTCTCTCACTGAAGGGTGGGGCTCTATCGAGAACTGCCTCCAGCGGTTGGACGAGCACAGTTTTGTCTAGTAAACTCTTGTTAACGCTTTACCCAGCATCTGTCTGCTCGGAGAACAGGTTCATCCATCAAAAATAGATAGTGCAATTAATTTAAAAATATCTCCGGTGATGATATGTGTGTGTTAATCACTGGCGTGGCGCGTGAAAATTGATGGTGGGCTGCCTCTCAAAGTTCTCACAAGTTGTTCAAACAGGAGAAGAGATATAATGCTTCTTCAACGAGACGAGCTTCAATGAAATAATGTAAGTGACTTTTTGAACTACTTACACGTTTCTTTGTGAAATTAGCCTAATGTTACATATTCAGACTAAATCTCAAGTAAATTAGTCTTGTGGTTTTTCCTGTTTAACTTTCGCTGATAATAAAGGGCTCTGATTAGTGGAAATAGAATTTGACCACAAGATATTGATACGTTTTAATAAATGTTTAAAATATCGTCTAAAATTAATCCTAATAATAATACTATTAGAAACTGAGTGAGCTGTTAGACCGCTACGTGTTTTATTTATATTTTTTATATATTTTCTCTTATTTAAAACAACGTTGATATTCAGGTAGGTCATTTACTTTTATAAATGGAAAGTGCATGTAGTCTTGTTTTATGTATGTATTGTGCGCATTTAGTTATATTTTTCTTCTTTTACTAAGAGTGAAATATCCATGGCCCAAAAGAATGGGTGTCACATTACAATGTTGGTGGGCAGATGAGTTGCTTATTGGACTTTTAGGTGACCGCAAATAAAACTGTAAACAACTAAATAGTATTTAAAATGTCTACGTCTAAATTATAGCTTCCACTCATAGTCTGTCTCTCTTACTATAGTAAGCTGCCTGCCTACACAGCGTTTTCAGGCATCACAAACATTTGATGTCGGACAGTCTACTTGATTCTAAGGCACAACCATGAAGTAGGTTAATGTGGAATTTCTTAGGTCATTAAATGAGATGAGCTCATGTCAGAGAAAAATTAGAGAATGATGAATATCCCATTTACCTGTAGTGTTGACAGCTGTGGTGTTTCTGAAGATAATAAAACTGTTGAAGTTTTGATGTACTTTTCAGTTACATCTAAGGTTTAGGTTTTGTAACTCAATAGTGGCTCATATTAATGCAAATAATTTTTATTTTGCATTATAATTTTCTTAGCATGAGAGTCTTAGCATTTTGAATACCAGAAGCCCCTGTTTCTGGTTTTCCAACTCATTTTTGCCATGATGAATCAAGTTCTTTATGCTGCTTGCACGGTCCCATGAGTCGCTGACCCCATTCATGTGTATTTACATATGCTTAGGGGAGCGTTCTGAACAATATTCATATGTTCCCTAATGTCATGTATAACATGACTTTTATATGGTGGTCTAAATAAATGGCCTCATTCTGATCGCTCATGCCAAATGCACCACCTTACAGAGATGATATGAGGATGTTTATTTAAGGCTGAAAAATATGTAGTAACATGATTTGCAACAATGATTTATGTCAGGGTGTTGACTTACATTCCACTTAGATAAGATTCCCTTCTCGTTTCATGCCCTATTTAATAATTTTATTCTACAATTGCGGCTTGCCTAATGAATGTTACTGATGGCATGTTGTGGTTGTTTAATAAAATATGAATTCAGGGCCCTGTCTATTGTCCTGCTGGCTAATTCTGCCTTCGCTAAACTGCGCTGTGGGCTGAAAATAGAGATCTCTATTATATTATGACAATGGTTGTTAAAATGAAACAAGATCTTGGGACCTCACACAGTATCTTGTAACTTCACACACTTCAAGTCTTGGCAACAAAAGCTTATACAGACTATGTGTTATTAACCATAGTATCAAATGAAGCATTGCGATAATCTCATTAAAACATACTCAGTCTCAGATGGAGGGAATTTTCCATCCATTTATAATAATGAAGACATTTATCGCCCTAATTCTAATACAGATGAACAATGCCCAATTAAACAAATAATGTCTTCGTCAGAATAACTTATGAGGTCTCTGGTTGTCGTCTCCCGCTGGAATCTTCATTTTCCATAGACCTCGGATAATGACTCACCAGAACTCGCCTTCTTGGAAGCAGATTTCGGATCAGGGGTTGTTTGTTGATATCCAATTTCAAATTTTGCATCTTAATGTGGTTTGTATTGAAAAGTCACAGATATGTGCAGTTGATTCTTCTGAGTTGGATGTGCAGATCGGTGCTACGTGCTTTCTAACTTTACTCTTTACTCCTTGATTCAATAGGAGAATCGTTTGAGAACTTTTTTTCTCTAGTTCTTTAGACAACCAGCTATGTTCTGATGTTTTAAAGAGTTTGGGAAAACAAGACGCTGATCTGAATAACATGGATATTTATAGCTGTAACATCATGACTGTTTTTTATCTTTAAAGAACCAGAACCAACTCACGAACCCCAAAAAAATGTCCACGATAAAGGGGTTCTTTTTCTGAATCTGTGGGGTTACACTGAATCATTGAAGAGCCTTTATTTTCAAAATGATTGTCAGCTTCCCTTTCCAGTAAAAACCTGTTGGAGTTTTTGCAGCTAGTCAACAATCTGTGACAAGAAGCTCTCAGAAGGACCATTTTAAAGTTGAAAACTGATGCTGATAGTGTCAGTCGCCTCTGCTAGAACAGCACAGTCTTTTTATAAAGGAATGAGAGCAGGGACTCCTGGGCAATGCTCCATACAGTCCATTATTGTGGATCTGAAGAACCAAAATAGTGATCCATTCTGAGCAGGTTGTAGACTACAATCATTGCTTTTAAGGGGATGTGGAGTTGGTTCTTTTGTACTGCACATCTCAGTATCCTGACCTCTTTTTGAACATGGATGGACATTGGATGGTTAGTGTATTATAGGGTTAACAATAGTTTAAAGGGATAGTTCACCCAAAAGTGAATTTTGTTTTCACACATTTTGACTTTATTACTTATGTGTAACACAAAAGAATACCTTTTCAAAAATGTCCCTGATTTTGTCCGTACTATGAAAGTCAATGGAGTTCAATGTTGTTTAGACCTCACTGACTTTCAAAATAATTATTTTGTGTTCTATATTAGTCATGAGACGTTGACAGAATTTATGTTTTTTGAGGGGTGATCTGTCTCTTTAAGACCGTGAAAAGCATTGTAGTTTTAAGCATTATCATTTTCTTTTTTTAGATACTGGTTTTCTGTATAGCTAAATTGCTTTTTCAAGGTATCCTTCCGTTTATTTTAGCAGCTATGATATATGTTCATATTCAAGTTTTGCTTTGTAAATAGTGGTGTACCCCTTTGTAAACCTCACCATCCGTGATCTTTTTCAGCAAACCTATTATGGCTGACGTGGGAGAGTGATTAGTCATTATGTAACAGGGCAGTTTTTGCATGGCTGTGGTCACTGTTCTGACAAGAAAAAAACGGTTTCCATGCCACAAATACATAATTTAAACCTTCAAAGTTCTCCTAAATTATAGACGCATGAATAAAGATATTGTGCTCCTGCCTGTGTGTGAGAGTGAGAAAAGCTAATGCATGAAGTTTATGCCAGTTGCTGTGTATGAAGTGTTTTAAGTCAGTGACTAAGAAAACCAGAGACAACAATTCATGACGCTATTTGCATTTTTTACACAAATAAACTCGAATTTGTTTCCAAACATCCGTCAAATAATGTCCTGGGCTTTAACGGCAATCCATTTAATGAAACCTCTAATGCAGTTGTGGGTTTTGTGTATTTACACTGTACTAAAATTACATGTAAGTAATAAATTAAATTGTGGTTTTGTTTTGAAATTTAATTTGCTAAATCTGATTGGCAGGATTTCGTTCATCAGTGGTAGGTGGTGGAGATGGAAGTTCCAGAATACTCTCACAGTTTTCCTGCTGCTGTGCTGCTTTTCCATCTCAGGTAAAGGACCTCTACAGTTATAAATGTAAAATGTAATAATGCAAATAGTGTGTTATCAGGAAATGTAAGCCATAATTAAGTTCTAATCTGATAATTTATATGTATATATATTGCATATCATGCCAATCAACATTGCTTCCATTTCATGAATTCATCTTTTCCCCTTTTTAATGTCTTTATTTCATATTTTCAGTTTACTTATTTCACTGTTTCTCTAATCATTTAATATATGTGACCTTGGACCACAAAACCAGTCTTAAGCATCAATTTTTCAAAATTGAGATTTATACATCATCTGAAAGCTGAATAAATAAGCTTTCCATTGATGTATGGGTTGTTAGGATCGAACAATATTTGTCCGAGATACAATATTTGAAAATCTGGAATCTGAGGGTGCAAAAAAATCTAAATATTGAGAAAATCGCCTTTAAAGTTGTCCAAATGAAGTTATTAGCAATGCATATTACTAATCAAAAATGAAGTTTTGATATATTTATGGTAAGAAATGTACAAAATATCTTCATGGAACATGATCTTGACATTAAAAAAAATCAATAATTTTGACCCATACAATGTATTTTTGGCTATTGCTACAAATATACCCAAGCGACTTAAGACTGGTTTTGTGGTGCAGGGTCACATATGTGATGTACATGTTTTAAACCTTCTCTCAGCTTCCTTACATTTGTTTAAATGACTTTCTTGCTCTATATCATGCTTTTTTTAATCACCTTTAACATGCTTTTGTTGTCCTTGTCCTAGTCACAACCAGTTATCTCAAAGTCATAAAAAGACATTTTTTAAAATAACGCCACAATCACTTTAGCTGTGAAGAAAGATCCTACATATACTCCTCCATATATAAATAAAAAAGGACCCAAGGGTGCGATCTGGCTCTGTCAGTGGTCTCACAGCATGCATTGATGGGCTAAACGGTTTACCGTGACTGCTTCTGTTTGTAGGCCAGTCATTACGCACAACATTTGTAGTTGTTTTTGTGCAGCTGACATAATCTTTGTTACGACAGTTTCTCCTGAGACCGAGTTATAATTCAGACGTGTTATTAATAATTTCAGAACCAAAAAAACATGGCCTTAACTGGCAGCTTGAATCCTTAATCGGCCTGTTGTTGCTGAATTTAAGTTCCCTGTGCGCTGCATATGAAAAGCATGTGTCTTTTTAATATTAGTCGCATACCATGGCTCGCCTGATTTGTTCGTACTGTTATATTGGTCCAAGAAGGAACGTTTACAGTCTTTGGATGCCTGTCAGAAATGGTTTAGAGCAAAGATCAGATTTAATGCTGGGAATCAGCATCAGGGAGATTTCTAAAGCGCTTTAATAGTTTAAACAACGGACAAGCGAGTGCTAAAACTCTTTCAAAACAATGAAATTCGATTAATGTAAGCCACAGCAAAAACAAATAATGGAATAATGTTGTGCAGAGAAGGCCAAGAGCAATTTCGAACATCATTTTAGGACGTCCGCCTCTCGTAGGCATTCCAGACCTCACTTAAATCACGCCTAAATCAAATGTAGTTCAAACTTGGAAAATTCTTGATGAAAAACTTGATTAGATATGATTTGCCACGTTCAGTAAACAGCGCACACAGACTCTCCATCCCAGACATGGAATCTTTACTGTCCTCGTGCAAGAGGTTGTCATTAAAACCAGATGTGATTATAGCCCATAGAGAGACCAGCCTCTTTGTGCATAAGTTCACAATATGCTTTTGTTGCTTGTTTTCATACCAAAACCGCAAATGTACACACAACTTGTCACATGTTTGTTCTTGGATGCCCTTGTTTTTCTGCCATGCTTCATGAGCCAAGGAGCCATGGGTGTGTTTATAGAGTTAAATCTCACTGAATCCTTATAACAGCTGCTCCATGTTGATCAAGAGCAACGCAAAAAAGGTGCACAAGTGATGGACTCAATTAAGGAACAGTTCCCCCAAAAATGAAAATAATATCATTTATCACAATCACATCAGATATCAATATCACAACAGTGCTCAGATCCCATATAGCAGCTTATTTGTTATTTTATTTTATATGAAAAAGAACGGCTTGGACATTCTGCCTTGCATCTGCTTTTCGTTTTCATGAAAGGAAAAAATAACAAGCATCCGTAATGACAGAAAGGTGACTAAATGATGACAGGATTCGCATTTTTGGGTGAGCTGTTAATTGACCCTTGGCAGACGAATGCAGCACACCTGAGGTACAAAGACAGCAGGTAAACTGCCAGGAGAGTGAGAGAAATGAGACATTTCAGGATTAAAGCTTTCACAAAATGTGACGCTGCTGAAAGGGCTATTTTTAATCTCCCAGGCCTTTTTAGCCTGGGATCCATGTATCTGGCATTCCATCTTTTGGCATCTTCCCTAAGCGCCCTTCTTCTAAAAGGACATTTTGAGATCAAAGCTCTCCTTTTCTCCTGTAAAATCATGCAGGCATTCTTTCATTGACCTTCACTTCACAACACTGCGCAAATCCCATCCTATCACCAGTATTTTATTTGATTTGATTGGTATCACTGTAGTGCAAAAATTAGGTAGCAAACCAGTGCCTTTTATTATTAAAAAAAAACATTATTTTAGTTTTTATTAATTATTAAATGTGTTTAAGTGTAATAAATGACATTGTTCCATCTCATGCCAAATTAATATATTGTAATATATCTGTGATATACTTACACCTTCAAAAAGATAAAAGGGTTGACATTACAAATTACATGTATTACATTTCATTTTCAACACATTTAACACTATTACACTCAGCACATAGTGAAAGCGGTTATCAGCTATTCATTGTTAAAGATGTTTTTACACATAAGTATATGAACGAGACAAATTGTACTTATTTTGAATGATCTCACTAGTGAGTAAATGACCTTTGAGTGGAGCGATCCTGTTTTGTACAGTTTGTGCGAATGAAATTCATTAAAAAAGGCAGGTGACGTGTTCAGTCCCCCTGACGCACTACTGAGATGAACCCGTCCTGGGTGGGAACCAGGATCTGAGCAGCACACGATATATTGTGCCAGTTAGAGCTGTGGCTTCTGTAGCACAGTTAGTCGTGCCGCTTTTTACTGTGGCCCACTCCGACAGCTTTGCACACAACTATAAAACAGCAGGATATTCCAGTAGCGTGATTCCATCCAATAGTGATTTCAGCCTCTTTCTGCAAAACACTCACAGGCCACTTGTCAAAAGCTGATCCCATTCCTTGCTTGTTTAAACCCCAGGCATGACGGCGGAAAGAATGATCTTTTTTCCCTCACCTCTTTACTTGTTTTTGCTGGACAACTGTTATGAATTTTCCACCGTTTTCTGTCCTAGGTGTGTCGATGGGGTCTTGTTTGTGGTGGGTTTTGTAGTGACCCAGTTCAGACTGGTCTGACATTCTGATTTGTGTGGTGTATTTGATCCTCCAGAGGGGACCAGGAGAATGCAAATGTGCAGAAACTTTAGCTTACGCTCCAATAAAAAGGGTCTGCTATACATTTATGATGTGTCGTTTGCATGTAGAGCCTGCTGGCTTTTAAATATGAAATAAAATCAAAAATGAGGTAGTAGTTACATTTATAAAATCTATTTAGTTAAATTGTTTTACAGTTTACAACTTGCAGCGATACAGCCAACGATCGTTTTGCCTTGGAGCCATAACACATAATGTGCTATACTTTATTAAATTCAGAGTCACTCTCCAAAAGTAATTTTAATCACATATTTTGCCTTTTCTTGACTTATTTAGTTTAATTTAAATTTGGCACAGGGCTGTGGGAAACAAGCACAAGCAAAAATGTCTTATAGTGTTATTCCATTAAGAAATTATCCGTTAATTTTGTACATAGGCACACAGTAACACTTCTGCAAGAAAATGTGTGTATATCGCTATTATGTATGTTAGTAATTTGTATCCTTTAAAGTTCATTCACATTTACCTTGTAGTGTGTTTGGTCTGGACCTAACTTAGACATACTGTAAGTATGCTTAAGATAGCTTAAAATGAATGATAGCTTTAAAATAAGTTAAAACAAGAAAATTTAGTTTTTAAACAACTTCAACAACTTGATTTTATTCCATACATATTTTAATCCGTAACATTCTACCAAATTTGTTAGAGAGTGAGCAAAGTTCGTAGTTTGCAACAGTAGTGATAATGTGCGTTTTCATAAAAAGATTTATTTTAATTCTAGGAATGCTTTTAAATGTCTGACCTCTTTGAAACAGAATCAGAAAGGAGAAAAGTGTGTGGTTTTGGCTTCTTGATAGTTTGGATTGAAATGTAAGTGGTCTGAAATTCAGCCTTTATATCAACTGTCCACTCTGGTGAACACAAGGCATGTAATGACTCAGGTCTCTGAAGAGAGCGAACTCTGTGGTTCAGTTTGTGTCCCCTTAAACGGAAGATCATTTTCCCTTTCTAGGGTGAATGCCCTTTATCCTTCTATTCTATTAGAGAGCAGTTCTCATCATTAAAGTGCTTTTTATTGTTCCCCACCTGGAATCTGTGTAAAGCCATCAAATCCCATATTTCCTGTTTCTCCTGAGGTACGATGACTATACCTGCGAGTTTCAAACCTACTACTATGAATACTTTTTTTTATGGCCACTAGTGGACCAAAGGGAGTGGGCAAAGAGTTTTAAAATTTCATGCATGAAAATTCAATTTGTTGTTCTCAACAATATCGTTACTGTAAAGGAAAAATTGTTTCTGCAGAAAGAAAAAAAAAAACTCATGGAATATTATTTACTTGGAGAGCATATAATAAATCATTGAAATTAGTTTGTCCTTTGACTGTTGGAATGGGTTATGAAATTTAACCCTCAGTAATGTTTGTTTACTTACATCAAGCTTGTCCTGAGGAAGCCACTGCATCTTGAGAAAGTTTAATTGCTCAGCGCTGCTCAATTTGCCAAAAAGTGCTGTGGTTTTTGCTTATGTACTTTTCGGGACTGTATGAACAGAGGCCATTGTCTCTGAGTCAAGTTTTTTTTTTCCCCCATTGAAGTCTTCACATCCGAGAGTTGCCTTGAGGGATCTTAAAGGATATGGTTGGTGACGTTGATCGTAAGTCCATGAAATGGTTCAAGATTCTAGGTTGTCTTAATGGGAAAATGGCTCCAGGACTCCAACAGTAACGTACCATATCTCGATCAAACTTGATATCTGTCTCCCTTCCGTTCTGTCCTTGTCGATGCACTAACCCAACGATTGTCTAAATGCATCTTCCTGTCACCTGACTCCTCTCCTGTCCTTGGCCTCTTCTAATACCTGTCCTTTGCGAGCTAAAGTGACATGTGACCTGTTTGCTTGCAGTAGCACAGAGCTGCCAGAGTAGCGTCAGCTGCAATGTGGTGCTCACCGACTCCCAGGGCTCTTTTACCTCCCCCTGCTACCCCAATGACTACCCACCCAGTCAGGCCTGCAAGTGGACCATACAGGCCCCGACCGGCTTTATAGTGCAGATCACCTTCCTAGATTTTGAGCTCGAGGAAGCGCACGGCTGCATCTATGACCGCATCGTCATCAGCACTGGCATGAGCGATGCCAAATTTTGCGGCTTAACACCCAATGGACTAACTCTCAACTCCAGTGGCAATGTGATGGAGATTTCCTTTAACTCAGACTTTAGTGTCCAAAAGAAAGGCTTCCATATCAGTTACAAGCAAGGTATGTTTACTGCATGGCGAGCTCTTCACAGCATGTTTATTTATGTAAGATAATTTAATTTATCCTTTTTTATCATTCATGATTGATTTTAAGGAATCATTTAATTTATTAATATTTTATTAATATTTATTTCATAATGTATAATTAAATAGATTTTTTTTTGTACCCTGTTATGGTTTGCCATTAATTATGTTTTGCAGATAATCTTTCCCCACAAGCGTGACAGCGAAAGCTGTGTTTTAATGCAGTGAATAAACATCAGACATCATAGACAGCAGTATTATCAAGATTATGTTTCTGAACTCTATCGCTCCGTTTCCTATCACAGCTGCTCACATCATATGTGACCCTGGACCACAAAACCAGTCTCAAGTCGCTGGGGTATATTTGTAGCAATAGCCAAAAATGCATTGTATGGGTCAAAATTATCCATTTTTCTTTTATGCCAAAAATCATTAGGATATTAAGTAAAGATCATGTTCCATGAAGATGTTTTGTAAATTTTCATACTGTAAATATATTAAAACTTAATTTTTGATTAGTAATATGTATTGCTAAGAACTTCATTTGGACAGCTTTAAAGGCAATTTTCTCAGTATTTTGATTTATTTTTTATTTTTTTGTACCCTCAGATTCCAGATTTTCAAATGGTTGTATCTCAGCCAAATATTGTCCTATCCTAACAAACCGTACATCAATGGTAAGCTTATTTATTAGCTTATTTATGATTTATTATTAGCTTTCAGATGATGTATAAATCTCAGTCAATTTCAAAATTGACCCTTATGACTGGTTTTGTGGTCCAGGGTCACATATTGCTTTGCCATTCACGCTATAAGTATCATCTCATTGGGTTCTCATGACCACGGTCACAGTCATTTAACTACATTGAGTTATTTATTCAGCACTTCTCTCATTCTGTCAACAAGAGTTTTCAGCCTGCAAAGTAGTTTAATCAATGTTTTTTTTTCTTGTTTTTCAGAAAACAATTACTAATTTATTCATTTGATTTTGTGACCTAATAAGGCTAGTTTTCAGATAATATATATTACATTAAGTTAATATTTCATGCCCACTGGCATAGATTTTGCTTCTTTTTCATAAACGAATGGAAGCCTGTTTTTGGAACAGAATGATGTGAACATTGTGGGGTGGGGTGGAGGTGGGGGCTTAAATAAATATTTATTTTTATTATCAATGTTGAAAACAGTTTATAATTTCTGTTAGTTTAAGGTGTAAAATAATAATAATAATAAAAAAAAATTAAAAAGTGTCTTTTTTAACTCTGAGGTGAAAACAATAAACTAAAATGTAAAATTGTTATATTGGTTTAACTAGAAGACATGATTTTTGTAGAATTGTTTGAAACACGGAAAGAGTTTGGGAAGTCACACATTGTATTTATTTAGGGTTAGAATTATTTTTGTGAACAAAACTACAAATTCCTAGGTGTAGGCTCATTATCAGGCAACAAGGGTGCCTGTATAAACTGACGGACACAGTTATGTTCAATGGAAAAGCACACACTCTTCTAAAAGAAATAACAACCTGCAAAAATAACCTTTGTTATGAAGTCAGACAGGTGTGAAGGTTCCCGTTAGTACCCAGTAGCTTACAGATTTAGACACTGTATTTTCTATTACCTTCCCAGTGAAACAGCTTTGAAATGAAACACCTTTGAGATCAAGCTCATTAGTGTTTAGTGTTCAGCAAACCCGTTGCTTGTTCTGCGTCAGATGTCTGGTTATGTCAAAAAGCATCATGAACATAGAGTGCAGGGATCTAATAGTACAACTGGAGGTGTATTTTTCCATTCCAAATTGCTTGTGGTTTTTATAGTGAGAGGGCCAACAGACACACACTTCCGCCAGTTTAAATTAAATGTGTCAGCAAATCTGACTTAAAAGAGGTGTTTTAACATGGGCAAAAGAATATGATTGTCCGGTTTGGAAGAAGTTTAATAAGCTTGTCTTAGAGTGATTACTTAATATAATGTTCCTGACAAACTTGGATGATTTCAGACATTCATGTTTCTCTTCTTTTCTCATGTGTGTATAATGAAACAGTTACTTTATATTAGCTGATTCTCATTTTAATTTAGTCTGTGTTGTCCTGTTTAACCAATTTGGAGATCATAAAGAGGTTTGAATGAACCATTTTCCATTTTCCACAATAACTAAGTGCATGCATTTGTGTCATATTTTAAGATGTAATGTTTTTCACTCTTGCAGTGGCAGTGGCACTGAGGAACCAGAAGGTCACAATGCCAAAAAGCAGCAAGAATGTAGTGAGAGTGTCCAATTCAGTCCCCATTCCAGTTCTCACTGCGTTCACTGTGTGCTTTGAGATCGCCCGCACGGCCCAGAAAAGTACAGAGACCATCTTTACCTTGTCTGATGCTGATGGCAGATCCATTTTGGCATTTGAGAAGACAGACAGAGGCATGGAGCTGTTCATCGACGGTTCCTACTGCTCTGTAAACGACCTGCTCACCAGCTCAGACATCACATCCAGCATGACGCCCATCTGCCTCACCTGGACCAAGTCCACCGGCCTTGTGGCAGTGTACTTTGGAGGTCACTATCGAGCCAAAACCTGCGCAGCCTCTCAGGTTTACACCTTGCCGAGTGGGGGAATCCTCCAGCTTGCAGGAAAGGGGTCAAGCTCGGTCAATGTGGATGATCAGAATTTGGATGGCTTCATGTACAATTTCCGATTGTGGGATTACGCCATGCCCTACTCCGAGCTGTCTGTCCTCACCTGTGATGCCGAGGGAAACGTCATTGACTGGGATCATCGCTTCTGGACTATCCCAGGCAGTTACACGCAGACCGACAGCACTCTCAGCTGTAGTGAGTATACGGTTTCAGTTCTATTGTGCGGAAGCTAGTTTATTATAAATTAATAAACGGGAGAGATTAAATTGAGAAGCCATCACACACAACTCAGTGCCTTATCATTTTGCCCACTAGTTAAACTATGAGATAAATGAAATAAATAATAATAATAATCAAACATAATTTCAAATAAAAACATTTATTTATTTATTCATTCATTCATGTGTTAAATTATAGTGTTGAGTTATTATATATTTTTATTATATATTTTTTCCGATTTTCATTGCAAAAGGAAACTGTTAGGCCCCCTTTATACTTGGCATTGGAATAAGGTATTACACAAGGTATAAGAGAACAATTTTGTTTATCTGATGAATTCAAAATCTGAAATTAGTAATCAATAATAGTAATTTCAGCTTATTTTCACAGTAAAAATTTCAAACATTCTAAAAAAAAACAAAAGGGAGAAGTAAACTTTTGAAAGTCTTTGAAAATGCATAAGCAAATACAAATACATGTAGTAGGACTGTAGTTTTAAACCAACAGAAAAGACTTTGCCAGTCCTGCGATCACAATAAACCCCATACTGTATGTAAATGCACCCAAGATGCATTAAAAACACATTCAGAGGTGGTCACAGACTGCTAGTGCATGCTAAATTTGTTTAGTCTATACAACCACACAAATAATATGTAAAACAGCACATTTTCCATTTTACATAAATAAATGTCATTGTATCACACTGAAAATGCAATACAGTTAAACGGTATCCAGATACTTTCCAGATACATGTGGATGTTAATACCAAGTTTAAAGGGGCCCATTCCTTGTGCACTTTCTGATCAACTAAAAATGCAGAAAGAATCTTGAGAACCATTTCTTATCCCACTACTTAAGACAACACTTTTAAAGTCCTTCAAATGCCCTCCAACTCTCAGCATAGAGGAATGAGCTTTGGGTGGAATAGAGGAAAAGCAGGCATGACTCACATGCATAACAAGCCTCACCAGGGACTGCTTTCTTCCACTTAGTTAGGTTCCTGAAACTCTAGATGCCCAGCACAGCTTGGGTCAGCAGCCCATGGAAAAAAGTGTCGCTTTAAACTATGGCGCCTCAGATCAAAAGCATTAACTCACTCAGTAACGTTCTGTGCCCTAAGACAGATAAAGCCATACGTCCTGTGTGAACATTTGGTCTGTGTTAGTCTTGGAAGTTGTGTTGGAATTATTTTTTTCTGGATAACCTGTTAAATCGCCTATATAGATCCCTGTTAAAGGTATTTTCTTGTCAGGAGAACATCAGAACAGAGAGTTCCTTTTGATCATATGCAAATCATTAGCAACACATTGGCTTTTTTATGTTGATATACAGTGGGCTGCAAAGCTCTGAAAATGCTTCTCTTTTTTGACCGTTTCTTCATTGCAAATTGTATTATTAACATGAAAATAGTATGAGTTAAAAGTTTAATTGAAAATATACACAAATGTCTTATTTGATTTGTCCCCCTTTTGCTTTGCTTTGTATCCATCTTGTGCATCACAAATTAGCTTTTTTATAAAGTAATTAACTAGTGCATAATCTAAAATATTTCTATTTAGCCTGCAAAGTCATTTTTTTCTAGTAAAACATCTTTAAAAGAAAATTAATTTGCTTGAGAGGTAAAATTGTGTCTGGTAACAAGCATGAATGTTTTATTTGATTTGTCCTACTTTTGCTGGCAACTGAATGATTTGAGAATGATTTGAAAATGATAGCCTTGACCGATCACCATCCTGTGCATCACAAATGTCACAAAAGTAATATCTCATAAATAGTGCACAATCTTTTTTCATATTTGTTTTACATTTATTTGAGTTTTTTATCAAACAATTTTTAAACTATTTTGGCTCAAGGTTTAATTGGATGTTGAATCCAAGATTTTCAATGTGGACTCCCACTATTTACTTGTATGTACTGTTATTAATGTTTTCAAAAGCTTTTTAATTATCTGTCCATTTCAAAGCATGAAATTCCTTTGATAGATGCTGTATGCAATGTACATACTAGGCATGGGCTGGTATGAGATTCTGACGGTGTATGATAACCTTAGATAAAAATATCACGGTATCACGGTATTGCGATTACAGCTCTAAAATATGTTATTTTTAAATGTCTGGGTAAAAAACAACAAAAATTTTCCACTGAACACAATACATTTTATTTTTAAGAAACGTATAGAACATTTTGAAACGGTAAACATGTCAGGCTAAATAATTAATATAAATAATTGAATTCTTGTTAATTAAATTGCGTGCAGTCACTTAAGTGAGCCTAAACCTGCAGCTCAACAATAATCAGAACATAAATAAATAATTTTCTGTAAAAAAAAAAAAAAAAATCTTTCTAAATGAAAATAAAAATAAAAAATGCAGTCACTTAACCTAAACCTACAGCTCAATAATCAAAAACATAAATCAAAACAATTTATGTAAAAAAATTAAACCTGCAGCTCAACAAGGTTTTTGGAGATATGCTCACTTTCTACACATTCATCTTTCAGTCCAAGTTATGAGCGGTGAGGTACAAAGATGTGTGCACATACACATAAGGAGAGCGCGTGAGTGTGTCACACACACACACACTCAAACAGTGGCAAAGACACCTGAGCCAGCAGTTTGTTTCTTTTTTAAATTACGTGATTTTGAACAGATGTAAAAAATGGCAGGAGGCTTAAAATTATAGACGCGATACCAGCTAAATTTAATTAGTGTACTAAATCGCAGAAACGTAGTACTTTAGTCTGCTATTCCCCGCTCTGTGAAGTAACGTGAGGGAGGAAACTAGTTGACGTTAGCTAGTTAATTAGGTATGTTATCTGCCTCGGTAGCAAGCCAAATAGTATTTATTTCAACACTGAAACAAACGGCGAATGGGTCTCTGTCTTGATTGAGGGTGAAAGAGGGAGAAATGAAGACGACACAGATATATCGTTTGTGTACGACCTGGAAGTATTTATTTAGCGATCGGCGCCAAAACGGCATCTGTACGGAACACCGTTGTGTACGGAACATTAGTCTACGTTACCCGAGAAATTCCCATACAGCATACTTCGCCTTTTTCGACGGGGGAAAAAGTTCCAGGGATTCACCTCCTTCGGCCATCATCCTGCACACAGGTGACCCTCACTGACCGCTATCCGGAGGAGGAGGAGTCGTGTGACTCGTTACGCTCTTCACTGCTCACAACTGAGGGAGTCCTGCACTTTCCGTCTTTGACGACACATAAAAAACAGCGCATACCGCAGGAACGGTATAACGAAAAATTTTAGTGGTTTTGAAACCGTGAATTTTCCAAACCGCGATATACCTTGAAACCTGTTATCGTCCCATGCCTAGTACATACATATCCCTGCCATTGGCTAACTTCAATTGAATTAAGTGCTTATGCTAACTGTAGTTTGTAAAGGCAACTAATTTCTCATCTTCTTTTACAGTCTGTTACCCAAATTGCATTCACTTAAAAGCTTCAACTAGTGGTGAGTGTATTGCTAACATGCCTAATATGTGCATAATTGCTTGCTTTGAGCTGTGTAGGTCATGCATGCCGCATACACAAAATCATTCAACGTGTGGCTGTACCTATAGATGCTTTTTTGCACAGTGTATAATTTATTTTCTATAAAATGTTCTTACTGACGGACATTTGGAAAGCTGATGTTTATTAGCATATACTTATGTTTACTCACTCGCATGTCGTTTCAAACCGGTATGACTTTCTGTACTTTCTGCTTTTTAAAAATGCAAAAGGTTAATTTCTAGTATGCCACTGGTTGCTTCAAGCTTCATAAAGAATGCAAAAGCACCACAAGAAATAACAGCACATCTGGAGTCAGTATATCATCTTTGTGAATTTTAAGTTATTATTCACTGAAAATGTTCAATTCTAGTGAGATTTTATCTGTTTTGAACATGAGAACCAGATCTGTCCATTTCTAGAATAAATCATTTAGCCTGATCACATGATTAACTTGATGCCTTTTTCATTTTGGAGCTACGTTATTTTGAAAAGAGTGACCAGAATATTTTTAGAAATGTACCTTTTTGGTACTCTACTAAAGAAAGTCACATACGGTAGAGTACTGTATCCAGGTAATGTCATACAGGTTTGGGACGAAATGAGGGTGAATAAATGAACTACCCCTTTAATACAATCTTTTGTTCCATTCATTCATTTAGAATTTCTGCAATTTCAGTGCTAGACCGATTCCAGGGCATTTTTGCTTTTAGCTAGCATTTTTTTTTTTTTGACCTTGACAGGAGCAGTGCAAGACCCCCTCAACCCTCTGCAGACAGTTAGACGCTGGAACCTATGACACATAACTATTTCCTTTGCTCAGTTACAACCAGCTGTGCTTGTGATGTTGGCATAAAGTCAAGAGGCCCGTGAAGTTGAGCCCGGAGCAAAACTAATGCTGTCACTAATAAGCATGCCTTTAAAACGCTACCCTCCCCTGTCTTTCCATTGGCTACTCATGTGGTTCCTTCTCATCCTTTGACAAGACCAGTGGGAGACGGCGATCCCACCTTGCTTGGAAATGCAGCAGAGGAGCCTGTCCTTAGAACAGCTGAGGTTTTTTTCCCCCTCATCCTGCCTTTTAACACTGAACTTCAGGATGATCAGAGACTCTGCGCTATAACACTAGGCAGTTTACGCAATGTGACATCTCCGTTAATATATTAAAGAGATCTTAAAGTTACCCTACTACTTAATTCCTATGATGTACAATGGATTAGTTCCTTTGTGTAGTTTGACACCTGAATCGAATCATCTTTTTCACAAATGACTTGTCCAGAGCTTTCCAGAGCTTAAGTCAGAGTTACATTGTATTTGAAAATGTCAAAATAATCAGCTTTTGTTGGAACCAATAGCATTTTGATTTACATGTAGTAAATCCTTTAGCGATCTTAAAAAGTGAAAAATATCAAACAGATCTGGGAAAACCTTTAAAATTTTGGTCTGTGCAAAAGGTTTATTGACTAGACTTTTGGTCATCGCTCCAATCCTCAGATATGCTCTGATGAAGATTTCATTGACTAAAGCTTAACCAATAGATTTGCATTGCAAGCTGAGGTTTTGCTTTTGGGGATTGCCTGGCTTTTAAATTATTTTCAAGATTTGGTGTCTTCATGCATTCAAGCATGTTGTTTAGACACGGCTTGAGCTTTATGTCAGCGGATGAATTGGAAAGATTTGAAAAGCACAAGAAGATGCAATTTGGTATTTCACTCACCCCTAATGGATTTGTGTTGAGAAAAGGTGGCATTCCTGGGCCTCGATCAAACCAGCCTGCAGAACATTTCTGTCATTCAACTGTGGCAAATTATTAAATTCCACCTTTGAGTCGCTGATGTTCAAGTTTCAGTGTGGACATTTTGAGGTCACATTCCATTGTCAAAGCCCAGAGGAGTGCTGGGAAATGTATGACGCTTTTACGATCCAAATCTTGTCCTAAGGTAGACTTGAATTTCTATTTATGGATGTAAAAGAGAGAGAATGAATATTTTTGACAGTGCTTTGGGAATGTCCAAGTCTGTCCATCTCAAACTTGATTCATTTTAGATGTATTTTTGTGACTTTGTGCAGCATTTAGATTTTAAAGATATTTTCTTGAATTTTGAATATAATGTGTTTTCTCAGTGTAATCATGAGGCATTCTCATACTGGCTATTTATTTAGTTTCACTTTAGAACTGTTTACATTTCATTTGTTGTAAAATGTCAAATGATAATTTTCAAATCTTTCTTAGGCACTGCCATAGCAACTCTTTCCCCGGGAACCACAGGTTGTGCTTCCCCTGGACTTGGCTGCCCAGGTAGGAAAAAATATCCTAATTATAACTTTTCTTGCTGAACACATTCCTCAGAACATTTTTTACTAGATAATTACTTGACCCATTATAAACAAATATTGTCTCATCAAAGTCTTTACCTTTTTGACTCATTTATGACTGATTAACATTATTCCTTTGTCTCTTAATTTCATTGCTAGTTTTAACATGAAAGAGTTTAACATACAACCATTTTCCATGAAAATTATTTGTAATACTTAATTGGCAAGTCTTAGTACTTGCGTAAGCATGACAAATAAAAACAGCTTGCCTTCCGCTCATTAAGACACCCTTGAACCGAATTGGTGGCCAGTAAACGTCTATCATCATCTGGGAGCCATGAGAATCCTCAGGCCTCCTGTCCATAGTAATGGCCATTAAAGGTCATTGTCCCATGCTTCTTTCCCACTGATCTACTGAAATTTCATTGCATAATATTCATTCCCATGAAGTACAAAAATGGCATATTCATGCCTGGAGATTTGACAGTCTTTCAATAAAGTTAGTCTTCTGATTGAGAAATAAACTTTAATCAACATCACTCGTCACTGAACTATTATTGTCGTCATAATTTTTTTAATGTATCATGTTTGCAGAAGCAACCTATCATGGAGATAAAATATCTTTGCACAGAAATTCATATCAGTGCATATAGAATCATTGGTAACTTCTATATAATTTCCTTCTTGAAATTTCACAATGATTAATTACATATAACTGGCTGTCATATCTGACGGGAAAAAATCATTAAAAAAGGATGAACTGACTGTATGTATTTCTGAGGATACACAAGGTAGAATTTGACCTATTTGGTGTTTATAGAAAATGACTAGAAATTTATGAGAAGGAAACATTTTCCTTTTCATTCGCATGTGTGACTCAGCAAGGGAAGTTAAAACAATCATCTGTTGCCCAATTTTTCTTGCCATTAAATAGTTTTAGAACATGTCATGTTTCTCATTTTTGGTTATTCTCTTTTTTTTCCATATTCATCTCACGCTATGCTTGTAATGCACACAACTGTTCATTTGCTCCACCAGTTGTTCTTGCGTTTTTGGTTTCACTCTAACCTCCATTTAATGCCAGTGTGCCCTTCTTCCATCCCTGCCACCAGCAACATTAACTGTTACCACCGCATCCATTGCCACCACTAACATGATTCCTACTAATGCAACAACCCATGGTAAGCATTCACATCTGCCTTCTTATCATTTTATGCCTGTGTTCCTTTTGTTTCATGAGGGTAATGTCTTTTGCCTAATGCAGAACAGGTGGTGGTCAACTCATTTGGCGAACATCGTTATTAGCTGCGAAAGTTTTATTAATGCTAGTGGCTGTGTTCCAGAATTTCGAATGCTTTTTTTTAAATGCTCAAAAGTAGATTTGAAAAAATTCCAATGAGAATGGTTGCTTTATGTGGTGAATTGGTTGAATCACAGCACTCTACTGATAATGTCCCTATTTTTTAATAATCATGCAAAATGGTTTTTGGTTGAAATGCTCATTTCTGTCATATTTCAGTTTACAAGTGATTTAAAAGTTAATAAACAGTATTAATTGATGCCTTAAATGACTGATGAATGGTCATTTAAGGCATGACCCCCTTCTCTTGTTAATAATGTAGTAACAATGCAGTTTGTCTAAATTTAAATATATGCCAAATGGGGCAGTTTACTTTTTATAACTGGGGATAGTTTCCTCAAAAATGAAAATTCTGTCATCATTTATTCACCCTTGTGTTGTTTAAACTATGACAAAAATTGTATTTGTTATATGCCATCTTTTTCTTCACTGATGTATTCCAAGTCAAAAATATATCTACATTTTTTAAATAATGTTATGAAGCAGATAACCCAGTAGATGTTTATTTTATCATTTTAAAGATGGATGCATGTCAGTAGAGCTCATTATCTCTGTATTTTCTTCATCAGCTCTTACTACTACTCTTTCATACACATCTACTTCTAGCATGCCTCTAACCACAACTTCTGGTAAGCACTTATCTAGGTTTCCTACTGTTTTATATTCTGTTTAATGAGGTATGATAAAAGCCCTCACTAATACATGTGCGCGGCTCTGCTTCTTTGTACCAATGCTAGCTCTACTCACACCAACTACTAGCGCTAAAACAACAACTACTGGTAAGCTAACAGTTACTGAGTAAAAGATTTAGCCATTAATATACATGCATGCTATGTTTCATATTGCCTTACTAACCAAACCTATAACATGTGTGTGCCATTATTAGCACCAACTACATCACCTTTAATTCAATCTAACCCACCACCCATCAACCCTGGTAAGACATCACTTCTACAAAAGATGTATTATCAATTCCCAGTTTTATTAGCTAAATTACTCAGTAATGTCTAGAAAATCTGCTTTTACATCCATTTGATTATACGTTTGCAAGACCTGATTATTTGAACAGATTTACGTTTATTTGATGTACTGTAAGACTAGATACATGTCAAATGTTTGTGGCATTTGGACACTTAATGTGCTGTTACCTGCAATATTTAAAAAAATAAATAAATAAAATTTTTGGATAAAATAGTTAAACATTGTTTTGGCAGATACCTTGAATTGCCCAAGAAAGATAAAAATAAACAGAAAAAATTTGCATGGCATGTATATGGACCCTGGTCTCATGTCCTCGTGCATAGCTTTACTCTATGTGTGTTCATTTACCTAAACCATTCATCAGTCATTTAATCCATTCATTCATCTGCAGCTGCTGCTACTAACTCACCTCTGTCCAACCGCAAAACCAATGGTAAGCCAAACCTGTTATCTCATGTCATAAATGGCTTGCTTGTGCTTACCAGGGGATGTCACTGCTAATTTTTCATTTGAATGTGCAGAATGGGAACTGCTAGCTTGTTTAAATGGGCACGGTAATTAAAACGATTGGTTAATTGCTCTGAAATTTTCTGGGTGCAGATGAAAGGCCTCATACCTATTTTTATGCATGTTTTGTATACTTATCGAATATTAGAATGTTCCGAATTAATTGTATAAATAAACACCATTCTAAGTCTTATTTGTCAAGTGTGTGCTGTGATTAGCTT
This sequence comes from Onychostoma macrolepis, assembly GCF_012432095.1. Classification (NCBI taxonomy): domain Eukaryota; kingdom Metazoa; phylum Chordata; class Actinopteri; order Cypriniformes; family Cyprinidae; genus Onychostoma; species Onychostoma macrolepis. The sequence goes on from NC_081174.1 coordinate 23,517,141, forward strand.
GTTTTTTTTTCTTCCAATTTGGACTTGACTTCTACCTCGTGTATGTATCTGTTAGAATCTTGAAAGCTTTTTGTATTTTTTTCAAGTCTTTAAACACTTCCCTTCGCTCTTCTCTTTCATTGCATATTCTGAAATTCCCTAAATGTGTTCAACTAAAACCTTTCCTGGCAGCCAACCAACAGTTCTCTACTGATCTCTTGCTTTTAGCAAAGCTACATTTCAAAATTAACTACCATTCTTATTCTTTTACTTTGTGCATAGCACTCTGTGTGTGTGCTCTAATATAATCTGCTTTCTTCACAGTCACCAGCAATGTGTTAATGACTGGATTATGTTTGTGCTTTATTTCAAACAGTCATTGTGCTAACTTCTATATTGTTTTTTTAGAATGGGTTTTTCTTTTCCAGGTTGTTTTTCCAGTATATTGTTCTGTTGTATGGTGTACTGTATATCTACAAAGATAAATAATAGCCTGCTCTGACCTCTTCATTTTTACCAAATCCGGGATCCTCTGCTAAATAATTGAGCTGGAGCAGAAAAAGAGAGGGCTGCATTTTTGTGGTCACTACTGCGGTTTACTCCTCGCGCTGAGACTCCGTCCACTAGCTCTCCCCCTGCTAGGCCTCTTGTTGCTCCTGCACCCCGGGGCCCCAAAACATCACTCGGCTTCATCTCCACACCCCTCATCTGGCCCGTGAGGAAGAAAGTTGAGGCTGCCGTCACTCGACCACACAAACGTCCCGCCATCCATCTGACCAAGCCGCCTGCCCAACCGGCAATAAGCATGACAAATGAATCCCACTTGCCGAAAACATCCACAGTGGCCCCCGTTGCCAAGAAAACAGACTCTACAAGCATGAGGCCAGCCTATTCCCAGGTGAAGCCTCCGTGGCAATCAGACGCTCACAATCAGAGTGAAGACTTTGAGTCTTTCCAGGTGCCATCACACAGTAATCGTAAGAACAAGCCACTAGCTCCCCAACTGGTCCTGAGCGATAGTGACAAAAACAGCACGGAGATACTTGATTACCCATCTGCTTTTGGCCCGGAGGCGTTTTTTTACGACATTGACTTGGATGATGATGTCTTCAGCTTGTTCGACTTTGATTCCACCTACTCCCTGGATGAAAGCTTGGCCACTGCCATCCCCCATAACATGTCTTTCTTAGAGGTAGAAAGTGTGCCTACTGTCAACACCACGACTTTTGGACCTATGAGACAGGCTGTTAGCAAACAGGAACATTTACACAGTCAGTCAGACCTTAGTTTACCCTGGGCTATGACAGAGCTGGCACAGGTCTCAGAGAGGCAGGAGACAGACGGCAGCTGGACACTTATCCCATCTCCCACCGTGTCTCTGGGAGGAACAGGTGTGCAAATGATCCAGCTTGAGCTCAAGAGTCTCTCTGACCAAACAGCAGCATGGCCAGAGCGGTCGCCCACACAACTTGTTGATATAAAGCTAACAAGCACTGTGCCTTGGGGCCTCTCAGAGGCAACTGCCATCGAGGACACATTTAAAGATGCGCAACACGGTCAGAAAAAGTCCACCGTCGAGCCCACAATGGTTACTCATGACCAGGTGGAAACTTTAGTAGAGGGTTATGGCAGGACAAGCTTTAGAGAACCTGAGTACAGTCTTACTGATACCAACCCTTCCTATTTTTCATCAACCTCCCAACAGAGCTCTTTCGACAATCTCCCCGATCAAACTATTTTACTCATAGAGCCTTTGGCAGCGAGCCCTCTCGTTCCGCAAGGCAGCTATTCCCTCACAACAGAGACACTTGTTATCTCCTCTCTCGCTTCTTCTCATAGTGTCGAGCCGGTGGCTGGACTGCTTATGAATTCAACCCGCAGTGCTGCCACTCTTATTGAGCCCCTGAATTCGATGCCTACTGCAGGGGTTCAAAGTGACTCCTTAATGACAGAGGCCATCAGACCGAGTCTGTTGTCTTCTTCGCCTCACACTGATGTTTTCCCATCTCTGACACCTGGCTCAGCCCAAAGTCTCTTTATCGCTGATGCCAAAAACAACGCTGACCTGGTTTTACCCTCAATGAACAATCAATTCATCCTCTCTGAAAACCCACAAGCTGTTGACTCCAGCCAATTCCCAACTCGCAGTGTTCTCACTGCGTATCCAGGCATCACGAGCGGCATTTCTACGTCAATAGTGGGCAGCCGGTCCAAATTAGATTCACCTCTGGCACTAGAGCCGTCGCGTGTAAACAGATTGCCAGAGACCCTTTTCAGAGGCTTAAGCGGGCAAGGCGATGTTAATCCTTCAGAGGCTGATCTGAGGGACTTGTCACATATGCCTCATATTTCTGTCAGCGCAAGTTCGGAATTACCATACGGTTCTGTGGTGGGCCTGACAGACGAATGGAGAGGTGCTCAGTCTTCACCGCTTAATTCAGATTCCCAAATGAAAGTGGAGAAGATAGATGTGTCGCCCACATTCAGTTTGCCCTCCCACAACATTTTTGACTTCGGCTCAGAACATGGCATGGTCGCGTCAAAATGGTCGGATTACTTCAAAGCCAATTGGGAGAGTTCCCAAATTTCATCAACTGAAATATTTCCCTCGATTTTGTTCAATTCGATAAGTAAGAATGGACCAGATGAGGCCTCACCTTATGAAACCAAATTCAGGTATCAATCAGAGACAATGGACATTTCTAACTTCATAGAACCTGGCAATGTCCTTCCTTCTCAGTCTAAAGGAGAGGTTTATCATGATGGATTTGTTATTTCTGGTGCATATGGCCGAGCAAGTCAAACCCACAAATACGTTGAAGCCACAACTACCACATGGTTTCTCAACACAACATCTTCTCTAAATGTCTCAGAAGTCTCTAAGTCATTTAACAAAAACAGCACACGTGACTCTGTTGATTCACATAGTAATTTTGCAAACGTGACCACTGTGAGCCATTCAAACACTATCCAAGACTATGAATTGTTTAGAACAGATATACACACATTTGAATCATGGTCAGCGATCGTGCCGCACACTCATGCTCCTTTGCAAATGACTATGACTGGTGCAGATCTGTCATCTCAGACCCTGCCAGACCCTGCTTTTCATCAGTTTTCCACCTTTACAAGCAGCACGCCATCAGAACTTGCCTCCGTTCCAGTCATCCAACCCTCAAAATCAATGGACATCTCAAGCAGCCACAGTGAAGACCTGCTGGACACTAAACATGTCCACTCCTCAACAACAAAGCGGCCATTTTGGGCCAAGAATGAATCAGCAAACCCCTCCAGTCATAGCCACAATGCGCTCGTTGTTCAGCCCGCCACCACAGATAGCGAGACGCATCCGTCTCTAGCTATTGATGGCCAGTCTTTTGTCCGCACAAATGGCACGATCGACACCCCAACCAACGGAGTCGGTGCAGGTTTTGGATCTGTGCATACTAGTGCCACCAATGGGACCACTACAGACCCTCATGAACTGGACCCATGTCCATGTAAAGCTCCCTTTCATATTACATGTCTGTGTGGACTTTCAACCGGGAACAGTATGTTTTCCAATAACAATCTAGACCTTAGAAAGAGAGATAGCTTCTTTTATTGCTGAATCTTGACTTTCTGAGCAAGTGATCGTAGAATGATGGTTGTTCAATTTGGGGGGAAAATCAGTCTTCTTGGTGTTAAAATTAAATTTTTTTGATTCCATGTGATTTACTAGAAGTAGTAAGATATTAACAATAGCCAGTTCTGACAATCACTGAGTTTCTACGCTCTTCATGTACTGGCAGGTACTTGCTCACTCAAATTGAGTGCATAGGTCTCTTGTAATTATCCAGATTTGTATCATTCTTCCTTCTTAGGAGACTGCTTTATTTAATTATTTATTTTACATTGAACTGTTCAGCCTTACTTTCAATCATTTTCACTCTGATGATTTTGAGAGACTACCTGGGGTGCAGAGTAAAAATACAGTGTGTCATCTAAGGAAGTTTTCTCATATTTTCAATTTGTGGAAATTTTGTGGAGTTTTTACATTTTATTATATTAGGAGTCTCCTAAGAAAGTCTTGGCATGGTGTAGTTATGCATTATAAAGTAGTCCAGCACTAACAACTCAAGATACATGAGAGCCATCTTGTGATAGAAGTGCAGCATAGCAGTAGATCTCAAAACCAGGATTTTTTTTACTGCCAGATCATCTATAATAAATTAGTTTTTACAACACTTTGGATCAGTTTGATTTAGAAGACCTATCTTAAGAACACATTTGTTTCAAAATTGCTAATGACTAAGATATATATTTTATTATTATTACATTACTACTGCTATGCAACACAGAAAAAAAGTGAATTAAGCAAAGTGTGTTTTGATTAATAACTAAAAAAGTACCATATTCTCCTTTTACAGAGGATATTTTCTACAGAATATCCCTAGTGGTTATTGATGAACAAGCAAACACCCCAGACAGGGATGCTACGAGGATGATATCTGAATGGGTACATTTATATTCGTTAATTTATATATTTGTTTTGTTTCACTGTTTTAAAACTTCAATAATGGATGTTAAGATCATTTTATTCATTTTGAATTCTTTCTAAACATGCTACTGCTTACTAATCCATTTCTGTGGTTTTTACAGCTCAATCGAACATTTCAAAACTGGACCTACAGAGTTTATGTTGAGAGTGTCAGGTAAGATTATTTTTTAACTTGAAGGTGTAAATAAACATCTCTTTACTTTATTTAATGATGATTGTTCGCAATCTCACTCTCATCCCCTTTTCAGTCTCCAACCTAACACTGTTCTCTCAAGGGCCACAACTATACGGTAAAACGTTTGCAGACTGTTACTATTTTGTCAATTAATATTTCACAATATTTCGTTTTCAGCATTTTTGATGTCTAAAAGATATGATGTGATGTTGCATTCTTCTCAGACAAACCTACATGGCTCTTCTGGTGTATAAGAATACCACTGATGCAAGTCTGGCAGAAGCAGAGATTGAGAACATATTGAGAAAAGACCCTGCAATTGGAAATGGCTTGATATTGGACAGTGTGACCGTGAACTTAATGGGTATGGCATGCTCCATGTTGTTCAATTTCAGTAGCCCTGTACTTGCAAACTGCTAAAGAAAAAAGCATTAATATCAATTCTTACAAATTATTGTGATCTCCTTTTAAAATATGATATGGTGTTTTTCTTGAACCCTGATACCTTGCAGCATCAAGCAAGCAGGTTTTAGTTGTCAAAGCCGTAATGTGATTTTAAACATATTTTCAAAAGGATTATTCATGTCTTAAGAGTAAAACTTTTTAATGAGAAAAATGAACTCAGTACACCTTTTAAGGAAAGATGGAAATTTTCAGAACCATGGCTCCTCTTTAAAGAAACATTTATAAGTGAATCCTTTTAATTTAGTTTCTGTGTTTGTTTTAACTCAGAAAACTGCCAGGCCGAGGATTTCCCATTCCACTACAGATGGCCAGAGAGCAGACCCACTGTCACCCAGTATGTCCCCTGTTTCCCTTACAAAGAGCAAAACGCATCCAGGACTTGGTGAGTAAATGCTGATAGCTTCTGATCTAGATGCAAATGGGAATGAAGCAATTACAGCCAGTAATCATATTTTAGCAGGTGTGTTCAAAAAATCTTTTTAATATTTTGCGTTTGTTTTTCCACTCTTTAGCATGATTAGCCAGTATAATTATACATCATATTGGGCCTTCCCGGACCGTGGAAACTGCACTAATATAACAAGCATTTCAGTTTCACAAGGTAGGTTCCGATCCACGTTGCACACATTACTCTGAAATCAAAACCAAATTTAATAACTCTTATTTTGAATTCGCCAGAAAATGCAATGGAAGTGGCTGTGCAGCTCGCTGACATATCCAATAATGAGCTCTCTATGGAGGAGGTGACACAGGTTGTCTTCAAGGTGAATGAGCTTGTGAACATAGCCAAAATCAACGCCACCCTGGCCAGCACTGTGGTCACTATCATCTCCAACGTCATGATCACCTCAGAGGCCGCTCAAAAGGAATCCTCAGAGACGTATGTGCTATTACCTGTACACTAGAACATGAAGAGTTTTCAGAAATTATAAAATTATATGCATTCATTTTTGGAGTTGAATACATTGAATTAAATGTCTTGACTAAACATCAAATGTTCAGTTGTCATCTGCACCCTGAAAAATAAAGGTTCCAAGAGGGGGTTTTCACAGCGATGCCATAGAAGAACCAGTTTAGGTTCCCCTTTCAGTGAACACTTCTTAAAAGAACCATTTTTTCTTAGCGTGAAGAACATTTTAATAATCTAAAAAAACTTTTTCCACTGTAAAGAACCTTTTGTGACAGGTAAAGTTTCCATGGATGGTAAAGGTTCTTTGTGGAATCATTGATGCCAATAAAGAACCTTTATTTTTAGGAGTGTTGCATCATTTTAATAATTGTCTGTTTATTGTCAGTAAGTCTAAGATTTCTTAAGCTGTATCAACTTCTGTGGAAATTTTTCCCTTTGTTTTCAGTTTTACGGTTTTAAATGGCTATATATGGTTCAATATTACATTCTCCGCACTACATATTATTTGAGAACAAAGCATTATATTTTTGTAAGACACTATATTGCCTGAATCTCTCAGAAATGTCTGTATCTTATGCATCCAAATGTTTCCAGTTTCAATGAAGGGTCTTCTTGTATGTCCAGTCTGGAAGTTTTTTTTAATCTTCTCATCTGAGCCTCTTGTTTTTGTATCGACATGATCAGAGCTCTCAAAGCAGTGGATAAACTTGTACAGAAGATTGAGTTTGATGGACCCTCACTAACCATCACATCCAAATATCTGGCTGTTGGAGTTTCTGCACTCAATGTCAGCAATTTTAATGGGACCACTTTCAGTGCGTTTATAGCCACAAACAAAATGGACCCTCAGGTAAATGTCCATCAAAAAATGTTCACCTCTCTGCTACATGTCTTTTGATGTGACATTTGACATTTCTTTATTCAAGGGCACGAGTGTTTTATTTTTGCTTGATGGGGTCTATTTCTGGTTATGCATGTATATTTGAACATGTACTGCACTCAAAATTTGCTTAAGACTTCCTCAGGAAGGCTGCCCAAACATTTTAGCTGTATTTTTGGCTGCCCAAACATTTTTGCAGTAAAGTTTTAAAGTAATCTTTAGCAATTAAAGCAGTGTAATGAGAGGTGACGTGTATGGACCATGCCCAGAGGTTGCACCCATTGATTAAGAGCCAACGTTTCCTGGAAAGCTGTGGGAGGAAAGAGCAACATTGTACAGTTTAAGAGTGACTCAGACAATGACACATTTCTCTCTTCTCAGGGCATGAGTGTCAGAATGTATATTTTTGCAAGTATTTAAGTGGATTTTCTGTATTTTTAGCATACTCAAGTTTAAATTGTTGTATTTCTGTGCCATTTTGTATGTTTATAGTTGAAGCTTAATTCAATCATTGAAACTATTTAAGGGATTTTAAAGAATAAAAAATACAAATTAGCCTACCAACAGTTTAGATTATCACCTGAAGGCCCCGTTTCAGGGAAGTCTTAAGTTAACCATTTTTATATCTTCAAGAGTGCATCATTGGTTATTCAACCCGAGTCTACCTGGAGTCATTACCACTTTATTCTGGCAGAGGGCGCAATAACCTCTTCAAATGCAGTTACACACATATAGCTCTTATACCCTTAGTACACACATTTATGTATAATATAAGTAACTTTTTCTCCACAGATTGATTTTGAGTCAGAAGCCCAGAATGCTTTGGCTGTGGTCACTCTACCTCCAACACTATTGCAGAACTTGAGTAATTCACAAAGAGTGTCAAGAATAAACTTCATGTTCTTCAGCAAGACAGGACTCTTTCAGGTAAGAATGAACCTATTTAGCTTTTTTTTATATAGTATATTTTTCTCTAAATGAAGTATTCTATGGTCCATTCTCATATTAAAATATGGCTTTATTTATTGATATTTCTGTTAATAGCACTTTGGATCATTCATGGTACGGTAATGAATCTCTGGATGTTTTCTCTGTGCTAAGTAAACTAACTTCTCAGAATAAACTGTAAATTGTGCATTAAACAGCGTAGCATACACTACCATTCAAACCTGTTTGGGGTCTGTAAGATTTTTGAAAAAGAAATGAATACTTTTATTAAGCAAGAATGTGTTAAATTGATCAAAGGTTAGTCTTTTGCACTGTTTCAGAATATTGCTATTTTAAATAAATGCTGTTCTTTTCAAATGTATTATTTAAAGAACACTGAAAAAGTATATCACAGTTTCTTAAGCACCTAATCAGTATATTAGAATTATTTCTGAAATATCATGTGACACTGAAGACTGGAATGACTGCTGAAAATTCCCGCTTTGCCATCACAGAAATAAATGTCATTTCGAATTGTATTAAAACAGAAAACAGTTCTTTTTAATTATAATAATATTTCTCAACATTACTGTTTTATTGCACTGTGATCAGAAAATGCAGCCTTGACGAGCTTATTAAAACTTATTAAAAAACTTTTTTAAAAATCATTCCCAAACATGTGAAATGTATGTCCTGAATTTTAATTAACATATGTATCTAATGATATGTTTCTTATTCCTTGAATGCATCTTTGGTCGCTTACTAATAGCTAACAAAAGTGATATATTCTGTCCATACTTACAAAAATTGAGGTGTCTAAATCTTCCTAAAACCAAGATGAGCAGCTTTGTCCTGACAATCTGTTTCATGTCTTCACAGGATCAACAAAGTAACGGCATGTCCTTGAACAGCTATGTGGTGGCTAGCAGTGTTGGCAACTTCACAATCAAAAACCTGCAGGATCCTGTCAAAATAGAGATTGCCCATCTGGAGTACCAGGTATTCAGCTTTTTTGATTTATTGAAAATGTAATGTATTACCAGTTTTGGTTTTGGTGATATATTTTTTGGAGTAATTACAGTAGCCATTCATTTTATTAGTTTAACCTTCCCGTCAATGAGGTTTCAAAGCAGTCATTTTCTTCCCAAAAATTATTTGTGCAAGCTAACTGGAACAATGGTGTCTAACACATCTTAATGTGTCTGTTTGTCCTCCAGAGAAATCCAAAGCGTCTTTGTGTGTTTTGGGATTTCAGCCTCCAAAATGAGGGTAAAATAAATAATTTATTTGGCCACTGTTAAAGCATTAAAACAGTCCCATAGGAGGCTGTACGTATAGACTTACAGCATTCATATAATATCCATTTGTCTCCATTAGATCGCACAGGGGGCTGGAACAGTGAAGGCTGCGAGGTCAGTCCGGAGTCCAACAGCAACAGGACCGTCTGCTTGTGTAATCACCTCACACACTTTGGCATTCTAATGGTGAGATTTGTGGGATTGGCAACAAAATGGCCCAACAGAGCGGTTTCATGTATTAAGCCAATATGGCAGACTGAAGCGACGTTGATGCGTCATATATGTCATCTAGAGTGGCTAACCATCCCTGAAGCGGACAGGGCCAAATAGCTGGCAAATAGCTAATTAATAGGCTTCAGTGTGATGTGGAATTGAAGCTATCATGACTTTACACGCTCATATTATTAGGTGCACTTTTTTCATGTTGCACCAGTTTGTCATTTAAATGTAGCATTATACAAAACATGCCAGTGGCATTGTTTTATTCACAGGTATAATAAAACAGCAATCATTTTATCTATTAATGTCTTTGTATATAATTTGTTTGAGGAAATATATCCTTATCTATGACCTAGTTTTTCCATAGTTCAAGAATTATCACTATAACTAAACACTGATGAGACACCAATGCCATTATTGATTAACCTCACTTTTGTCTTTTAGGACATCTCTGGAGCTTCTGCACAGATAGATGAGAAGAACAACAGGGTTCTCACCTTCATTACCTACATTGGCTGTGGCATTTCAGCCATTTTTTCCGCAGCAACACTTCTCACCTACATCGCATTTGAGTGAGTGTCCTTCAGCATCTGACTAGAGAAGAATAATATTGCATCTTTGATCTATGCCTCTTCGTAATGGAAAAATGTTACAGCTAGTTAAGTTTTCTTACCCACATTTTTAAACATGTTTTTTAATGACAGGTTGTGAAATAATACATTTGGCTCTCCATTAACAGCTATTAAAATTCAGATGTTTTCGCCCAACTCAATGTCCAGTTTAGGCTGCACCCTTCCTTGTTACTTGCATCCAATGATTCTGATTTGGAAAAAAAAAAAAACTTATTTTCAGCAAGGACATATTAAATTGATCAAAAGTGAAAGTAAAGATTTACATTGTTACAAAAAAACGTCTGTTTCCAAAAAAAACGCTGTTCTTTTGAACGTGAACATCAAAGAATCCTAGAAAATTGTTTGCATGATTTCCACAAAAATATTAAGCATCACAACTATTTTCAGCTTCGATAATAATAATAATAACTGTTTCTTGAGCACCAAATCAGCATTTTAGAATGATTTCTGAAGTATCATGTAACACTAAAACCTGGAGTAATGGCTGATGAAAGTTTTGCTTTGTCATACCAAGAATAGAAAAAGTATTTTAAATTGCAATAAATATTTCAGAATATTGCTGTTTTACTGTATTTTTGAACAATTAAATGCAGTGAGCATGTTTCCTTTGAAAAAGATTCAGAACTTCAGAATGATGGTGTAAATGGCTAAAGGTGCGACGGAATTGGAAAGACTCATTGTTTTCTTTGAAATACATCTATAGGAAGCTGCGGCGAGACTATCCCTCTAAGATCCTGATGAATCTCAGCACATCACTGCTCTTCCTCAACATGGTGTTTCTTCTGGATGGCTGGTTGGCCTCATACGACATTGAGGGATTGTGTGTGACAGTGGCTGTTTTTCTGCACTTTTTCCTTCTCACTTCCTTCACCTGGATGGGCTTAGAATCCATCCACATGTACATTGCCTTGGTCAAGGTCTTCAACACCTACATACGGCGATACATCCTCAAGTTTTGCCTGGTGGGATGGGGTAAGTGCTACACTAAGTCGTTTTTCCTTTTGATAGTTGTTTGCCAGGGATTTTTTTTGTATCCAGTGTTCAATATAGTATAAGATCATTCTGAAGAAGTGTTGAACATAATATTAAGAAGATCTGACTGTGTTTTCAGGTGTCCCTGCTTCAATTGTTGGCATTGTGTTGGCTGTGGGCAAAAATTCTTACGGAAAAAACTATTATGGAAAAGGAGAGAATGGACAGGGCACAGAATTGTAAGTTTGGTCAAACTGACCATTATTTTATATCTGTGAAAGAAGTAGCATATTTTAGTTTCTCCTTCTCATTCTGTTGGCTTTCCCGGTCTTTCCTTCTGTAGCTGTTGGATTCATAGTCCGGTGGTATTCTACGTGACATGCGTGGGCTACTTTTCCATGATCTTCCTGATGAATGTTGCCATGTTCATCGTGGTCATGATCCAGATCTGCGGGCGTAACGGCAAGCGCAGCAACCGAACACTTCGAGAGGAGATCTTACGTAACCTGCGCAGTGTGGTCAGCCTGACTTTCTTGCTGGGCATGACCTGGGGCTTTGCTTTTTTTGCCTGGGGTCCAGTCAGCCTGGCCTTCATGTACCTCTTCTCCATTTTGAACTCTCTACAAGGTTGGTTTATATCATTATATTTTCACTATCCTGTACATTTAAAGACTCCATGGAATCAGGTGATGCTGGTCATGATATCTTTCATGTTATGCGTTTCCTATTTTTACATAAAGTATTTTTACCTTCTTTAATACGTATAAATACGTATGTCAAAAGTGAATTTTGTTGGCATTTAAAAACCTTATTTGTTGTAAATACCTGGAAAAATCTTTTTACATTTTTTTATTTTAAACTTACCTTTTATTACTTTAAACTTAATTTTGCCTTTAGAATTAATAACATTAAAAAGCTGCTTACAGTAGCGCCACATTCTGCCGAAACCCGGGATCGAACCAGGGACCTTTAGATCTTCAGTCTAACGCTCTCCCAACTGAGCTATTTCGGCCAGTAGGGGTCTCGTGTGTAATTATGCACTTCTGTATGCGATCCGCTAGAGGTCGTGTTGATATTGTTGGTCTATTAAACGTGAAATAAGACTACTCATTTGAAAATAGCTTGTGGGTTTGTAATCAGAAAAGATTAAGGAGTGTAATTTGTTTTTTCAACAGGATTATTCATATTTGTGTTCCATTGTGCCCTGAAAGAAAATGTACAGAAGCAATGGAGGAGGTACTTGTGCTGTGGAAAGTTCCGCTTGGCAGATAACTCAGGTAAAATTAGTTAGTATTACTGATACCTTAAATGAGTTATGTTTTTTGGGGGATTTTCTGGTCAACTACCATGTGTCGGAGTACTATACAGAGGAAGTATCATATATTCAATCACATTCCATGAAGTAAAGCCCACATAATTTAGTGCTTATACTTTTTTTCATTTTTTGCCTCATTTTTTATATCATTTCTGTTTCATAGGCATATTGGACTGTGCTGTGACTACATCTTTAGGTGCTGAATTCCTGAGACTTTTGTTGCACTCAGAATGTGTGTTTCAGTAAAGCCCAGCTTTGGAGACTTTTTTCCCTCAAGTATCACAGAACTATTGTTAATAAAATTTAGGACCATGAGAAGCCTTAGCTGGGCTTTACTTACAGTTAAATCTGATAAAATGAAATGTGAAGTAGCCTATTTTTCGAATGCCAGTCCCGTACAACTTTCCTTTAGAAAGTTGTCTTGTCTTGTATTTAAGATGGAAACTTCCTGGGTTTGTCTTGTGCTGTATCTTTATGCATGGGGTTCATCTGTCTTAACTGGTATGTATGAATAACATTTGACCATATTTTGCAGACTGGAGTAAGACTGCCACTAATAATACCAAGAAAGTGAGTTCCGATAACCTGGGAAAATCCCTCTCCTCCAGTTCGTTTGGCTCCACTACAGCCAACTGGACGTCTAAAGCCAAAGCCACACTAAACCCCTTTGCCAGGCACAGTAATACAGGTAAGCATAAAAGTAATGATGTGGATTGCATAGGCCACAATTGTTGGTTTACATTAACCCTTTGTTGCATGAACTATTACATTAAAACAAGGGTAAAAACACAACTGTCAATACATAAGTGAAATATGTCAATTATTTTTTAACTAATAACCTACAAAAAAAAGGTTATATAATTAATAAATAGGTCAACTGAACTCAAATATGCTCATAATAGACAAAAATATATTTATTATTACATATATTTTGCTGAGCATCAAATAAGAATTAGAATGAGTTTTATAGTGTAATAAAAATAGAAAATATATTTTAAATTGTAATATTATTTCACAATATTGCTTCACAATTTTTACTTTTAATTCAAATAAATGCTGCCTTAGTAAGCATAAGAGATTCAATTGAAAAACATCTCACCAACCCCAAACTTTTGACCAGTAGTGTATATGAATGATTAAAAATAGCCTTTAAAGATCTGTCCACTTTAACAAACATCATGCATCAAAGGGTTAGGATTAAAACGGGTATTTGATACCAAAAATAGAGCTTGAAAACATTTCGTTAGCATGTTCTACGTAATGCTTTGCTTTGATGTGTAATGTTTGTAAGGATTTTGTACTATTTTTAGTAAGGATATTGCCCTTCATGCCTTGTGTTTCATTTTGTGCCTTGCTCTACTGTGTTACTTTTTGTGTGACTGTACGTCTGGACTTAGTGGTGCTGTGTGTCTGTATTTATGTTTGTGGTATAGATAGTACCCTGCAATAATGCCATGGAGAGACTTCCTGAGGTAAAACCACGCAAGCCAGCTTGAGTTCACACTGCTTTCCTCTATTCATGTGATCAGCTTCCCCTTTTGGGATAGACTGAATTCAATCCAGCGGCCCTAGACGTAATACCTAGTCTAACTCACTCCTAACACATAAATGCTTCTATTTGACCCTTAATATGACATTACCTTTTTGGAAACATTAGGCATCTGTTGTGATGTTTTATGGTGGAATAGTTGCCTGTTGGATTGAATCCAAGTTGTGGAGTGACATTCAAGAACTAGAAAGCACACTGCTGCTGGTTGTCATTGTCAGTTAAATAGCAAATAAAGTTGCTAGCACAATGGTGCAATACCAGGAAACACCTCAACCCGAATAAATATATAAATATGCTAAAGACTTGACTCCCACCCAGTCTTTCAATAGACATTGACAAGCTTTAGTGTCTTTTAGGAGTTCTGAATGTCATTTGCACTCTGTTTGAGACTAATGTTTCTCACGGTGGGCTGTTTTTTTTTTGTTGTTGTTTTTTTGTCTCCTTTGTTTTGTTCTTTTTTCGTTTGGTAGTGTTAATGTTCCCACAGGAGAAAATACCCAGCTTGCACTGCTGACACTAAAATGTTTAAAACCATACACAGTAAACACTTCATCCCCACAGCAGGATCACTCTACATGCTGGCCATGCAGAGGATAGATTATATGCACTTGACGCTAATAATGCACTTAACATCAGAGTTTTGTCATTGTGAAATTCTGAGACATTTAGAATTTAGGAGTAGTAGACTTGTTATGTTTGCATATATGCTGAGATGAAGGGAATACTGTGCTGTTACACTGAATTGAGTGAAATTGCATAATTTATCTAAAAATAAGTTCACATAGTATAGCTCACTCTATTATGTATTTTTTTTTAGTGCTGTCAAACGATTAATTGCGATTAATCACATCCAAAATAAAAGTTTTTGTTTACATAATATATGTTTGTGTACTGTGTATATTTATTATTTATATATAAATGCATATATATATGCATATATATATTTAAGAAAATTATGTTATGTTTATATATGAAGTATATTTATGTATAATATAAATTATGTGAATATAAATATATACATGTAAATATTTTCAAAATATATACTATACGTGTGTGTTTATATATACATAATAAATATACACAGTACAGATATATTATGTAAACAAACACTTATTTTGGATGCGATTAATCACTTTTTTTTTTAATTAACAGTACAATGAATTACAATTGATTATTCTTTCTTTCTAGTGAAAGAAATTAAATTAATCAAAGTACATTAAAGAATTTAGATTTCTATAATATTTCACTTTTTCTATTTTTATTTTTGTTGATATTTTATTTATTAATTTTCTAGATTTTTGTCATTATTACTGTACACATTATGTATTATGAAACAATCTTTGCTATTATATTGACACCCTTTGTTTTTCTATTTAATGAAGAAATTAAATTAATTTGAATAATTTAAAATTTTTCCAATTTATAATTTTTTTTTTCTTTCTTTTTTTACTGTTATATTCTTGCACCTCCTAAAGGAAAATTTGATTTCCCAAATCCAGTAATGGAAGGATTTTATGTACTTGACCAATTATAACTGACATTATTAATTGATTTTTATTTATTTATTAATTTTTGACTGATTTTACACAATATGTGTATTGTGAAGTAATATTTACTCTTATACTGAGACCTTTTTCTGTTTTTAGCTATGTAAATGACCTCATCAAAATCAAATAATGACTTTTCTAACATAAGTCTGGGTTGAAATGCCAAAAGTGTTCAACAATTTTTGTGTTATTCTGCAGTTTAGCAGCTTTCTGAAGCCTCATAATAGAGCATAATACAGTGTTCAATTTATTGCACATTAAAAAGCAATAAATAAATAAAATAGAGCTATAGAAGGGGACTGAAGGTGCATGTGTGCATTGGAATGTTTTGCCTAAGAATGCACAAAGGCATGGAAATTCATCAGAATGGCATGAACAAATAATGACTCACCCTTTATATAGTTGAATGAATTGGAAACTAATATGATCAAACTGTCAAAGCGTTGACAAAACAGTCCTGTTTCTTTTGAAGCAGCCAATACTGTGTTTAAAAAAATAGTTTTGCCATTTGTCATCGTCACCTTGTATGCAAGCGTGTAGATACTTTGGCATCAATACTTGCTTTTCCTACTATGTAAGTATATTCCCTCAGTCCTTCAATCAACCACTGTGGCATATTTGCAGGTAAAAGTTTCTCCAATCAGAGCAGTCCCAAATGCAGCCCTTCTGACGGAGAGGCTTCCTCGTCCATCCTCCCCGTCCACCAGGTCCTGGACAAGGTAAAGGGCTACTGCTCCGTGCGCTCGGACAACTTCTACAAAAACATTATCATGTCAGACAGCTTTAGCAACAGCACTAAATTCTAGTGAGAGGAGGCTGAGACGGAGGCCCGTTCTGTCCCACAGACTTACCTTGTTTGTAAAGACTACGCTACATATTGAGTTAACCCTCCAAGCCCTTCCACCCTTCCCTCGACTGGAGTAGAGAAACACATAACCCTGTAGAGAGGGCAAGCTATGAAAGTGTGGATTTGACATACTGTGATATTCAGCTTATACTGACTATGTGATCTGTAAATATTCATAATATATTTTACTATTTGTGCTTTTTCTAATTTCGGTTTTGCATAATTTTTTTGCACATTACTTTGGTTTTTGTTTTTGTATATATAAATGCATAATTGCTTGCTGCAGCAGAAAAAAATGGGACCAATTTACAACCAAAGACTGGCTGGCAAACATGAGGAGTACTAGTTAGTTCCTCAGTTCGGGACTGAAAGAACAAGTACGGTTGGAGCTTGAATTTTCATGCTTGTGAATTTTGCCTTGATTTAGCTTTCTTTACCTTACGTACATTTTCAATGTAAATTAGTGAACCTTTAATACTTCTATTTTGTCATTATTTAAATGCTCTCTATATTAGTCTTCACATGATCTACTACTGATTAACATGTTACAGAAAATGTTAGGGTTTTTTTTACAGTGTGTTCATTGTTCAGTTGTTTCAGTGCATGCAGTTTCATAAAACTGCTCTAATAGAAGGGCAGGACATCAAGATCAGTTCTTTTGCTATTTGATGATATAATGGAAAACAACAGCTAGGCTATACACCAAATCTAACACTTTCAGATCTTCCTATTGCTGTAGTTTAATGACTGTTTTGACTTGGTATTTATTTTAAATGCTTTTAAGAGATTTCTATGCTTCATTCAAGAAAATGTCAGCAGAGGAAATGCTTACTGAGGGCTGTTCAGTTTGCTCTGGTCATCAGTGTAGATCATCGTTGTATAGTGGTAATGGATGCTTTATGAAAATGTGACATCCTGCATATTAAATGCACTTAAAACAGATCTTGTCATTCTTATTTGTTTGAATAGTAAACATTTTCTGTTTATGCTGAAAAATCTGAAATACTAGGGATGCCTTAGAAATGTTGTGTCTGTATATCCTAACAAGCTAATTATGTTCTACTAAAACTGAACGTTTTACTACTAACATTCTCATGAAGTTATAAAACTGTTATTTTTAAATGTTCTCTGAACATCCGGTTCATTTTTTTTTTTTTTTAAGAGAATGTTCTGTATGTTAATTTTAAGTTATTTAAAAAAAAAAAAAAACTTACTGCATTTTCTTGGAATGTTATTGTATGGTTGCAAAAAAAACTAAAAAGAACGTTCATAGAACATTATTATTTGATTCACAAATAATTAAATAAATTAAAATAACCAAGCAAGAACCAAATAGCAATGTTAGGGGAACATTCTGTGGTTGCTGGGCTGTTAAAGGTCTAAATGTGCTGTGCATATAATGTAGAGCAAAACTTTTGGAAATCTAATTTTCTGTTAAAACATGTTTCCTGTTTGTTTGATATGTTCACAAAGTTAACTTCCATAACAATATTAAAAAGGTGACCCAGTTAAATATCATGATAAATTAAAGGGATATTTCACCCAAAATTGAAAATTCTGTCATTAATTACTCACCCTCATGTCGTTCCAAACCACTAAGACCTTCATTCATCTTTGGAACACAAATTAAGATTTTTTTTGATGAAATCCGAGAGTTTTCTGACCCTGCATAGAAAGCAATGCAACTACCACATTCAAGGCCCAGAAAGGTAGTAAGGACATCATTAAAATAGTCCATGTGACATCAGTGGTTCAACCTTAATTTTATGAAGCTACAAGAATACTTTTTGTGCAAAAAGAAAACAAAGATAACTTTTTTTTTTCAACAATTTCTTCTCTACCATGTCAGTCTTCGACACAAGTTCACAAGAGTATCACGACACATGTGTGGCGCTGCTGTTGCAGGAGCCCACGTTTTGACAAAACAACCCAGATGCACAGTGCATATTTTTTTCTTTGCGCACAAAAAGTATTCTCGTAGCTTCATAAAATTAAGGTTGAATCACTGATGTCACATGGACTATTTTAACGATGTCTGTACTACCTTTCTGGGACTTGAACGTGGTAGTCGCGTTGCTCTCTATGCAGGGTCAGAAAGCTCTTGGATTTCATTATAAATATCTTAATTTGTGTTCTAAATATGAACAAAGGCCTTACGGGTTTGGAACGACATGCGGGTGAGTAATTAATGACAGAATTTTCATTTTTGGGTAAACTATCCCTTTAAGATTTATATGCAGTATGTGATGCAGCCGTATCTTGATCATCTTAATGATCTGTTTTTAGCTGACTTTTAATCATTTGTTGGGTTTTTTCAGGGTGTTTCCCAGAACCTAACAATGTGGTTAGTGGCTGGCTCGATGCGTCTGACTGAAACAGGGGGGACAGGAATAGAGAGTGTTTGTTCCTTTGTCCCGGTAGTAAATGAGAGCACCACAAATTCCTTCCAGAAGTTTCTTGTGAAAGGCTTCCTGTGAGGTAAACCAGCATTCCTGATGATGCCAAAAATGAATGGAGATAAATAGCCAGCCTTATATAAAGATGTAGGCCCACTACTATTCACCTTAACTGCATGGTTGATCCTTCAATATGTGATCACTCAGAAACCAGACCAACCAACAATATTGGTTTACACCAGAAAGGCTTTACACATCACCTCATGGAAAACAACAACAGCAAAAGAAAGAGCGAGTGCAGCTATTCAGAAAATTGCTAGCCTCTAGCACTGTGGAAACATTTAGCTTTGCCATTACCCTCTCCCATGATGAGACTCCTGTTTGATCTCTGGGCACAATGACAGTTTTATCGGTTTCTCTCACACTATTCCTCTCTGAAGTTTTTTTCTTTCTTTTCTTTTCTTTTCCCCTTAACTTCCACTTTTTCTGTACATATTTAACTATTTATAAAGAAAGTCGATACCGAAACCAAAATTATATACTTCAGCCATATTCCATTATATGGGGGAAAAAATGTTCACAGATGACTAGGTTTTTGTTTATTTTATTATTTGCCTTTTCACATTACAATAAATATTCAGTTCATTCATTAGATTACAAATCGTTCCAATTGTCTTGAGAAGTCATATTATATCCACTAATAAATTTTAACTGCTTTTCTGAGCAGTAGAGAGGTATTTATTGTTATTATTTTTATTATTATTCCAAGGCTAAAAATAAAACTCAAATCTTCAATCTTTCTTTTGACAATGTCCTCTTTCTAAACAAAAATCTTTTCCCAAGGCCAACTTATATGTTTAATGTCAAACATAAAGTGCCCATAAGCCGCTATTGCTCTCAATAAATATCCAAATGTACTCACTATAAGGAAACAAAATTGGAAACATCAAACAATATATATTACACGTCAATAAGAAACAATACGGTTTTACAGTATTCTACAAAATACTGACAGATAATATACAGTATCACTCCTGTACTGTCACTATTGAGATGCTAGCATTTCATGACAAGCCAAAGTAATAGAAATGATGTCTAATACTGTACTTCGTAAACCATTCACAGCACACATGTTCAGACGTATGGCCAGGCTTGCTGCCCAAATAGTAATAATATACAGCATGTTACTACATAGCTTTTTTCATTTCTCTCAGGTTGTTTGTGTTGGTTTGTGATTCCTCAGTCTCCGGGGGAATCTAGACTTGTATCGTTCTTTGTAGTTTCTAGGATGGTACCTTCTGACTGAGGCATTTTCATCTCTGCAAAAGATACCAAGTAGTGTATCAGTAAAATATAATAAAACTGTCGCAATGTGTGTCAAATGCAGTGAAATTAGTAATGACACTCACTCTTGCTGGAGATCCAAGTAAGAGCAAAACCGCACACACTTTTTATCTCTCTTGTCTGTGCACTGGCATCGTTCCACATCTCGTCTTAGACGCATCTGGAGTGAACCCACACCGTAGGGAATGACCTGACTGAGAGAGAACAGTGGATATTTTATGAAACCTTTCAATTTTTAATATGGATTTTAATGATCAAATTTAACAAATAAAAACTGAAAGCCTTGTGATTCTTTGAATTAGCATTTTGACAAGGTGTGTGGATTCCTGTTTGTTTCAAATATAAAAGACTTCACACTTGTTTCACTTCCCAAGAGCCAGACTCTCAAACTTTGGTTTCTGGGTTGTTTTTCACCAAAGGCAGTCTGCCTGTCCTCGGGTCTCTATGCGTGGGCCACATTAATGAGACCACACACTTAAATACAACCAGACACGTGCTTGCAGAGCGCACAGGTTACCAGCATCAGTCCCCCATAGATCTCAAATCTCTCTTTACCAAAATGTGCTGTTCAAAGACATTCACAAATCAATGTTTGATGTACCTGGGCGTATCGACCCATACGATTCCTATGTGGCAAAAGTACACACATTCTTTGTCCTTCAGGTTTTCACAGGAGCAGCGTCTTTCACGACGGTGAGTTTGTGGAGTAGCATTTACAGATGGACTTCTGTTTGCATGGGACCCTGGGACTGACAGATACAAAGAAAATAACTTTAAACAACAGGTAACAACAACAACAACAAAAACTATCAAATTAAGTAAAGACAATGTTACAAAAGATTTCTATTTCAAATTAAATGTTCTGTTCTGTTCATTAAAGAATCCTAAAACTTTCATTGTAATAAGAAATGTTTTTGTGCACCAAATCAATATGTTATACATATTCACATGACCCTGAAGACTGGAATAATTGCTGCTGAAAATTCAGCTTTTCCATCACTGGAATAAATTACATTATAAAATATATTAAAACAGAAAACATCTATTTCAAATTGTAATAATGTTTCACAATTTTTACTGTATTTTTGATCAAATAATAATCTTTATAGTTGCAGTAAAAACAAATGGGGTAACTCTATGAATGCAGCCCTCGGAAAGCTTAATTATAGCAATTCACAGATCCCCATTTTCAGCCTAAGCCTAAGACTTTTTGCTTTGATGTGTTACACCTGAAACAAATCCTCAAAATTTGTCAAAATATTAGTCTTCACTTGATGATTTGAGACATAACATGTCTAAGCTGTTGCTGCTGTCTAAACAATTCAGCACTGTTGTGTCTTCGATGGCTTTGTTTTAATCCTGAAGATTCCCGTACAAATCCTGTTTTCATGAAGCTTTGATCTCATAGGTTATCATTTCAGAAGTGAATTGCCATGCAACAGTATTAATAATGTTCGAATCATGTTGACAAAAGAAGAAAAACTAAAAACAAAATGTCTTATGGTTGAGCTTCATTAAGGTTGCGGTGAATAAAAAGCCAAGCGGACCATGTGGACCATGTTTAAAGAAGACAGCAAATACGAATCTGTGGCCAACCACATTTTATGCCTCTAGGATTCCAGCAGCACGTGTAAATGCTACAAAGCAAACCACCACTACAGCTTCCGATGGTTGGGGTTTTAAAAGTTGAATCAAAAACAGATCTCGCGCTCATCTGCAACATGGTAACTCTTCAACAGACAAACAGATCTCAAAGCAAAAAAGAAAGACAAAAGAACAAGTATGATGGTATTTACATCAGGATAAATTCTTTTATGAAGCAAGATGGATGAACTAAGACTGCAAGAGGTCTTTGAGTTTTGTTCAGGATACATGGAAGAGGGGTATTAACAGGACCCCAGTAACCGGAATGACTTCTAAGGTGCTCAGTCAAGCAAACAGGGCCTGAGGCTGTAAGGCTTTATAGAAAAGGATGAAATTGCATGCCCAGGTCTGGTGGAAAGTGATCTGGGAGTGATCACAGTAATCCATCACTATAACAAGGCTATGGGGGTCTAACCATAGAGGTTCGATGTGGAATACACAACAGTTGTTCTGACTTGGCTGGAAATCAGTTGTCATCCACATCCTGAAGGCGTCAGCTGAGGTTACCCGGTGAAGCATTGGGGTTAGTTTTCATATATCAGGTCAGAATAATTAATCACAGTGAGTAGCTGAGATGTGGAACTTGGATTTTGTGACATAGGAATGTCTGCTTAAAATGCCTGACATAATTCACATACAACTGACTTTATACCATCCTACCCAAAACCATGAGAAAGACGATCAGGAAATGTTTTCTTCATCCCTGTAATATTTTATCAGGCTAGACTTCACTAGTTCGATACTAGATGGTATGACTGGAATGATGCTAAGGCGAGTTCTGTAGCACCTCTCAGGACAATTTGTTTTCCCAAGAAAAATTTAATTTTGTGACTCGTGCCCTGAAGAAAGAGAGGACTGCCAAGGTGGATCAGCATAGAATTGTAAAAGACAAGCAAGGGATTACGTAAAATCATAACCACCAACAGTGAACCAGACCTCACTCAAAGAAGCAGCAACACTTTTCCTGTTGTTAGCATTAACATGTTAGCAAAACAATGTAAACCTTTACTAATCCCAAGTCGTTTGACTGCTGTTATTAAAATTCAAAGCTGTGATCATTTCTGTCCTGTAGGAGACTGGTCTTGAAACTCGAAACTACTGAGGAAAATGCTCAAGTATTCCCAGCAATTAACTGCAATAACAATACATTGCTATACAGTATATTATCCTAGCCTAATATCCTAGTGTTTTGCACTGCATACCTATACATCCAATGCTGAAACTAAAGAGCTCAACAACAAACCTTTCTGTTATGTTAATTTGTGAGCCAACTTGCAACCATGTCAATTGATTCAAGAAGATTTCCAAAGTGTCTGAGATTTCTCATTGCTTGAAATGTTTACAGAGACAGCTTGCTCT
Organism: Onychostoma macrolepis; assembly: GCF_012432095.1. Taxonomy (NCBI): domain Eukaryota; kingdom Metazoa; phylum Chordata; class Actinopteri; order Cypriniformes; family Cyprinidae; genus Onychostoma; species Onychostoma macrolepis. Next base: position 23,540,139 of record NC_081174.1, read on the forward strand.
GGCTATGAACTCTGCATGCTATTAAAATTAAGCCTACCCACAGAACAAAAGCTAGACCATTCTGAGGCAACTGTCGCTGCTTTTGCACCACCATGAAGGAAGTTATATGTTCTGTGGTCCATAGAAGTGGTAGATGGCCTACACATGGGGAGTTTACACACTTACATGCTCAAATGGCTTAAGCAACATTTTATACCACATTTAACCCTAATTCAACAGTTCAGTCTACAATTGTACAACTAACTGCATATTTGGACTGGCGTTATGAACAAAAAAAATTTATAATAGAAATCTATCAAAAAATATTGAACTCACATTTTTGATAGATTTCTGTTAGTTAGTTTTTTTCCCCCATAACACCAGTCACAATCAAATAAAATATTTTGTGTCAAAGTATTTCTGTCAGAATTTACACCAAACTTTTATGAATTTTATGTCTTCTGTGAACCACAAAAGAAGATATTTTTTAAGAATATTGGTAACCAAACCATTTCTCAAAAAAATCTTCTTTTATGTTCCATAGAGGAAAGAAAGTCATACAGGCATGGATCAATATGAGGGTGAGTAAATGTTTTTCTTTAAGCATTAACAGTAAATAGTTCATCCCTTTAAATTACAAGAATATATATCTGGTCTGAAAATACAGTTCACATGCAAAGAACAAACCAGAGAGAATCTGATAATGAAATTTTAACAGAGTTGGCTTTTGCTGGATAAAATCTTATGTAAACCAGATTAACATTTTTTTTTTTTTCAGATAGAAAAATATTCACATAGTAGTTCAAGATTTGAACAGAAAGCTGAAATTATATATATATATATATATATATATATATATATATATATATATATATGTATATATATAAGAAAGATGATAGTCATTTACCTTGTTGTTCCAATATGAAAACAACCACACTTATTAAGAGTAAGAAGGAAAAATCCATAATGCTTCTTTCCAAAGATGCTCAGTATATTAATTGGCAAGCCTGTCTCCTGGATGTCTATCCACAGGAAGAGAGGAAAGTTGTGAGGGGAAAGAGAGCAGGTTGTGGAGTTTCTCAGAAACTTCTGTGACTCTCTAGACACCTCCAGCCTACCACACCCTCCTCCCCCCATCTCCCTCTTTGGATCAGCCTGCCAAGCTGTTCTTCACTATGCTAAGAACAGGTGTTTGACAAGACTCATTGTATGTGAGTGTCAGTGGGAGAGAGAGAGGGAGAGATTGCACTCTTTGTTTGGATAGATGCTCTAAATCTAGAGGAAACATTTGTGAAAGAAGGTATCTCAACATTGTCTGTTTCCATCAAGTGCTTCCAACACTGTCAGAGGTGCATCACAGATTATAAACCGATGGACTGAGTTCCACTTCATGGGTGAGCTGGCATCTCATGGGAATTCTTGCGCACTCTTGTTTTTTCCTTCCTGATGCTATGTTAGGAATGGAGGCTTGAAGAACAAAGTCAAAACTACAGCCTGGAGAGGAAACCCTTCTTTTTCAAAGTAGAAAACCTAGACAGACCAGGTCTTTTTCCCAAGCCAAGGGAAGCCCATTGTGGTAAACCTCCATCTTAATTAAAACAATAAAAAGCCAATTGAAACATCTCAATATAAGCATCTGCTCGCCAGACTCTTTTAACTGTGGAGGGTTCCTCTAACTGGTTCAGAAACAGTTCTTGCTCTCATTTTTGGAAGTTTCTTCCATAATCATTTCAAATTTGTTGAAAATTCGTGTGACACGAGCTCCACCGCACAAACAGGCTATAGGACATATGAACTGTGGCGTGAAAGTTGTTGAGAATGGTCCTCAATGGGGCTTGTCATTTAATCACAAGGGGGGCAAAGTGATGTATTCTATGCAGCACCACAGGGGTTGGGTTATTTTTTCCCACCCATAGTTCTATTTAGCTCACTTTTTGACTTCTCATTAGTCCAGATTAGGCTTAGTTTTGCATTCAGGAGAGATAATTAAAGGCTGGGCACAACACAAAACAACATATTTGGTCACAGAGCCCCTGGCTACAGCAATTAGATCTGTGAGGTGAGGTGCTGTGGAGGAGGAAGGAGAACTTCAGAGCTCCAAACGGCTTCTTCCTGCAGCTGTGGGAGAGACATAATTAACAGTTTGACACACTGTCTGAAAAAATGTTCATGCTTCTGAAATTGAACTGTGAACTATGTGACACAGCCCCACTACTGTATATGCAAGTTCAACTGATACATTAATGAGAATATAAGTGTTGTTTTTTCTTTCATTCAAGACAATATTACATGCTTGATCTTTGGGAGAGGACGACAGTGCGAGAGGAAAAAAAATTGAATTCTTTGTGCCAGTCTTTGTTGCTCTATCGAGTTTCAAATCGCAATACATTAACACTTTGTTTTTATTTGATAAAAAAAAATAGTTTTATCTTTTGTAGCAATGTACACATGCTGAATAAGTGTTTATTAAACTAATAAAACAGTGAGGCTTTGGCTAACTGCTCGAAGTCTCAAATGGCATGCAGAATCGCTGACTAAATCAATCAGTAAATCAATAACTTTTCTGTTTTCACAGAACACTGACCTCTATACGAGAAGAAAGCTTTATAAACATTTCAACAGAATTATTGTTAGCTTGCCAAGCAAGTCTGAAACTATCTGTTCATTATTATCCATCCTGGAGCCAGAAAATGCATTAAAAGTAAAATATTATTGAGAGAAGACAATGATTAAGCTAGACTATCTCTTAAAATACTTTTGCTCCTGAAAACCAGTACCTTCATATGCACAGGTGCAGTGTTTTTACACACTCCCCTGGACTTTCACTGACCCTCAGCTGCACTTCCCCCTTTAAGCCTCTAATAATATCACGCAAAGAAATTTTCTACGGTAAAATAAGCGATGTATTCTAAAACGTCTATCTAGCCGTGGCCAATACCCTTTTATCTGAACGTACTAAGTTCTCTGAATGTTTTGTTAAAAGTTGTTTTTTCCCCCTCATGCGTGAATCAGTGGATGCGCGATCTATCGCCAGATTCACACACAGGCTACTGCGTGAACCCGTGCACTTTAGTTTCGACGCCCATATATTAGCATACTCAAACTGATTCTAGGAGCATACTGTGTGGTGTCGAGCAACTCCCGTCTCTTCAACTGAAATGAAACTGCCTCGCTCATGGATGTGTGAATCCGCTACCGAGCGTCAGCCTTGCGCTTTCACATTGTACTTTGCAGCCATTGGCAATCAAGAAAGGGGTGTGTAAACAAGTGAGTTTGTAAGTTTTATTTTCAGTTCAAATCCTCACAAAACTATGCAGCTATATACAGTGTTTAACAAATGTATAGACCACCCGTCAAAAACTTAACTAAAAGTTGTATGGTCATTAGGAAATAACTAACTGAAACGACTAAATAGTCTTTATTCTCTCATAATAACCAAAAAACTAATAAACCAAAAAAAAAAAAACACACACATATATATATATATATATATATATATATATATAATTTTTATTTTGTATGGCCTCCTTTGGCCTTGATAAAAGCTTGCATTCTTGCTGTCATAATTTGTAGGCCTATGCACTTTTCCATAGTCTCTGTTGTTACTGACTTCCAAATAGTTTCTAGTTGTTCCCAAAGACCCGCTTTTGATTAAACTTTTGTGCAATCTATCTTCGAATCCATTCAATCACAACAATAATTATATTTTAGCATTAGAAGAGCTGAGGACAACAATGACTCTAAAAAGACTATCCACACTTTCTTTGTTGGCCATTGAGTCTGAAGTGATTAACAGACTGAATTATTATATCTGTAACAGTTGGCTTCACTAGTTATAAAATGTTTCAATTTGATGCATACAGTTCAGATTTATATATCATTTTAGGACAGATTACACCTGTAAGAGGTGGGCTCACAAGTTATAAATAATTTATCGGAGTACACTAGAAAAAGTGGTAACCTGATTTTCTAAGGATTTTTGTAGCCTTGTTATCAGATCAGTTTATTAATATAAAATTTTGCAAAAAAGCCAAAGAGTTAATGTAAATTATCACATTTAAGCACATTTCATTCATTCATTCATTCTTTTTTTTTTTCTTTCATTTTTTGTGGTGTAGCGTGGCGTGGCGGGTGGGGGCACTCTAGGTGTCGTTGTCCAGGGGCACCAAAGGGTCTTAATCCGCCACTGCATACAGATACTACTTAAACATAATTATTAAAAATGATCAACGATTTCAGACATTAAGCATGGACAATGAACGTGACATCGCTTCCTACAATGGGCGATTGATCAGGTTTAACCACTGATCTATATATAATGATATATAGAATATAATTCTCTATTATAGATCAGTGGGTTTAACAGAAAAAAAAGGTACTCCATGACTCCACCTAGTGTTCAGATGTGGGGTTTAGATGAAGCGTTCAAACCGCAAGCTTGTTACTAGGCCTATTTGTAAAGGTAGGTATCTTAATCAAACGAAAATGAGTAAATTTTGAAATATTTTCCTGACTCGACAACCATGTTTCACCTGTTGGTCAGCACAATGGATAAAAAGATTTTCTCGCGTTTTCCCTTTTTAAAGAAGTAAGGTGAGAGATTCCCGCGCAAAGCAGCAAAAGTCAGACAGAGCTTCAGTGTTTTACCTAAACTATTTGGAAAGCCCAGTCTTACATAAAAGCAGGTTTGGTTAAAGCCCACATGAATTTAAACTGCATTGGGCATAAACCATGTAGGTAAATATGTACATTTACTGTGGTAACTACCTCAGCTTATGTTTATGTTATGTAATAGAACATGCAGTCCCATCTCTTGCTGTCATGACCCATATAATTATTTAGATCTTCATTGACTTTCTGTCTTACAGCATATTACACACATGTTATAATGCTATATTTATCTTCAGGCGTTAGTGTGCTTTAATTACTGATTTAAAGACACATCTTTATTTAATTTGTGTACAACAATGTAGTTTATTTTAAGTAAAAAGCTCTGATGATGACTGGGTAACTGTAAATTATGCTTTACAATAACTGTGCTACTTTTGTAAAATAAGCAATTTTACATTACAAATACAGACTAAGTCTGTTGCAATTTCCTGGGATTAGATTCTTTGTGCTGGATTTTTGGATTTCAGTTCTGAACTTCTGAATAATTACAAAGGTTTTTAAAGAATCATAAGTTAAGTTTTTTGTATTTTAATGGTTTTGTCAGAAACAATGTACTGTAAATAAATGCAAAAATACATCAGCTTGTCACAGGTCAGGAAGTGCTAATGCTTTCTTCTTTCCAAAGTGAAACATAATGTACGAGCACATGTAGTCTTACTGAAAGTGCTGCTAACACAGGTCTACCACATCCTGTCTCATGTTCTAGCGCTGGGCTTGGACACACATTCTCTGGGAAATTAAATGTGATTTATTGCCGATTATCCCAGCTGGAAACTTGGGAGCCGGATGCATAGAATAAAATAAGCTTGGTGTCATTTTTATTTTTTCAATTTGAGACACTTTCTTACTGAAAACCACACATTTTACCTTTGATTACAGAGTGAATGCCGTACCACAAGGGCCTGCTGGGTGACTGTTCCAGACAACACTAATGGAGAGGTGGTGACTTTTATAGGAAGTTGCTTTTAAGAGGGTGTCAGACATCATTTTGATCCTAGATAGCATGAGAGCTTGTCAGGTACCGATTTTGTCTGCTTTACACTAAGAACTTCTTGAACTTTTCAAACCTAATGAAGGTTCACTACAGCCTTGAAGCCAATAATTTGTTTGACATTTAACCAAAACTTTCTTTAAAGAGAGAGCTCACGCTAAAATGAATATTTTTAATAATCTTTAGGAGTTCTCAACTATGTGGCTTTCTTTCACTGACCTCAAAAAGAGATTTTATTTACTCTCTTTTGCACAATGAAAGTGAACGATAATCAGAGGCTATTAAGCATCAAGAATGGCAAAAAAAAATAAATAAATAAATAACAGTACCACAACAGTAGTCCATAATAACTGGGATTATGATAAGCTCCTATGAGGAACAGAATGAAATTTAAGAAATGAAAAAAGCACCTGTATACATCCCTCTGCATCCATCCACTAATGCTGCTAACGAGTTCATGGATGCTTTAATTTGTCAAATGTGACAATCTATACATCAGCATTTTAATTGTTCTGATAAATCCATAAAACCACTTATGGAGCATACGAATTAGATAAGACAACAAAACTAATTAAAGGTTAGGCAGAAGATAATTATGTTATTTTTGAGCTGAATCACAGTAATTACACAACCAGAAAAACACACGTTGGTCAACTGCAACTTGAAATACTGAAAAGATTTTGAGGCTATATTTAGATAATTGGGCTCAGGCAAAAGTCTTTAAGAGTTATTGGCCAATTATTCTGAGGGGAAACATTGGAAGTAGTGGTTACAAATGCAAATTTTGTCTAATGACTTACCTCTCTAGATTTTTTCTTTGTATGTATGTGTGTTGCTTAACACACACACACACACACACACACACACACACACAGACAATAATAGACAAACTTAACAAAAAATAGTTTTAACTCCTGTTCATACAAAAACCTCACATAATTATTACAATAGTTGAAAAAGAATGGCTTTGCATAGTACTGTGTATATACAGTCTACTGTAAACAGCATGCTAAATATTCTTACACTGTGCTAAAAAAGTGCAATTGGCAGTTTGCAATTTATGAGACCATCAGTGTACAGCAAGATGACGACAAAGTGTTCTAATTATAATGGACTATCAGAGGGTGGGCAGCCCTACAGTGGATCAAAATGCGTCAGCTCTGCAAGAACAGTGCTCTGTGTCTGCCATGGCTTACTGGGTATGCCTTGGCTGAAGGCAGCCTGAGAGCCACTTAATAACAGCGAAGAACAGATTTTTCACCATATGCCATGCAGGTCTTGCTGGGCTCGCATCTACCCTACTATTCTACTGCCTGCCTGCTTGTCTGCCTGCCTGCCTGATCACTTCCTCCCTGCCACTGTACATTGCACGTCTCTATTCCTCTCGGGTGTGATATCGTATGTCCATAATGTACAAGATACGATCAAAAGCAAACCTCCAGGAGAAGATTAGGCACAGCTAAACATCCTTTCCTGGCTCCTGCCCTGTGAAAACATGACGCCTTTGAGGCCATCGGTGGAATGATTTAGAGTTCTGCATTAATGGTTCTCCTGCGCTTGGCCGGACTCCTGCTCTGTCTCCTTGGCCCTAGACTATGGGTGGAAAGTAACCTCTCTGTATGTACCTGCACGCCTACAGCTTTTCCACAAGCCACCAAAGCAAAACTGATGTTGTTCTTTCCCCAAGTGTTTCCAAATGAATCACTTTTAAAGGTGGCAGCGGTGATCGCAGTTTAAACTCTTCTGACTAGAAAGCAGCTTTCCTCAGTCTCGTCCTTCCTTCTGATGTTTTAATTGAACTTTTTAACTTTGCTTTCTCAGGAGACTGCCACACTTCATTCACCATTCAGAATGCCATTGGACTATGTAGCAAAAATATTAACATAATGGGAAGTCTACTGTGTGTTGAAACTATAAACCAATCAGGGTTTGAAGCAATGCAATAGAAGAACCATTTTGGGTGGCCCAAAGAACCTTTCTGTTAATGGTTCTTAAAAGAACCATTTATTTTCTTAGTGTAAAGAACATTTCAATAAACGTTTATTGAAATGTTCATGGAAATGTTCCAATAAATTTGTCTTTCACCTCACCCTGCTTTTAACATCTGCCATGGTTAATAGAGCTGACAGTACAGAAATTCAGTGACTTACAAGCGAAAAGGCTATAAAGTCATCTTGCACTATATTACAGTAACATTCCATCAGCTGAACACGATGCATGTCAGCAAAGAAGCAATTAGTTAACACATCAAGAAATTCTCTGAGGAAGTACTTCCATGATAAGAGAGAGAGAGAGAAAAAAAGTCTTTGCCTATAAATTGATTTTGAAAAGTTTTACAGAAGCCCATCAGTCCAAGAGAACAGACCGTAAACTGTGCTATAAGTCTGACTTTGAGATCGTCGCTGTCTCCTTTACATCTGGTTCTTATTATGACTCAGAAGTTCCAGCCAAGCCATATATGTTCGCCCTCTCAATATACGGAGAGGCCCAGCCAAGTGTGGTCAGTATGGTGAACCACATCACCTAATGATCCACTCCTTTAGTGTTACTATGTCTTATTTACAGGTATAGTATGTGCCTTAATGACCACTGATAGCAAACATAGACACAAGTTGACTGTCTGCACTTGACCACTGGCATATTTCATACCTGATACCTTGATTTATAGTTCAGGACAGTATACTTTGTCTAGGTAATGTTGATTAAAATATATATATATATATATATATATATATATATAATATCTTTTAAATATATATATTTTAAAATGATTTTATTTGTATTTTGTAATGTACCAAGTTAGAAGGCTATCTGTATAATTTACAGTACTTGTTGTGAGAGAATTATCATTAAGTCTGTTATGCTTATCAAGGCTACATTCATTTTATCAAAAATACAGTAAAAAATGTAATATTGTGAAATATTAATATAAACTGTTATATATTTTAAAATGTAATTTATTTCTGTAATGCATAGCTGTATTTTCAGCATTATTACTCCTGTCTTCAGTGTCAGATGGTCCTTCAGAAATCATTCTAATATGCTGATTTTGTGCTCAGAAACATTTCTTATTGTTATCAGTGTTGTGCTGCTTAAAATGTTTGTGGAAACTGATACTTTTTTTTCAGAATTCTTTAATGAATACAGCATTCAAAACAACTGAATTTTTTTTTTTTTAAATCGTAACATTATAAATGTTTTTATTTTGAATCATTTTAAGCATCCTTTCTAAATAAAAGTATTAGAAAAAGAATTAGTAGATCTGACAAACATTAAAAAGTTAAAAATTGCACAAATATTTTTTTTATATTAAAGGTATGTCTCTTCTGCATTGTATTGTTCACGTATAGGAAAAAATTGATTTCAGTCCTAAACCAACAGATGGCAGTATGTCTTAAAGAAAAGACCAGGATGCAGACTGTTTTACGCACACTGTAACACTACAGCAAGTGAGATGTGAGAAGTTTGAAAATGCACTGAATTTAGCTTGAGACCTGTCAGTAAGTTTCTGTAGAATTCTCTCTAGGTGTGATCTTTTTTATTCTCAGGGTCTATCAGAGATGACATCCGGTCACCTCCAGCAGGACAGGCGCGGATGTCGCCCATGAATAAAGCGGTGTAGAATCTACACATGGAAAATGTGGGCTGTGGTTTTCTTTCTGTGGACTCTTCTTGGCAAAAAACTGCCTTAATTAAAAAAAAAAAAAAAAGGAAAAATGTTAACTGTTCCAAACATATGTTCCCAAACATATGGGCAGCACTTTGGGTTGGTCCCCCAACCTATGTACAGACCTATCATACTACTGTAATTATCAATTATTTTCTCCACATTCAATCTGTATAGAAGCAGGTTAGATATAAAACAGCGGAGGAAAATATGTCATTCTGGTTAAATAGATCACAAACATTTATTGTAGCTTGTGTTCTAATCAGCATCAGTTTGAACAAGGCTGCTGCTATTTGTTGAGACTTTTAAGAGTGCCATTATGGGTGGTATTGCCAGTTGTATCCGTGCACTTGTATAGAATTCTGCTACACTCATTTTTATGACAGCAATTGAGTTTCTGCTTGCACTGTAAAAATGTTTAGTTGCATAAGACTGTATTGTGCAATCATTCTATATAGGGAATCATGGGAAACAGTTCATTAATAGGGAGGAGGCCATGTCACATTTCTTAAAACACTCAAGTTCCTCACACTGTTCAGGAAGTGCAATTCCATTCTTAAGTTAAACAGTAATGGATACGTCATATGACACCACATAGTTAATGATGAACAGATGACATCTTATTTTGGGAATAATCAAGAATGGTAGACAAAGGAAAACCTGCGTAACGTTAATGATACTACTATTTGAGTACTGTGCTATTGACATACAATTTTTCCCCATAATATGTGCACTTGATCAGTTTTTGGATGATGTGGTAAAAGGTTAATCTGCTGACAAATGCTCGTAATAACTGTTTGGCAGACATGAAGATTTTTCAGGAGCACACCCAACATCTGTAGCTCTGCTTCTGAAACAACAATGTATTTCTAATCAGAGAGGCTCAGCATCCATGTTTGTTGATGTGAAATGTGAAATGCACAAGTTTTGTACAAAATGTGTGGCTATTTTAGCCAGTTCTTATGTCGTATAAGATGATAATGAAATTTTTATGGACCAAAAGTTGTGTGTAGATTGGTAGGAAAATATTGTAGGTTCAACCTTCCTTTAAAACTAAAACTAATTTTTTTCTTTTAAAAAATGCAAATGATCATATCAATGATTATTAGAAGTTTACAACTACTTTTCTTACTGTTTAGATTAAAAATAATTTTAAAAAGACTGATAAGGCTGTTAAAAAAATAAATGAAAGCAAGATTGATGGGTTGATCTAATTGGTAGATGCACAAAAGATGTCACATCAACCCATTTGTGTCAACGTGTATTAACATTGTGGTGATACAGTTTTCATGTACTGTCAGGTAGAACTACTAAAATTAGCAATGCAAGATGTCTTTGTGTACTGACAGATTCAATCTGATTCTGTATCTGATCCTTTTCAAATTCTTCGTTTTGTCCTCTCCTTTCCTCACCCCTCTTTTTACATAAGTTGAAAGAGAATTTGAGCATTCGTATTTTGTGCCAGTTTCCTGGAAAAGTAGAGAAGCATTAAGACACCACAGACATGCAAAGTTACCATAGTTGTATTTATTTGAAAACAGCAATCTGTATTTTTTTCACCTGTGCTGTGATTCGTCAAAACTGATATTGTACATATTGGTTTTCCACTGAAAATCACAAAGTTAACCTTTTTATTTTTATTATTTTTAATTATGTTTGTCTTTTATTCTTTTTGTTTGTTTCAATACAATGATTTGTGCTTTTGATACCTTAGGTTTGAAAGACATGTTAATACAGTTAAGTGGATAGCAGGGACTACCGACAAAAATGTCAAAAGAGTCAATTACATAGATTATATACACACAATACAAAATACAGATATACACACAAGTGCACTGGCTCCATACTCCAGTTCAGTTAGGTTGCTTCAACTCAAAACATATTCCAAAAAAAAAAAAAAACCAAGAAAAAATCTGTATTTCCAATCCCAGTTTTAAAAGTGATATAATTTGGGATTCGTTAGGAAGGTTTAGGAAACATAAGGTGCATTTTAGGAGTTCTCAGTATTGGAGTTTTTGTATGTACATTTATAAAAGTGTTTACGGACTGATGACGTGGCCCTTGACGAACTCCTTCAATGTGTGAATATGTATGGCTATGAGCGTATACAGAACCATAGGCATCCGATATTTACATCTGTTGGAATGTTCCCCATACTAATCATCAACAAGTCAAGTACTTCAAGCAACATAATTCACAGAAGATCAAAATACCTTTCACATCTACCTCAATAAGTGGTGGAGGAAATGCAGAAGTGCGAAAGTTGATTCACTTAATGCTTAACAGTTCTACATTTAAAATGTGAACGGTGAAATCACAACTAGTGTAGCCTACCAGCCAATAGGAAAGAGAAGGGTACAAGCACTTAGAACCATCTACCATACTGTATGTGGGTGTCAATCTAAAACATGTGCATATATATCGTTTTTCTGTATACTAGGTATATAAACATTTACTTAAATTATATAGAATTCTAAATAAAGCGAGTTTACTGAGAAGTATATGCACACATACTTCTAAATATATAAAGCCATATTACATGTACATAATTTTTTGCTCTAATTATGCAATAGCAAAACCCATGCTTTACATAGAAAAGGCATCCACAACATTAAGAAAAATGTACAATTTATGAAACATGATACAATAAATAGTATTATAGAATCGCTGCTGTACACAAAAGCCATTTAATTTCACACATATAAAAATATGTTTTAGTGCAACCTTACATGTATTGATACTTCACATCATTCAGACCGAAAGTGTCCAAAAAGACCGTAAATTGCATTTATTACAAAGCGGGATACACAAAACTCGATATATATATTTACATGTCTTCCTGTTTAATGCTTATAAGAATATAAGCAAAAAGTAAAGAAAAGGCACACACATCTGTACATTTTTTAAAAGTACCAGACAAAGTCCATAAGCAATTTTGGTCAGGCTCATATATAAGTTAACACATATATATTTATATATATGTATATTCTTTGAAACTTTAAATAAGAAAGTAATTATAGTTGAGATAGCAAACCGTGTTATAAAAGGCATGCTATACATGTACTTTAAAACCACTGAATCAGTTCACTTGTTTTTCAAGACTGATTTTCTGTGTGTACATGGATGTACATGTGTAAATATAAAATGTGTGAGCGTAATTTACCACTCTCTCTTCGACCTTGTTCACCTGTTGTTAATAGCGTCTTTTAAATCTTTGCCTTTCTTTATGGTCGCTGGCCTCTCTCCACGGCCCTGTTGGCCAGACGCTTGCTCTGCCGTCTCTGTGTTGTAGAGAGTGGGATGGCTTGCTGTGGGAGTCTTTGATGTGGCAGACACACTGCTCTCTGCTCTGGAGTGTAGGGGGTGACTGATCTCTGAGCTGCAATAGTGCTGCTGAGCTGCGGGTGAATGAGATAATGTGTGCTGATGGTAAGGATCAATTGGAACTGTCGATTTATCGGGATTTTCTTCGGAGGCGATGCACAGCGAGGCAATCGCCTTAGTGCATGTTTGGATGCACTCTTCCTGCTTGCTCTCCTTGTCGGACATGTCGGTGCTGTCCTCTCGTGACTTTTGTGAGGAAGGTGATGCAACCTTGGGGGACATGGATTTTTCGTGGGATTGGGGTGAGTCTTCTGGGCCTCTGCTGGTGGGCCCTCTACCCTCGGAAACGTGGAAGGACACCTCGCTGGTGCTGGATTCCTCCGAAGTGCTCTTCTGCAGGGGAAGGCGTGTGGGGTGGACATGACCAGTGACAGAAGTGGGCACAGAATGGACCATCTGGATGCCGCCAATGGGTATCATGGAGAACGGAGTGCGGATCTGTTGCTGGGAGTGCAGGGGAAGGTGGCTAAATAATCCCTGGTGGACACTGGGGGCATCCCCTTGAAGATATGATGTCTTTCGCTGGTCCTAAACAGTTGGAAGATATGGTTCATTTACATTACAAAATATTCCTGGAAAATCGTAAAGGCAGTGTTTAAATAAATCCTTGTGAAGCTAAATACACCTTGGGTGATAAGATTAGCAAAGAATTCTTGAAATACTTGTCTGTTATTCTGCTTATCTGGGGCTTGTTTCACAGTTATTTAAACTGGACCTCTTGGAAAGTTTGGAAAATTTAACAAGACCGCAACGAAAAAAAACAACAGTTGCCAGTAAAAAGGGCCAAGCTTACATAATAGACCTTGCTCATTTATCTTATTATCCCCCTAGCTCTATGGTAATAAGCCAGGTAGCACTGAAATGAATTACTATACTGCATACACTGAATAGGCATTGCAGTTTTCCACTTTCTCCAGGGAGTTCTTAATCAACTAGTATACAATATAAATAGAAATGCTCCATTCTGTTGTATGATGGCAATTTGTTTGTTAGAGACATTAACTGACTACCACTGCAATTTACTTGTCCAAACTTGTATACTTGAGCTTTGTATACCTTATTAAGGATCCAATATACTGTATGCTGGCTATTGCCTTTCCTCTGGCATATCGTTATTATTACTCTTCACTTCGAACAACAATTACTTTTTATCCTTTAACTTACCAAACCTGGCACGCATGTAAAGTATGCAGGCTGTGTAATTTTGAGATGGACTCGATATAGTTGCCTAGCTGGAGAACTGTTTATAGCTATATTAATTTGGATTTGTTTTAGAAAAGTTAATAATGACTGGAGATATAAAGTTTTATGAGGCAAATAAAACTTACCACCTCCAGATCTGCATGGCTCTTGGTCTTTTGGCTTAACGATATCATCTCTGCATGTGGGCTGGGGTTGTGCGCCCATGGGCCGCTTTGATAATGGAGACCCCTCCTGGGGGACACAGGTCTGATCATGCCCCTACGGCTTCTGGGAGAAAGTCTGCCTGAGAGATCCCTTCCTGGGGATGTCGGCCGTCCTGTCTGGGAGATGGGAGAGAGATGTCCTCTAGGAGAAAGGTCCCTCCTCGGTGACAGATCCCTTCTATAAACATCCCGCCTGGGGGAGATATGCCTAAGGGGAGACGCTTCTCGCCTTGGTGACAAACGGCCACGTGGGGAGAGGTCCCTTCGAGGGGACAGATATCGCCTAGAGGAAGGTGAGCTTTCTCGCAGAGGGGAGGAATCACAGCCGGGTGAAGACAGACGGGAGCAGGAGAAGTCAAAGGAGGATGAGCTGTGTTCCGGAGAGAGAGCCAGGTCTTCATCCATAGAGCTAGGCACATCCAGTCTGTTTTTGTGATCTTCACCCAGAGCCCCTTGAAGGAGCTTCTGGTATTCAGCCATCTGGGCCTCTCCAGCTTTCTCACTGGGTGCCATGAGTTGGGTGATCTGAATACTGGGCAGACTAGTGAAATAAGTGAAAAGAGGCTGTTTGGAGACAGAGGCCAGAGGCTCTGGTGTGGATTCTTGTGAAGCGGCGACTGCAGTGATGGAGAGTGAGGGGATGGCACATGGCTGTGGGCTTGTGCTTCGGGACCGTGTCTTCGGCGTTGAATCACCATCATACTCGTCATCCTCATCCTCATCTTCATCAACTTCATCGCCATCCTCTTCAGCACCCTCTGAGTCATCAGCGTCAGAGAATTGGTGCTCTGCCATTATCTCTGACATGCCAATCTTTTCTGATGCTCTTTGGACCTCCTCAGTGGTGTCTGGAAAAAAAGTACAATAACACATTTTCTCAACTGACTTTAACAGGTTAAATCAACATTGTTTGAGGTATTTTAATAGCAAATAGTGTTTATTTTATTCCTAAATATCAGTTGGCCTAGAAAGGTTGCTGGGGTTCTTTGTCTCCCTTTGATAGGACATGTGGGGAAAATCACAATGGAGGAAAATATTATTTTTTATTTAGAAATATTTTATTTAACACTGGCAGTAGAAGGTTTCTGTTTTTAATTAGGCTAATTTTCCTGTACTGGTACTACTTCCAGATGCCAACATATATTGCAATATTGGCTCCTCTATATAAAATGTATCCAGAATCTGAATCATACCTGGTTCTTCTGCTTCCGTCTCATCCACCGATGTCACTGACACTCCAAGCTCTAAGCACTTTTTCATGTGAGCTTTTGACTTCATGTGTTTCGTAAGGTTTCCTGAAAACAGATTTTAAAGTGTTTGAATTACTTGCATTGGCATGCCAAAAATGATGTCTGACCTGCAATTTATTCTGATTAAATAATACAGAGATCTTCTGTTGTTCAGTGTGGTACAAACATATGTTTTTTTAAGTCCACAAAAAGTACAAAAATCATTGTTTTCGTCAAATTATAGAATGTTGTTTTTTAATTTTGTGTGTGCATTTGCATGTATTGGTTATTGGAAATGTATGAGAAAACCCACCTTTTGTTTTAAAAGCAAAGTTGCAGAACTTGCAGACATATGGCCTGACATCTGTGTGTGTGCGAATATGTTTCTTCAGCATGCTTGGCTTTTTACAGCGGATCCCACACTCCTCACAGATGTACTTTCCCCGGCCTCGGCCACGCACATAAACATAGTCTTCATTGGATTTGTACCTGAAATAAAAACAAGGCAGGGTTATTAACATTATTGGAAGATATGGAAATATATTGGTTAATGCTGATGTGGAATGATATCATGTTCATCAAAAAGCTCACATTATATATTTTTAAGGCATGATTCTTTTATATGTTTGAAACGAAAACATTTTCACAGCTGTATCAATTAAATTTTTTTCCCTGCACAGGATAATATTATGTGGAGCACCCAATGAGATACCATACCATGTAGTTGTATACATTCCAGGTACTTGTGTTCAACAGATTTAGGCACCATAAATGAAATTGTATGTTGATAAATAGTTGTAGTTTCATTCCTCAGCTCCTAATATTTGTTTCTTAGCAGCAGTAAACTTATTGCATTTTAGAAATGTGGAAGTCCCATCTCGTATAAAGAATACTAAGTTATGTGTTGGAAAATAAACACAGATCTTCACATACCCTCCTTCAAAGATTTTGATGCGAGTGGGTTCAGCCTGCTTTGAAGAAGCTTCTTTCTCTCCGTGGTCTTCTTTCCCCCTGTCTCTTAAGCTGATTCCCTTCATTTTCTTACCAAACTTGCCAACATCCAACTGTATGATCTCTGGCTTCAACTGAAAATGTAAACAGAGAAGAGATTGAATAATGAACCCTAAAACTGTAAGCATAAAACATAAGCAACATAAGTTGGTCTGTGCATTTTCTTGTAATTCATTTTTAATCATCTTGATCATTTAAAAATTACATTTAAAAATGAGCATGTTTCTTATGTTTCAACTCGTGCATATTTTGCTAACAAATTTTCAAGTGGTAAATTTAACCTGATTTTTTTTTTAAACAATATATATCTCTATTATCTGTCTATATAAATTACTATTAAAATCTACAATGTTCTGAAATTAATATTTATTCACAAAAATCAAAGGAATTAAATTTATATTATGTGTAAATGTTTTTCTTTTCAATTAAATCTCTTTTTTTATTTTGTGTGTATTTTTACCTGCTCAAACTTCTGTTTCCACCGGAGGGACGAAACAAGTTTTCCAGTGCCAGGTTGATGCATAGCAGCCATTGTATACATTTCTGTGTTCTTCCTCTGTTTTGACCGAAGAAGTGCCATGGTGGCCTTGGTGCTGAGGTTGAGTGGGTTTGGGTTGTAAGAGCTGACGCACCAAGAACCATACACAGAGGTTAGGGGAGTCGTTTGTGCGTAATTTGGCTTGGTATAATTTAGGAAGCACCAGCTGACACTGGTTGGTGTGCGAAGACTTGGGAATTGAAAAAACTGATGGACATCTGCCAGGTCAGTGAGCAGGAGAGTGCTACCAACAACTCCACCACCCTGATTGGCCGCTAGCTGCACCAGCATGTTTACTGGGAACTTGTTACCCATGTTCTGCTTAGATTCTTCTTGAGTATCACTTGAGGAGATTACTGATTGTGGGCTTGAGCTTGCCTCTGGGGTAGACTCATCTACATCAAGCTCTTCTGGGGAATCTGCTCTGCTAGCCATGTTTGTAATAATTTGCAAGGGTGGAATGAAGTTGTCTTTTGGTGGCACATCAGGTAAATGAGGTGCAGAGGGGTACCCAAGGAATTTAGATGACAAGAAATCAGTGGGTGGAGATGAGGACATCCTCTCTTGTTCATCTATGGAGTCATCTCTCTTTGAAAATTCAGGTTTGGGGGACTTATCTTTTGGTGCACTAGAATTGCTTAGCTCAACTGCACTAAGCTCTTTTACTATCTGGCCATACATCTTTTCTTCCTTGACCCGTTTCTGTTGTTTGGTTTCAATAAAAAGCTCAAGACTGCTGGCTGGTGACAACATTCTCTTACTCCCCCCAATACTAGAGGAAGCGTCTGTAGTAGAGATAGTTCCTGATGTCAAAGACAAAGGAATTCCTGTATTAAGGCTCCCAGGTAAATATTCAGGTACTTTCCATATTGGAATATTTAAGGACCCTTCTGAATGTCCTAATATTTTGGATAAATTGATGCCTACTTGTTGCTTTGATGCAGTGCCTGTTAGTGAAACAGTCGACACATTGTCTGTGCATAAAACTCTGATAGAAGTTGTGCTCTGAGAATGAGTGACAAGGATTTGTGAAACACTTGTATACATAACACTACCATAAGATGGCACATTTGTCTGGATTCTGACTGGTACCAGCATTCCAGGGAGTGATGGTTGTGAACCTACATTTTGAGTAGCAAAGGTAGGCTGAACTTGTTGCAAGAAGCTTGTAGTCAGCACTTTAGATGACAAGACTCCAAGTTGCTGTGGGGAGGCTCTTGAAGGATATGGATAGTTGTGACTTGCCCCATCGGTTTTTGAGTCTGTTTGCACCTGAATTTGATGACGAGGTTGGTATGGTTTTTGTAGCATGGGCTGTAGATTTGGCTGTTTGATATGTAGTTTCTGTAATTGTTGTGCCTGGAATGCTAGGTGCTGCTTGTTTCTTTGTGTTGATTCAGGATGCCAGAGCATTGGTTGAAATGGCAAGAAAGGTGAGGATGGCAGGTTGCTCTGAAGTGAAGAGTGCTGAATTATGTCCTGGGTCATGTGCTCATGCAATGAATGCTCACTATCTGATGAAAGCTGTGCAGGCAAACGAGGAGCATTCTGGAAATGATCCTCAGATAGACTGTCCTCACTGATGCTTTGCTGCAGCAAGTGATGTGATCCAAGAACTGACTGTGTACCTCTTCTGGGTCTTGCCAAGTCACTAGTTACACAATAGGATGTACCAGATAAAGCTGTTTGAGAAACATGGTCAGAATGCTCTTGTTTGATATTTAACTCTGAGATTGGCTCTTGAACCACTACTTCAGGATAGACACTGAGAGATGCCTGTCTAACAAGGTAACCTCGTCTACGCTCCTTCATAGCTGAAGCACTTGCATAAACTTCTCCTTGTCTTGAACCGGTTGAAAGACTTCCATAATCAAACGACTTGCTACGTATTTCAGGTACTTCAGTGGGTAGAGCACAGGGGGCCTGCTCTGATGATGAGCGTCGCATCTCTCTTTGATGATGGCCTGGTATAGACAGAGAATGGCCACTGCCTGGAACAGTTAAGAACTCAGACTGTTTAGCAAAGTCATCTTGTTTAGTTGGAGATATAGATTTGATGCTTTCCTCTCTGTCAAATGACATTGAAAAACTTGAGCTATGTGATAAGTTACTTTCTTGACTAGGGCTTCTCGAAAGGCTAGTACAAGTAGACTCAAAGCTTGACTCCCCAGAAGAGTGCTCCATATCTGCAAGACGCAGACGTTTCTTCTTTGGGGGCAGCTTCTCCTGCGGGAAGCTGGGACAATGTTTCACTCCTTTGTGGCCACTGAAATTCCTCAACATGTTTCTCTGGTTCTTTCACTGGTACTTCAGGTTCTTTTTCTGGTTTGTCAGGCTCTTCTGTAACTCGTATTTCAGGCACTTGAATGTTGGGTTGTCGTACAAGTTTGTGGGGCATATGATACAGTGGGTTAGAAGAGAAAGATCCATGTTCATTGTCACCCTGCTGCTGGTGTTCCATGCTTTCTGATCTATGATGAGAATCGGGGCTCTGCACATCATCAATGTTTTCTGAGTCTGATTGCTCAGAAAGGTGTCCAGCATGCTTATCTGGCTGATAAAATGGATGTTCAATTGATTCAGTCTTTTCAAATGAGTTTGGCCTGCTCAGTGAATTGGTATGTTGAATGACAGATATTACATTGCCAGCAGTCTTCGTGTCTGAATCTTGAACAAGTACAATGTCCTCTGGAGTCATACATGAGCCTCTGTCAAAACTGTCTGATGGGCTGTGTGCTCTAAATATGGAACCCTTACTAGTAGGAGCAGCCTTGGCAGAATCTTGACTTCCTTGTCTTAGGTCATAATCTCCTGTCATTTCAGTAGAGCCACTTCGACTGCTATCATCTTGTCCAAGGCAATCTTCTTCTTCACCCACACTCTTTTTCATGCGTCTCTTTCTTGTGGTAAACTCTGTTATTCCCACCTTTGTACCATATGAAGCGTATGCTGTGCGTACTTCTGGGCAAGCCATCTCTGACCCAGAGCCTTTAAATTCTGGCATCAAAGGCCCCCTCTCTCCCATTTTCAAAATTGAGTTCAGACCTGTGATTTTCCCGTAGTTCTCTGATTCTCCATGACCTTCTTGGGCAGAGTGTTCAAAGGCAGCCTGCCTCCTTAACCGTTTTAGACCCGCAGCTCCTCCGTAAAAGACCTCATCTTGGGTCATCATCTCATCAAATGAGTGACTCCCTCTTAGACTTGGTGGGACATTGAGGTTGGTTGGAGAAGGTGTTGGCATTGAGTTGCTTCTAATAAGTGGCCCTGAATCAGAGGGTGCTTCCAGAAGACCTGTGCTAGTTTGGCAAGAGCCAGCATGATAATGCTTTGGGTCACATCCAGCAATTAATTGTGATTCTACACAATTTTGATAAAATACATGACCCTCTGATATCTTTCCCATGGCCAACTCCTGCATGGCACTAGACTTGTTGATATTAGTGTCTTGACTAGCAATAGCTACCATCCCAACTGTGACTGATTGTCTAGATCTGGAGTTGGTTCTGTGGTACCACGTTCTTCCAAACATTATCTCTTCATATGTCTTTGCATTGGTGTTGGGTGGACTGATCTGCTGTTCGGCACTCTCTGAGCGGGAAAAGTAACCAGAATCAGTGCTACCTTTACTGTGGGGGCTCAAGAGATTTTGAGACTGCTCTGAATCCTGGTCCTTTTTCTCAGTGAGTCTTAAGGCAAGTCTCTGTTTGACCGTATGAGACTCATCTCCTCTGCCCATCTGTCCACCAATAACTGAACCTTTAATGTCTGTAAACTGGGGACACTCTGTGGCAGGTGATGGTACCCCTTGTTTTGGAACAATTAAGATAGGCACTTTCATAGATGCCACGGACAGTTCCTCTGCTGGATCAGCGTATGCTGGTCCCCTTTCCATTGGGCTCTTGTCAGACTCAAATGATATCTGTGGGCTGCGTTTTTCTGGGAACACTGCACCTTCTGCAGTTTCTTCATCAGTGTCAGTGCTTTGTTCACCATCAGAGTGTGCCTCTGCTTCCCCAACTGAAGATGCTTGATCAGTGTCTGTTCGAGTTGCTAACTCTGAGAATGGAACAAGTCCTGCTTTGATAGCATGAGCATGAGATTTTCTATGTTTATACAAATTGCTCTTGGTTTTGAATGAGAAACCACATGGAACACAGGGATAAGGACGCTCCCCTGTGTGGGACCGTATGTGTTTTTTAAGCACACTGGGTTTAGCACATGCCCTGCCGCAGTAGTGACATATGTACTTGCCTGGCTTCTTGGGTTTTTGTTCCTTCTTATGACTTTCATCTGGCTGCTCGGGTCCAGATTGGGAAAACTGTCCAAAAGCAGCTGGAGACTTCTGACGGGGAAATACTCCATGAGAGCGGGAATGCACAGGAAACATATCATCTGGTGGCAGAGATTGCATTTGACCAGAGAAAGACCAGGCATGGGCCTCTAACCCAGGTTGTGGCTTTGTACCACCAAGGAAAGGCTCCTGCGGGTATGAATGTGGCAACTGGTAGGAGTAAGGCCGAGGGAAGACCTGTTGAAACTGGCTTTCTTGTGATGAGTGTGTCACTGCAGATGACATCAGCTTTCCAGAGCTAAACTTTTGAGTGGAGCTAGCAAGGCTTGCCCCACTTGTAAGACTTTGCTCACGATGCATGTGTCTTTTAACATCTGGATCTCCAAAGGTACTTCTTTTCGTTCCAGCAGAGGGCTCAGAGACCCATTTTCTTTGTAAGGGGTTCTTTTCCCGTTGTTCCTTGGTGCATTTTTGGCCAACAGCAGGTTCATGTGTCTCCATTTTTCTTAGTACTTCAGTGAGGTTTCTTAAGATGTTTGCTAGATTTCATTCATGCAAGCTGTCATGCCAGATGAGTTACTTAAGTGACTCCTAAATAAAAGGTCCTTCCACTTCCATAGTTTAAGTGTTGCTCCACTTTAAAATGTAAATGATGTCCCTCTTTGACAATCAGGCCAGTATCTTTCCATCACTCATTTCAGAAGTCCATTTACTTTTTGTTTCATCCAGGCTTGTTCCTCTTCTGTTTAATGTCCTCTGTTTCAGTATCTATAAGAGAGAATAAATAAAATAATGTTTAAACATTGTTTTTAGACAAGGATTATTGTTCTACATGTATTAAAGAAAATGCTACATATGTAACATAACTACCTTCAGATTTTAAAAGCCGATGCCTAAAAAAGCTGGCAAAAAATACTCAGCTGTCTAAACAAAACAGTATGGTAGTTTATCATGTGACTCTGTTGCTCATCATACTTCAATTACAGCTTGCTTTCTTGTTTTATTTCTTTCAGTTTGATATCGAGGCAGCTGCACAGCTGTGTACTTCTCGCCTAGCAAGTGTGTCAAGAGTTTTCAATGAACTGATGCAGAGGAGCTACCACCTCCCTCTGCTCATGAGTCATCATTAACAGCCTTGCCCACTCATTTCCTAAAGAGACACAAACATATAAAAATAGCCCAAGGAATGCAAATGACATTCAACGTAGTGTGTGTGGGTGTTTAAAGGGCAAACTCTAAGCATTTTCTTCCTTAAGAGTTTTGGGTTTTTCTATGCTTTTAAAAACCTTAACACCGTGAACACTTAAAGACAAAGGTGGGAGCAGACCAAAATACAGCTTTAAGGTACAGTATGTACTCAAAGCAATAAATAGAACATGAACGTGTTTGTAAAGGGAAGGTACTGAACACTCTCTGTGCGATGTATATCTTAATCTCGTGCTCGTTCTGATTGCAACAGACAGCACTGCCTGAGTATGAGTGAGGAAAATGTGTGACGTTGGTGTCTGGAAGGCGATGTGAGCACTAAAAATAGCAGGGCAGAAAAACCACTGGTATTTATAGCACTTGAAACATTAACTTTTGGTTCATTTTGTTTTCATAATTCTTCCATGCCTGACACAGGAAAGTATGTGTTCACAAACCAAGACAAACTATGAGTTGAACTCGACAGTTGCTGTTGCACTAAAGCAGCAATTTTAAATGTACAGCAGCATTGTCAGGCAATGTTTCCTATAGCAACATGCATAACAATCTTTCTGCCCAATTCTGTAAATAAGTAAGATTTCTATAAAAGGATCACAATGTATTTTCAAGAGACCCTTGATACTACTATAAAGGACGTAGATTTTTCTTTTGTTGTTTGAATAACATGTCATAGACTGCAGCAGGTATTATAGGCACTACTGCCTATTATATTATAATGTACTGCCTATTATAGACTTACTTCATGGATCCAACATATTGACAATATATTGATAAATTTTCTCCAAAGAACTTCTTCTCATTCATGCATGTTTCTTTACCACCTTCACGTGTTGATAAATATAAGTAGTACTACGCTGTGTGGATCTTTATACCTTCTGCAACAACAATAGCGAAATCTGTAGCGATAGACACTTCCCAGCATGCACCAGACGTCTATGTAACATCAGGTTGACGTTGGACATGACGTCGGACAGACGTTGCATTTTGGTTGAAAATGAAAATCATGTTGACGTCAATATTTGACGTTGACTTAACGTTGGATTTTGGTTGCACAACCTAAAGACAACAAAATCTTAACGTCAGCTGACGTCGGTATTGGACATCAATTTAACATTGACATTAGACGTTGAATTTACATTGAATTTTGTTCACCCGACGTCGCCTGAAATTTAACCAAATATCAACGTCTTATGACGTTGTGTGCCTGTTTTGTGCCTGCTGGGTTTGTACTGTTGCTGTGATACATCTCATCATTCCATCCAGCCCTATTGCTCATGCTTTCACCTGCTTTTTACTTGCTTTTCATGATATGATGGGTTTTTGGGTTACGAGATACTGCATCTACTGGATGAATTGCATAATCTATGTTTCTAAGGGAGATTAAAAATACTTTGAATCACATTTTTAAGAGGCAAATGGATGTGCTTGAGAGCACATGTGTGGGACACACACTGTGAAGAGGATAAGAGCAGTACCTCCATTCACAGCAAATCCATCAGAATTCGGAATAGAATGACTAAGTCGTATTACATAAACCAAAAGAGGTTACAAGAATCTTATATGACATTAAGTCCCTGTGCTCTCTGCCACTGTTACAGAGTGAATCTACAGTATGTACTGTTCTACACACATAGCTTGAGACATATTTTTTAACCACCCCATGCTAGATGGTTATGAAACTTGTTTATGCCCAAAGGTTATTGTGATCCTTGCATGGCTGAGATCAGTATGTTGCTGTCTGCTGTCCCACTCATCTTCCTGCCCCATTTCACCATACAAAGTGTAGGAGGTTCTTAGCCTGGGGCCACAGCAAGGCCTCCATGCTGGATGCACAATACCAGTATAATAAAGAACATAAAAACTTTTATGAGGACACTTGCTCATGAATAAAAATACACCACCTAATCTAATGCAAGGATTATGCATTTTACAGTTCTGCTGTCAGATTCCAGTGAGAGGATTAACAGCAGTCTTCTCAAAGTCTGTTTGTCAATGAATGCTGCACGGTGCAGCAGTCCTAAAAGGATTTGGAGAAGCATTATGTCACATTCTAAGCCAGTTGGATATCCTTTTCACTTGAAGGGAGACTCCCTGTCTTTTTAAAGTGCTATCACATTTAAAGCCATTATGCAGTGGAAATGCCTAATCTCCCCGAAGTTCACCGCAGGACACTGCAAGACCGCAAACAAATAAATATATAAATGAACAACTAAATAAAGAATAAAATAGAAGCAGACCTGGAAAAAATGTTTTTTTTGCCAAAGTATGTTCTTGAAATATTCTGAGTCATGCTCTTTAACACTGTGATTATCAGCTGCCTGGCTGTTTAACTCCTGCCAAAGTTACAGGGTTATAGCAATAAACAACTAGGGTAATTCAGTCAAGCTTGTCCATTTACCGCTCCCCCCTTTTTAAAGGGATGGTTTTGCAGTCCAAAGCCGCTTATGGTGTGATCTGTTGGTTCAAACACAGTAGTGTAGTGTAGTGTAAATGACTCAGAAATAATTAGGTGATATGTTTGTGACTGCAGTTTGCATACTTAAGCTAATGGACTCTTCGGAGGCAGACAGTGTTACTAGATCATGTAGCTCACTGAGGTGCACCTGGGCACACCGGGCGGCATGTTCCAGAGATTGGGTTCCACCTTTTGTCTACTCCCTCATGACATCACAGCCATGATGCTGGGGAGGTACACAAACCAGATCTCATTTCCCTGAGTCCAAGTGGCACAATTTTTTTTTGTCCCTTGTAGGACAGACACTGAATAATTCAACAGGCTGCTAATTGTTTCAATTCAGTGGTTATAGAGGTTACAGTGACAAATTCCTTGCGCTAAAACAATCGTGGTCAATCCCACAAACTTCATTTTGCACCTTATTTGTATTTGCTGTGCCGTCATGCGCCCAAATTTTGCTTACACCTTGCTTGGTTGTCTCAAGAGGAACTATACTGCCATAGGGGAATTTCAAGTGTGCACAAATACCACTACTCTTGCAGAGGAGGAGAGGTTGCTGAGTTGATTTTCCACTGCCCTTGTTCCAGCTATCCCAACTCATTAGTGATGGAGGCAACTTTTACTACTCCAACTGGCTTTATCATCTGGCACAGAGCAGATGAGAACAAGTCTGAAAATAGATTGAAGTAAGGATACCACAATAAAGTCTTCTGTTTTAAAAGAACTGGCACATGTATATTCAAAGCAATTATTCAAGTAACCACAACTGTATGCGGGAAGGATCTCAATAGCTGTTCTTTTATAGAACTTACTATAACTACCTGAAAGGAAATTTCTGAGACAATCTTGAGTTATGGCCCACTAATGCTATCCTCACATTACCTTTTCCTTCACTCGCTCAGGACTTTTGTCTTTGCAGTTTATCTCAGCTCCCCGCAAGATTCACCTTTTGCTCACCCAGCAACTTTTACGGTGTGATTTTGGTCTGTGTTTGCAGGACTGGAGGATGTATCACCCAAAATGTGTGTGAGTCAGCCCCCTGGAGTGTCATACTGACTCCTCATTAAGAATCCAAAGTTGAATCTTGGGCAGACGACTCATCCAGCTCCACATGCAGCCGGGTGAAAGGACAGTGCAGAGACACAGGCCTGCTAAAATCATGTCCAGATGGTCAGCAGAGGGGAGTTCTACACATCGGCAATATCGCAATCACATTCCAAGGACACCAGACTTCCATAACGCACCGTTCGACAATAGTTACAATGCCTTCAAAACCTTCTGAAATGAGGAACTGGGAGGATCGATAGGAGTTCATGAAAAGACAGCCGTACTTGCAGTTCAGACAGATAAACCAGTCTTTCAAAGCTATATGGAGGAGAGGAAAAAGCCATTAAAGCAAAGGGGAAGTATTTTTAACACTCTGTACAGGAGAGCCTAAGCATTTATGTGCGCGCTGGAGAGAGAAAGCATGCGTGGGAAGCATCTACAGCCATCTCGAGACGGGGTGAGGAGAGTGGGTGACTGTTCCTGTGTGGGAGGAGAAGGCATGAATACCATGCAGGGTTATGGTGTTGATGAATTGCGTTATGAAAGGGGCTTCAGTTACACAACCCAGCCCATCCAATTCTCTGCCTGTGTAGGCCGAGAGGGATGGCAAAGCTGCTGTGATCCGCACGCAGCCGGAAACGAGGTGCATACAACCCTTCAAGACATTTGGTCGAATGCGTAATTATCTAGCAGCTGTGATGCCAGCGACTCAGTGAGAGCGAGAGAGTGAATGTACCGGAAAAATCAAGCATCAACAGACTCACATTCATGGAAATGATGGGCAATTCTTTCATAAGGACAATATCACGGCATAAAGAAGAGGCAGAAAACGCTCGCTCGCTCTGATTAGTTTTGAGATACGACAGCGGAAAGGACACATTATCCATTAGCTTGTCATTATAATCATATCAATGGTGATTATTTAAATAACATCATCTGTCCAGGCGGCTGCTCTCTCAACAAATTGCTATGCGCTAAAATTTGACTGGGCCTTGACATCAGCCATTAAATAAGACATTAGCACTGCCTCAGTTTGGGGAATGTTGCGATTTATCTTGATGAATAGTAACGGCAGTTAAGAAAGTGCCAAGTTATTATGTCCACCATTTATGTCTTAATATTGAAAAAGCTACTGATATCTGTTTCTACAAGCAACCAACCATTTGCAGGGGTCTGATGGGAAGCCCTGAGTAAACCTATTACAGTCAAGCAGCAGTTCTCTCTTCTTTCTCATTGTCACAGAAGAGGTCTACATTGGGACAGTACCACGATCGGAGTGCTGCTGTGGGTGTCGGGTCAAAAGGCAGTGCCTGCTGATAGAAAACACAACAGCTATTAAGGAGAGAATAAATCCCTTTCAACATGAGGTCATGTCTAATTTAACTGCCACTCTGAAAGCCCAAGCACTATCCCCCAGCACGAGATACTGTTACCAATCAAATAAGTGACTGGACCGGCCACTACAGAAAAGGGGGGCCTGGAAGGAAAAATGTACCCCGGTCTGGGATAGAGGTCTGTCCCGGGACTCTGAGGCACACCAGCAGTCCAATATGGGGCAGAGCAGCGTAATTACAGGATGGCTCGATAATTGAAAACGGCAGAGATGAAAACATTCTCTGTGAGTAACCCGCTCCCAAAACAAGAACTGCATAGTTGTGGACTGGTGCAATGCAGGAAAACGTCATGGAAGTAAATAGGGAAAAGATCATCAGCACCATGTATAGGTCATTAGATGGATTTATGATGCATTCCTGGAGGCGGTGTTTAAAAACATGCCCGCCTTGCGGACTGTGGGAGGGAACGTGCGATTTGACACTAAATCTTCCTGTAGGTGCCATTGCTTAGATTGCTTAGTGAAGCGCCAACAATCCTAAGTGTTTTTCAGACTTCACAGCTGTATCTGTTTTAATGTACATGTTTCCATTTAGCCTTGGCTTAAACACAGAACACTGCCCAATGGAAGGAAAGACAGGAATAAAAAAAGTGAAAAACAGGGCTTCATGTTGGTCTTAATTGTCTATGGAAAGACTGTCATATTTTCCACCGGGTAAGCTTGAAACCATTACAAGCTAGCCTTCATTAAATTTTCCACAACATATTGCAGAAATGTCAGGAAGCAGCTGTGGAGGCACTGATTAATTGTCTTTCTTACTGGTTCCCCACTTATAACATTATGCCTTATTGAAATTATATCCTTGCTTTTTTCACTTCCTCTCACCTACATTAGAACCTCATGAGGTTGACTGAACCATGTATAAACGTAAAACCTGTGGTCAGTTGTTGACATTGAAATCACAGAACCCAAGGGGAAATGACTAACTCCAAAGGAGGTCTTAGCTTGGCTCTACCATAAAAGGGGTTTGGACACAGCTTGGATCTTGTAGACTAACACATGTCAACCCTTCAGCCACATGAAGGTCTCTCCACAGCTTACTGGATGCAAGTGCATCAAAAAAAAGGTGTTGCACAGGACTAGCCAAAGCAAGTGGAACGGTATACCTCAGAAAGATTTCCACTGCCAAAATTATATAAAGAGAAGGCGCAAAACAAGAGGGAGAGCATCTGGAGGTTGTGATCCCGAGTGGAAGAGTTGAAACATCTGCCACAAGTGTGCCCTGGCCTCCTAGAGTAGAAAAAATAAATGGCTCTAGTCACTGTCCGAGGTTAAAAGCTTAAGCACTGGTGGGCGAGCATGCAAGAGTGGGACGTTTGGCTGCCACTACTCTGAGCACCATTGAAAATAAACCCCGTCACTGTTCACGGCTCAAGCTTTGAAGCACAGGCATTTGTGGCATTCACAAACATATCATAGGACTATCTTTGCTCTGCTGTAGGGGCCTAAAGGCTGGAATACACTACATGACTTTTGCCCAGATTTTGGCCCTATTTGCAGTCTGGACGCTTTAGCTGTTGGAAGTCAAAGCCAGTCTGTCGTTTTTGGGCAGTCAAAATTGAAAGATTTTGCAGAAAATTGCGTCATGTGTGATTTTTTTGTGTTTCAGACTATGATTCCATCCAGTCGGAGGATATCAATCACGTTTGGTATTTTGAGTCAGTTTTAGAACACATATTGCTTTCATTTGTCGTGCATCTCCTAGCAATAAGATGCATGTTTCTGTGCGAGTTCATGTTCGGAACGACTTGAAAGTCTGGTAGTATGTGATCTTCAGATGTTTAGTGTACAATGCCCAGTTTTTCTCTGTAAAATGGTGCCTATTGTTTTAAAATCTGTAGTGTATTCTAGCCTTACTTGTAGGGGACTAAAAACTGGAATCAATACCGAAATATTGATTAGCCACTCCCATGCTAATCAAAAGTTTTATTAGCCGTGGCATATAATCAGCGATGCACTTTTATCTTCCTACTGCATCTGTGAGGCATGCAACCTCAGCACACGGTCCCGCCAGATGCACAGCTCGAGGAACGTGTCTTTTCCACTTTTTCCATATTAAACACCTGGGTCCTTCATGGCCTCCCAGATACTCCCCATCCTGCTGTTTTTGCTCTTGTGTGGTGTGACATTGTGAACTCACCCAAAGGTTCTCTGTAAGTCTGGGATCTGCTTGTTTCTCAGGGTAAAGGCCTCACGCTGCTTCCTCTATGGTAGTCAGGTTAGGCAGGCAAAGGCTGGGCAGTGGGGTGACAAGTAAGGTCCCCTGGCCAGGGTGCTGAGTTTATGCAGACCACTGTAGAGACAGTGAAAGGAAATAAGTTTAATGATAATGTGAGACTAAATAGAGACTATCAGACTAGCTTAAGGCTCTTCATATCGAATAAATAAACTGGAACTGAGCATCTGCTAGAACAATATTTCCACCCCCTTTAGAGCAATCGTGCTCTATTAATATGAATCCTCTGATGTGTTTATGCACAAACCATATTGCAATGAAGTGTCTGTCTTTGAGATAGTATACACAATGTTATGAGACATGCCGGTACAGATTCAAACTGATTAAACATCAACCTTTCCTTCAGTTGACATCTGCATGATGGTATTGTGCATCTTACACATTGTTCTCTAAATTCTTTCTTGGACTTTTGCCAATTCATAAATTACAAAAATCGCATACACCATAATCAAACACTGGGCATAATTATACTGACTGGTAATCTGCCAGAACGAGGTTGTCTTATCATAAACAGAATGGTGTCTGACACAATTTGTTGCCTTTAACAACACAGACACTAAAATGGCAAAAAAGGCCTTCAAGACATTAAAATAGCAAAGAACCCAGACGACGACCACAGGGCTCCATTGTTTGTGCCTGGACGAGACTGAACCTTGGCCAGCAGTCTGTGATGGAGAAAGAAAAAAATGGCTGTAATATTGCTATAAAAAAGGCACTTATGATACCAGGACCGAAACAGAATAATGGAACATGACTACAAATCAATGTATTCCTTTATCATAAAACAGGTGCAATAAGCATACACTGCTCATCTATCCATTTATACTATGATGAGAAAATAAAGATACCAGAAGTCTCTCTGACAAATGCCACAACCTTAAGGTCTTAGTTCTTAGTTAAACAATTTGCTTGACCTTTATAGTGCTATTCAGGCCTGCTCTCCAAAAGTCCATCTAGAGAAGCATGCTTCACAGTGTTTTCATGCTCCCTGCATTTGGAGTGAATGCAGCCAAGCTGTGCTCTTCAGCCTCGCAATCTAAAATGTGCCCCAGGGCTGGAGATATTACAAACACCATTATGCTGCTCTGCTGCACTAAGACAAGCTCAGCTAACCCAGAAAAACAAGACATTTCTGTGAGGTTGCATCACAATCTGCAGTGGAGCTCACCCAGGGTAAACACAGGCAACACTTCCTCTCACCCGCAACAACAACAAAAAAACTAAAAAACTTTCACCAGAGCTCACATATATCGCGGTGCACACCAAATCAAGACATCAGACTTTCAAAACGTTTTAACAATGCCATTATAAGGAAGGTTTATTATGTCTTTATAATAAAACAAATCATCAACCGTATCACTTGAAGTGAAGTATATTTTGGTTGCTGAAATGACTTTGGTGTCTTTAAACAAGTGGTTTCTGCCAATGGTTTCTATGTTCTATGCAGGCTTATGATGCTTTTGAGAAACAAAGTCCAGCTACAGTATTTAGACTACTTGCTCAAAACCCTTTACCAAGGAGCTCACCCACAACCAAGGATCTCACCCACAACAGGTCATGAAGAACTCACAAGAGAAACTATTCTTACCATTGAGATGTGCTGTAATGGGGGCAATGATGAGTGCTTGCTTCATCTTAAAAAAAGCATCCAAAATAGAGACCCAACATAGAGCTGTTAGCTAAATGAACAGGCGATGAATTGGAGATGTACAGGGTATAAATAACTGCCTGTAATTATATGCCTCCACTTTTTCCCCTGGAAATTATCATTTGAAAGTACTTGAGGACATGTGGCACATTTTGTCAAAGCTCTCATAAACTATGCTCTGTGCCACTCCACAGTGTGTGAATTAAAATGTAAAGAGTGACAAGTGAATGCATATTTTCTGTTTCAATGGTCTGAGTAATTTCAGCAAAATGATTTCGGTGGAAAAAGCGCCATATAATGTCATGCCATAAATGCATTTCCAACCCCCTTCCCAACATCCTCGCACCATTTTCTGCCTCTTTGTCTTAAAGTGAATAGGATTACAGAACTGACACAGGAAATATATTATTATGAAGCTGTTTCTACCCTAATCCATTTCCATTTACTTCAGTGAGAGAACACAAACTCCTCATAAAAATGAAATCGAGCCGCCTGATAAACCAGGAGGAAGTCCTAGTTGTTCAGATGGATCTTATGTAATATCAAAACACTTAAACAATTCTTTATTTGAATGTTCCACTTCTATTTTTAATGTGTGTTGCATGCTAAGATGTAAAGGCACACTGCTAGATTTGTCTTTTTTTATTTATTTAGGTACATTTTTAGAGAGATCTGCAGTACATGAGTCACAGGATTTCAGATAACGATTTATACAACCAGTTTATTAGGCACATCCTGCCCAACAACCGAGCAGTTGAGTGTAGCTCAGTGCATTTAGCCTTATTTACACTAACCCTGCTCTAATATTGCACGTGGTCAGCGACCACATCCTTTGAGTAAAAGTTGTCAAAGCGAAGAGCCTTCCTGTTGCCTCACTTCCACAACATTATTCAGGGTGCTAAATAATTCATGCAGAGTAATACAGGAAAGTTAGCAAGATCATTTGAGGTGGCATTAAGAAGCTAAATGTATCACGGAGGAGGAAGGGCCCTGGGGCTAGAAGAGCTGTCATCATTCTGACTCGCCACTCATCGCACCGGCCCCGCAACCATGGGAACCAATGTGCACTCTGTCAGGTGCACCTACCTCCATTGCACTCACCACTCTCTCTCATTTCCTCTTTTACTCATTCTCTTTTAAACCTCTTTCCTTCTGCCTGTGTATCATTTTGCATTCTCTTGCATGCCTGACGAACTATAACGCCATCATTTCCAAACCCGAGCCTCTTTTTACTTGAGGAAGTTGGTTTAATGAAGCTCAGCCGGGGACAAATGATAGGGTAAGGAGGAACCGTTACTACCCAGAATAGATCGACCCAACACCAGTCTAATCCCCATCCATGGCTTGTCATCGATATGAGCGACATTGACCACTACGTGAACAAATCTACACTTGTGACCCTCGCAGCATCACAAGTTCTCCTCATCTCACATTCTCCTCCTCCTTTATAATTAATATCATTCTTTTTAATAAATACTCTTAACACTCACTGCCTTTGTGTCTCTTTAATAGGACTTGTAGCTCCAGGCGCCATATAGAGACAATGCAATTACCTTATATTTAATGGGGCAACTTAAAAATTTATGGAAGGAAACTGGAAAGTACTTTTGACAAATGACACAACCAACAAAGGTGACAGCTCCTTCCTTCGGCTTAGTCTTAAAAAAGAAGGCAGAAAAAAGGAAAGGATCCCGTTAAACCATCACATGTCTCCCAGTGCAAACAAACAAATCAGTAGGCTCTGTTGTTCTCCTTCAGCCCCAGCTGCACACAATCCCCCACCGAATCCCCCGCTTCCATCTTTCTCTCTGCTTCCTTCCACCCTTTGATTCCCATGTCTCTTCATGACAGGGCGTTTTAATGGAAAGAGCACCTCTGATAGATGAGTGCATCAGTGAGGAATTCGGCGCATAGTTGTGGTCATGACATCAGAGTCACACGTTTTATTGTTGGGCGGTGAGTGTTCCCCTGACGGCTGGGGTCCAGTGTCATGTTACCCCTCACAAGAGCCGGGAAATCGGGCTAAGTGGATTTCCTGACGGCACAGGCTGACTTGTACTTGAATTAGCTCCAATGACAGGCCAAAATCAAGATCGGAAATAAACGGGGCAAGATTGGTTTTCTGTGATTTTAACTAATATGTCTGATCTTCCCAGCAGGCTGAGAAAGGGTTCGCTTCTTGTCAGTGGGTTGGCCATCCAATCATCTTCTGACAGAAGAACTACTTTCACATGTGTCATGGTCTATGTTTGGTCAGTCCAGAAGGGACCTTCCCATCTGAACAGTAACTAAGGACCAAAAGGAGAATACAGTGGCAATTAAACATAATGTACATATAAAACATTTATATAGAAAATATCTACGATTTTAAATAATAATAAAAAATTTAAAAAGCGTACAGCAACCATTATAGCACTGCCCCAATGTCAAGAACAATTTAAATGCTTTGCAAGAATTTCATGATAATAAAAGACACATTTAACAGAACCAGCCAGATACCCCTGTGGAAAATTATGTTAGGTATTCAATGATTTACGAGTTGTCCAGTCTTAAAAGGTGAGAAATTGATTCATTGCTCACGTCTAATTTGAAACATCATGAGGCGAATACCTCTAGAGGTTTTCTAGTCAAACAAAACTGCTGAAACAAAAATATTTAAGTCTCATGGTTTATTGTGATTTAGATGAGCTATAAAAGCCCTGATCACACAGCAAAGTTCCAGAGGGAGCGCTGTCTCTCCGTTGCTTGTTTATCTAAAGAGTCAGCGGAACCACATGACCAAGAACGAGGCACAATGAGCATCTCCTCAATCCAGCAGGTGTAGAAGAGCTAGGCTTTCGCTCTGTAATCAGTGCATTGGGAGACAGGATTTGGGCTGCAACAAATTGGAGCCACATGGTGTTTAATGGGCATTAATCACAGAGTGCCACGGCCATCCTGCGCAAGCCACGACAGTCGCCCCCAGAGCGAGCTAATCAGTGTCATCTTATCCAGCCCTTCGCTTCGCTGTGCATCTGACTTCTAGGCCCAGACTGAAAGGGGGAAGTGACATTTACGTCATTGGGGGATGAGTGGACCAGTTACCATCCTTGTCACCCCTTTCACAAGCGGCGCTCTTTTCGGATCAGAGGCGGGCCGCAGCGAAGGAATGCTGCCAGCATCAGCGCGAGTCCATCCGCTGCCAAGAGAATCCTCCCCTGAGATTGAAACGGGGGAAGTGTGACTTATATCGCACAAGCTGAGCACATCACATCGGGTGTGATAGTAACACAGAACCGTAACAAGCACCCCGAGAGAACGGCTCGAGGAACCTGTTCGTAGAACACCCCATCCCGGCCTCCACGCTGGCCGAGGGCCGAAGAAGAACCTCTCCTCGAGGACCACGGCGAGGTCACTGGGTTCAGCTGTCTTTTGCCGTGTAAGGCGAGTCCGCCCACTTGTCCTTCTGTTCTTCTCTCTCTTTCCTCTACTAAAGAAAAACAAGAGCAGATTCTTCATGATAGCACCGTGAGTCAAGCTCGCTCTATCTGTTCCAATCTCCTCACTGTTATACAAGTCAAGAAGCTGGCGCTGAGCTGGTGTCTGAGTCAGTCTGTAAAATACATCCAGGCCCCGTCTGTCCAGTTTCCACTCATTTTCTCTCTAACATGCCTTTTCACCAATTTACTTCAGCCGAGGGGGAGGGCGGTTGTTAAAAGTACCCAGGCAGTTTGGTGGGGACTTTGACACAGCAATGGCAGCTATTTGGGCTGAAATGAGAGCTTTACGGCTGTGTAATTGATGGGCTCGGGCAGCACAACCACTGCACAGTGCCATTACCCTGTGAAAGACATGCGCTCCTTTTATAGAAGCCCACCATATATAAACATACCAACTCAAGGTTGAGGAGTCCGGAGACTTGAGGCAGCAGTGGCTATTAACACCCAATCAGCAATGGCACCAGTTAGAATAAACGCAAACCAACACATTTTCGTTGAAAAAACGTCATTCCAGATTGTTGGCTGGAGAATAATGGGAGAATAATATAGTGTAAGATTTCCTGCTAAATTATCTGAGGTGATCCTAGACATTTTTCTTCCTGGACATTAGGTATTGAAGCAGGAAGAGGGTCTTCCTGTAATGATCTTTGATAGACCTGTAGCGAGAAACCAGCTGCTTTCTCCTAGGGGTAAACAGCACTTCCTGTGCAGCATTCTCGTAACACGGCGCCACTCCTTCCATCCCCGCAAACCCAACTCTGATTTTCGGTCTTGATTTATGATGAAATGTCCTGAAACCTGCATTACACAACTCACAAGTGAAAAATGTTTATATAATATTTCCCTCCATACATCAGCAAGAATGAGGGTCAATGAGGGTGTCCAGAAATATTTCAGTACAGTTTTGTAGGTGAGTTTCCATGAGAATTCAGTTCTGCATCTGCAAAGCACATCTTTCTGTAATTCTAGAAAGAATTTATCACTGCCAAAACTTTTAGTCAAAAACATTTCATTAGCTGCCATTACGTGACATTATTATTATTTAGACGATGGATGGATGGATGGATGGATAGATTGATAGATTTCGCAAAACCTAGTGAGTGACAAGCCGCCATTCAGGAAGTCGAGACGTTTCACAATGAAGGGAAGTTGCTCATCAGACTTTTCCATAACCCCAAAGACATTTTCAATGAGCAAACCTAAGTGACACAAATATGTACTTCAGTCTAGGCCAAAGGTGACACTGAGTCCAGGAACTAATGCAAGAGTCCTACTTGCATTCATTACTCATGGTCACACTTCTAGCAAGAGACACTTCCAAGAAAATGAGTATCGCAGCTGTTAAAAATCAGAGAAAGAGTTTTGGGCCTACTTGAACAGCACTTTAGGGAACATAAAGAGTACATTAGACTTCCTGTTGTCTTTCTGAAAAGTGGATGTAGCATTGCTATACCACAAACACTGAGGATAGCTGTTTCCAGAGGGGTGAAGTGCTGATTCACCACTGTAGGGATAACAGTGCCGTGGTCATACCATTCTCTGGCCTTTGATATCCACTCTGCTGTGTCTGCACTGAGCTGTTTTTAAACCAACACCAGCGTCGAGGAGGCTGTGCTGCTGCTGAAAGCCCTTCTTCAAGACAAAGAGATTCCTGAAAAGAACCGATGGTGGTTAACGCATAAACGAGTCACTTACACACTGCAAAAGAAAAGCAGACAGAGCAATATGCTGATTCGACCTCGACCGTGCTCCATTTCCAGCTACACAGGAGGATTTTACCCATGATCAGAGTGCATCACCAAGCCATTAACGGAGCTGAGAAAATTTGACATTTTGCGGCTCTCCCCTAAGACCCGATAGAATAATATTATTACTGGAGAGAGAGTGCCCTGCCCTCCAACCACTCCTATAATTAAGAGCGAATACAGGCCACGGGGGACGATCCTGGGGGCCAAGAATATCAATCAGTCACCCCGCAGTGTTTCTCTGGGCTCTGCTGACTGGCCCACATCATAGAGAACACGAGCCTGTTTGCTCTGTGGCGCCTGTCCCTTTAACTGTCACTCTGCTGGAGACAGACATGCGCGGGAGATAATAACAGCCCCCTCTGAAATCCTCCTGATGCATTAATATTGAAGTGCAGGACTAAAGTGGCCCACTACAGTCAAGCCCTTGCAGTCAAGGCCACATAAGCCAGCGGAAATAGAGAGGGAGGGAGAGCGTTTTGAGCCACTTGAGTCCTAAGGACATAGTTGTATTTCCAAAAACAGGACCCTGTCTTTATGCTGTGCCTGTGGGAAGAGCTTGTAAAGTAGCTTGTGTCCCACACGCACAATAACAGAGCCAGAGTCACACCTCGTCATGCCGTTCAGGTGCCAACTTTCCCAGGAATCGCTATATTTCCATTTCCCACCAGAAAAAAAAAAAAAAAACCCTGTCAAGGGTCTCGCTCTACTGACACCAACTGCAAACAATTCTTGATTCTAAGATCTTTATCAGAGTACGGCCTTTCCCACAAATTGGGCCTATCTGTGTAATGCGATTAAAGCCTTTACTTCCAGAAATCTGACGGAGAGACAAAGCGTCTTTGGTGTCTGGCTCAAGTGCTGAGGGTGGAACTGTCACAGCTGTGTGAGGAAGGAGAGGAAGCCACTGTGGCATCATAATTATGACATCTTCAGTAAAATAACAGCATATCCATTTCCTCTACATGGCTGCTCTTTACCCCTGGCTTTGTGCCTTTAACTCATCGGCTGGCTAATGTAAGATACATTTTCAGATGCGTTTTTGGTGGTCACTTCTAAAAGTCTGTTTATTCCTGTAAATGAAATACATTTGTACAGACTGTGGCCAGAAAATTATTTCAAATGCACACCTATAATTGCAATCAATTCATCCAGTCTTTTTCAGCATGCAAGAGGTGGCTAAAGTAATTAATATTCAACATTTTTGACAGACCAGCTGCAACAATGTTTTGCTGCTTTACAAAAGAAAGCCTGCTTTTACCCTCAGAATAAAAAAATAAAGCATGTAATAATGAAATAAAGTTTAAAATGAGAAATAACGGCATATTGTGAAATATGAAGTCACCTTGTGAGATATAAAGTCACAGTTACAAGAAATAAAGTTGCAATTGCAAGATATAAAGTCATATTTTTGAGATATTGAGATGTAAGTCACAATTATGAGACAAATTCAAAATTATAAGAAATAAAGTCAGAATTATGAGAAAAGTAATAACTGTTAGCTTTAATTCTGAGATTCTGCTGATGTGAGACAAATGCATTTTATGAAAAATAAGTTGATTATGAGAAAAAAGGCGCAGTTTTGAAACAAAGTCAGATTTTGAAATATAAAGTCATAATTAGGAGAAATACAGGTGTGATTCTGGGATATAACAAGTTATACTGTGAGATGTTTTTTTTTTTTTTTACTCTGCAGAAACAGGCTTCTAGGGATCTGACGTAAAGTGTTTTTTAGTGAAAGAGAAGTGTCAGGCAACTATGTTAATTCTGTCTCCTTATCTAAATCTGCCTGTCTCAATCCCTGAAAGGGCCTCAAGTGTGCACACAGTGGGGACAGATTTTCCACCATTTCTTGAGTGGCTTTGGACCTCTGAGGCGCTGCTGAAAAAGTGTAACCTGTGATTTTGATGCATTTACTAACCCTTTCCATCAAGTAGTTCAAGATAGTAAAAGTAACTGAGAAGATGTTAGCACCAACACTAAGATTACAATCACAGAAAGTCAGTGAATGCAAGATCTTGGGTGGCATCCCAGGTTGCAACACTGAGATCCAAGTTAGAATACACTAGTCAACTTGTACGTATGTGATTCTTCAAAGAGAGCCGGGTCATATGCTTCTGAATTAGACTACAGTGTTATCCCTAAAAAGAACCCCATCACAAGAATTGTTTTTGTGTGATTCGCCCTACACTTTGCATGTAGAATAGAAAAAAGTTCTCTTTCTATAATTTTGTGGTACATGTATGTTTATCTCATCACATTCAATTCAGGCTCAAGCTTAAATTCACTACTCAGGTTTCTCATTTTTTGCATGACTTTCAAGTCAACACTGAGTATGTCATTCTAAAAGCAAACTATTGTCTAAACAAAGTGAAAACAACACCCATGCCCGGACACAAATCAAACGCTGAAAAAGTGTAACCTGTGATTTTGATGCATTTACTAACCCTTTCCATCAAGTAGTTCAAGATAGTAAATGTAACTGAGAAGATGTTAGCACCAACACTAAGATTACAATCACAGAAAGTCAGTGAATGCAAGATCTTGGGTGGCATCCCAGGTTGCAACACTGAGATCCACACAGCAACTACTACTGTTGAGGCCGCAACTGTGTCAGTGACGTTGGAGGAAGTGGTAATGTAAAGGTGCGAACTGAACTCCCACAAGACTGTAGCTACAACACCACAACAGTGCAGGCGACTTACTCGCTCGCACACACGTACACATCCGCCCACATGCAAGAGCAAGTCTCTATAGCTGTCTTTGAGTGAGGAGACAAAGGATGTGAGGTGAAGAATGATGAATTGTTTTTTTTTTGTTAAGTTTGCTCTGAGAGGCAGGCCCCAGGTTTTCCGGCCATGGAATTGGGGTCTGCCACACACACTTGGGCCCAGAACAAACACTGATTAACAGTTCCAGGCTTGGAAACTCTGGGTACCACTGGAGGAAAAAGAAAAGGAGGAACAGGCCAGATTTCCCCAGACCAAATACTACCCATGGAAAAGCTGGGCACTAGCACGCAAATATGCATATTTGCGCAAACAAGCGCAAAGCAGTTTCTGATGGCATTGTCGTTTTTTTTTTTTTTTCTTTCCCTTGTTGTGAGTCTCTTTGAGAAATTATTTTTCCAAGCTGCTTGGAAAGTGGAAAATCAAGCGGCTCTCTGGCGTTTTCCACATCTGTCATAACGTGACGAGTCCTCTCCCCGGGCATGTTCATTTCCAGAGACAGGTCCGTAGTGTAATCTGACCATGAATTTCCATTTCTAAAAGACACAACTACATCTCAAAGGCAGCACAGTGGGGATGGAACCGCTCATTCACAATTTCTCAGCCTCTCCCAGCACTGGGACAAAACCCCTCAATACGAAATTAAGATAATTGTTTTTCCAGTTCCATTGACATGCAGCTGAGCCTTTCCGTGTGCCCGTGATTCCCGCTCAGCTTGTTCCGTATCATGTTTGTACCATGGCCGCATTCAGCTGAGTCACACATGATACTGGGGAGCTGTGAACAGCAAAAACAGATACTATTTGGTTACCAGGTTAGCAGATTACCCTGTGAACCCCTAAAACAATCACCAAACTGAAGCAAAATTAGACCATTTCTAGACCAATCTACATTGACTGGCGTGTTGAAACTACAATATAAAAATAAATAACGACAACAACAATAGTAATGATACATGTATAAACCTCTCCATGACAGAGTTTTAAAGGTCAAAGGCAGTCAAAACTGCAGTTTAGTGAGTCAGATATTGATTCAGAACCCTTTTTAACTGATTCAGTGAGTTCATTCGGTAAAAGATTCATTCAGATGAATCCACTGAGTCAAGGATTCATCAGACTTACATAGAAGTTAGTGAGTCTTTTTGAACGATTCATTAAAAGAATCAGTTGTTGAATCAGACTACACATTGTAAATATATGACTCACTAAAAAGAACCAAGTTAGAATACACTAGTCAACTTGTACGTATGTGATTCTTCAAAGAGAGCCGGGTCATATGCTTCTGAATTAGACTACAGTGTTATCCCTAAAAAGAACCCCATCACAAGAATTGTTTTTGTGTGATTCGCCCTACACTTTGCATGTAGAATAGAAAAAAGTTCTCTTTCTATAATTTTGTGG
The DNA here is from genome assembly GCF_012432095.1 of Onychostoma macrolepis. Classification (NCBI taxonomy): domain Eukaryota; kingdom Metazoa; phylum Chordata; class Actinopteri; order Cypriniformes; family Cyprinidae; genus Onychostoma; species Onychostoma macrolepis. The sequence goes on from NC_081174.1 coordinate 23,580,644, forward strand.
TACATGTATGTTTATCTCATCACATTCAATTCAGACTCAAGCTTAAATTCACTACTCAGGTTTCTCATGTTTTGCATGACTTTCAAGTCAACACTGAGTATGTCATTCTAAAAGCAAACTATTGTCTATCAGCACCTTTCAAAGTGAAAACAACACCCATGCCCGGACACAAATCAAACGCTCCAGTCGGAATGGTCATTGCAATTTCAACAGGCAATTTCCCCTCCGATTCCATTCACGTCTGCCACAGCCAAACAACTTGAACGTTCATTTCACCTGACAGACACGAAACCCTTTTTTCAGTTTTCAGGAACGTGTAACTGGAAGAGAGGAAAGTTCAGTTGATGTCATAAGCTGACTCTCAAGGGGAAAGCCCTGTCTTACAGAATCAAATCCAGACAATGAAGTTCTTGCTTCAGCCATTCTGAAGTGTGAAGCAAATACAATTCAGTGCAAAGAAAGACGAAAAGATGGATGAGCACACAAAATCCCGAGATGCGAGCATTGCGTAACACCCAGGATACCCTCTTTTGTGTCTCTGACAATGCAGATCTCCTCGCAGATGGAAGGGACGAGGTGTCACTGAGGTCCACCGCCTAACTCGGTCGAGAACCTCGCAGTGAACTCTGGCAGCGTGTGTGTGTGTGACTTGCATAACAGATGCTGCGCTGTCTCGCTGGGGCGGAGGGGTATACAAACTGCGCTGTGCGAGTCTGTGTGTGTGTGTCAGAGGGGTGTGGAGGGGTACACTAGCTTCTCTGTTAAGCGTCTGAGGTCACTGCTGGCCTCCATCACAAACAAGTTCTCATCATCTGGCCCTCGAGCAGGAACGCACACATGAGGCCTCTTGAATGTTTAAGTGTGTACGTATGCTGTTTGTGTACGTCTCTTAAGGGTGTGTGCAGATCCCAGGAGAGCTTGTTTGTACGTGTGTATTTACATTTATCCCCGGAGACACATCAGACTAGGGGTAAGAGAAGTAAATAAACACATAAACAAACCGCATAGGCAAATCATGGCCATTTTTTATTTATTTATTTTTTACATGAAGCAAGAACGGATAAGATGTCTCGCAGCTGCCCCACTAAATATATTTACATGTGCAGTTATAATCAAGCTACAGATTCTATCACTCTGTCCAAATATACATGCATAATTTAATATTTGAAGGATTAAATTCATGTCGCACATCGTCTAAGGCCCAATGTCATGTATACATCACATTATGTAGGTCTGTTCAAAAGTTCAATATCAATATCAGTCAGACATTAAATAAAAATAATAAGGTGAATTAAAATGACTATTTTGTCTAAATTAATAATAAAAAATAGTTTTAGGCATTAGTACAATACAAAAAGTATAATAATTTCAAAATTTGCTAAATGTTACATAGCTGTTATTAAATTATTAGTTTAGATTAAATAGGGCTAAGATAAAAATAGGGCTAATGAACATGGGCAATTAAATATTCAATATTGACAAATATAGATAAATTACTATAGTTAAATTATGTCTAGTGTTTATTTTGGGTTCACAGTTTCATTAATCTGTTCTTAGTAAGTAGTCAGCAATATTTGCCACGCAGGAAACAAAAACTGCTAAAGTCATCTAACTAAAAATAGTTCCCCAGTAAATATAGAACAGAACATTCTAATAATTTGTAATCTGTCATTTTCACGAAACCTGTTACCTGCCACGTCACTGCAGCACCTGATTAAGAGTTTTGAGATTAATATAGAAAGAACACCCAAATACTACGCAATCGATGATGCTTTATGAAAATGATCTGAGAGCTGCTAAAGCTGCCACGTCACAACTGCACCTTATTAACACATAGTTCTGGGATAAATTTAGAACAGAACAATCAAATAATACCAAAAATGGATAGTAACACTTCTAAAGCAAAACAAGGTTGATCCCATTTTAACCCAGATTAGCCGTTCGTGTACTTTCTATTGTTGGGTTGTAGTGAAATGCGACTATGTCAAATCTGTTCAAGAATTTCAGATGTAGACGTCACACATTCTGAGTGTTAATTCGGATTTCAGGGAAAAAAACTCCCCGATACCATTGTTACTGTGTAAAATAGACTGCTAAATGAATTCCAGGCACGACCATTCATTTGCTGAATAAGCCTGATACAATATCCACAGCACTGTATTTGAACTCTGTGTGTATTTATATATCTGACACAGATAATACAAGCATGTGACTTCTAGAAGGTAAGAGCCGGTACTGCTACATAAAATTTTGCATTGTGTTGCCTGTATTACGTCTACAGGACATGGTTTTCTGGTATCGTTCTTGTCAAAATAAGTTCTGACAACCATAAATCCACCCATTTCAAGCACTAACAAGAGTGAAATAACGTTCAAACTGAAGTTTGGCTTAGAAACCTTTTGTCCGCCCTGCGTATTATGCAACCAATCCTCTTCCATGACACATTAGAAATCTATCAACAGTTCCTTTTCGATTTTCCATCGCTAAAAACACTTAACCTGCGTTTAATTACTTTTGGATCAACAAACGCTGAGCGAATGACTGCCTGACCTGCCAGCTCATGAGGTCACAGTATATTGCACGCACAAAAACATGCACGCATGCAACTCTATACACACATTATGTGGTGTTGCATTGCATGCTGATGACTGGAGAAGTGGGGAAAAGGAGCATACCGGTTTTTTATATCACTATTAAACGAGCCATGAAGGGGCCACCCTAAGTTGTCTCGGAAAGAGGCCCCCCAGTCAGGAATGTAGCGGCCGTGCCCGGGGCATCTGTGCACTGAAGCCACCTCACTGGAGGAATTTCCAGTGTTCTTATAAAACTGATAATGGGATGTGTACGCAGCAGGAGTGGAAAATCAGAGGTGCGTTACGAGGTTTTCCACATTCCTCCCTCTCCATGGGCCAGACATGCGTGCCCGGCATATGCTGGAGTCTGAGTGTGTGAGGATTTCTCAGTGTGTTTATGTCTACCTGCTGACGGGATATCCCCACAGGCAGTCCACTGGTGTTGTTTAACACCGACAGAGTTTCTGTGTATACGCTGCAAAACTTACAATGGATATGGAATGCCATAAGGCATTTTATGCAAACATGTAGACCGAATTAAGTCTAGACATTTTAAAGAATAGAAAAAGATATTACACACACTACCATTCAAGATTTTTGAAAATACGTTTTTAAAAGTCTCTTCATGCTCACTGGGGCTGGATTTATTTGATTAAAATTACAGTAAAAATTGCAACATTGTGAAATATTATTACAATTTAAAGCAACTGTTTTCTATATAAATCTATTTAATAATGCCATGGCAATGCTGAGTTTTCTTCTGCATCACACAAAACTTCGGAAATTATTGTAATATGCTGATTTGATGCTCACATAACATTTATTATTATTATTTCTCATAATTATAATGTTCAAAATGTTGATGCTCAAAATATTTCTGTGGAAACTGATGCATTTTTTTTGATGAATAGAATGCTGTAAAACATAACAAATGTCTTAATTGTCATTTTTGATCTATTTAATGCATCCTTGCTAAACTGAAGTATTAATTTCTTTAACAAAAAAAAAAAAAAAAAAAAAGAAGTACAGACGTTTGAATAGTATATCAGACTTATGGCTGAGGTTTCATTCTTTAAGGCCACATCCTGACTAATGCAACCAATGACTGACTCCACCAAACTGCAATATTCATACAATCCAATAGTGGAGCCAAAAACTGATACCCCTTTTCTCTAAGGACGCCCATTTTTATTTCCAACCTGGACAGCTTTGGCCGTCTCCATGGGTGATAAATGTAGACAGAACCAAATAAAGATCTAGTTTCTCCCACTGCTGAACGGCTTCCTGCTCAGCTTTTGTTTGGTGTGACTGTACGCAGATGGACGAGTGGCAGCCTCCTCTCCTCAGTATCACAGAGATCTCCCTTAACTGGCAATGAGAAATGAACAACATGAACCACTCTCGGCACAGTAGGCATATGGGGATTGGCCTTCTCCATTACAGACATTTACAGCAATTTTTACAATGTTTCAGTGATGCTCCTTTTCCTGGGATAACAATTTAAGTGAGTTCTAATGTTGTAGTTTCATGCGATTTAGCATAATGCAGTAGCTTGGGTCAAAAGCTGATGGCTAGATATGGATTAAATTAATATGTGAATGTTTTATTGTTCAGCTACATCATAAACATCATGATACTGTTCTGTACAGTGGGTGATTCAGATTAAGCATGCCGTTATCCGTAACCTACATAATAATAATAAAAAGTTCATATTTTTTATTATATTACAGTCATATTATTTTATTTCATTTCATTTTATTTAACACCACCGTTCAAAAGTTTAGGGTCAGTTCATTATTTATTATTATTTTATAAAATAATAAAATAATAGTTAATTTAGCAAAAGACTGATCAAATTGATCTAGAAGAGGGTAATTGCTGCTGAAAACTCATTGTCATCACAGGAATAAACTACATAAATTTAAATAGAAAACGGTTATTTTACATTCTAATAATATTTCACAATATTACTGTATTTTTACTCAAATAAATGCAGACTTGGTGAGCATAAGAGACTTATTTAAACAAAACAAACAAAAAAAAAATATTACACATTTTACAGACCCCTTTTGAATGGTACACTGTATAAAAATAATAATTAATAAAAAAAAAAAAAGTTGAGCCAACTTAAAATTTTAAGCAAACTCAAAAATCTGCTGAAGCTGGTTGCCTTAAAATTTTAAGTTGGCTCAACTTACAGTGTAGTGTAGCTGAGAAGCAATGTTTACTTCATTGAGAAGTACTTACAGTAAATAAAATAATAATATTCAAAGAAAATCATGACATTTTAGTGGTATCAACTACTGAAATTATGTTATCAAAACAATCCTAGTTGATGCTAAAAACTGATTCAAGAGATCAATATATCCATATTCAGGGATTAAACATTGATGCTTACCAAGGGCAGAGGTCAAAAGGCAGTGATGTTATAATGTCCATAGATAAGTGTCATGCCCACAGCAGTGTGTGGTCAGATCTGTGTCACACTGTAATGAGGGCTGCTATGCTAGCGGCAGTTTTTCTATTTCCTTCCCTCTGTCCTCCCACTTACTTACACACTCCTGTCTCTCCATCTCTACACACATAACATGTACCCCACGGCAGCATTAACAAACTCCTGTGGTTTTTAAATAGAGCAGCACAATCTCAGTCACAGCAACCCACGGCTGCTGCCTCTCCATCTGCCTGCAGATTTTTTTTCCCGTTTCCTTCCATTTCTTTTCTGTCTATTCTTCCCTCTGACTCAACTCATGGCTCCTTCCATTCACAGGCTAAAAATACAAGTGAGGCCCTCACCTTGCCTCGGTGTCAGCGCGTCAGTAGGATGAATAAACGTCAGCTGCTCTCTTCTCTTTAGTGGTTGAAGATTCAGGTGGGTTTCATTACAGTAAACTCTCTCTTTCTCCATTAATCTGGTTCTTTCCTGTTCTGAAACCTCCGCATGATTCCCTTATGACATGCCACACACTGTCTCCCTCTTGTATCTCTGTGTCTGACAGATAAAGAAAGATAATGCATTACCAGCAGCCTCCTCTAACATCATTCCTATATCATTTTTAATGATTAAAATCTGTGTTGCAATACTAAAAAGCTATGATGAAGTGATTAGCACGCAAACACATTCTCCAAGCAGGTTAAGCTATGGTGCTTGTGTGGGAAATAAAGATTTGATTCTGGTCTATGCCCAGGTTGCCCAGAATGATTGATTCCCATTGCTGGTCCAGCTAATTAATCTAGTCAAGGAGCCCCACTGAAAATTAAAATGAAAACTAATAAATTTTATTATATAATAAATAAAATTAATAAAATTATAATTAAAATTAAAAATATAAATTTATCTGAAGTACTAAGATTATTAAAACTAAAATTAAATTATTATTTTTTTAAAGTTAAAATATATATTTTAAATAATATCATTTAATTTATTTAAAACTAAAAATGAAATTAAAATTAATAAAAATTAAATAGACATGTTAAAATAATATCATTATTTAAGTACTAAAATTATTAAAACTAAAATAGACATTTTTAAATAATATTAATAAACTGACTAAAACAACAAAATGACTAAATCTTTAACTAAAATTAAATACAAAACAAGATATTATAGTAATGAAACTAAAATAACACTAGTTAGAATAAAAGCCACTAAAATACAACATATGCTTGTGACCAGCCTCATTCTCTACATCTACAAAATCCCTCCAAAAAAGGTTTTGCTGAAAAAAGGGATTTGTTGAAACGATTGCCTATAAAATCTTGTGTCCAGCATGGAGTGACTCATACGCTGGATGATATGTTTTATAGGGTACAGTCCACCAGCCTAGTGTGTAAAGCCAGATTTTTTTCTACATTAATAATGGAGGCCACAGACTCTCAGAGAGCACAGGGAGTCTGGGTGAGAAAAAGAGAAGGGAAAAAAACTCTGATCTGTCTGACAGGGCTGTTTGGAAAAAGAAGAGATAAAAAAAGACCCTAACTTTAAAAAAAGCGTCTGACATTCAACTTTAAACTTTTACCTTTAAACCATACCGTAAAGGTGAGTTCAGACAGGGTTGTCGGATAAATTTATGCCTGCGCAATAAAAGTCTGTAAATATATGCTATTAAACGTCAAATCTGTACCTGGGATAGATCTGAACCGTAAATTGCTTTTATGTGAATCTCGATCGTAGCAAACTGATTTTCCAGCGTGAAAGCTGCCAGGAATGTGGTTAATTCAGGCCAGTGGAGACAGGTGGTCTCACCTGTGATTCCATGGAATAAACCCACCATTTTCCTGGCTGTCTCCGCTCTCCATTTCTCGAATCCGAGCACCGCAAGAAGCCTCACCTAAGCAAAGGTAAAGTGTCTTTGTGCATCTCCCTGTTGTCTTTCATCCTTTCAGGCTGAGAATGTCATGAGTCTCGCTCTCTCTTTCTCTCCATATGATGTCTTAGCTGACCCCAGGCCTGGGCTAATGTCAGTGGGCCATCTGTGATAGGAACCCTGGGGCCCAAGTGGCAGAGGGCCACATGCCTGCCTGCCCACTTCCTGAGTTCAGCCCACACACTGGGCCTGGCCAATGCAATGCCAGCACACACACTTGTACAGTATGATGCACACAAACACATACAGACACAAAAAAATGCTGCCGGCGATGCACAGTACACCCTCAAACACTGAAATCTACATTCACATGCTATAAGTCGAGAGGTCAGCATGACTGAACTTCCTGCCCACTCTGTGCTGCTTTACTCGCATTCACATATGCGCTGCATTTCAAGACGTAAACAGCATGAATAACAACTATAAGTCAGGAGATCATGTTAATGTTAAAAACAAATCATGATTTTGAATACCGTTTATTCCACCTCCTTCCTCACTGAAGTGTGAGTCAGAGTGCTTGCCCATTTGGCTTAGGTTGGTTATCCAGGTCTCACTGTTTGCTACAGATCTGGCATTGGCCAGGACCGAACAGAAGGTATGGAGAGCTTAGCCCAGTCGGAGATCAGGCCACAGACGCAGAGAGAGGACGCAGTCAGGGTCTGTCCAACCTCCATCCATACACCTCCACACTCTTCTGGCACTCGGATCAGTGACATTTGCGTCACAAGGCACAGCTAGAGTAGGTTTGAATGAAAGCCTCGGCATTCATTATGAAAACCTGGCCATGCTGTTTTCGATCAGACCCTGCTGCATTCGCCCTGTAGTTGCTCATCTATGGTTTCTAGTGGCAGCAGCTGTACATTTCAGCAAATGTTTCTTTTGGCTTTAATTACTGAAAGTTTGGGTCAAAATAAAAAGATTGTAAAGAACTAAAATGAATAAATAAATGTATATGGGCCATCTGCCTTTTAGCGGTACAAAAATATATTGAATATTTATTTAATATTTTCATATTATACTATATTAATACAGCTACTGTAATATACTAACGGAAATAACATTAAAATATGGAAAATAATTATAAAAATATTAATCCAGCAGAAATAATCAAGAAAATTATGAACCAAATGACAGTGATTTCTTGCACTGATTTTAATCAGTTTTAATGTTTTAAATGGGCTTTTCTGCTTTTCAGTTACTGTATAATAGAGTAGAATAGAACAATATAATATAATATAATATAATATAATTTCATTAGCTCTCACCTAAAGTTTTTTTGGTATGTTCTCACTGTACTGTAAATGTACTAACAGAAATAAAATAGAAACAGGTATCTAAAAGGAAAAATATAAAAGCACTAAAACAGAAATAACCAAGAAAATTATTAACCAAACAGAAGTGACTGAATAGTGAACAGGAAGCAGACATAAATTAGGTGGACCATCTACACGTCAGCATAATTAATTCATAGAATAGCCACATTAACTCACACAAAGGTCAGAGATGTTAATAGGGGCAAAATGCCAGTCGTGTCACCATGGACACACTGCCTCTCTCCTGAACATCTCTCTAATGCTGCACAGGGAGCAGCCTTGACTTTTAACCCGCACTGATGGTCACTACAGAATCATTCAAGAGTGCAGATGCCCAACCCTTTGTCAGGAGATAACAAAATGCGAAGATATTTCATCGGTATCTGCCAACACATGATAAAAAGAGACTTCTGTGTCAGCACAGAGGATCTTGGGAAAAAAGCAAATCATGCGGGAGGAGCGAGCACGGATGTGGTGATTGTCTCTTTCACTCCTCTTCAACAGAAGGAGGAGCGCGGTTGTGCAAGGTCACAGAGGATTGTTTCAATTGTACAGGTGGCCTCCTCCTGCCATCTGTACACTGTGGCTTTCTATTCATTTCAGATTTTTGAAATGGAGCTGCCTTCATGGAGCTTAGCCATTGAATGGTGGAATTTATCATCAAAACACTATTTTCTGTACTTCTAAGAAATCAGGTCCTCAACTGTAAATGGCCTGATTCTAATCAGCATGCGAAGATGCGTAACATCCACTTCTGTCTGGAAAGGGAATGAAAATGTGTCATGATTAGAAGGAAAATGCATACTAACGTGTGAAAATGAGTAGTGAACCTTTCGGCGGAGAAATCGTTTCATTCAAGTAAAGCTTGAAAAGAGGAAGTGTACAAAGACAGCAAATGCAGGAACTGTGTAGGACACACAAAAGAAGACAAGGTTAGATGCTGAATGAAGTGCCGGTCCGTTGTGCTCTTCGAAGGCTGAAAGAATCTTGATAGTTGGACAAATACTTTTGTGGTTTTAAAGAAATAGTTCACTTTCTCTCTTTTTTTTCCTTCCGTGAAATACAAACGAAGGACTTTGATTAATGCATTGGTCGCTCTTTTCATCGCAGTCACAATTAATTGGGACTGGAGGTTTTAAGATCCAGAAATAAAACATACAGTATAAGCACCAAGTATAAAAGTGGTCTATATGATTTCTGCACTATATTCCGGGTCTTAAATAGTGAAACTGAAGCATTTGAAGAACAGAATTTAAGCCATTATCTGCCCTAACTCGCCTTGGGCCATTATTGTGATAAGCAGTCATCTATAATTTATAAACGATCAGTTTTGTTACCTTTAACTAAAACTATTAATGGAAATAAAGCTGAAACATAAATATTAAATGAAAAACTGAAAATAATGAAATAAGTTTAAACGGTTCTAAAATTAATTAAAATTAGCTGTACTCATTTTAAAGTACTACAATTACTAAAACTGAAATAAGAAATAAATTAAAGCTAAATATAAATCTAAAAATATCAAAAGCTCATAAGATGACTAAAAAAATAAAATGAAAACTAAAAATATAAAAATAAAATTCAAAATATTAGTAAATACTATAACAGTACATACATAATAAAATAACGCTATGAATAAACTGATCTGGTTCACAAAAATGAATGTTCACAGATCAATTTAACTCAATGACACATTTGGAGTGGTACACAAATTCAGTGGATTAAGTAAATTTACTTTTATGATCCCTTGAAGCTTGAAATCTTTAGTCCCATTTAATTAAATTGTATAGACAAAAGCAAATCATTAAAAATCTCTCCCTTTGTGTTGCACAAGAAAACCAAAGTCCTACAAGTTTGGAATGACATGAGGGTGAGTAAAGAGGTGAAATTCCTTTCAAATTAAACAGTAAATTGAGAAAAAAAACAGGAGATCCCTTCCAAGGACTTCTGGGAGCATAGGTCTATATGTGTCACACAAACACACAAATCTAGAAAAACAGGATTTTGGGCTAATCAAACAATGGCAAGCAGAAAACAAGCGGTAAAGAAGGCAGTGCCCAAACCTGGACACAATTACTTCCTGTCCCACAGCCAAGACAGAGCAATTGATGAAGCGGGGTCTGTATCTGGTTGTTGTGCACGAGGGTCTGTTGTAATCCCGTGAGTGCAGCGGTGGCAGCCTAACATCGCATTACTCTCATGCTCACGGGCGGAGAGAGCTCCCGCTTCGATCGGTAATTGCTTTCTATCACACCGACAGGTCAAAAGGATCCGTGGTGGTAGGCTTCCCTCCGCTGACACACTTTAGATGTTCAGAGCCCAAGGGGGAAAAATAAAACGTAAACTCCAAACAAACAACGAAACGTTTACGCAAGCCGGTCCGTACACACGAAACACTTGATAATCCTTAAGGCATGTCAAATGGGGCATTTCCCGAAACCTGTCCCAGAGACACCTCTCCGAACTACAGTACAGCAGACGAATCCGGAACGTGAAGTATTTGTGAATGGAAAATGCTTTAGCACACTTGGCAGGGAGGATCATTCCACTGCTATCAGACAGACTTATTACAATTCTTGCTCTCTACACAAGCAGACAAACAACAAGAGGAGGAGGATGGAAGAAAACGAGGAGGATATACTCTCCTGACCTGCATCTCAAGGTCGCTGTAAAGGTTTCTGAATGGAACTTAGTACATTCATATAAGTCTAAGGTTTATGCAAAAGAAATCTATGCATTTTTAAATTGGTGACATGAGCCAATGACATTCGCCTGGTGTTTCCCCACGTTATCACCAAAGCTATCCCTCACATAATGAATTATGCCATGCTGATAAGGCAGACAGCTGTATGAGGTGGGGGGGGGGGGGACATATCTGCATATCCAGAGACAGATGAGACACATTGTGCAAACAAGCATTTTTTTTATAATTCCCAGTGCAATTGATGGATGACGTGAGGCATGTGAACCCGGGGGGAATTTGGTGGGGGTATGTGAGGGGTGTCCCGCAAGCGAGAAGGGAACTGACATTCCTCTGCGCACAGACGCCGAGGATGCATCAGTATCAATGGAAGTCTAACAGCAACACACCATCAAGCCAGTAACAACAAGTGTACCATCAGAATGCAGGAGAGAACGGAATAAGAAAGGGTCATGCACAGGAAAAAGATTCCTAACAAAAGCAAGGCTATATCGCTGTGGTAATGTTACGGCAGCATGAGAGCTATACAGGGAAATCAAGCAAGCAGAGACTCTGTCACTGACAGCTTGCTGCAGCCCAGGGAAAACAGCTAAAACACGCTCCTCCGCTCCCATGCCTGTCCTCGCGGTCGCATCAGCCCCCCGTCAGTTTACAAACACAGACAGGGATATCACCTCTCTGATCAACACTAGACGCACTGGTAGAGACAACTCGAGAAAGGGGAAAAAATGGATTTGTCAACCAACCTGGCTTCTCAAGGTCCTCGGTCATCCACAACATTCCGCCGATCTCAAATTCCCCTTGTCCATTCTAGGAGGTCAGGAATAAAACGCCAGCAATCCCCAGCCGAAACTCCCATCAATCAGAAGGCTCTCGCTGATAGAGCGTATACTAGGAGACCTACTGATGTAAGCTAGTCACCAGAGAAAATACCCAGTCGTGACGCATATCCAGGAACAAAAATAGCAATGGGGCCCCTAGAGGGATTGTACAACAGACTACGCTGAGAGGTACTTTCGCAGTGCCTGCTCTTCTGGGTTGTTTTGGTGCCTTTTAAATCTCTAGAGCTGCGAACACAAATACTGCAGATGGGTCAAAGAACTTCGCAAAAATCACAGGCAGCCTTTCGAAGGAGCATTTGTGTGAAACAATGCTCGAGTCTTATCGGACAGTGCTTTAATTGCAGTCTGGCCTCGGTGCCTTTGACCCTGGGATTGTCCACAGAGTACGGTGTATAACAACATGGTATCACCACTCACCCCTCCTTCCACCACCTCCCGCAGGGCTAAAAATAGCTCACCGGGCTAATTCTTACAAAATCCCTTTATTGATGCGCTTTCACTGATCATTCTCGGCCAGGCCCAGACACTGATACGATTACCGCTTAGATCACGCCGTGAAATAGTGTGTCTGTGTGAGTGTGCGTGCATTTAGCAAGGGTTATTTCACTGTAACGAACAAACGGTGACATTGGACAGGTGTGCACTGCGACAATCCCAATAATAAAAGATTTTACGGGGGAACCAGGCTGCTGAGGGAAGACGTCCGGCCACCCCCTTCACCGCAGAGAAGATTAATTCTAACTTATGCTAATATATTTACCGCCGCCATACTGTGTCATGAGTGACAGCAATGCAGCCCTTCTGAGGGTCACCTGAATGAGCTGTCGGATCAAGAGTTATGGCCACATCGGCCCACAGCTGCGGCGCCGTTCCAGGGAGCATTTACTCAACCTGCGGGATGACATCAAGCTGTCAGGAGTCACCATGATAACGACCATCCCAGTTATCCCAAAGATGAATCAGTTAATCTGCGAGCTAAACATATACAGCTATTCGGCAGACTTTTGCCCTTACCACAGAATCCAATTTACACAGCTAAATATATTTGATCAGGTCTGACCTCGGTGACTAACAGAGAATCTGGCCAACAGGGAGCCAGGATCCCCTGTGACATCGCCCACTCAGATACGCAGAGAATAAAAACACTATAAGGACCTAAACCGGTTCCCTGGGGGTTCTCACTCACTGTCTGAACAAGTCTCTCTGTAAACAACTCTGCTGGTTTAGCTACCGATAGATCTCCAATAGGGCACCATATTAAAATGTGTTGGATTGTTTTTGATAGGGTATTATTTGCTCTGCTAATTAAACTAGATGGATCATTCTTTAATTGGAGTAGCAAATGAGATGCATAAATTTGGACTTGTTATTTAGAAATCTGCTTTATAGATGTGCATTTAAAAACAGTTTATCATGCAATATCCAGAGAAATGGAAGGTTAAATAAAATACTTGTGACCACTTTGTCTTGGTTGTTACTTTCATGGTCAGATTTTCAAAAATTTAAGGTTGTGATGGTTTCAATGTTATAGGACATTCAATGTCATGATGACATTTATCAAAATGTACACTACTGTTCAAAAAGTTGGGATCTGTAAGATTTTTTAAATGCATCCTTGCTGGATAAAAGTACTTCAAAAATCGTGTTGACCTCAAACCTTTGAACGATAGTGTGTGTTTTTAAATTCATTATTATTATTTTATTTTTAAATACTAAAAAGATGTCAGCACTGATAGCCTTATGGGTGTTGCGCTACGGGTGTCCCGAGTTCGAATCCCAGCTCAAGAACATTTCCTGATCCCGCCCCCCCTCTCTCTCCCACTTCGTTTCCTGATACCTCTAAACTTTCCTATCATAATAAAGATAGAAAAATTACAACAAAATACTAAAAATATTTCCCACCACAAATGAAGAGTGACCCCATATTGCAAAAGCTTGCTGTAGAGATGGAAAGGGATTTCCAGATATTGATATGTTTTCTGTAAGATCAGGTGGTATTTACCATAAGTGATCATCTGGATACCATCTGCTAACTGTGAAGAAATAAAGAGCAGGCTTCATCTATCTTCCACTGTTTTGTTGTACAAATTAATTATTTATCCATCACCTGTGGCCACATGCATGCAAGCATACAAATGTATACAAATTCCTGCTGAATGCAGTAACACATAATAGTGCATTTCCTACTAAACTAGACAGGTGAAGCTTCATTAATATTTAACTGCTCAGAATGTGATTGCCCTTGATCTAAAAACAGCGTCAGTCCACCTTCTTCCTACACATAGGTGTCTCTCAACCCAAGTCACTTCTGATGAGACAATGTGCTGAGTGTGAAAGCAAATAAAAAATGCTACAATGCCATCCATGCAGACAGGTACAAGCCTGTCATGTTCACGGTAATGGGCAGAGAAGAGACACCGGTCTAGGACAAGATCTCGGGCAGGATGGACGTCTGGCTGTTTCTTTGCATCACCCTCAGTAAGTAAGCAGCCTGACAGGTCTGTGGCTAAGGGACAATAGGACAGGAACAAGATCTCAGCTGGCATTAGTGCTGAATGAACAACTTTAATGGCTGAGGTGAGGCTCTGGACCTTTGCCAAGCTGTGAGCACTCCTTTAATCAGCAGGCTGCGATGAGGGGAGGGACTCGAGGGAAATGAAAGATCCTCCCGTCACCACAGTATACTCTGCTTACCTCACCGAACCCCCAGCTGGGATTTGCCTTTATTTTTCCCCTTCTCATGGAAGTTTTCCCTCTTTGATGCTAATGATAAATCTATTGCACAAACTACCTTGCGAAGTGACCTCGCTGTCTGAGTGCCACTGTGGTGAGATTACTGTTACCGTCCCAAACCTTTGAACTTTTTGACATTGACATATTGCAACTGTTTAGTCATGGTATTATTCATTAGGAGTATCATTACTGCATCAGCAACCACTGAAAACTCTGTGAAGTTAGACGTGTTGTGAAACAAGATGTTGCAGCAAGATATGTCAGCCTCTGTTTCTTGTATATTTGCCATGTATTAATTCTAAGATCAGATGGATCTGTTCCAAACTGTGTCATAAGCGGATCATTATATCAATCAACAGGTTCCCCAAGGGAATTTTATTCAGTGTTTCTTAATTAGCCATTTCATTTGAGGACAAAAACCTACTGCAAATACTTGCTGTACATCAATCATTTTCTTATATATGATAATTATATATTTATATTTATGCTACTATAATAATCAGTCTGTTTCACCGTAAAATAATAATAATAGTGTATTATGATAGTGATAGTGATTTAATTAGGAAGTTTAATTCGTCCAGTATACATTTACTACATTAATAATTAATTTGAAGTATTGCTGGGAGTATTTCTTTCCCATACAAGTATACAAGACAACTTCTGATATCTGTATCAAAGTGGTTTCGTATTAATAATACCAAATAACTACATGTTTCTCTGTAACAACGTGCTTGTATCATACAACTGACAGCATTGTCTTTAAATCTATTTGTGGAGCTGTAAAGAAAAAGCATCTGTTTAGAACGGAAATGAGGGATGTTTTGTTTCCATGCGTTGGTGACAACAGAAGTTCGTGCCTTCAGGAACCATCAATCCTCCAGAGTGGGGATTGTCAAGAGAGCGTTCAATTGTATATAACTAAAAAAAGCAGCGTAATCAGCAGGGCACATCCTGAAATCACTTCTCCTGAGCCTGTTTTACTTTACCACTCATTCATACACTTTCGCTGGAAGCACTAGTGTTGTGAAAAGATGCTAAAAGAGGGAAAATCATCCAATAGTGGATAACTAGAGCAGAGAAAATTGGGAGGCAACCTGTGCTGGGTCTCATTTGTAACGCTGCACAGTACTTTCCATTAGATCCCTCAAGCGCATGAGAACAGGGCACAGCCAACTGCTCGAAAACAAGAGCTTTTACGCACACATAAATGAATCACACAATTAGAGCATGTTAACATGTTAGCAGCACAGAGGGGTTTGCAGATTCAGTAAGTGATTAACCTGAAGATAGTCTGGAAATGAGACACAGTGCATCAAAAGCACTGCAATATCCAATTAACACAAAACCTCACACCTATCAAATACCTACACACTGTTCCTCCATACAGAACTGACAACTGAACTGTAATTACAGAGTGACTGAGAGGACAAAATATATATTTTATATATTTTAATATATTATGTATGTGTGTATATATATATATATATATATATATATATATATATATATATATATATACACATACATACATATACATACATACACACACATACACACACACACACACTCATTCATCACAATTGTGCACTCTAAAACAGCTTATGGCATGTTTAAAAATTATGTTGTGATTTGCATCTTTCAGGCTAAACTTCCTATAAATAAACCACCACATTCCAGGCTCAAGCATTCATTAAAATCAAGATTAAATTAGCTTTTCATTCAACACACTGCAGGGTCACAGTCACAGATTTCTGACACCTCACTTCAGGCCTTGATGAGCCGAGCACAAATTCATGTCAGTGTTCCATTTGACCTCTCAACCCCGGCGTGACTCGCGCCAGGAGTGATTCTCCTAGGAGGCCCGGCGGGAGTTCAGGGGGGTGCGTGTGTGTAGTCTGACAGGCCATGCGCAAACGCTGATGAAAACAGTCACTCAGCAGCCATTCCAAAACAAACAGGCTCTCAAGCGAGGGCTGCACAATTGCTCACTGGAGTGCAAGGCAGTGGCTCACACTCCGTGCACCATCGGGGACCTGCTTTCTCCTGTTATGCAACCCAGGAGCGTGTTTTCCTATCTGCGCCGCTCCCCAGCAGCTGTCTCCAATTTTGCCCGAAGGAAAAATACAGGGGAAAAGAAACCTTGTGGAGCGAATACCCCTCTGAGCACCGTCCCCAGAGCACCTCTCTCAGCAGTCTGTCATTCCACAGGGTTCAAGTTGCCCCGCTGCACCTGTTGCGTTTAAAGGCGAGGCATGGAGGGGGCACGGCCGCCCCAACAGAGCCCCCTCACCCGCAGTGTCGGTTTACAAAAATCGCCCAGACAAGCACGACCAATTTTAGCCCTGGCCCTGAGTCAGATCAGCTGGCTTATGTTGGGAATGAACACCGGGGGCTTCCCAAACAGAAGACCCCTGTTGCGTCCGCTTCCCCGAACCCAAACACATTGTGGTGCAGGTGACTCGGCCGCTGCCCAGTGCGAGAACAAGAGTTCTATTAAAGTACACAGCAAACAGATTCAGGCTTTGTATATGCCGCCCGCCTCTCATTCAGCGCCCAGAACCGGATGCAGTCCACCGGGGCATGGAAAAAGACCTTAGATTGGGGGTAATTTAAGAAATTATATTTTTCCACTTCCGAACAATTACTGTGAATAGAACATTAGCAGCTGAAATTAACTCAATTGCTCTGACAACACGTTTGAGCTACATAAGAATTAGAAAGAAACGTCAAGCGCAAAAGCTAAAGTCACTGTGTGAAACGGCTGAATCAGACTCTCAATTTTACAGCAGTTTAGAGTATTCTGATTTGATCTACATGTTTTCATGACTGAATTTGAGCTATTTTTATTCTTCAGTAACAGAATGTGCTATGCAGGGCTAATTATGTGTATGAGTGAAACAAAAAACTAAATAGTCAAACGTTAAAATAAATCTCCATTCTACAAACAGTCAAAACGATAATAAACAGTCTTATTAATTGCTTTTTGAAATTCAGTGCTTGCTCTGTTCATCACAAACTTCTAAAACCACTATACAGTAAGTACACCCTTTTGGCAGTGGTTTTGTTTTTGTCTCCATCTACACACGGATGGTTCAAAAATACAGTTCAAAAAATTCTTCTGTGTGGCTGGGTTTTGTAATATTTAGAAATGGCATGACATGCATAAATATGTAAATGTGAATGTAAAACTATCTATCTATGCTTTGTTATTAAAATGTAAAAGTTAAAAATAGAGCATTTCTTTGAATTCTTTGAACAGTTTATTTATTCTTTGCATTCAAATATAAATTGCAATTATGCATCATGTTTGTTACTGTAAATCAAGTCAATTAAAATCCAGGAATTTAAACTGAATTTAAAAGGCATTCTCAACTCTCTTCTGAATGGCTTGCAACCCTTCTGTGTGGCAGGTCTAAACTTGGGCCTTGATCCTGGAAGAACAGTAGGGCACATTGAACATATTGTTGGTCTCTAAAAATATGCTAGGCTGTGATGTGAATGTCCCTGAAGGGCTCTGGAACATTCTTAGAGTAAGTGCATGAGCCATTCATATTCTCAAAATATACGTCAGTGGTAACATAGAAACAGATGTTCGCAAAGGTGAACTCTTAACAACGTAAGTTGTCACGACTTCTGCAATGCAAGGAAACATTTTTTTAATGTCTTTCAATCTTAAATAATATCACCAAGATACCAGTCTAGTACTGAAAACTAAGGCCGGTGAATAAAAAGCTGGTTAGACAGGTGGCTAAAATTGTAGAGTCCATTTTCTTTAGCGCAAGGATTCATTCCATGGCTAATGGGTTTGTAAGCAGAGAGGTTAGTGAACATAAATGGTTTGCTGGAGAGGATGAATAAATGAATTTCTGTCAATGAGCAGGGCTACAGTATTATCTATCACTCTGGAAATGCAATCCTTTCACGCAGTGGTGGCCTGGTCACAAGCCCCCCCTCCGAGCACCCCCCAGATGCCACTATCATCCCGGGCCACTGCATCGCAATCAGCTAGCAGTTCAAGAGCATCTATTTGCTGCAGGAAAACCTCAACATGCCGTGACATTATTTCCTGCAGTGTGAAACAAACGCAACCATCAAATTTGCCTTGTAAGACTTTGTAAAGGAGTGACTCAGTTGGGTGTATCTGTGTTAACTCACGTTACATTACAATATCACGGCCAGGTCATGACACGCTTAACGTTTCAGTTGTAAACTACACAAATGTTCCTCTCCTGAGGGGTTATTATGTTGCAGCCCGTTTCCAGTCAGATATTTGTAAGCTGGTGCCATGCCATGAGCTTGTTAACATCTATTGTAAACCTCTCCGCTTTTGGGAAAAGAAATGACTCATTGAGGCTTACAGCAATTACTCCAACAATCAACAAGACCTGTTCGTTTACAAAGAACATCGAACTAGAAAACATCTTGAATTGATCTCTTATAGAGAGTTTCTGACAAGCTAATCACACTCAACAAAGAAAAGATGCCAACTATACAATGACTTCAAAAACACATTTGCTGCGGACTTGAGTTATTTTTAGATCAGAAGATCTCATTTACAACAGTAGTTCATCAGTCCATTATAAAACAATAAGACAATCTAATATGTATGTATGTATATATGTATGTCTATGTATGTATATATATGACTTTTGCCTTAATACACTCCTAATTTGCTGCTTGTTAATACTTAGTTATGTAGTTGTTAAGCTTAGGTATTGGGTAGGATTAGGGATGTAGAATATGGTCATGCAGAATATGTGCTTTATCAGTACTAATAAACAGTTAATATGTTAATAATAGGCATGCTAATAAGCAACTAGTTAATAGTGAGAATTGGTCCCTATACTATAATTATACTATAATTAATTTGACAGTGACAATATAAAACCATAATTCTAGGTCAAAATAATTTTTATGTGTACTGTATATATATATATATATATATACATACACACACATATATATATAAAATGTCATATTTATATTTATCTGCTGCACAGTTTCATATTGTCACTTAACTAAAGCCACTTTTGATTACTAGCTCACACTTTGACAGAACTGACAGAGTATGAGTTTCTCAATCAGGTTAACAACAGCAGTAGTTGCCTCATTTCTCCAAACTGAACATAAGCTTGCACTATCTTCTTGACATTAGCACTCATTTTCAACTACAGGATGTGATTCTGAAGAGCCTCCCTCTCCAACATTCAACATGAAATATGCATCCAATTATATAACGCATTATATAATGCATCCAAGACATACTCCGCCATGCTGCGTGCAATAGCTAATTAAGCCATGCACAGCAAACACAACAGAGATAGCACTGAGCTTCTAAATTTAGGTTTCTCCCAGAGCCCATCAGCAGAACGAGAGATACACAAACGGATGCCCATTCCCTCACCTAGATCCGCATTTTACATCACACAAGGGAAAGATCCTGAACTTGTTGGGGGGAGAGAAATACAGACCTGCAGCAGCTAGGATGCAGAAATAGAGGAGGACAAGAAGGCAGAGAGGGAGGGAGACAGAGATAGAGGGAGAGAACATCTATCAAGGTTGCAGCATGTGCTTAAAGCACACTCACAGCCAGACGCGACAATATATTCAGAGATAGAGGAGAAAAAAACTGAGTGTCAGAAGGGAAAAAAACATGATGAAGTGTAGGCAGAGAGGGAGTGCGAGAAGGAGGGAGTAGTAAACAGTAAAGGGGGATAGAAATAGGGTTGAAAGTGGCCTTGACGCAGCATAGTGACAGAGAGAGACCGAAAAGTACACAGCAGCTGTCTCACTCCTCCACACACAGATCCAGGGTCTGTCCCACCAGAGGAAATCAATTCACCCTGCCACTGCCAGGGCTTCCAGGGCTGTGTATTTACACAAAGCAGATAGTCTAAGCCAATAAAGTGCTTCCCTCAGCAGGATATTTGTAAAAAGCCAGACTACTGTTCTCTTCTTTTACTCTGGCTGTGCCAATCCAAGATTGAATATATGTAAAGCAAGACCCGAAGATTTCACACGTCAACATCTAAGGCTCTGCATAGTAATTGGGAGTTCCCCTCTCAAATGGGAGCATACTGAGTCCCTACAATCCCAAAGTGGTTTGGCTGAACACCGTCGTACCTATTCAGGGCTAATTAACACAGTTAAGCTTCC
This sequence comes from Onychostoma macrolepis, assembly GCF_012432095.1. Taxonomy (NCBI): domain Eukaryota; kingdom Metazoa; phylum Chordata; class Actinopteri; order Cypriniformes; family Cyprinidae; genus Onychostoma; species Onychostoma macrolepis. The sequence continues at coordinate 23,601,329 of NC_081174.1, forward strand.
TGTGCTCTCTGAGGGGTTCATTGCGAGCCACGTCGCTGCATTTAGTTTAGGTAAACACAGCAAAGATTTCTGCGTCCTAAACTTTTCTCTCATCCCTCCCTGGATCTTCAAAACATTACTCATTGTGCTGCAAACTGGCAGCCTGTGACAGTGTTAAATGTCGGATGAAAAACCTGCATAAAATTTATGAAAAGGAACCTCAGCAAAAAAGCAACAATCGTTGACAGGATTACAGTCTTGAGGGCTGAAATTTGCTGCTTCAATATTTATATGCCCTGACAAACCAAAGTAGCCTTTTGGGACTCATTATTAAATTCCCCCTGAAATTTCATTTTAGATTAAATACCTAGGCCATAAACCCAGCCCTAGTTGGTGTCCATCTAAACTAAACTAAACTAAAAGAAAACAAACACACCATGCAATAAAATGATTCTACAGTGGCGTAACTACAACCAAAACAGCCTATATTTATAGGTTTATATTATTTACTCATCTATAATCCCTTAATGCGTTAAATTTAATTTAATTTGTATTGCTATTTTAAATAATTTATAATTTAATTTAATTTAAAGCAAATCAAAAAATAATAAAATAAAATAACACAATAAAACGATTCCACAAGTCTTGTAACTATAATCAAAAATGCCTGTATTTATAGGTTCCTATTATTTACTTGTATATAGTTAGCCCTCGTTTAATGTTTTAATTTAATTTATATCGTTATATATAGCCATTTTAAACATTTCATATTTTATTTATTGGGAGACACTGCAGGCAAAAACACTGTTTTTTTATGAATCTGTCAATTTTGAGATTTTGGGCTTTTTGGTTTTTCATAAAGTGTTTTTTCAGACTAGTAGAACGAAAACATCCAAAAGACACTGTTAAGTGTTTCTTTTATAGCACTTTATCTATTTGTGTCAATAGATTCCAATTACAACACATATTTTTAAAGGCCATTTTCTCAAAATGAGTTTTTTCTCCTACACTGAGCCATAAATCTCCACTTCAGTAGCACTTACACACACCAAACTTTACATTTTTATTCCTGTCTATATCCTGAAGGTTTTTACAGAGGGATTTATTCATATATAATTTGCTTGATTATATACAACATTTTAATCCCCCCAAAATTGTCAAAATATAGTGTTTTCTGTCTGTTCTAAGTATTTTCTGAATTATGGAGTGACAAAATGAGATACCCAAAATTCCCTCTGTAAAAACCTTTGACTGTAATATGTCAAAAAAATTAAACAAGAATTTTGAAACTGACTTCATCCAGTGTTTAGATTTTTGCACTAGAAATGTATGCAAATTAGTGCATATTTCATTAAATAATGCCTCATTTGCATATTTAAACCTAACATTTTAGAAAACTTGTAATACAAAAAATGTTTGAAATTATCAATGTAATCAATCAACTAGGTAAGTAAGGTGATAACTATTAATTAATTTTTTTACCCTATTCACCTGCAGTGTCTCGCCTTAAAGCAATTAAATTAAATTATTAAACAATGTGTCTACAATTAAAATAAAAACTATATTTGTTGGTTACTATTATTTACCCATATAATTTATGTGCTATTTTAGATCATTTGTAATTAATTTATAAGCAAATAAAATAAAATAAATAATTCCACAGCGGTTTGAGATTAAAACCTAAAATGCCTAGGTTTATAGAAGGTTTGGAAAAACGTATTTTCATCAATTGTTTTACATGCAGGTTTGCAAAAACATGATAGTGAGTAATCGATGAGGGAATTTTCATTTTTGGGTGAACTGTTCCTTTAAATCGTGAGCAACAAAAACAGTTTGCTCAGTACAGTACTCGAGGAAAGAGGACCACTGGAGCATGGTATCCACCAAACTGGCATCCCACCACAGACCACAGTTCCTCAACACCATGGAAACCAGCAGCACGGGAGAACGGATGCACTTGCGATTCTTGGATGGGCTGCAGGGCAAAAATTAGAAGGTGAGATAGGAGACTAGCAATGTCAGTTTAACAAGGCTGCCAAGCTCACAGATGGGATGAGGAAACCGACAGAATTGAGATAAAGTGAAACCCCCCTCCTGCCACGGTACCGGTGCAGCCCTGCCAAGATCCAATCCTCCAGGAACAGCGCCTCGAGTCGCACTTAAAATGTTCCTGCTTTGCCACACAATTTGTTTTGGCCAGAGGGTGACTGGAGGGAGAAAGTGAGCGAGGCATGGGATATTTTGGTTCTGAAATCGTTTAAATGGACGTCATACTCGCAGATTGCAATTTACAAGTCGCTTTCTTGTGTCGTTCCTCCAAAGCTTTCAAGGCTAGGAAAATCTTTTCAGGGACGTCTTGTGACTAACACGGTTTTGCATTAGGCCTGCGCACCTGACATTTCAAAGGAACAGAATTTCACAGTGTTTGCACTTGCACGCACAAACGCACACACATGCTCGCACAAGCAGTCAGCAGAGAGCAGATTGTCAGCTCAGGCAGGAAGCTGAGTGTGTTCAGCATGGGCTGCTGGGAGCACCAGAGACCTGACACTGTGGCAGCTCACACTTCCTTAGCCTTCCCAGTACGCTGTGTGTGCATGTGTGAGAACGCGTGTGTGCGCGTGCACCAACAACACCTCCTCTCACTCGACCGCCCTGCATCACACCACATGTTGAGCAGGGGAAAGCAGACATCGCTGACATCACACTGAGCAGGTGTCTACCCCTCTCCGAAGAGGAAACCAAGATCAGAAAGTCGTCGAGCTAAATGAGTGTGCTTCGCTAAACGACTGTGTAATCTTCCATCTATCTCGCAACCCCAAAAAAAAAAAAAATTTAATTCTGAAGCTCGGAAAGTGATCAAAAACTGATTTTTACCATCAGGTTTTGTGTTTTGACTACGAGTGTCTCATCTCTACCATACGACTAATTTAATTGATTGTTTTAGCAATAATTCTAAATATTTTGAGAAAACAGTGATACATTTATACATTAAGAATTATTCATTTGAAACAGAAATCTTATGTAATATTATTAATGTATTTACTGTCAGTTCGGATCAATTTAACGCATCCTTTCTGAATAAAAGTATTAATTTATCTTTTGTTTGTTTTTATTCTTTCTGCCCTCAATAGCAGTGTATCATGGTTTCCACAACAATACTAAGCAGAAAAACATCGATAACAAAATATGAGCAGATAAGAAATGTTTCTTGAGCACCAAATCAGCATGTTAGACTGATTAAATAAACATTTCCTATTATCATTGTTGAAACCAGTTTGGTCAGATTGTCTCTTCCTGTTTAAGTGGGCAGTTCTTGGCCAGAATAAGCTGTAATGAGGACCCAGTCAAAAGTCTGGCTATGGAAGACTAGGCTGGCATAATGCTGTCTCTCTTGAAACAAACCATGCTAACGGGGTCAACTGTGAAGACAACCAGATGGACGAAACAAAGTAAACACACTCAAATAATGGCAAAATACTGATAGAACAGGTCTATTTTATCTCACACACTTCACATCTCTGGTGTTTTTTCTGGCTGTCAGTGTAATAACGTCTCTGTTAGCAATGCTTCCTGTCACACGGTGGCCCAGGCAAGCTGGTTGATCATAGCGCTCGAGCAAAACAAAATGCCACCGTTTCTTCCACCGCACGAAGAAACAGTCGTTCACAGCCAAAAGCATTTAAAAAAGCATGTCATGAAGCGCAGTTACCCCCCTCCCTCGTCTTATTCAAAAGACTCCCAGCTTGCTCGGTGGGCTCTCAAAGCAGGGCATGTTTCAACACACGTCAAGTCGAGGGCTCATCTCTTTTGCTAATACTGTCAGTGTTTTTATTTCTTTTTTTCAGAGAGACTGGGATCAATGCACTGAGACAGACAGCTCGGGTCTTTGCACTCATCAGAACCTATGACACGGCGTTTGGAGGCGCAGGCTGCTGATCAAGGGATCCGGACTCAAAGGAGGAGGAGTGGTGGTCCTTCCCTCCCTTCCTCCGTCCTCCTGTGATGAAGAGAAGCTTAACACAAATCAAACGCATAGACTCAAAAGCATGTGCATCAGTAGCCAGTGCATCGAAATGCCTCAGAAACATGCTGGACAGCACTATAAAAGTTTTGATCTCCAATTTTGTTTAATTTGTCAAAAAATAAAGTGATTTAGAGCAAGGTCGTAACCATGTCTTGACCACAGGGGAACCAAACCTATTTTTGGGGGGTTATTTTTATTTAAAGGAATTAACTATAAATGCAAATAATAATTTATTTTAAAATATGCACACATTCACTTTTAATCATGTGCCTAAAATGCCAATGCCAATTCTTGTCTCAAAACATTATGAATTACATGAATCATGTAAATGATAGCCTATATTTCCAATTCAAAACAGCAAAATTTGACAAAAACAAGTAGCTTTGCATCACTGGATATTACTCTCGGTTGTTTAACATTTCTATAATTAAGCAACTGTCGAATGTTTCTTACATTTTACCTCTCACTCTCTCACTGTTAAAACTAAAGTGTCGAGCCGCAAATCATGCTTTTTTCATTTTGTAAACAGTAAAGCTGTTGATCTGACTAGACATCTCAATCTTTTTGACATCGACAAGTGTTAAGGTCCTTCCACACTGAGTCTGACATTTTTTCTGTTTTTTTCATATTCGTCATCCTTTCCTATCAAAATGCTTGCTACAGATGTGAAAATGCAGAAAATGATCTGAATTTTTTTTATGACGGACGAAGGTTTCGGAGGCAATGTGTAAACGTGATTGACACAACGCGAGGTCATATTATTTTTCGGTGTGCAATGACCTTTAGACCATTGAGGTATACAGCATAAAAATTTACATTTTCATCCTAGCAAAAAGCAGAGCAATGTATAACAGTCTAATTGGTACCCATGTTGGTTACATCCCTGAGTATACATATATGAAAAATCATACCATATTTGTCTTGCTAGAGATAAGAATCAAGCTAATTTGTGAGGCACATTAGACAAACACAATCCCATGATACTGTTGTTTCCAAGATCTGTTTCCAACTTGTCTGGAGGGACTGTTAAGGTGGAAAAAGAAATTCTGTGACAGAGACGTCAGGTGAGTAATACGCTGTGGGTTCTGTCAGCACTTTGCTAGCTTTGATTCATAACGTCTGTAACTCCCTGCCTCAGCGGTGTGATGTATAGTAAGAGTTTCCTTAGTCAGAACCTCAAAAGGTATTAAAAAAAAGCTGTATTCCAATCCAATGGCTGTGAAATAACAGCACAGATAGGAAATAATAAGGTTATACCTCAAGATTTGACTTGACAATTTACCATCTCTATATGAGTAGAAAAAAATCAGACTTTAACACATACAGTAAATTAAATTACTGGCTTTTAAAACCTAATCAGCCAGCTGATAGACCCAAAATAGGCATTTTGATGCAAAACCACTTTTGAGTACTAGTAAAGGTGACTCACTGAGGTGTATTTCCAAGGCAGTGATACATAGAGCTGTACTACACCTGTAATCACCTTTCATGTACAGGGAGAACAAAGAGCCTTAATATGTGTCTCCGCTCACATGCCGTAATTAAACTTTGGCTTCTATTAATCCCTGCAGTAAATTGGAGCAAGGGAAAGATTTAGCAGGCCATTCATCACTAGACTATGTGAAGATGGCAGTTTTAATAAAAACATTCCAGGCAGTCTATTGGGTAGTCCAAAGCAGAGTTTTCTTATTTAGCAAAGAAGAACAACAAATTATAAGAGCCATTCTGTCCGTGACATGACAAAATGTCTCATTAGGAACAGAAATGAAAACTCCTGAGTATATGAAATGTTGGCAATCCTGCATGGATGGATGGATCAGTCCAAAGCTACAAGAGAGGGATTATTAAAGCAGATGCAGATTCAAATCTTGTCCTTCATCACAAATGCCAAAAGATCACAACCACATGTGTACTGTGCATCCAACTTTCAAGTCTGTGCATCCAGAATTGTTCAAGCTTTTTTCTGTCTCTCACCTCATAAAACATGATTACTGTAATTCAATCCACTGGCAGATTACAGATGTCCTGTAGTGGCCAAACAATGTGTTTTTTTACAGATGTCTAGAAAGCTTGGTGTCTCATATCGTGACTCCAATAAATAGGGCAGAATAAATAGGGACAGAAAAGATTCCACTTCCGATTTCTTAATGATTCTGTCCTTAATGGTTTTATTAGCGATTATTTTGTACTTTTAGGGAATAAAATTCCTCTGTCAAATGTTGAGACTCCAATAAGTATATCTAAAACAATTCTTGCAAAAAGCAGTTAATGGATTTTTAGAGGCGGCATATATGCGAAATGTGGCCTTAAATATATAAATAACAATTTACTAAACAAACAAAACAAGTGGACATAATTAATTCATTAATATCTATAAAATGCCACTGATAAAATGCACAGTGTATCTTTAACAACACACCACCATATGAACTACTATTTATTAAAAAGAAATTACTCTTTTTAAATGCTTTTGATTCAAAAAAAGAACTGATTCATAAGAGTCATCCATTGATTCGCTAAAAAGAATCACTTGAAATTGCTTTCAAATAAGGCTTGCCTTCAAGCAGCTTTTTGGAATTCTGATCGGAGTCTCTTTAATCAAATTACTGTGTAAAACAATTCATTTAAAGACAGATGAATACCAATGTGTTGCAACATCACCCTTGATTCAAACTGTTACCTTTACTATTCTTGGAAGTCTCCAGTTCATTCCTACGGGACATTCTATATAGCATAACTGAGAGGACAACAATTACCAAGGGAGTAATTGTTTAGCCAACTTGACCCTTAGCGAAGGGTCAATTGTCAAAGGCATGACCTGGCAAGACCTATCCTCTGCTAATTGGTCAAGTGTGCACGGTTATTGTCTGATGCCAGTTTGATGTTCCTGAGGATTTCAGAAGCTGGTAATCTCACACAAACCTAATTCTGTTTGACACAGAATTAAGTAACCACTTCCTGATCCTCATGTGTGCTGTTGTTAGCCTCCCGAACAGAGTACAAACATCTTAGGGCACCTCTTGGCTGCATCTTTAGCTGGAGAGACCAGCGCTAATTAATCGCAAGCACCCTTCCTGATTGCAGGGAAACCGAGTGTCATCCGCCGCTCATTTGTGTCAACAGAAGCACACTGTCCAGCCTGTGCTCTGTTTAATAAGCACTTCAATGTACTGCTATCAAGTGTGAAGGACAGCTGCTGAGGAACAGCGTGGAACCACTAATGACAGAATGTTGGATTAATGACCTGGGAAGATGAGCCAACAGGCCAGTGTCAGAGGTGCTCCATTCCCAGCAGGGCACTCATCGTGCGAGCAGGGGGTGGCCTACCCCCTCTATTCCCCTTATCACCGGCCAAATCCTCCATAGGCAACAGTGTTGGATGACAGATGACATACAGTAGGGATTACCTGCTTCATACCACACAATAGGGAAAATACTCCATGCCTATAAGTAGGTCACCTTCAAAAAGAGGAGATAATTGAGACTCCTGTTGTAGCAGTGAACAAAAATCAAACATATGATCAAGAGAGGAAGTAAATATTGGATGCGAACACTCACAAAATGAGCAAACCAATGACTAGATAGTGTGCTAATACTAAATAAATATATAAAAATATATAAATGACTAAAATAAAGTAAAATTAAAAAAATTAAAAATAAAGGAAAACAACCCCTGAGTGCTGGATAAAATGTGTTACAGTTTTTTAGTCAAAGTCTTTAAATTTAATGGATATTTCCTACATTTTAGTCAGTTTTACTCTGACTAAAATGGCATCTGTTGTTATTGTTAACTAAAACTAAAATTATGAAAAATTAATTTTGTTAATGGCAATAAAGTTGAAATAATATCACATATAACTGAATATAGATTAAATACTTTTAAAAATGAGAAATGTTTAAGTCGAAGCACTAAAATTACTAAAACTAAAATATAAAATAAATGAGAAATGTTTAAAAAACTGAAATGAACTAAAACAGACATAAAAAGCATAAAACAAAATGTGTAAAACTAAATTTAAAACTGAAAATACATAAATTAAAACTATTAATAAATACTATTACAGTACATAAATAATATTAAACACTGCATCTTATAAAAAAATAGAAAAATAATTCATAATATTCATAAATATTCAAACATTTTATATATTAATTTTAACAAATGATCTTCGTTCAAATGACACATAATTAATATCTATCATTTTAGTTCACATATATATTTTTGTAAACAATGGGTATTCATTTAAATTTTCATTTTCACCATGATGTGCATTCTACGAAATTTTAAAAAAATGTTAACGAACATTTCACTGACAAAATTAGCACTCATACTGATCTACACTGAAATCTTTCCTCATCTCTCGGTTGCACTGATTGCAACACACTCCCCCCCAACCGCCCCCTTGCTACACCCTCATCCCATCGCAGCGAGAGTGGGGCGAGAGCAGCTCTTTTCGGCATGCGGGTGGCACGTGGGTGTGCTGAAAGTGAGGCGGGGAGGGAGGGAAGCGCTACTTTTTGCTCAGTGCTCAACGCAGCTGCCACCTCACCAACTCAACGAACAGCCTCTGCCAACCAATCCTACCGAGCTCAGCTCACCACCTGTTCTACAGATAGCAAAAACAGAGCTCTCCTTGAATAACCCCCAATCAGGGTTTCCTATTTTCTCCAGCTTTCTGACAAACCACTGCCAAAAAGTCATTATGATGAGCAATTACAGTCGATTCATGTATTAGCCGGTAATATGATATAAACATCTTCCTCCGTCCAGGAATATGTGATCAACAACAAAGATTTGAGACAAAGGACAAAAACTAGTGAAGCCTAAGATCGTTTTATTTGGAAAACTGGGTGCATTAAAGGAACCAAAAGCCCGTAAGCGACTTAAAACAGATTGCATGAACAAATAAAACAATTATCTTAAATTTAAAGTGACGACAGTCTTTGATTTCAAAGCCATCTGGTGCTATTTTACATCCATCTAGTAATCTGCATACCGGGTATTAGTAATGTAATGATGTTAGTAATCTAATGACGTGGATTTTCATGCAAATTAGCAATGCATTCTGCCGGTCATCTGCAGATGCTGGGTTAATAGATTAAGATATAGATAAACCATGATTATAATAGAGGATTAAGTTAAAGAGGTGTCACATAAGTGCTGCTTTGTCCGCCTTTGACATCCGGAGAGAGAGATAGCAGTGCACAGAGGAGTCTGCCAGATAGGGAGATACACATCACTAGAACCCGGGTCTAGCCACAGAAGTAATGGGTCTCTTGCTGTGATGCAATTCCACGCCAGAAACAGCCGTCACCGTCTGACCTTATCGAGACAGCTGAGCACCCGCATACACGCTTGCATGTGGCAACTGAGTGAGTGGGCATGAAAACCACAGGCCCGGCATCAACTCTAGCACGCATCCCTCCACCTCTGCAGAAGCTCACGCATGCACCATGTCAAACAGGAAGCGTGCTCCGTTGCAGCGGTGCAGCTTTTGGACGGTGTGCGATTTGCATTGACAAAGAGAAGGAAACGAAAGGAGGGCGTATTTCAGCTTTCTGCCTGCACGCCCTGTGCGGCGCGATGTGTGGGAGAGCGAGGCAGGACAGTTCCTGCTCGCTCTCTCGCTGCTTTCCATGTGCTTTGCCTACGGACACACGCCGCTCGCCTCACCTCTGCCTGGCTGCAGGAAACAACAGCATGCACGCTTGTTGTCCAATCCTGGACTATTCAAATTCAAATGCTCTGTTATCTGGAAGTGGCATGAGGAAGAAAAGAACAGCTGAGGGGCTGTGAGGTGCTGAGTATCTACTGTACAGCCTGGCAGTTAAACGAGCTACAAAATACAGTTATTTAAAGGGGGAATTCATCCAAAAAAATTAAATAAATGGAAAATGTGTCATCATTTACTCACACCAAGGTCATACTCTATAACTTTCTTTTTTCAGTGGAACACAAAAGTGTTTTAATAAATCTGAATTTTTTTAAGAACATTCTTTCAATATAAAGTGAATGGGGTCCAAAATGGTCCATACGACTAATGTACTACATTACATGTAGGGTAAACATACCTATTAAGCTCACGAAAATCTACATTGAGACATTTTTAGTGCACCAGATATTGGTTTCAGTACAAAAAGTTATGTTAAAATAAAATATTAATCTCTCACACAAAAATATTTAATTTTATTTTAAATGACAAAAGCATTTCAATTAAGATATACATCATTAAATTCAAAAAGTCTGGCTGTGCTTAATGGGTACATTTTTGTACCCTTTAAGCACACCCCTGTTCCCAATAAGCTCACATCATGTTTTATTAAAAATTCTTGTTTATTTTAAGGAAAATTTTTAAAGAATAATTGTAAAAATATATTTTTTTCGAAGGTACAAAGTCAATCACACACAAAAAACAACAACAAAAAAAACAGAACACTAAAATCAAGCAAACAAGGCATTCAATTTGATCAGTTATATATTCATAGTGAAGTGTCATTTTAGCACATTGCAACTTCTATAGTCCACATTCAAAGTAACATTCAGTAACATTCAAAAATCAAATAAAACAAACCAATAAAACATTTAATTCATGCGGATGAACACAGAAACTAGCCTCATTATGAAGCCTCTTTTTAAATGGATGTCAACTTATCTATAGTCTTTTATGGCTGGAATACACTACACGATTTTTGCCCTGATTTTCCACCAATTTACAGTCTGGAGAAGTTGATGCTAGTTGCCAAAGATCAGAGCCAGTCTGTAGATTTGAGTTGACAGAATCCATAGAAAATCGATTAACTTAACTTAGAGTATTTACAGTATTTACAGAGACGTTCAGTGTGGAAGAGCTTAAAGAGAGCACACTGAGCTTAATTGGAGCAGCAACAATTTTTAATAAATGTAATGTAATATTTATTAAAATGACAGGATTTTTGCTAAATATATAGTCTAGGTCATGTATTAAGTTCATACATATTTTAATATAAACAACTATTATTAACAATATCTATGAAATTATACTTTTTCTTGTTGATGTCACACTGAAGCTGTGTGATTTTCATACACCTTACAATAATATGAATTCTTTAAAAATTACAGCACTGTAAAACCACAGACCAGCAATAAACTGTCAATTTATAATATTATGGATGTAAAAGTACAAGCCAGTAATGCCTGTGAAGTAATATATTAGCGTAGCACACAATCTTATACAGCTAATCAGCTAACTGTGTTCTGCAGCATCTGCGCTATGTTGCTAAAACTATCTTTTGGATCTGATGTAATTATTCCCCACATCCAAGTTCCAGGTTATAATATGCAAAAGTCTGAACATTAATCTCTTAATTTTACAATAAGTAGTGAAATTTACCCAAAATAAAGGCTTAAACATCTAAAAAATGCACATTTAAGGGGCTCCTCTTTTGGTGAAAGTTTTTAGACAGCTTTCAAAATGGCCGCCAGACAGTGTGGACACATGGAGACTCATATCTCAGTGTGCAATGATCTGATTGACTTGAAATTATAGGAGGTATATAGTAACAAACAGATCAATTGATTAAGACATCAAGTAGGATAATAAATTATTTTTTTCTTTTTATAATCTGATCTCAAACATAGAAGTGTGCTTAATGGGTACGTGAGCTTAATAGGTATGTTTACCCTATAGCAATTAGTGTAAAGAACAATCAGATGTGGTTATTCTCCAGAAACATTCACCTACGCCCAAACTCTGCATGTTTATGAGAGTATATGGGAAAAACAATGCCCGATTCATGCACAGACGATTCTTTAGAATCAAATCTTTTCGATGAATTGGTGGATCCAGTTAGCAAAATTGGCTCATAAATCAGACTGATCTGGTTCTTTAAGTTTAATTTACTGACTCGATAGACCCTTTGCATATTTCTACAGAAGTTCCCAGAAGCAGAAATCTTCACAGTTGAGTAAACTTCTATAGTGGTAAATGTAATACAATTTTTGTGTTCCCATTTGCTCCAATAGAATTGGAAGAAAAATCAGTGAATAATAACCAGTGAATAAGTCTTTATAGTCTTTATAGAATATAAACCAAGTTTTTATACATCTATGGTGCTTTTGTGTGTTTTTTAAAGCTTAAAAGCTCCAGTTCCCATTCATTTAAATTTCACAGACATTAGTCAAAATATCTCCTTTTGTGTTCCATGGAAGACAAAAAAGTCATCAAGGTTTGGAACTACAAGAGCATGAGTAAATGATGACAGAGTTTTCATTTTTGGGTAACAACTCCGTTATCTTATTTTCCGACCCACAGACAGTGTATCTAATGTAGCATTGCTTGTTAGAGAAAGGTGCGCTGCATGCGTGGTTGCTCGTAAACAGTTTAGGTGAATGAGAATGTATGTGTGTGCTCGTTGGTGCATACGTACGAGTTTCCGTGTGTCTTTGTATAACTGTATGTGTGTGTGTGGGTGGGTAGGTGCTCTATTTCTGATCAGATGAAACACCTGCACAGACTATTGTTCTGCTTGGGAAAGATGAGACTAGTTTTGGTCCCTGTGCGCCATGTGCTTCATTCTTTATGTGTGTATGTGTGCAAGGAACCTTTGTTTCTCCGACCTAATACACTGTTGTCTTTTTTGCTGTTACCTAATTAGTCAGCAAAGAGCTCATGTAATCTAGTGAGATGTCTAGCGGCATAATAAATTCTTAATGTACTGAATCGATACAGACAGATCAATCAGAGCAAGGGTTGAGGGTCAAGAGTCTCCCGTTGTGTTGAAATTCACTCGAAGGCAGACGTACTGTATCTCCATTCATCCTCACACATGCTGCTTCCTGCTTTTATTCTTTTTTCTCTGTCTGTTTCTCTCTCTTCTAAGCTCCACTAATACAGCTTCTCTATCCATCTGATTCCGTCAAGGACAAAGCACAGTTCTGATAGGTTCCCATAGTAACAGAGTATGTGTTGCTGCTTTAGGGGCTTTTGTGCATTGTCTTCTTCGGCGGGGTTCATATAAAAGCTCTGGGCTGACCAATAGCTCCCGTTTCCCTCAACCTCGAGCCGTCAACGCGACCTGGAACCCCTGCAGCGGTTCAGATCATAAGCAGTCATCTCAGCGTTGTATATCAGGGCGGTCGCGCTCTTCTGATGAGCGAGATCCTCCATTAGCATGATACACGCAACTGCTGACAGAGAGATTCGTATAATCATCATGCATAGTGTTTTTGCTGTGCCGTGTGTTTTACTAAGTCGATCGCTCATACTAGACCGCCTCCTCCACTTAAGGGCTAATGGACGACTAAATGTATCAAGGAAGGATTTAAGTGATATCAGATGGCATAAAGGAACTGTAAACAGGCAGTGCATCTGGGTAAATTATGTTGTTCTACAAACACACTATATCTAAGAGATGGAGTTTGTTTCATAGTGCACACTGTAAGACTGACATCTCCCTGCAAACATTTAAATCAATATTATGTTTGACGGTTTAACATTTGAAAATGAAGAAATGACAGGTAATAAAATCATTATTATTACTTATGTTTTTTATTTAACAGTAAAACTACAATAGTAATATTTCCTACGCTGTTTTATTTAGTAATGTGCATATATATATATATATATATATATATATATATGCACATTATATATATATATTTTACACGTATATAAATTATGAGAACAACTTTACAGCTAAAATAATATAGAATTCTAGAATGTTTTTTTAAATGAAAAGCTATAGATTTCTGCTTTTAAATCCTCCAAAAAATTGGCCTCCTTTGCATCCTCTGTAAACATTATTCCACAAATGCTGTTGATTAAGCTGAAACCAGAATATGTCTTAAAAGACACAGAATTTAATGTATGCAGTCACGTTGCATGCACTTTAACTTTACACAGCTAATTGCCAACATTTCAAGCAAGAAGAGCAGTGGATGTTTTAGCCCTGACTTGCACAGAAGAAAAAAAAAGATGAAAAGGAGTCAAATAGTTCAATCCCTCACTCTCCTTGCACAATTTAATTCAGTTGTTCATTGCATTCTCTATATTTGGGGCAGAATGTGCACCTGATGACCATTCAGAGAGATTTCATACAGCATGCGCTGCGAGTTGGCTACAATCAGGGTTTTTTTTGTCAGACTAATTGTAGACTTTAAACATTGAAGAGCTGTAAGGCAGGAAGCACGTCTCTCTCCAGAGAACTGTGGTCACTGCATTGGCAGCTCTGACCTTTTTGCCTTGGATGGAAGGTGCCTGACCTGACAGCCCCTCAGTAGGGTGAAAAGTGTCATGAACTATAGGGACAAACACCTACATATACACTCACAGGTCAGGCGATGCCCTGACCGCGACCATTTTCTGAATGGTAATCCATAACAAAAATCCTCCATTGCCACATTTAGCTGAAAAACACTAACAGGTGCACAGATTGCCTGTAAGAATTAGTAATAATGGCTGACTTGCCATTACTGGACTGTTGAGCATGCACATGCTGGTCAAAAGTTTAAAAGTTTGATTCATGGGTGGTCACAAGAATGTCATTTTGAAAGAATGTTTGAAAATATTTTTCAAAATGCCTCAGCATTATTTACTCAACCAAAAGTCATTTTAGTAACACGCACACAAAAAATGCAAATGCTGACAATGCTGATGATAATAATGGGCTTAAAAATCAGTTAAAAAGTAGATGGCAAAGACAAACTTTGAGAAAAAATGTGACCAGTGTAGACCGATTAATGAACAAATGACTCTTGAGCTGCTGATTTTTAGTGAATCAAATCAATGAATCAAAAATATTTTATAAGATTGTTATAAGCCAGTACTTCTTAGTGAAACAAAAACATACAGCACGTAGGGATGTAACAATTCACTCAACTCACGATTCGATTCGATTCATGATTTTGATTTCACGATTCGATTTGATTCACAATTTTTTTTTTTTTACAAAATGAGATTTAAGACAAATTATAAATTAAATGTGTCCTTGTATTATTGCTTGGACAAAATGCTGCACATTTCTTTGTGAAATTTAAATATGACACTATAATAATATACTAATATATTTTGTCTGCTCTTTTGTTGGTTTTGATTACTTCTATTGTCCTCATTTGTAAGTTGTTTTGGGTAAAAGCGTCTGCTAAATAAAAACATGTAAATATAATGTAGCCTAAATGTAAATAATAAAACTAAATTGAAATTTTAAAACAAGCCCCAAATCAAATATATTAGTAACACATATAAAAGAAATCTCTTCATATAAACAAAATAAGGCGTTGTCTATACTCTTTCCATTTAAAATCAGAGGCAACCACTGCATTTTAATCATGATCCAAACAAAGAAGCTGCATACATGCAACATGAGCAGTTTTTAATCTAAATTAGATTGTATAATTTCGAAATTTGAAGCAAAAACAGAATGGTCTGACTTCAGTTTTGTGAAACTATACATAATATTAAAAAAAATATCTGCATGAAACAGAAACAGCAGACGAGCTGAATGAGATGCAGATTTACTCTCTGCCAGCAGGTGGCACTTAAAGCGTTTCCTTGGTTTCCGCTGTAAACAAAGCAGCGCTGCACTTATGAACATTAATATGCATTATACGGAGGCAAGACGAAAAGAAAAAATACCATCTAAACTTTTCTAAAGACAGTAAGTTCCCCTCAGACATTAAATCGTGATTTGTTTAGCATCTCAGCCGATTTGAATCGTCACATATTTGAATCGATTTTCAACCAGCTTGCGGTTAATTGTTACATCCCTAAGCACGAGCAATGTAGTCTGATTCCAAAAATAAATGATTCTTTTGAGCTGGTTCTTCAGTGATGAGTTGAATCCATCTGAAACACTTCCCTGTATAATTAATGGCATTAGCAAGAGAGAGTTTCTTTCGTTTTCACTGAAATATACTCAAGTGAATCTGAATAAAAAATCTGAATCAAATAAAGCAGCTTTGAATCGGGAGATATGCATCAATATCTAGCCATACTCAGCACACCAGTCTTCAGGTTTTCATATTATTTAGCATATTAATTCACTTCAGAAGATCGCATTATACAGCATAATTCCAAATGCTGACTTTAGTCCAAATGTGAAACTATTTTCCATACTCAAAGCATCCTTACCCAAGTTCCTGTCATTACCTTTGTCATTTTGACCCACTTATAACTCATCCCTTGCATGAAGAAGACTGAAAGCATGACCTTTTGACCTCTCCATGCCCACCACACTCACGCTCTCTGAGGTAAACAAGGGCAAATGCTTACCACTACGAAGAGGGCAACGACCGCCTGACTGTCGTACAGCTGCCTTTCTTCCAGGGGCCACATGTTTTTCCAATTAGCACAGCGTATTATAACCAGAAGGCACTTTACTGTCACCTCAAATCAGCAAAGAGCATCACAACACTCCTAGCCAATTGGAGTCAAGAGCAATCAAATGCCATTTGACCCAATGTGATACACATCGGCACGACAAACCCACTCAGCCTTCCACATCGAAAACCAAAATATTAAAATCTGTTGCTCAACATCACCTGAACTTTACAGACTAAACACAAACAGAAAAGTTCAATGACTTGCCTGTTTTATCACCCCGAGCAAACTGTGGTTACATCACCAGACTGCTTCAGGCATGGATCAACATTTGCCACCCACAATACTCTAGTCCAGACAGACACAACAGTTCACACTCTACCTACGGTCCAGTGCTAACCACCGAGCTCCACATCGACAAACACACACCATAACAGACGTGACGGCACCACACCCTGAATCAACGACCACACGTTCAATTTACTTATACACACTCTTCTACAATTTGCTCAAGGTAGTTGGTCCCTCAATTTTGTTGATCCACTGGCAGGCTTGTGCGGTGCCTGATGGTTATCAATGTTTTATACATCTATTTTTACGGTGCAAACTATGTACGGTCACAAACAGCTCTTTGTGTCCTGAGCATATGGTTGAGGTAGCCTGAAAGAAAGAAAAACAGAAGAGGTCTGGCCTACAAAAAGAGTGGCACACAACAGAACATATACAGTACATCAGGCCTACCTCAAAAACCTCCACTAAAACAATACATGCACTGAAGATGACTGTATTCTAAAATAGATTAGAAAGTATGTTCTACTTTTACTATTTTCAGTTCCTCTTTTCGATTCCAGGCCCACATATTCGTTCTCTTTGTTATCTCGAACTCTACCCTGAACAAAGTTGACTGCAAGTTCATCAAAAGCGACTGAAAATAATGAGAGGCGAGAAATACTTCCCAAATCGGCGATGATATTCATCATTCTTATAATGAATAATTAGCCCAACTCAATTACCTGCTCATTAATTATTCAGCCCTATTAACAAAGCTCAGAAACTGCAGTTTAAAAAAAGCGCGATAGGTTTTGAGTAACACACCCTTGCACAAACGTTTCTGGAGATGCTTTACCAAACACACAGGAACCGATGACGTCACCGCTTTACGAACTTCTGATTGATGCAGCTGCAAGCATAGCATAAACACCTGTACTAATTTTGGCACAACGTATCTCAAACATATACTGTACCCAGTGTTCGGTTTTCTTGTCCTGACGGTCCCGGGAATCTAATCCAGGTACACACCCTCCTCACACACCCTGTTCAGAAAGAGAAAAGATAATGTCATTAGTGCATGCAACACTGGTTTTATTAAAGCACAAACACACAAACAAAATTTGTACAGCAGTGTTCAATATGCCAAGTCATCTAGTGCACAAGTTATCTATAATCGGACAAGGTATCTGTATTTAATCACTACACATTATCAGAAAAGGTATGTCAGTGGGTTAACAAACTTGTTCCCGTAAGCTACTGAACTTGTGCAAATGTGTCCAGCATCGGTCAGATCCCCTGTCAATACCCGCTAACCAGCTGTCACTTCAGCCTGACTCCATATAGGACTTAAAAACAAGCAGCAAAGCAGCAAGAAACCACAAGTCACAGCACAACCAGCATTTCTTTACTTTCATTCTCATTCTTTTTCACTGCTCCTCCACTATCTCTCCCTGCCGGGGGTCAGTTGCTCACCTGACATGGCATCCTTCAGATCCTCGGGGGCACCGAACCTCCTTCCTCTCTGCTGTGGCAATCACGCAAGCCCGTACAATCACCATTCGCTCACGTTCTCTGCGAGAAGCTATTTCCCTACTGCTGTCTGCAGCCTTCTCTCTCTCTCTCTCTCTCTCTCTCTCTCTCCTCCTCCCTCCCGCACACTCTTTCTTTGGTTGCTCCCACTCCTGCTACCTTCACTTGCTCAGAGAAAGGAGCAAAAGAGTGAAAAAAACGATCATGTTTCTTCGGCGTAAGCAGCTGCTCTCTGATTGGCCGGATGGTCCGAAGGAGGCGTC
The DNA here is from genome assembly GCF_012432095.1 of Onychostoma macrolepis. Classification (NCBI taxonomy): domain Eukaryota; kingdom Metazoa; phylum Chordata; class Actinopteri; order Cypriniformes; family Cyprinidae; genus Onychostoma; species Onychostoma macrolepis. Next base: position 23,619,694 of record NC_081174.1, read on the forward strand.
AGCCACGGCGATGGCTGCAGGCATTAAAATAGGTCTCGCCTTGCCCTGCTGCTGCAGAAAACGAAAGAAAAGAAGGGCAGGAGAGCGAGTGTGAGCGAGAGACTACCTCTTTTTCAAAGCAGGAAGGAGGGGAGGCCGTGAGTATTTCCTGTTGTGCAGCTGAAGCGAGCAAGCGAGGACGTCACGCGCAGCATTCACACTCTGGCAGGGTGTCAACACAGACGCCGGCTCATCTTGACACTTTCAAGACAGCCTCAGGATTATAACACACACATGAAGATTCCTCCCAGCATCTATACCGGATTCAGTTTAACACTGAGCGTTGTGAGTGAGAGAGCTAGTTTTATTACTGCCATGAAATAGTAAGTATTACTGTATAAAATGTTACGAGAACATTAAAACCACGTAAATGAAGCACCTCCGCAATCGCTCACCTCTGATTGTTTTCAGCAAGGAATCAGCCCCAAGTATGTGGCTACTCCAGATCGTATTTTCCTCCTTAACCTTGTATTCTCGAGCAGAAATCCAATTATGTAACCTGAAGCAACAGGTGGAAAAGCACAACCCAGATGCTGGCATCCATTCTGTCACACTGTTTAAGCGGTGATACGCCTCAACTGTTTCCTTCCATACCAGCACCATGAGAACAAATCCTTCCCCTCATCATGCACACAAAAACAACAGTTGCCCACTGCACAATTTAGCATTTAACCACAACTGGTGCATGTCAGTTTTCCTGTACCAAACAGAAAAGCATGCCTCTAGCAACCAACCCCAAGGTCATGGGTTCAAGCAATTAAATGTATACCTTAAATGCAAAAGCTGCTTTGGATGAAAGCATATGCTAAATGCATAAATGTAAATGCAATTTCTGTTCGCAGTTTGTTACAAAATTAGTTGTAGAAACAATTATCACTCAGAAGTCGCTAGTAAACTTCACAAATAATTACAAATAACTGACAACTGAACATGACATTTTCCGAAAAGACCGAAATAGGCTAGTATTTCATTGTCAAATGTACGCCAATAATCTTTATTTACAATTTTGAAAGAAAAGATGTACCGGAGACCTGTACATGGCATGAGCTCTAAAAGACTTCTGTAGCCAATGACAGTGTGGTTTGACTAAGTGCTAGAGAGTGACCTTTGCCTTCCTAAATTTGTGCTGAGGGTTCTCTGCATTTAATGGTTCGGTTTGCACCGGGGAACAGGCTGCCACAAAGAAAGCTTGTTGAAATTCCCATCAAAGTGGCACTTAAGAATTTGAAGCCTTTGAATATGCTTCCCTAATTCCAGGAACCCATTTGTTTATGTTGGCATTACTGAATGAAAGCCATTTCGAGGGGTGAATCATAAATGTGTGTGTGCGTTTAAAGTGAGAACATAAGGTGGGTCAGTTTACCTTTAAAAGTGACTTTCCATCAGAAACAATTACAAATAAATTGCCAGAAAGCCTAGATGTGTCAAAGCTCAACACGGAATCAATGTGACTGATTCTGTTGTGGAAAAAATGCGTAAGGACATTTGTCAAACCTCCAACTCTGTCTGTTGCTTCTTGATGGATAGAACCCAGGTGATGGAAAACAAAATGATGTTTATGTATCATATGTCAGTGTCAGGAAGAGATATGGTGGGTGTGTTTATGCATTGCACTGGACATATATATCAAGCCAGTGCAAAGGGCACTGGCTCATGTATTTGGCATAGTCAAATAAACTAATTTGCCTGATGGGTTGTAAATACTTGGCTACACCCTTGGCCCTGTCTCTGCTGGTGTGCTTGCTTGTTACATAACCCTACTGCCCATTCCTACCGGATATACAATATATAGTATCTTATATTAATCATGGAAGAACAGAACAGTAAACATTTTTCACAAAAATGCTTTCCTGTAGCTCAAACTGTAGAGCATGGTGCCAGCAATGCCAAGGTCATGGGTGTGATTTCCAGAGAAAGCAAGAACTGGAAAAAAAAGACGGAAAAAAAAGGTAAATGTGTACACTGAATGCAATGTAAGTCACTTTGGATGAAAGTGTCTGCATAAAGGTAAATGACAAAAAGATTGTGGTTCACAAAATTACATCAATATAAAGCGTTAAAGCAAAATGCTGCTCCCTAAAAAAGAAATTCATTGTATATTTTAGAAAGCTATATAAGACCTATAATTTCGGTATACTTTAAATATTTATCTATAATAATAGTATAGCCTCCAACTAAGCTTTAACATGTAACTGCTGCTTGCAATATGTTTGTATGCATATGTATGTTTTGCATAAAAAATAACAAATAGCTGAAATAAAGTATTAGAGCTGTCAATTTGGAAAGTTGTGAAAAATTAGATATTAATACATTAACATTCTTTTGTATGCATTTTTGAATGCAATATGTGTCGCCACATTAAAATAAATAAATAAATAATTGTTCCATCCTATCACAGCATGGTCATTTAAAGCAGGTGCCATCCGACTTGAGCAACAATCGCTTGTCGAGAGTCTCCCTAAAGGGGCCCTTCACTGACTGAGAGCGCGTCATGGAACATTCCCGGAACGAGCCAAAGTCCCACCCACCTTCTCTCCTGCTCACACACATACACGCGCACAGGCGGTGTGTACATGAAAATACAGATCACAACATTACCCATGCTGAACAAAACGAACGGTCTACATCAACACAAACAGCACAGACCCTTCGACATTAATGACATTCGCTCTCAAGATAGCGATTCATGTCTCTTTTCGCATCAGCCGTGCAAATTCCTTAGGATATTACGCAATATTCACTATCTCCAACCAGGCAAACGGGGTATTCCCCACATGTCCCAATAAGCGGAGGAGACCCATCCGCAACTCATTCTCGCTTAATCGCGCTTTCAGAAGAATATCACTCCCTGACATTCTAAGAACAAGGTGTACAAGACTAGAACTTACCGGTAGAACGTTTTCAAATCCGCCCACAACATTCCAAAAGAGTGTCAAACGCCACTGTCGCTCCCGGCTCTGACTGACACAAAATATCAGTTCAACTCGAATTGTGAGGCAACGACAACGCTGCAGACGCCAGGTGTTGGAGTACAATGTAGTGCGTCTTTGCTTCAGAAAGAGATGAAAGTGAGTTAGTCCGCTTCGGCTGGGGGGGCAGACGGGGTTATTCCTAGCGTCGCTTCCCAGAATAGAAAAGCGAGAGAGGGAGAAGGAGAGAGCGAATCTGCGCGCGTGTGTGTCAGTGTGATTGTGACGTCATCGGATCCCCCAGCGCGCGTCCCCGTGGAGCTGCAGGGGGGGAGGGAGTGGGGTTGACCGAGACTACCCGCCTGCCTGGCCTCTTCCTTGTCTTGATAGAGGAGGGAACTCCCTTGGTGAAATTTGTCCAGAACGAGCTCCTCCGACTCCAAACCGCGACAGAAGTCTTGTGTTCCTGTAATTTGATGCATCAGGGCAGGGCGAGAACGCGCGGTGACATTAGGTCTACTTGACACTAGAGTAATATCATTTTGAAGTATAAAACGACAAATTTAGATTTAGAATCTGCACCAAGATCTAGATGTTATCATCCACGAACAACTGCTCAATAGCCTTTGTGACTTCTTCCAGCATCACATTTGTCTGTTTTCTACTCTAAAATTATGGCAGTGACCTGTTTTCCCTACCTCCATGTCCATGCATGACACATATTGTTTAGGAAAGAAGAACTGTAGGCGGTAAATATAGAGACACTTCTGCATCATTGACAGTGCACACACACACATGTTTGTTTCTGTGAATTGTGGGGACTTTCCATTGACTTCTATTACTTTTATTTTGACCATACAATATTTTCTATCCCCTAACCCTAAACCTAAACCTGTTTGCATTGTTAAACTTTCAGATAAACATAATTTACTATTTTTAATCATTTTTTTCCCTCGTGGGGACTGCAGGCCATTCTCCACAATGTCAAAAATTTCAGGTTTTACTATCCTTGTGGCGACATGTGGTCCCCACAATGTAGCAAACAAGTACACACACACACACACACACACACACGACAATTAATAAGTTGATTACTTTCCAATATTACTTTTAATAGTAAAATTATATACATGTAAACATCATCACGTATGCAGGCCTTGTTTGGCCCCAAATAAAGAGAGACTGTTAAAGTAAACTATTTTACTTTTACTATTTATAATTTTTCTTAGCTCTACAACCTGTTCAATTCTTGTGTGCGCATGAGGGGCCTCATTTATAAAATGTTGCGCAGAAACCATCCTAAATTTGATCTTACAATCCTCTCTCAAATATGCATACGTGTGATTCATAGAATGAACGTATGCACAGAAAACGCATGTATGAATCGCAAATGATCTTGAACTTGCGCGCAACTGAATGACAAGAATACTCCGACAAGAAATAGTGTGTACGCTAAGCACTTTTCTACGTCAAAACCAGTTTTTACAAATATGAGCGTTGGTGTGGATTTAAGCGTACGCACTCTCTAAGATCAAATCTGAGCATATGCACGCTTTATAAATGAGGCCCTAGGCTTTACCTACGTTGTGGGGACTGAATGTCCTCGTAGGGACAATAAAACCTTGAGGGAAACCAAAATGAATGAAAGCTTGTTTGAGGCTTTAGTTCAGGGGTAGGAGAAAGAAATTATCATTAGCTCACTACAAAACCAACAGAAATCAAGGGAACGTCCTGTTCGTGATATGAAATGTGCATGCTTGTCTTGCCGGGAGTGGTGCATCTTTTCTGTATTGTGTTAAATGGATTACTGGCTAGGTTAGAGTGGCTTACGTTTCCTTTAAGGAGCTTGTGATCACATCAGCTGTGACCTGGAGTTCCCATCACATTGGCAATAGGGAGCTCCTCTGTAATCCACAGCAAGGGCATCCCCAAAGAAGCACTGGCATCTGAGTCACTCAAGCATAATTGACAGCACACAGACATAAATCAGCATTGCCGGACGAGCTTAGACATCACAGTCAATGGCGCTTTCCCGCAGGAAATAAAGAGGAAATGGAAATGTCTGCACTTGACCCAAAGGGTATGTTTCATCAACATTTATCAAGTCATCTTGTTGCACTGGCTGGCGTTTACTGATTGCGAGTGCCTGTGCAGGTGTCTGCGTGTATTCAGCGTGCAAAGTCATTTTCTCAAGGACACCAAGGGTGTACCCAGCAGCACAAAGCAGTTCTCAGTTAATTATCGGTGGACCAGATAAAAACACTGCTCCATGCCATGTTTGAATGCCATGAATCACAATGCACTTTTATTTCCCAGAAGTGATCACCACTAGACATTCCTAGAAGCAAATCATAACTCCCGTGACTGTTATCACTGAAACATATTTTTTATCCTTAACCCCCTCCGCATCTTCATTTATATACTTCATTTATATATGTCTGATAAATGTTACATTAATACAGATGTAGTAGCTTTACACTTCATTGTTTACAAGCAAGGAAATGAGGGAAGGGTCTTTATATCTGTACGTGCTGTTGTGCCACAGCTCTTTGTTTGTGAATGTGTGCATGTACATATTTGTGTGTGTGTGTTTGTATTTAATCAGATGTAAGTGCTGGTATTAGCAAGAGCATGACTGACTCATTCTGAGATGTTTTTGAATTAAGCTACCTTTTCATGTTTAATTTTCCAGTTTTGGATGACAAGTAGATTAGACTTTATAAAGTTGTTATATATATATATATATATATATATACTGTACATAACCATACAATACATGATGCATTAAATTGATCAACAATTTATTTTTATAATTTATATTTATTTTAGTTTTGATCATTTATTTGTATTGCATTGAACTTTCTATGAAAAAAGACTTATCACAGTTTACACAAAAGAACAACTGTTTTCAACATTGACAATAGTAAGAAAATCAGCATATTAGAATGATTTCTGAACGATCATTTGACACTGAAGACTGGAGTAATGGCATTAAAAGTGTGTGTGTGTGTGTGTGTGTGTGTGTGTGTGTGTGTGTGTGCGTGTGTGCTTTATACCTGCTGTTTCTTTCTGAAATAAAGCAGATCAGAAAGGTTTATTAATGAATAAGTAATCCAAAGCCACATTCTTCATAATTAAGATGTCAAAACAAGCAGACAGCAGCAAACATCCTCATGCTTCTTTGAGACACAGAGTCCCACTTCTCTTCACACTTCAATAATCTGAGAGAAATCACGTACACACTCTCACACACATATATATATATATATATATATATATATATATATATATATATATATGACACAGAGGAATACAGCCCAAGGCTGTATCTGTTTCTCCAGTAGAGATGGTGTAATATTGCTTCAACAGCAGTCATCTTGCCAGAGTTTACACAGAGGGACCTGCCTCTCCCTCTTCCACTCCCAGTTTTACCCCCGGTAATCTGTGACTATTGTGCGGCTTTCACATCCCCGTGATTAACCTCATACTCAGCAACATGTCATTCTCAGGAATCCCAGAGCTTTCTTTCTGCTCTTATAGCACTGCCAGAAAATTACATAAGAATATGTTACACTTGACAAAGGTCAGGTTGTCTATGCGATAAGGCAGGGCACTAATGTGTGAATCCTTGCCAAAGAACTCCTTTCATCTCATGTACCTAAGCTGTAGACCGCCCTGTAAAACTGACAAAGGCCTGGCAAGTGGACACACCTAAAGTCTCAGAGTCCATACCATTTCAAATACTCCTTTGTTGGGTCTGCTGACTATAAAAGTGAATGCCGCTATGATTCATTCATTTGTTCAATGACAAGATGTTACCTGACATGCTTTCTAATGAATCCCAAAGCTTAAATTAATATCTGTTGAAAGAACATCAACAGTGTCATTAAATTCATCTTTATCATTTAGTTTTTTCAGATACTAAGATTTTATCTTTTGAAATATTGAAATATAGCAGTTTGGAAATCGGTGTCAAAGGTAATTTTCAATGGCGGTCATACTGTAAAAGGAGAAGCTGGTTGAGGAGCTGCCTCAAGACCTCTGCTGGTTAAGAATGATATTGCATTATCTTCCGATCAAAATTGGGCAAGCTTATTTTATTACTATTTTAATTATAAAAATGAAAAAATAAAATAAAGTCATGGCTGTCATATAAAGCACTACGGTTACAATTAGTTTTTTTGTATTTTTTTTATAGGACGCATTACATTGCTTAAAAGAGACAGTAAAACACTTATAAGGTTACAAAAGATTTCAAATGACTGATATTCGTTCATTCAAATACTGATATAGCTTTCTATTCATCAGACAAAAAAATCCTGAAAAAAAGAATCACTGTGACCAAAATATTACTAACATAAACACTGATAATAAGAAATGTTTCAGCATATCAGCATATTTGATTCCTTCTGCAGAATCATATGACACTGAAAAAAAAAATGTAATAGAAGCTGAAAATCCAGCTTTGCCATTACAAGAATAAATTATTTTTAAAATAGTATATTTAAATAGAAAACAGTTATTTTAATAGTAATAATATTTCATAATACTATTGTTTTTATTTTTAATCTTATAAATACAGAGAATGAAAAAAGTCTTACCACCCCAAAACTTTTAAACAGTTGTGTATATAAATAAAATAAAATATTTAATAACATTTAATAATATAACATTTTACAAATTTATTATAATATGTCACTTGGTATTATGCCATATGCATTAGCATTTAGTTTGACCCCTAACTGCGTGGTCAACCTCTAGCAGTATAGTACACTGGTGCCTTTTAATTACTTTCTTTTTCATGCTCAATATGACTTTCAGTGTGTGCTTCCTCATCCCCCAGAACGTCTATCTCATTTTCCAGGACCCTGGAGACCGCACAGAGGCCCCTGCAAAAAGGCGGTTAACATGTTTTCATGAGATAAAAGCACAGTGATTGCGGACTCCTCCATCCCGTGAGACCAAAACGCTGTGTTTGAAGTCAACAACTGACAGAAAGCGGTAAAACATTGATGCCTGGCAGAGCACAGGTTTTCCACAGTGTACTTGGCACACATGGATTCTGTCCTCTTGTTCCCACAGATCAGGAAGGACATCATTCTCACAATCAAAACGTTTGTTTTAAGAGCCACTAGCCTATTTTTGACGTTTGCCTGTCTGTCAAATGCAGTTATATCCATATAGTCAATGAAAAAAGCTTGTTATCTAAATAAAGTCTCTTAATAGAAGACAACACAGTCGTATTGAAGCATCCATGAATCCATGACTGTTATAAAACAAGACAATAACAGGACCACACAAGCGATTCTAAGATCCCAAAATGATATCTCCCTTCACAGATAACCCAAAATTTTAAGTAATAGTTCACCCAAAAATGAAAATTTACTGAAAATGTACTCACCCTCAGGCCATCAAAGATTTGTTTCTTCATTGGAACAGATTCGGAGAAATACAGTATTATATAATTTGCTCACCAATGGATACTCTGCAGTGAATGGGTGCCGTCAGAATGAGAGTTCCAAATAGAATCCAATCCATAATCTATAATAACGCTTCCTCCAGTGGAAAAAAGTCCATCCCCTGTTGTCCTCCTACATCAAAATCCACCAACATGTTTGTTCAGAACTCTTTAAGACTGTTTTCACTTGTAAATGGTGCTTGATCTGTGCATATTTCTCTCTTAATTCAGACTAAATGACTTGATAAAGAAATATTATGGATTTCTAATAACTTTATCAAGTCATTTAGTCTAATTCAGACTAAATGACTTGATAAAGAAATATTATGGATAGAAGACTTGTATTTTAGTTGGAAGTGACGGTTTGAAGTTAAAAACATCTAAATGATGGATTTGTTTATTACAAACACACAGCTTGTGGATAACTTGCATTACTTGTGGATTATTGTGATGCTTTTATCAGCTGTTTGGACTCTCATTCTGACGGCACCCATTCACTGCAGTGGATCCATTGGTGAGCAAGTGATGTAAGGCTAAATTTCTCCAAATCTGTTCTGATGAAGAAACAAACTCATCTACATCTTAGACAGCCTGAGGGTGAGTACATTTGCAGCAAATTTTCATTTTTGGGTGAACTATTCCTTTCATTTAATAGTTGAATAATTTATTTGCACTTTCAGTTAACACTCTAACATCCTGAATGACTGATTCATGGTCTAAAATAAAAGCCAGTAAATACATATAAAAAAGGTTGTGTGCTTTATTTCTAAACAAGAGTCTGGTGAGTGACCTGTTGCGAACAGGTAATGGAAATACGTCAGCGCGAGGAGGAGAGTTATTCTTATTCAGCCGTAACATCCAAAAGCATTATTGCTCTGAATTCTGTGTTATTATTGCTCATAATTCTATTTGCCCAGCTCTTATGCTGTCATGGTGGATGTTTGCGTTTTCTGCACACTTTCAACAAACCAGTGAAAGTACAGTGTTTACACACCTCTCATCAGCCATCTGTCTTTTCACACCTCTCCATTATGGATACACACCTTGTGCTTTAAATATCTCTGCAGGTGTGTATGTGTGTGTGTGATCTGTATATTTGGACAGACTGTGACCGCAGACCATAAACGGTAATGATATGAAATGTGTGATGTGACTATGGAAACCCCACTGCTTTCGGTGAGCGTTTTATATACGCACTGTATCATTTATTGCTTGTCAAGATGATGATGAAAGCCGCCGGCACAGTAAACAACACTCAAATCTCGAAGTCCACAGGGACAATTATAAACCTCACCACATGCATCATTCATTCTCAAGCAAATGGGCCATGAGAAAGAGGAAAGATACAGGACGCAGACCTGCAAAGTTATGAAAAATTCATATTTGAAGAAATGGCTACCTGTCAAATAATAAACATGATTTTGAAATGAATAAGACACTTATTGATCAAAAATACAATAAAAACAGTAATATCGTGATTACAGTTTAAAATAACGGTTTTCTATATATATATATATATATATATATATATATATATATATATATATATATATAAATGTATTTATTTTTGTGATGGCAAAGCTAAATTTTTAGCAACCATTACTTCAGTCTTCAGAGTCACACGATCCTTCAAAAGTCATGCTGCTGATTTGTGTCCAAAAACATTTATTATTATCAGTGCTGAAAACAGATATGCTACTCATATGAATTTCACTATACTTATAATAAAATTTAAATGTGTCCTGTTTGCTGAAATGGAATTGTTAGTGCACAACACTGAATACCTGAGCTCTCAGTGAGCACAATGTGACCGCTGAAGTTCCTGCGGTCCTGCCAACCTCCATCCAAAAAGCTGATAATCTGTGTTGACGTTTTTTGATTAACCGTAGGACAGTTATGAAACCAAATTTGAATCTGGAGGCAATTGTAATGAATGAATAATATTTCCTCATTATCTGCGGGATTAGAGTGGGAGGTTTCTGAGAAGGGACATCTAATTGGCAGAACCAGGACAAAGGTAAGCAGGAGGCGGGCGAGCAGGCAGATGTGTGTGTTCGCTCTCTCTTCATTAGATTGATTGGGCAGACTTTGATGTCTGCAAACAAGTCCAAACATCAGTGCCCACACCAGTGTTTGGTCCATAGCATTACGCTGTTGTAAACAAAACAACATTTTAATGAGACACTGATAGACTATTTATAGGCTGCTACAATGTCATGCTGGCATACGTACGTAAGGGCAACTCAACCTAATTACCTGGGATCTTGTTGCAGATCTGACTAGAGATTGATAAGGGGGAAAAGGATTAGCATGACTTTCCCCACATGACCATAAATGTATCCAAAAGACAGATATATTGCTCTATGCGCCGTCTGTGAACTGCATTAAGACTTGCGGTTCAGTGTCTTAAACTCTCTTTTCAAATGTGGTTGAATGATGGTTGCCACTGCACATTTATTGGCTATAAGTTAGGCTATGAACTTTCTTAAGTTAACAGAAAATCGAAAGAGACATATAGAAAGCAGACCAGGCCAGCCACACAAGCCGCAAGTATATCACCTCAGCAGGCCTTTTCACAGTCCACTGCTTTTTCCTACTGAATTTACAAAAGGCAGTATTTCTTCATATAATTCATTATACACATGTTTGTTCTTGTATTACTTGATAAACTTGAGTAATACAAAGTTTTATGTGGCTCTCTGGTGTACGTGATTCTGAATGATTAATTGGAATGTTCAGTGTGAGAACGTTCCAAAAACAACTCAGTCATGGTAATTCTCGTCCATTTGTCCATCTATTGTAGACAGCATAATTGATTATAAAGCCAGAAACATACGGGCTTTTCCCACTGCGCTTAACCCCGGGTTATCAGCCTACTAAACTCTACTTTTAACACCTGGTAGAAGAACCCTCATGAGAATTAACCATGGTTTTATTATAGTAAATGTAGTAACCATGTTTTGTGGCGTACTGATTACCTTTTGCATAACCACAGTTTTACTACAAATACCATTAAACTGTGGTTAGTATAGCAAAACCATGGTTATTTGTGGTAAATATGGTTTACCCGTAGTAACCATGGTTTTTGGTTTTATTTTTAGTAAAACCATGGTTAATTTTCGTAAGGGATGAACGTTTCACATCTGTAATTAAGAAGCGGAGATTACAGCGCCTTTTATGAAAGGTTGTGGCTAAAAGGGATAAAGCTACGGCAGGAAACTAACAATAAATTAATTTTTCTACCTAGTTTGTGTTTTATTAACGTCTACACCTACCCCAACCCTAAACCTACCCCTTACAGTAATGCAAAAACAGTAATTATTGTTGTACAGTGTGATAAAAACTTATGCTATGTGTACATGCCCAGTAGCCAGAGCTGTATCCCTTCTAACCTTAACCGTTATGAAACCCTGTTCTGGGGCAGGAACAGGGTTAGCGCCGCTTTCGCGGTGTTAACTCCAGGTTGTGGTGCCAAACACGTAAAGTTTAAAATAATGTGGTTTTAGAATGTTACGGCTAAATGCCTAGCAGCAGACATCCAATCGCGCCGCGGGCCTCATACTCACATGCTTTGGACAGTCATGGAAAAACTGTTGTTTAAACACTTGTTTCAACTTTTGAAGGGAAACATATCAAATCAGTTGGAGTGATGAAGAGACCGTTTCATTCTTATCTTTATGGTCCAAAAAGTCCTTTCAGGAAAACTTGATAGTACAGTCGGCAGTCTATAATATAAGAATACACAGCGATATATACCCTGCTGGAAAAACCAGCATAGACCAGCATAATTCCCATGCTGGTTTATGCTGGTCTATGCTGGTATATGCTGGTTTGGTGCTGGTTTAGCTGGTGGACCAGCAAGACCAGCATGGCATGGTCTATGCTGGTTTTTCCAGCAGGGTAGCTTTGTTATGTAAACATATCGGGTGCTGTGTTTGTCCAATCAGTGACAATGAAGCGGCAAATATGCAAAGAAGAATCCAGAACCCAGGGTTTAGAATTTTGATCAATTAAATTAGAATTAGAATTTATGAATATCCAGAATTAATTTTTAACCCTGGATATAAAATGAACAGTGGGAAGTGTGAAACAAGATAAGATAACCCAGGATTTCATTTACTCCAGGTTTAGAATGACCCAGGGTTAACTATTTTAAGTGTGAAAAGCTCTTTATTTAACAGAAGTGTGTGATTGTATCCGCAATTTGGCCAGCAAATTATAGAATTTATTGCTAAATTCTAACAACTAACAGCAAATACAGTACGACTTCTGACCAAGACTTGCATATTTGCGTAAAGAATATTTCTGGAATAATGGGTTCTATTTGCTTATTTGTGTGACTTATCATACTGATATTACAATAACTAATCCAGTGCTATCATTTCCAGGAGCGCTGCTGTGGTTTCTAGGTCCCCTGAACAGTATATTGACTGAGATGAAGTTTTGGGTTGTTGGCGGACCCACTCATCTAGAACCACATGCACATGTATCTCACTCAAGTGCACTCACTGTGAACAAGTCTACCTCAGCTCTGGAAACTTATGCACGTTCCCCACAGCTAACCACAAACTGTGGAGCACTCCTGCACTCTGGCAGACCCCATCAAACCCCACAGTAGGTGAAGAGCCTGCACAGCAGTCAGCATGCCTTATATTTTCTTTGCATTCTCTCATTTTGCTCATGGGGCTCAGGTCGAGTTAGATAAATATGAGGTTTTGAATATTTCAGGGGAAAAAAGGATTTTACACACATCAACTTCAGTGACCTGATTTGTTTAAGATATAAAAAGCAATAACATGCTGGTAATAAGTGGATTTGGCTGAGATAACATGGCATGTGAGTGACAGTAAGTCCAAACATAAAAGCGTCCGGTTTCATAACGCTATTTGAGATGTGATAGCTACAACTGTGTATATTTTGCATATTATCCCTTGATTTGAAAAATTAAAAAAAACATCCTGTCCAAGGTAATATAGAGATAGTCTAGTATAGTCCAGGTCACAGGAATCACACCAGCCCCTGCAATGCTGCTTTAAGTGGAGGCAGGCATAGTTTTTTAATCCTCATTCCTCCATCCTCTTAAATGGCTAGTTCTGGGAACCATTTGTGTGCCTGTGGCAAGGGATTTTCCACTGTAAACCTCTTTGGCTGCTGTATTGTATCATAATGCAGGTTTTACGGGGGCAAAAATTTTTGTCTGCTACTGTCTGACATCTCTCAAACAGTGATGGACTCAAATGGCCAATTATAGGTTACAGTTAAACTGTTCAGAAATGGGTTTGTGTGAAAGGGTTATGTTTTTGAAGGGTTATTTATGTTTCATTGTATTCTGGTCACTTCTATACCTGGTAAGTAAGTAAGTAAGTAAGTAAATAAATAGCCTAAGTAATAAATAAAATTAAATAAAATTAAATAGTGGAGATGTACAGTAAGTTTTCACAAGGTAACCATCTCAGTAACCATAGGTTTTCAAAGGTCCAATTAGCCAACTGTGTACTTTTATGTGTATTTAGTATGTGGTTTAGTATATTGGTTTTAACCACCACAGTTTAGGTCTTTAATAATGTCTAATATATTGTTCATGGAATGTGTTTTTTCCATGAAACATTAATATTACTACTTTTTAAGAATCTTCAGAGAATATCAAAAGTAATTTTCTCATATTGATAAAAATGATAAATGATAAAATGGAATGTTCTCGGCTTAATGTTCATCTACAGGTGCTGGTCATATAATTAGAATATCATCAAAAAGTTGATTTATTTCACCAATTCCATTCAAAAAGTGAAACTTGTATATTATATTCATTCATTACACACAGACTGATATATTTCAAATGTTTATTTCTTTTAATTTTGATGATTAGAGCTTACAGCTCATGAAAGTCAAAAATCAGTATCTCAAAATATTAGAATATTTACATTTGAGTTTGAATAAATGACCATCCCTACAGTATAAATTCTGGGTATCTCTTGTTCTTTGAAACCACAATAATGGGGAAGACTGCTGACTTGGCAATGATCCAGAAGACGAACATTGACACCCTCCACAAAGAGGGTAAGTCACAGAAGGTCATTACTGAAAGGTGTGGCTGTTTACAGAGTGCTGTATCAAAGCATATTAAATGCAAAGTTGACTGGAAGGAAGAATTTGGGTAGGAAAAGGTGCACAAGCAACAGGGATGACCGCAAGCTTGAGAATACAGTCAAGCAAAGCCGATTTAAACACTTGGGAGAGCTTCACAAGGAGAGAACTGAAGCTGGAGTCAGTGCATCAAGAGTCACCACGCTCAGACGTCTTCAGGAAAAGGGCTATCAAGCCACTTCTGAACCAGAGACAACGTCAGAAGCGTCTTACCTGGGCTGTGGAGAAAAAGAACTGGACTGTTGCTCAGTGGTCCAAAGTCATCTTTTCAGATGAAAGTAAATTTTAAGTAAAGTCTGAAGGAAGAGTGGAGAGGCACAGAATCCATGTTGCTTGAAGTCCAGTGTGAAGTTTCCACAGTCAGTGATGATTTGGGCTGCCATGTCATCTGCTGGTGTTGGTCCACTGTGTTTTCTGAAGTCCACAGTCAACGCAGCCATCTACCAGGAAATTTTAGAGCACTTCATGCTTCCTTCTGTTGACAATCTTTATGGAGATGCTGATTTCATTTTCCAGCAGGACTTGGCACCTGCCCACACTGCCAAAGGTACCAAAAGCTGGTTCAATGACCATAGTGTTACTGTGCTTGATTGGCAGCAAACTCGCCTGACCTGAACCCCGTAGAGAATCTATGGGGTATTGTCAAGAGGAAGATGAGAGATACGAGACCCAACAATGCAGATGAGCTGAAGGCCACTATCAGAGCAACCTGGGCTCTCATAACACCTGAGCAGTGCCACAGACTGATCGACTCCATGCCACGCCGCATTGCTGCAGTAATTCAGGCAAAAGGAGCCCCAACTAAGTATTGAGTGCTGTACATGCTCATACTTTTCATTTTCATACTTTTCAGTTGGCCAAGATTTCTAAAAATCCTTTCTTTGTATTGGTCTTAAGTAATATTCTAATATTTTGAGATACTGATTTTTGACTTTCATGAGCTGTAAGCTGTAATCATCAAAATTAAAAGAAATAAACATTTGAAATATATCAGTCTGTGTGTAATGAATGAATATAATATAAAAGTTTCACTTTTTGAATGGAATTAGTGAAATAAATCAACTTTTTGATGATATTCTAATTATATGACCAGCACCTGTATGTATTGTACACACACACACACAAGGCAAGGCAAGGTAAATTTATTTATATAGCACATTTCATACACACTCGTAATTCAAAGTGCTTTACATGAAAAGAAGTAAAATAGTCATTAAAAAAAAATCACAACAATAAAAACAAGGAATAAAAACAAGAAACCATTAACAATAAACACGCACACACACACACACATATTTAAGCATGTATATATACAGTGCCAAAAATTTGGGATAAGATTTTTAATGTTTTTTTAAAGACATTTCTTATGCTCATTAAGGCTGCATTTATTTGATCAAAATACAGAAAAAAAATACTTTAATTGTGTTAAATATTATTGCAGTTTAAAATTAAATTTAATCCTGTGAAGCAAAGCTGAATTCTCAGCATCGTTACTCACAAGTGCACACACATATATATATATATATATATATATATATATATATATATATATATATATATAAGCATTGGATTAAAAAAAAAAAAAACATTAGACAGAAAACTGTACATTTGAACATTCAGAGAACTGAACCTTCCTTTAAATGGGAATGTTAGCAAAACGATCTAAGAACATATTTTTGTTAGCTGGGAAATTAACTGCATCTTTTTTTCCACAGCCAAGGAAATTGCAATCATTTTTGTAACTTTTTTTTTGGTATATAAACATACACAAACTGCCTTCTCTGATGATAAACAGTAAACAGACTACAAAGTGTGACAACACAATGACCTACAATAGAGACTAGATGTTTCATCTAAACATTTTGTGCTATATTAGGACAGTAAACAAATCCAGAAAAAGATTACTCTAGTGAGAGACAAGCGAAAAGAACAAACAAAACAAATCCCCAAAACTCAGGACTGCTGCGGATCAGCGTCTCGACACAATGAGCATGCGCGGACACAAAGAACAGCGACACACGAGCTGCTCCGCACAGGCAGCGATGCTTGTTACTATAGCAACAACCTCTCGCGCACATCCGCAGCCTCCACCAACGTCTCCTCCTCCCCACCGCACAACAGCATCCCTCTGTCAACAGGATATTTCCTGAGACGGAAATACGACGGGGGAAGGAAAATGGCGCTCATCCCATCACAGATCCTCAGAGTAGCGATACTCCTCTCTTATTTTTCCATCCTCTGCAATTACAAAGCCATAGACATGCCCGCGCATCAAACATACGGCGGTAGCTGGAAGTTTCTTACGTTCATAGATTTGGTAAGTGCATGTGCATCGTTCCCATGCATTGCCTGATGTTATATTTATATGAGATCTCCATAATGCATTAAATAGACAGGCCCCTGTTTTATGCTGAAATATGCAGGTTCCTGCAAAAAGGAGTCCAAACGCCAACACAAATAGTCTTACGTCATATTTACTGAGCATTAAACGTTAATCACATGACGTAATGACTTTTTAAATCTCTAATGATGATGTCATGCTTTTCATATCTCACCTCCTCATTAATAATGAATCTTCTTCTGAAGGCTTGTGCTGAATTATGAGCAGTTCATAGGAGGACAAATTAAGGGTGCATTTACAGTTTTTATATATAAACTGAAGCATCCTTTTCTTTTGTTCTGGCACCATAAGGGACCAGTCTGTTCGTGTAAATGCAGGTCACATTAGGCTCCAGCAACTGCACGCACGCACATACGCATTGACTGTTATGACAGTCTGTGAGCCAGTGACTCATGTTTTCCACATAAACAGCCCATTTTCTCCCCCTTTTTCGAACAGTGATTTTTAATAGCAATAAAAGTTGTTTTGTTACACTTCACATTTACACATCTGTTCCAGTGCACTGTTTGCTCTTTTTTTTTTTTTTTTTTCATTCTTGTTTGGGAATAATCTCATGTACAGATATTTTCTGTGCAGATGTGTTCGGATTATTGTGGATGAAGCCTTTTCAAACCTTATGCGGTTTCATAACACTTAAGATGTTTTCTCAGAATCCTTAGTACTTATTTGAAATTGTAGCGCACTCTAGTCTCTGCACCACAATTAACATATTGTGCAAAAGTTATCAGTAAGATTTTTTTGTTTATCTGCAAGGATGCATTAAATCGAACAAAGTGACAGTGAAGACATTTATAAAGTTACAAGATATTACTGTTTCAAATAAATCTATTCATGGAAGAAATAAGAAATGTTACTATATCTGCTAAAATAGTCGTACCCCAAACTTTCATTCAAAAATGGTTATTTTAATAGTTTTGGTAAAACCTAAAAAAACACAGTGATGATAGTTATAGGTTTATTCATAAACTCTTTCATTGTCCATAAGCACAGAAAAACTAGACCCACTTTCACCTACAACCATAAAGAGATATGTAAGTGATTTATTGTTTGCGCTGCTTTGTGGAATAGTATAATGATTAATTATGACAGCATTTAAAGACCTCTGACACCCAACACTCGTAGCGTTGCTATAATGAACCTGGATGATGAGGCTGTGTGAAACTAATATTAGAACAGACGATAAACACGTCACGTTCAGAGAGGCAGATCTTGGCACAAGAAATGCAAGTACGTCTGGATCAAATACTTGATCAAATACTATCCACAACTGATCTACTCCACTGTAGCATTGTTGCATTTATTAACACTCTAAGTAACTACCATTGTGTTAACTGTGATTTTAGCCATTTATGTTTTCATCAGGCTTCATTAATTATTAAATACAGGGGTTCAGATTTGGCTTTCCATTCTCACAATAGGACACTCGAGGAGCCTGGCATAGAGCTGATCTCTCAGTGTCATACATAAAGTGCCTGGTCAAGTGTGGCCGAAAGCTTTCAGTGATCTGAGAATGAGATACCCGTGGATTAATTAGCAGAGTTTAATTAGCACAGATGCACAGGTTTCCTGAGTGTATCATTACTGTGATGAAAGGCAGCCTATATTTTTGTGAGAGCAGTTGCTATGTTGCAAGAGTTGGAAAAAGTCTGTTCACAGTCTGAAATGATGCATTTGAATGCATAGTGTCTGAAATAATACAACTGCACATTGTTTTATGACATTCATTTTATCATGAATGCTAAATGTTGTCTTAATTTTCTAAGACTGTCTTGCAAGCCACTGTTTCTGCAGTATACTGTAGCAGTCTGTCGTTTGATAAGAACTGAGGTTCCTTAGCTCAATTATTATTATTCTCAGCCTCAAACAAGCAATTCACTAGATTTCATGGAGACTTGAGTCTCAGTCCAGGAATCCTTGTGGTTGTTTATAAGCACAAAATAAGACTTTGTATAGCTAATAAATGATTTTATGCCTCTATTGGCTTCATGTCCTTGCACCATGGCTGTTTTTTAACTCTCAAATGATATGAAAAAAGGATGAACGTCCATTTTTAGCTCAGCTAAAGCAAAGATCAAAAGCAGTAGTGAGGGTAGAGTAAGAAAAATAAATCATTTAGGCGGCTGGTAATAGGGATTTAAGACTTTTCCAATAAAAGATTGGTTTTGGACTAATCGAACATTTATATGAAGCCTTAGCAGGGCTTCTCCTGTCTTCAGACACCAGGAAACAAATTTAGGAGCAGAAAGATAATGAGGAATGAAATATTAAAGAGTGCATTAATGGGAGACTTTTTTGCATGTTGGATATCTGTGGAGGAGATATAATAAAGAAACCCTCATAATTCCATAATGTCTTTCCATCTTAAATTAATGTCAAAGCAATCTCCTAACACTCTCATCACGAATGTTCACTAATGGAAAATGGGCTAAAAAAAAGACATATTAGCTTAAGACGAGAAATAGGTTATGGAGGAAAGGTTGTGTATTAAATTATTCCAATGGCAGTTTTCTTGCAGCCTGTCATGCATTGTAACATTTTAAAGCTTGTCAACTGTATCTGTATATTGTTCTGTTTCCTGTGATGTGAGTTTGTTTGCTCTTGGAAAATGATGGAGCTTAGAAATACTCATATTCTATTTTGAGACAACCAAAGATGAATGCATGGCTTTCATCAAGTTTTCCTTCAACTTCCCCTTGTGTTCCTTTTATAAGACAGCTTTGATTTACATGTCAATGAGAGGCCTTCCAAAAAAAAAAAAAGAAAACACACACACATTGAAATTTTCAATCATTTATTTATTTATAACAAAAATGGACCAAGCTACATCTCAGTCAGTTTTGCCTGCTCTTTTCAGTTAGGGCTTAAAGGAATATTTAACAAAAAAATACAATAAAAAAAAATTTACCCTTAGGCCATCCGAGATGTAGATGAGTTTGTTTCTTCATCAGAAATTTTGCATTACATCACTTGCTCACCAGTGGATTATCTGCAGTGAATGGGTGCCGTCAGAATGAGAGTCCAAACAGCTGATAAAACATTATAATAATAGACTTGGTCGGCATTGCTGGGAACGCCCACAAAAACGTCATATCCGTTTATGCCGTGGGGGAAAACAAACCATTCGAGACCTTGTTAAGTGCTTGATCTTTACTTTTTGTTATGATTTCGATTGATTTTTGCTTAGTGCAATGCCGAAAAGTTGCTGTGTGGCGTTCTATACCTCTAATAAGTAAAAAAAAAAAACGATCTGAAAATGTATATACTGCCGAATAAACAGACGAAGGTAGCACATATCAGAACACCGACAGTAGTTATGGATATACGACGTACGAAACATATCAAGCTTAATATTCATATTTACAGGTGCATCTCAATAAATTAGAATGACGTGGAAAAGTTCATTTATTTCAGTAATTCAACTCAAACTGTGAAACTCGTGTATTAAATAAATTCAATGCACACAGACTGAAGTAGTTTAAGTCTTTGGTTCTTTGAACTCCAGATAGGCTATACTACTTACCCTGTAATGGCCTGTCATTAGTCCCGTCCCGCTGCACCACAACCCAGGTCTGATCATGATGGGGCTCTAAAATAACCCTCTTTCACATCACAACCAAATAAATATCACTCCCTGATATTTTGTGATGTAAATGTCATAATCTATTAAAACATTTATTTCATATTATTATACACAATCCCTAACAAAAATTAACAATGATTTTACTATAGTAAATGTACAGTAGGCTAACCATGTTTTTTTGGGCGTTTTTATTACAAATAGCCTATAACCACAGTTTTACTACAAATAATGGTTAAACTATGGTTAGTGTAGCATATTTAATTTGTGTTTACCATGGTTTAACTATAGTAACCATGTTTTTTGGTTAATTTTCATAAGGCATATTTTCATGTTATTTTATATCGTTTTATTCTTAGAAGTTGCATTTACAAATCTGATGGGACATGTGACCCATTTCTTCAGGGTATACTACCTTTTCCTAACCAGTATATTATGATTCCCCATGTCAGGTTATTCAGGCGGTGTTCTTTGGAGTGTGTGTCCTGACTGACCTCTCAAGCCTTTTGACAAAAGGCAGTGCCAGTATGGAGCAAGAGAGACAGTTGAGGAAGCTGATTAGCTTACGAGACTGGATGATGGCTGTTCTGGCCTTTCCTGTTGGTGCGGTATGTATAAACCACCAATCAGATTTCGTGTTTTGCATATGTACACTGTCTGAACTGACTGAGATCTACAAAAATAATCTTTATTTTTGTTAGTTGGATCTACATCTGGAGACTGTAAAGCAGTGGTGCTGGCTCAATGAGGATATGTTGATGTTCAGATAAAATCAATGCTTTAAATCAACATTGAAAATTGGGTTGAAATTGAATAAAAACGCCAATATGGCCAATTTTTAAAGTGAAATAGTGAAGTGATCCAAATTATTACTGTGCAAATAAATCTAGCGTTCAAACTAAAGCTTAGAAAAGTTTCAGCTTTTGTATAAGTATGCAAACATTGCATTTTTTTTGGATACGGAAAATCAGCAAAAGTTCATTGGCTGCTGGCGGTGACTTACGGTGCAGTAAGTTTAAAGTGTGTGAACCTACCATAAACTCTCTGAGCCATCAAGTTCCATTGTTAATGTGTGGGAAAGAAAAAAAAACAGTACAGTAACGGAACATGAATGCAATACTTTGTCTGAAGCTGCCGTCCCCTCCCACACGTCATTGACAGTAAGATGTCTGAAACCACAGAAAAACAGAGGCAACTATTCAAAACTTGTTTCAAGCAATCATTCAGTGGATCTAAGAAAGGAGGGTTATGTATAGAGCACATTTGTAGGGGGTGCCAAAGGTAAAATACAGCTTGCTGCAGATGCCTGACCAATGGTTTAATATTTTTGCAACTTTGCAGTTTCATACATTTGTGGACATCTATCAGTAGTGTACAGTATATTTTTAAAGTTTGAGTAAAGGCTGAATTTATTTGATCAAAATACAGTAATATTGTGAAATTATTACACTATAAATAACTGTTTTCTATTTGAATATATTTTAAGCAAAATGTCACATGATTCTTCAGAAATTACTCTAATATACTGATTTAGCCTACCTCTCAAAAAACACTTATTATTATTATCAATGTCAAAAACAGTTGTGCTGCTTAATATTTTTTTGGAAACCATGAGGCTTTTTTTTTAAAAAATAGAAATCTTTTTGTAACATTATAAATGTATTTACTGTCACTTTTTTTTTTATTTAATGTGCAATCCAGTTCAAAAGGTTACTGTGTCTTGTCTTTGTAGGGCAGAATAGACACTAGGTCCCTTTAGATCTGTATTTAAACCATCAAAACATTGAATCATCTGATTCTTTAATAAGGTACAATAGGTGAACTAATGGAAAGGCATGAGCCTGCAGGTCCGGTCAGACAGCATCTGTATTCTCTTAGCATATACTGCTATATCTGGCCACATCCACACATGATGCTTTGCATAAGGGGACTACAGACACCAATACGCATTGTCTTAAATGTAGAGCCTATTTGTTTTGCAAATGCCCAGTCATTTATCTGGCACTGCCACAAAACCATCTATGCAATAAAATCCTGTCCTGTGAAGTGAAGAAGGAAACACTATGTTGTTTCTGTTTTGTGTGAGTGTGTGTGTCTCCGTGATGACCATCAGATAATTGCATGGAAAATATTTAAATTTTGATCACAAATGTCTTGCTTTGACTCTGGCTGGCTAAAGAGCTTTTAATATTGCATGGCACAATGTTAGTAGGGAGTTTAAGATGTCAAATGACAGTGTCAAAGTGACAAACTTTAAGTGGAAAGAAAATTGACTCTGCTCATTTCATTTTAATGGAAGGCATTCCACTTACATTGCAAGGAATCACTAATAATAAATGGCTAATATGGCTAAAATGGCTAATTAATAAATAAAGCAAAGTATAAAAATACAAAATTAATTCTATAGTGTGCAAATACACTACAGGTCAAAAGATTAGAATATGAGTTTTTTTTTTTAATGCTCACAAAGGCTGCATTTATTTGATCAAATTATTCCTGTGATGGATATTAGAATGAATTCTGAAGGATCATGTGACACTGAAGACACAAAAAAAATCATCTTTTCCATCAATGAATGAATTATATTTTAAGATATATTTTAAAAAGAAAACAGGTATTTTAGATTGTAATAATATTTTGAAATATTTATGTGTTTAATCTATTATTGATATGAGAAAATGCAGCATTGGTGAGCATGAGAGAGTACTTTCAAAAACGTTTATAAAATCTTAATTACGTTAAACTTTTGGCCATTGTATCTGATAACTAGGACTAGACTGAATGTTTTTTTCACATTTTTTGGGGGGAAATTCTGCAAAACATAAAACAAAAATGAATAACAATAAATAAATATTAAATACAGTATTGCATTTTTAAATATAAAATATACATAAAGATACTTTTTTTTTTTTTTTACAGCTATGACCATTGCATCATTCTGTGGGTATTTGTAGGTTGCAGATTCCCAGCGGGACTTAACGAGATGGCAGACAGAGGAGGCTTCCTTGTTAGCTTGTAAAAAACTTAGCAGCCAGACAGCCATGATACAAACCCAAAATAGATGCTTGACTTGGCCCTGGCCCTCAGTCTAAGAGCTGGGCATGAGGCTCAGCTTACAGCCATCACAATGAGCATCATTAGTGCTGACGTTAATATTGGGAAACGGGCTCTGCTGTGTTTGAGTGATATGCATACTTTGTTAGCCTTAAGCCCAGGTCATTTCCTGGCACCTATTAGTGGTAAACTGTATGTGTCTCGCTGTATTCACTCTTCTGCATTGTAGACTCAATGATACAATGGGACCAATTGTGCCATCTGCTTAAAGGAATAGTTCACAAAAAATAAAACTCTGCTGAAAATTCAACTCCAAAATTCACCGCAAAATTCACTCCGGTGTGGCATGGAGTCGATCAGTCTGTGGCACTGCTCAGGTGTTATGAGAGCTCAGGTTGCTCTGATAGTGGCCTTCAGCTCATCTGCATTGTTGGGTCTGGTGTCTCTCATCTTCCTCTTGACAATACCCCATAGATTCTCTACGGGGTTCAGGTCAGGCGAGTTTGCTGGCCAATCAAGCACAGTAACACTATGGTCATTGAACCAGCTTTTGGTACCTTTGGCAGTGTGGGCAGGTGCCAAGTCCTGCTGGAAAATGAAATCAGCATCTCCATAAAGCTTGTCAACAGAAGGAAGCATGAAGTGCTCTAAAATTTCCTGGTAGATGGCTGCGTTGAATGTGGACATCAGAAAACACAGTGGACCAACACCAGCAGATGACATGGCAGCCCAAATCATCACTGACTGTGGAAACTTCACACTGGACTTCAAGCAACATGGATTCTGTGCCTCCACTCTTCCTTCAGACTCTGGGACCTTGATTTCCAAATGAAATGTAAAATTTACTTTCATCTGAAAAGAGGACTTTGGACCACTGAGCAACAGTCCAGTTCTTTTTCTCCACAGCCCAGTTAAGATGCTTCTGACGTTGTCTCTGGTTCAGAAGTGGCTTGGTAGCCCTTTTCCTGAAGACGTCTGAGCGTGGTGACTCTTGATGCACTGACTCCAGCTTCAGTTCTCTCCTTGTGAAGCTCTCCCAAGTGTTTGAATCGGCTTTGCTTGACTGTATTCTCAAGCTTGCGGTCATCCCTGTTGCTTGTGCACCTTTTCCTACCCAAATTCTTCCTTCCAGTCAACTTTGCATTTAATATGCTTTGATACAGCACTCTGTAAACAGCCACACCTTTCAGTAATGACTTTCTGTGACTTACCTTCTTTGTGGAGGGTGTCAATGTTCGTCTTCTGGATCATTGCCAAGTCAGCAGTCTTCCCCATTATTGTGGTTTCAAAGAACAAGAGATACCCAGAATTTATACTGAAGGGATGGTCATTTATTCAAACTCAAATGTAAATATTCTAATATTTTGAGATACTGACTTTTGACTTTCATGAGCTGTAAGCTCTAATCATCAAAATTAAAAGAAATAAACATTTGAAATATATCAGTCTGTGTGTAATGAATGAATATAATATACAAGTTTCACTTTTTAAATGGAATTAGTGAAATAAATCAACTTTTTGATGATATTCTAATTATATGACCAGCACCTGTAGATGAAGGAACAGATTTGGAGAAATTTAGCATTACGTCACTTGCTTACCAATGGATCCTCTGCAGTGAATGGGTGCCGTCAGAATGAGAGTCCAAACAGCTGATAAAAACATAACGATAATCCACAAGTAATCCACACAACTCCAGTCCATCAATTCACATCTTGTAGAGCAAAACACTGCATGTTTATAATAAACAAATCCATCATTGAAGCCATCTTTAATTAACTTTAAACCATTGCTTCTGGCCATAAACCATAACACCACTTCCTCCAGTGAAAAAGTCCATCCCCTGTTGTTCTCTCATATCAAAATACATCAGCATATTTGTTTAGAACAGTTTGGACTGTTTTCACTTGGTGCCTGATCTGTGCGCATTTCTGTCCTATTCAGACAAGACCACTTTTTCACTGAAGAAAGCAATATTATGGAGAGAGGACTCAATCCCAACTCTTAGTTGAGATTTAAGTTTGTTGAAAGAAAGAAAAAAAAACATTTTTGGATTTGTTTCTTACAAACATACAGCTTTTCACTTCCCAAGACGTTAACTGATGGACTGGAGTTGTGTTGATTACTTGTGGATTATTGTGATGTTTTTATCAGCTGTTTGGACTTCTGATGGCACCCATTCACTGCTGAGGATCCATTGGTGAGCAAGTAATGCAATACTAAACTTCTCCAAATTTGTTCAGATGAAGAAACAAACTTGAATAGCCTGAGGGTGAGTAAATTTATAGTATATATTTGTAGCAGAGGCCAGTGGGTAAGTGCTGTGCAGGTAAAACCTCACTCCCCGATCTCAAGTGGCGCTCTAGCGACTGACGCTAGGGGCCGTGGCCTTTAGCCTCCTTGTTAGAGGGCCCGCCTCCCACGCCGGAGACCACGGTTTGAAACCCGCTCGGAGCAGGGCGAGTAGGACCGTGACATATTTATTTTTGGATGAACGAACTTAGTCTATCCACATCATTTTGCAACGCAGACGTAAGCTGTTTTCTGTGAATGTGACTTCTGATTCATTAGTTGCTTGCTATAGGTAAATAACTAAAACTAAAGCTATTTGTATGCGTTTATGATTACGATAATACATTAAAATGTATCATTAAAGCTTAAAGCTAAGCTGCATAATAGACAGTTTTTGTACAGCTAAAATAACTGGAGGTTGATGACACTGGAAGGCTTGCACATTCAAGTTACGTTACAAATGGCCACATCCACTCTTATGTTAAAATAAGGTGGAAACAGTATGTCAGGCCTAGGGATGGAGCCTCCAGCTAGCTTGGCTGGATAATAGAGAAGGTTTAGAGCTTGTTATGTGGTTTATCCACAGTGCCCAATGAGAATGGGCAAATCCAAATAAACCACCTGTCCAGCAATGAACTTATTTAACTTGCGCTTTCAAGATGAAGCCCGACGTTTACTTGAAATATGCTTCAAAAGCACAACAGTTCCCTTTCACAAGGACTATCCTCATTAGTGCTGCCCGTTTATTTGGGTACGGCGACCATCATCCAAACTCTTACTGGAAACAAGAATCCTGCAAAATAATCGGAGACACCCAAACCAAACAGAAATCTGTCACGCCCATAAATGAGGCCCATTAATGCAAATACGTTTGAGCAGTTCAGGATTACAGCAAGGGAAGTGAAATTCCTCCTCGGAGAGCCTGGGACTTCAAACGCTCTTTCACGAGGCCTGCATGCTCCACACCAACGTGCCTGTTTTTAACAGCGTGTGCGATGTCTTCATCATCTTAACACTGTCCTTTTTCACAGAAGGCATCTGTAGCTCCAAGTAAGTGTTGGATAAAAGCAAGAAAAAAGAAGTCAGCTCTTAGGGATTAATTATGGTATGCTGATATGAAAATATGAGCTCTGTGTGTTGGTTCACTGTGCTCATGGCTCATGGTTTTAGTGCTTGTCGTGGTTTTGCGCAGAGATTGCGTCGTGTAGATGAGGGAATCAAAGAGGATATTAGACAAGTAAGACTTTTCGGCATAATGAGATGTGCCGGCATGAGGCAGTCTGCCCGAAGACCTGCTGGGAATCTGGGGGTGAGGAATGGGCTCAATTTTAAGTCATGGCAGGGAGTGAGAAGTCTTAAAAAGTTATGAAGTCTCTGAAGATAAAATGAAGTTTCAGTTTCAGAAAAGTCCATAATTGAGGTGGCTAGCACCTGATACAAGAATCATTTACTATTCTAATGCTTGTTCTGTGCTGAATCATATAATCATGGGAAAAAGATTTAGCATTGTTGGGTTTTAGCCATAAAGCTGAAGAATAATCACAGAAATGTCCTTTAAGCATGTTCACGAACAGAAACGTTTAGTATTGGCCATGTGACAGTAGAAGTGCTTCAATGGTATAGAGATTTTGCTGTACTGTACATGACAACAGTGTACCAAAAACTAAAAAGTTTTGAGTGCAGATGACTACATTGTCAAAACAATCCTCGTTTACATGGATCCATGAATGCTGTATAGTGCATGCCAGGCCAGTAGTTGGCGATATGACTTTTTTTAAAAACACAACTTGCCTGCACACCAGTGTTGCCAAATCTGCGGTTGTCCAGCGGAAAATTCATTGTTTTTCATGTCCGTGGGTTGATGCGACCCCAAAAACAATATTTAGTCCCTGAAATGTGAATTTTTTTGAATAGCAATTGGGCGGGTTTTGTTGTGAAAACCTGGCAACCCTGCTGCACACATACCTGTGGACTGAACACGTAATATGCCTTGTTTCTCCCAAGGTTTTTTTTTCTCCATTTCTGTCACCGGTTTATTGCCCCTGTTGCCTTTGGCTTGCTTAGTTGGGGACACTGAATTTCTGTCAATATTTGCAACTTTGTAGGTAAGACATATGAAAAAGTTTTCAGTTTTTAGTTGAAAATGGTGTCATATAATATGCCCCTTGTATTTGCGGCATTATTTAAAAAACAAAAAAACATTGAAAGCAGAAAACAGTTGAGTCACAGGTGTGGATATACACATTTTATTTATAATAAAAATAAACAAAATGTAAATAACGCATACCACGCATATTCTACACATTTCAGAATTAAGGAATTACTTTAAAAAAGTTACTATAAAAATAAAAATTAAATCTTATACAATTTTAAATATGCTGACAGAATGATTCAAGTATTTTCTTTGTTTTTGGTTTGCAGTTTGTGGTGACTATGTTCTGGACGCTTTACGTGTATGACAGAGATTTGGTATATCCAAGACTCCTGGACAACTTTATACCTCAGTGGCTAAACCATGGCATGGTGAGTAGAAAATTGCTTTATTTTCTTTCTAGAAACTACAAGACTGTAAAATATGTTTGCCAGTTTCAAATCACTGACATTACAAATGTCTTTCTAAATGAACAATGGTATTATAAGTCTACAATGATAGATAGATAGATAGATAGATAGATAGATAGATAGATAGATAGATAGATAGATAGATAGATAGATAGATAGATAGATAGATTGATTGATTGATAGATAGATAGATAGATCACTCTCAGGCAGGTGCAAAAGTAAAAGCACATTTTGTTCTTTTTTCTTAAGCCACATTGACGTCAGATGTGAAATGCTAGCCGTTGTGCAAACGTTCATTACAATCAGGTGGAACAAAAGCTTCAAGGTGGGGTCCAAGTGGCAGGTCTTGTTTTTTTGACAGGTGAATGTGATGGTAAGTGTGACAGCATTTTTAGCCAGTGTGTTATCCCAGTAGCAAAATTGCAAAAGTGACTCTGTTGGCAACAGACAACAAGAATGTTTACTTCAACAAAGTGTCACGAATGCAGCATTAATGTATCTTCAGAACTGAAAAGACTTCACTGCAATTAGTCTAGAAGAGTCTCTACAAGAGATATTTAATAACCTAAATGCTTCCATATTGAATCCTTCTTTAATCTGCTCAAGTGGCCTTGACGAAAGAGGTTTTGGGACCTAGAGGCTTCTGATAGATTGATAGGAAATGCAACTCAGAATGAGGCTATTACTGGAAACGTGGTTGGATGTCTCAGTCGTCGCTAATCACAGGATGTATTCAGTTGACTTGGGTATAGCCCGGGGCCAATGACAACACACGTAGCGGTTGCTAGGGAAACATGTCTAGGTTATTAATCAACATGAATGTAACCTTTGAGCCTAATCAGAAATTGTCTCTATCTTTAATGTGCAGTGGCATTATGAAATCACATGCAATTGGATTTTCTGCAGGGTTTTTAAACCTTTCAACATTTGTCATTAATACACATTAGACTGTACATTATTTTTAGGTTTGGTTTTAGGCATGTGCTAAAAATGTACATTTCATTTATTCATATTTCCCTAATGATTTTGGTGGTCGGTGACCCAAAAATCAGTCGAGAGTTTGTTCTGTTCACAGGTATAAAAAAAAATAAAAAATTTAAAAATGCAAATGATAAAAAACCATGCATTGCAAGGATGGCAAGATCAAAAATGTTCAACCCCAAATTCATACTATAGGCTGGTCAAAATCTAAATTTGGTCGATCAACCATAGTTCAATGTTTTCAATGAAGAAAGTGCTCTTTCCTGCTTTTGACAATGATTTTCTGCAGCCAGTGAAGGAACAGAGGTCTTGTGATCTAAATACAGTTGTGCTGCCGAGTACTGACCCACGGGAGAGAACTACCTTCCAGCTGAGAACAATTTGTGCTATGCAGAAAGTTCCAGATTATCCCGCCTGTGACTGAAAGGGGTTACTCCATTGTAAATATTTTGAAGCATTCCATGGTACCACATTTGTTTGTTTACCCATGCTGCTATGGCAACTGTCTTCTGTTCACTGGCTGCTCTGACAAAGAAACAGTGACTAAGCCTTGTTACTGTTAGGCACAAAGTCGAGTCTGAGCATTTATACCAGAGATTATCAACGTGACAGATATGTCTACAGATATTCAAACAAAAACAAATATATATCTAAAAAAAATTAAGAAGAAAAAAATTAAAAATTGTTTTGCAATTTAGACTGCAAAGCAACTTTGCATTAATAATAATAATTTTCTTGAAAATTGTTGAATTAATTTATTAACTACAATTATACCAAAGAAATTATAATATTAAAAATAAATACATTTTAAAAATGAAGACCATTTAGACTGCAAAGCAACTTAGTATAAACAGAAATAATAATATTTTAAACTATAAAATGAATTTATTAACATAAATTATAACAATAAAATTATAATATAAAAAATAGCTATGAAAAAATATATTTAAAATGAAGACTGTTTAGACTGCAAAGCAACTACCATAAATAATAATAATAATTTTCTTGAAACTATAAAAGTAATTTATAAATTAATATAAATTATAACAATATAATTATAATATTAAAAATAAATAGGAACATTTTGTTTAAGAAATAAAGAACATTTAGATTGCAAAACAACTTTGGAATAATAACAAAACAATGATAATTATTATTATTATTATTATGAAAATGTTATTATATTTAAATGAATAATATTAACTAAATAGACTATAATTATATGATTATGTTTCTATTGTAGCCTAATGACTGAGTTGTTGCGTAAAAAATAATAAAAATAATAATCGATCTTGATTATTAGTGTCAAATCTCTATTTTATCCCATGTGCCTGTCAGTGAAACACCCATAACAGGTAATTTATGAATCCTTTACACCTTAAATGCACAGAAAGAGAGAGAAGCTGTTTTTCACAGCTACCCTAGAAATTAGGCCACAACAAACTATAACAGCACTGGACAACTGCTCCTTTTAAGTCATTTCATTTGAATACACTAGACATATTTATATTTCTGCTGGTGCATGCAGCTCATGGCTACAAAAGTCCTTTGAAACTTTCAGGGACTCTCTAGATATATGTAGACACATGCAAATATTTGCAAATATTAATCACATCACTAGAATTTGAAAACTTTGTCTCTGTAAATGCAGACAGGAAGTGACATGAAAAAAAAAACAGAAATAAGACAAAAAAAAAAATTTCCCCAAGTGACAAGGGAAAGGACATTTTCCCTGTTTTGAAGCTGTCAGCGCCGTTGCTGTATATTTGGCAAGCCTGTCAGGACTCATAATGTGGCGATGACAATCAAAACAGAGCCACTTCATTAAGTCTTAAAGAAGCTGCTGCTAAACTTTCATGGCATCATCGGGAGGCGGTTTACCTGCGTCAAAGTATCTGTGACAATAATCCCGTCTCCGCTTTGTAATTACTCCGCTGCAGAGAGAGGCCTGTCAGAAGAGCGTTGCGCTGCTCTAATGTTAATGCCAGTGGCCTCCCGCTGAGCAGCCCCCATGTTCAAACGCGTACCGCAAATAAACATCTTACACCTGCTTAGAAAAGACACCACCGCTGTACATCTCAAAATAAAAGTACAAAAGACCCAGAGAGGCCAACTTCCCACGTGAAGGTATTTTCTGGAGTAGAACGCCCAGTCTGAGCGTTTAACTTTCCTTATATATAATTCAGCAGGTAGCTTTTAAACGATACAGGTCATTGTGCAGGGGGGCTTTTATGACTGATTACCTGTGGTAAACAACCCTCCGTCGCTCCTTTATACACACTGCTAATTGTTCAGGGGAAACAAACACAGTCCACGGCAATTCCTTTTCCACAGCGTGACCTTGAATGCACTTGGTTCGACTAATTAATCATGCAGTAAGTTCAAAGACAATCAATATTTATGACCGACTTACAGTTTCAAAAACATCCGTTGCTGCAACAGAGAATGAATTTTACACAAGTATCCCATTTAACTAAGCACTATAGGTCAGTAATGAATTCCAGTTGCAATTCTGGGTTCTTTTGGCCTGTAAAGAAAAGCTCACACTGAGAGGAAGCAGACTTTGCTTTTTAAAATTGTCTCTCAACCTGTCTGTGGCATTTCTCTACAATTCCTTCTGCTGGATTTGTGGGATGTTGTTTAGAGTAGAAAATAGCTGTGCCCACAGCCCAATTTGAAGAGTGTTCTCCTCCGAAAATTGTCTCTAACTGTATGCTCCTGCTGCGACTACCAGTATGTTCAGACTGTGTGGATAAGTGTTTCACCATTTACAGTAATAAGAATCCATCCTCCGAGTGAGAGGAGAAATACATCCATGTGACTGAAATCGATCAATGTCACCGTCCGTGGCTGTGCTAAACTGATCCGGGCTCCTGATGCACTCCAGTGGTGTTTTCTCAGCATCTAATAACATGTTGGGTTTGCAACTGTCAGAGGAACCTCAGACAGACTAGTTTCTGCTTAACCGACGGTATTACCCAGACCCTCTTTAGGATACCGCGAGGATAAGAACCAGATGTCAGAACATATCAGACTTTTTTTTCAGGTTTTCCTTCACTTGAAAAAAAAAAGTATCATGTACAAAATACAGTACATGCATACTTTACAGTTAGATAAGGTATAAAGTGACCACTTTATATGCACTTATCAAATTTAATATATTCAGTTTAGTTTTGTTTTTTATTTTATATTTTACTTTATATTATGTGCTAGCTGGTATAATTTTGATATGTTTAATAATAGTATAAAATAATATTTAAAAATTTTATAAAATAGCATATTAACTTTAGAAGCCTAAACAAAAATTAAATACTACAAATGGTACAACTAAATATGAAACTAGAAAACATTTTTATTACTTCAGTACTAACTAATATAAAATAAAAAATAACAAATACATTATTTTAACATGAAATTGCAACTAGATATCAATAATACTAGACTGTGCTGAAAAATTTTACTTTTAAATGATACCAGGTAACAAATTAACTTTGGCAGCCCTAAAAAAATGTAATAAAAAAATATTCAATCAAATTAAATTAAATTAAATTAAACAAATAAACTATAGAAAATAAAATACAATAACAGAGCAAAAATTAAATAAATGAATGAAAATTTAAAAAATAAATTAAAATGAATGAATTTTGTATATAGAAGGCAAAGTTCCCCCCAAAATGAAATTTTGTCATCATTTATACAGTACACCTCGTGCAATTCTAAAACTCTATATGACTTGCTTTCTTCTGTGAAACACAAAGGAAAAGAAACTGAAAATATTCAACAGTTTTTGTCCAAACCAATTCAGTGGAGTAAATGATGATAAAATACACCTAAATTCAATATTATTCTGGCTCTGCACCCATAAACTGGATGCAAACTACCCATCAATTATCATACTGGCCAAGTATACAAACCAAAAGGTCTGTCTGAATACTAGAAATTGCAATTTATGCAGGCCAGTAATCATCTACAGTGCCCAGACCCTGATTCATAAGCGTATTATTGAATTATTAGTATTAGTCTCCATAAATGCAAAAATACGTCAGGCTGTTGACAGATTGCCATCTGGTGGTCATTGCCAACTTGGGTACTGGTCGCGTACAAACTCAGACTGTAATTCCCCAGATTGCTGCAAGATGCAGAATCATTTTAATGACATGTTAAAACAAGGCTCCCCTTCATTATGGCCGTTGAGGTTTCCCTGCAAAATCTTTTGTCTCGTGGCTTGCCATTCCTCGTATGCAGTGAAGTAAAGTGAAGCAAAATAAATCATCATTTTTGTGGTGTTTTCCACAGTGGAGTGCCACCGTCATCTTCCATAGAACATTTACCCGCGTATTCTTTCATGCTTCGCCGGGGGACGCACGCTTTGATCTTATATCAGCCTGGCCGAGAAACACAAAGCGGCTCAGTATTGTTGCAGAGAGCGTAGTGCAGTCAGCGGTTGTAAACATAAGGGAGAGGTCAGTTTGTTAACAAAAAACTAACTAAAATAAAATAAAAATAACTAATAAATTATTTCAGTGTTAGTTTTGGATACTGTATATTATAAAATTGAAACTTTTACATAAATATGATTACACTGTTAAACATGTTTAAATAATACCAGCCATTATATATTATATTATATTATATTATATTATATTATATTATATTATATTATATTATATTATATTATATTATATTATATTATATTATATTATATTATATTATATTATATTATATTATATTATATCATATTATATTAACTTTGGCAGGCCTAAAAACTAAAACCAAACTAAACACTAAAAAATAGTGCAACTTAATAGGAAACTATATTTTCATTGCTTCTATAAAAACTAAGAGAACATACATTATTAATGAATTATTTTAACTTAAAAATGCCACTAGATACTATTGAAGCCTGTTTCTGCCAAAGAAGAAAAAATGAAAGTTAATTGCAACTTTTTATCTCAAAATTATGACTTAAATTTGAACTTTTTTTCTCTGAATTCTGAGTTTACATCTTTACATCTGAGTTTACATCTTGCAATTCTGCTTTTTTCAGCCATTTTTCAGACTTTTCTTCTCGAAATTCTGAATTTTTATCTCATAGTTCTTTTTTTGCATGTTTCTGTTTCTAAAATATTAAAAAAGAAATTATGATATTTCATCTCAATTCAAACTTTCTTTTTGCAATTGCGAGTTTATATCTCAAATTTCTGACTTTTTTCCTCAGAATTGCATGTTCATCTTACAATTCTGCATTTGTGTCTCATGATTCTGGGTTTATATTTCACAATCATATTTTTTTTCACAGAACTGGAAGAAGAACGTCAGAATTGTGAGATATGAACTCAGAATTGCGAGGGGGAGTAGAATAATAAGATGTAAAGTGGCAATTACCTTTTATTATTTTTTATTCAGTGGTGGTGGAAACAAGCTTCCATAAGATACAAATAAAGATAGACTGTATCCGTGTATACAAAAATCTGTATTGCTCAAGAGCGCATGTTAGAACACTAAAAAAGCCCTTTATTAACATGGCAGCATCTCTGTAAATTCCCCTCGTTTGTGATTTAACCATGTATGCCGTGCGGCATTATGGAGCGTCTGCTCTTGTTTTCTCTGTCATTGTGCTGTGGTGTTAGCGTTATCTTTTTGCTTGGCAACCACTTCACTCACTAAAGCTCCAGATTGACAGGAGGGATCTGGTTGTTTTGTCTGGCAACCCTCCAGCTACTTACAGAGGACATAATGTGCTACGATCTTATGCAATGACAGTTGGTTGCAAGTAACCCGGCACAGTGAAGTCAAACAAACTACAATATCCTGATGTTTTATCAAAGACCTGTTACGTTTTGTTTGAAAACCAAAAAGACACACCACATCTAAGGGCTTTGACATCTTAAGCTGGATTTTCGCAAATGCAATTTGATTATATCTGATTACAATAGTCAGGTTCTAATGCGTTATGGATTAAATTAAAGCGAGCTGTGATGGAGAGCAAATTAAACCGGGATCAGTGCTCTGCATTAGTGTGTTGAGGGACAAATTAAGCCTAGATCAGCATCCTGTCATGTGACGGGCCAAAGAGCAGCTACCAAACCAACACACTTCTTGGCACAGGGAAATAAAAAGCCCCATCATGCCAGCACTGTATCCACGCTTGCCAGAGAGCATCCCTGCAGCTGTGCCAGGCGTTCTGAGCCAAAATAGCCTGTCATAACAAGAGATCATCTCCCCTAGAGACTGCCAGCAGAATCCAGCATTTGTGTTCAAATATAAAAACACAACTGCCTCTTATCAAGTAGGCAGGAGAAAAAAAAACATATTAAGATTATTCTTTACAAATTGTTCTGCCTGCACATCAGGAATGAATAATGACAAATTAATTCACTTTTTTTTTCTTTTTTTTTTGGTACTGCATATTTTTAACAAGGAAATAATTCAATTAACAAAACCTCTGCACACCTGACGGCAATAAATAGGTGCGTAGGAAACAAAGACCAGCCAGGTCAAAAAATAAAAAATAAAGAAACAAATCCCGCACACTATTTATGCAAAAAATGTCTATATCAAAATATTTATTAACGACGTTTCGGTCGCATGAAAATCAGGAATTTTTCCTGATGAAGGTCATGCGACCGAAACGTCGTTAATAAATATTTTGATATAGACATTTTTTGCATAAATAGTGTGTGGGATTTGTTTCTTTATTTTTTAACAAGGAAATAAAAAAGCTGGATTGAGGGTTATTATACTTAACTAAAACTAAAACCATAGGAACTACATAGACATATTTAAAAAATAAATATGTCAAAAACACAAAACAAAATTACTAAGGCTAACTAAAATTTTAATGAAAATGTAAAATATAAAAATAAAAACAAATTCAAATTATTATTAAAAAACATAATAGTACCACACACTGGATGTGCAATACCCCGATTTTTAAGCCTAAATAGTCAACATCTCAAGAAGTCAAAAAGCCTTGTCTGTGGCAGTTTGTCTACAGTTTCACCAAACCCATTTCTTTTAATCCAGGCAGTATGAATTCTTATGTACTTTAAGAGAGATAAAAATCCAATAAAGTACCAAACTGTGCACATAGACACTCAGGAACTTGGTAAATAGTGGTTATCTAGCTTTGCAAAAAAAAAAAAAAATTACATATACCTGTTGACCCAACACAGTCTCATCCCAACTCTTCACATATTGACGCTTGGTCAGGACCCTTTGGCATCGTTTTTTGACGCACAGGGTCCTCCGTTGCTTTAAATAAGAAACCCTTAGCGTCAATATGCCGACGCAAAAGGCTTATCGTCATGATTAAATTATATATTGGGCAATAATATTGCTATTATTGCATATATGTTGGGGTTTTATTTACATTACACTATTTACACATTTATGAGTACGTAACCCAACCCCTGCCCCTAAACCTACCATTTGTCAATAAAGCACAAGATACAACAGGCAGATGCAACTACCGTCATAATTTTTTTTTTTTTAATAATATTCCAAGTCTTTCGAGGCAAAACGATTTATTTGTGAAAGGAATAGACGAGATCGCCGTCTCCGTCCGCCCTAAAGCTCTTAATGTGTGCTGTCTCTGTGTGCGAATTCAAAAAATGCCGCCAGAAGTAGCCTTGCGTTAGCAATTGGCTCTTGTGTGTCTCGTGACCAATTGTGTCATGCTGTTGTGAAATGCCATTGGCTCTTGAGTATCTCGTGACCGTGACCGATTGCATCATGCTACGGGAGTATCTTTTGAATGAGATGTGAGCACGTTAGCGGAGCGGGATCATTTTCAGCGATTAAAACCTTATGTTTTGCTCTCTTCTTCGCATAAAGATATCATATGGCTTCAGAAGACTTGGAATGCAACACAACATGTTTGTAATGCATTTATAATGCTTATTTATGGTTGTTTTTTGCAATAAATACCTGTGACTGCACTTAGATTTGCCTGTGTGTGTTTTATATTGTTCAGAGATGGGTAGGTTTAGGGTACGGGTGGGGTTAGGTGCTCCAGTGAAAGTAAAAAATTATATAAAATTATTTATATTTTTTACAAATGCATGCAATCCATTAAATTAAGAAAACAACTGAAAACAATAGAGGACCCTTCACGTAGAAAAGTGACGCTAAAGGGGTACCTTGAGCGTCAAAAAGCGACGCCAAAACGGTCCTGACCACGCGTCAATATGTGACGAGTTGGGATGAGACTGTGTTGGTTGACCAGCTACTGTGTACGTAATATAAAAATGCATATTTATTAATAATAATAATTTTGTTTTGTGATATGATTTCACATCTACATGGAGTTATTTGCTTTATTAGATACCTATTAGAAACCATGGTTTAAATGATGCTGGTCATATCTCTAATGCTTTTATTTCTTCTTAAAGTTGTCTGATTCTGGGCTCCAGGTAGCTAGGCGTCAAACATTTTGAAGAGTGGTCTCTGTTTTTGCAAGTTTTTAATTATTATTTTATCTTTATCTAATATTTATATATTTAATGAACAGTCTGAGTAGCTAACTAGGTTTATATTTCACTGCAAGTTGTATTCTGTATATAACTGTGTATGTGACAAATTAAAAATTCTTGAATCTCTGTCAGCAGGTTTGTGTATCCCATTGAGACCTGTAAAAATAGCAGGTGAATTGAAAATGTTCGCCAGTGCTTTGGGACACTTGTGACATGGTTCTACTCTTGTTTATGATTTTGCTGGATCAGAGTCCTGAAGTATTTCAGATTGGATCATCAGTTTTCCACTGTTTATCTGATATGTAGACAATCTTTAGGCAACAAAAATCATACATTATGATAATATAATAAGAAATATATTTAATAATGTAAAATAATATAAAGATATTGTAAATAAAAAAAATATATATATTATTTATAATAATAGCAATAATTATAATAGTAATAATAATAATTATTGTTGTTTTCATAATTTGTTATCTTTTGTTGCATTGAGACATTGAATAAATAAATGCTTTCAAAAAGCTTACAGCAAGAAAAAACCTTTAGAAGCAAAATGAGATTGTTTTGAGAGAAACTGAACTAACTTTAGCAAGGTTTATACTTGAAACAAGAAAGAAAAAAAAAACTTGCTATAGGGTAGGGAAAGGTTTATTTTTCTCACCCCACTGGCAATTTTTCTTCCGTTGTTTGAAGCAAAGAACTAAAGCTATCTACATCGTACTTCAACTAAAAATATCATGCACTTATATTTGACTTTTTTTGGCTTGAGATGAGCTAGTAAGTCCACTAATACAAATCATAAAGTCTCTATGAATTCATCAATGGAGGCCTCACATTGACCTTTCTGAGTAAAAGCAGACACTTCGATCGGCAGTGAATTGTTTCAAATATTCATCCGTGCATGTGTGTATCATCAGGGTGAAGCGGAAGGTTTCAGCTGACAGTCAGTGTGATTCTATGTGGTCTGAGCTGGTTTTTACATGGAGCAGAGGAAACAGATGTGCTTTTCCACAAAGATCAGGAGACAGATTGGGTTTTCACAGAACAAACCCAAATTCTTGAACAACTGGTGCAAAGAGGCAAAAAACTACTATGTTCAATGATATTGATTCTCTACGGGAAAATAATCTTTTGAAGTGTTTTCTGTTCAGCTATTTCCTTTGGTTTTCTTAAGTGCTGGGGGATTACTTTATAAAGATCAATAATTGCAGGTCCGTTTTTCTAGACGCTAATATTTCACGGTATGGCGGTGTACGATGTCACGCTTGCGCTCATGATCGAGTTGCCATGTTGAGCCTGGAAAAGTTACTAGGTGAAGTTCCTGCATCCAAACCCGTCATTAAAACGAGCGCATAGCTGGCCCGCTAGCTCATCCTTAACAACTGGGAAAATATTTACCCATCTCAACCCAGTGAAAGATGGCCGTTTCGTAGTTTGCGTTCTTGCCCATTGTTGACAAAGTTGGCGAGGAAGTTTTCACATCGGAGGGGCTGGAAAACGTCTCTTAGCTCAGAGTTCTTGGAGTGTATTCGACAGCAGAGCAAGCAGTAACCCCTGCTTTTAATTTGCGCATAGAAACATCTGTGTTCACACCAGTTTTGCTATAGCAGGCTGCCAGTGAAGTGTGATCAGCGGTGCATAATGAGCTTGTGAAATCTCGTCATGTGCTTCACACACAAAGTCTCACGCATAACGCTGGAGTCTTCTGCAAAACTTGAGGGCTCATCATAGGTTAATTCTATTTCACTATCTGTTCTGTTATCGTGTCAACAATATTTTTAGGCAAAGTAACAATGTATTTTTTGGATAGTTACTCACTTTTTAAAAAAATAACAGGCCTTCGTTTTAAAGTTAGGGTAGCTTAGAATTTAGATACAGCAAAACATAAATTAAAAAGTCCAATGTTAATTTGTAATTTTTTTAAATTACTGTTTTAACTAAATGATCAGTCGATTGCAACAAAAAACATAATTCATTATGAATAACTAATAATTATTATTATAATTAAGGACATTGAATAAATGACAATAACACTACAAATTGTTTCTACATATTGATTATCAATGATGATAATGATTGTAATTATTTATTTTAATACTACAACACTGCATAAATAACAAAAACAGCGACGTTGATTAATTATAATACATATTTTTTGCAGTCTAATGACCATTTGTTTTTTAAAACAAATACATATTTTGTTTCAGTATATTGATTTTCAGTAATGATTATTATTATTATTTTATTACAATACTAAATTAAGCTTATGATGATAAATAATATAAACACATTTTTGCATTCTAATAAAAATTTCTTTAAAATGATTATAAATTGTTTTTGCATATTGATATCAATGATGATTATTTTATTATTGAGACAATGAATGTATAACAATACCACTCCATTTATGTTGATTACTGCTACTAATAATACTTTCTTTAAAACGTAACATTTAGAAATCGTTTCTGCATATCAATTATCAATGATGATTATTGTTAATTTTATTATTAAGACACCAAATAAATAACAATAACACTGAGATTAATAAATAATATACTCATAATACATCATTTTTGCAGTCTAATGATCATTTATTTTAAAAAATGCTAAACATTTCTGCATATTGATTATTAGTGATGATAAGGATGATTATAATTGAATTTATTACAACACTACATAAATTGCAAAAACACTGAGATGTTGATTAATTATAATAATAATAATAATAATAAATATTTTTGCAGTCTAATGACCATTTATTTTTTAAAGCAAATGCATATTGGTTCTGTACATTGATTATCAATGATGATTATTATTATTCATTTTATTACAACACAAATAACAACAGCACTCAGATTATGTATCAAATTTGAATTCTAATAATTTCTTTAAAACAGTTATAAATTGATTTTGCATATCAATATCAATGATGATTATTTTATTATTAAGACACTGAATATAACCCTATTAACTATTAACATAACAACATTTAGAAATCATTTATGCATATCAATTATCAATGATGATTATTGTTCATTTTATTGTAAAGACACTGAAAAATGACACCTGAGTCATTCCATCTCTCCATTCATTCTGCTCTCACAGAGCGAGTGTTTGACACTCGAATGGCATCAATCTGAAGTGCATGCGGCACTTTCACTGAAACAGGAGGATATGGAGTCGATCCTGCGAGTGTTTGACAAGGCCTGTCCTGTTTATAGTTCAGGGTCCTCTGAGTGAGTTGTGCTGTTTTGTTGGAGGGGATTTTCCACAGACAGTCCAGGCACGCTGGCCAAAACCACAAGACTCCAAGAGCTTCTCAGCCTGGTGGTCAGAGAAAGAGAGCTGCCATGTTAAATTAAGACAGGGGCCCACAAACACAAGCTAAAATAAAACAAGTCTGGGTCACATTCAAGCTCGCCTCAGTGGTGAAAAATGCACCATCAGGCCAAATCTACTGATACCCATCCAGCTGAGCGGGGACCTAAACAGGCTCTCCTTGTGGTGGCGGCTGTTTGCAGAGTAGCTCGGAGTGGTATTTAGTGGGGATTCACAGCTGCCAAAGGGAAAAGGGCTAAGAGGTCATGTGAGCCCCTGTTGACTGGGAGCCGTGGGGAGTATGTCACAACCAGCCTGGGAGGCTAAGCGGGGAAATCCAACACCCGACCTTGGGAGCACTCTCTCTGTCACCCTATACCCTCTGTGAGCCTGCTATCAGGCGGCCCGCTGCACGGTTAGCATGCATATCT
Organism: Onychostoma macrolepis; assembly: GCF_012432095.1. Taxonomy (NCBI): domain Eukaryota; kingdom Metazoa; phylum Chordata; class Actinopteri; order Cypriniformes; family Cyprinidae; genus Onychostoma; species Onychostoma macrolepis. The sequence continues at coordinate 23,661,337 of NC_081174.1, forward strand.
CCTGTCCGGATTCCACAGGTTTCGGCTACTTTGACAGGTCGGGGCAAGCTGGACTGTGATAAGACGGCAGCGCAAACCGAATCATGGGCCTTTAACCAACTGGCTCATCTCTCACAAGTAACTCTATCCACAGCTCCAAACAAGCTGTAGTATGTGTATTGATATGACATCCCATTAATCATAGTTGTCTTGCGTTTTTAAAAAGAACAACTATGCTTTCTTAGCACAGATAATAATCACTATCGATTTCCAAGAAGAACACTTTTGTTGGCCTTTTTTTTTGTGGCATATTTTCTAAATTCTTTTTTTGTCAGCAATGAACCCTGCAATGACTACAGTCTCAGAAATAATTAAAAAAATACACTTGTGTACCTATTAGGTTCAAATATGTACACTTTAAGTACTAATATGTACCTTTAAGGTACCAAAATGGACCCTTTAGGTACAAACATGTACCTTTTGAAAAGGTACCACCCCAGTGACAGCTTTTGTACCTTTATTTCTGAGAGTGTAGTAATGACAAAAAAAGTCTAAATATTTGTTCTGAAACTGATTTCATTTGCCTTATACATCATTATTTAGTCTGATTCGGTCATATTTGATTATTTTGGAACAATTCATAATTATTTTCAAACATTTGCTGCTGAATACATAAATGTAAGAGAGAATTCATGCTGCAGACAGACAAAATAATACAACAAAAATGTATGTTACTGTTCAAAAGTTTTGGAACAATATAATTAAAAAAGAAAATAAATTTATATTTTTTTTATTCAGAAAGCGCTTATTAAAATGACAAAAGGTGATAGTAAAGACAATATTTATGTTTGAAATAAATGTTGTTGTTTTTTTAACTTTCTATTTATCAAAGAATCCTGAAAAATAGTATCACGGCTTCCACAAAAATATTAAGTGGCAAATATGTTATTCAGCATTAATAAGAAATAAGAAGAAATGTTGGTAACACTTTACTTAAAGCCTTTATGCATAATGCATTATAAAAGCATTAATTATGCCTTATAATGCACCTTATACTGCATTTTCATTAATAGCAATCTCATTATTAATTGTTAATTATTTAATTATTTTTTAATAATTATAAAACTGTTACGCTATGCATTTTAAATTTGGTTATATTTATTTAAAACAAGATATAATGTATCACAATGCACATTATGAATAATTATGCATTATACCCTTTAATAACCCTTTAGAATGCATTAAACATAAAGCTTTTAAATAAAATGTTACCAAAATGTTTCTGTTTCTTCCAAATCAGAATATTAAAATGATTTCTGAAGGATCATGTGACACTGAAGACTTGAGTAATGGCTGCTGGAAATTCATAGATTATATTTTAGAATATATTAAAATAGAAAACAACAACAATATGACAATAATACTGTTTTTACTGTATTTTTTATCAAATAAAAAGACGTGGTGAACTTAATAAACTTCTTTCAAAAACATTTAAAAATCTTGTAGTTTTAGAAGAAATATATGTTGATTCAATAAAAATCAACATAAAGTATAATAACGAGTTGCTTAGTCAAGCAACACCATAGAATTAACAAATATACATTAATTCCACTTTTAAGTACATTTCTAAGTATACTATCCAAGTATTCTTGAATACACATTAATAAATATTTAAATAAATCACAACTGAAAAAGAAAGATGCGGACAATTATGAATGATGCAGAAATCCCAAACTCAGGAACTAAGTAATCTGAGATGGCATATAATTATAGTCATTATAATTGATTCATTTCCATAATGGATGCATTGATTTCTATTATCAGATTGCTGCACCACAGGGACGTGCAGAGAGTTCCTCAGGGGCAGGGGCTCAAATGTAAAAAAGGGGCAATATGAGGGAAAAAAAATTATAGGTCAAAAGATTGGATACATTATGATTTTATATTTTTGCAAGAAGTCACTTATAGTCATCAGACCTGCATTTATTTGATCAAAATTTTAATATACTTTATTAATTTACTTTATTTACTTAATGAATTTTATGCAATGCTGATTTATTAGCAATGTTGAAAACCTGAGATACTTTTTTCAGGATTATTTGATGAATAAAAAGTTAAATAAGAACAGCATTTATTTAAAATATAACTTTTGTAACAACATACACTACCGCTCAAAAGCTAGAGGTCAGTATTCATTTTATTTTATTTTTTTAAAGAAATTAGTTTTTATTCAGCAAGGATTTGTTAAATTGATAGAAACAATAATAGTAAAGATTGATATTGTTAGAAAACATCTCTATTTTGAATAAAAGTTCTTTTTAACTTTTTATTTATCAAATGAACCCCAAAAAAGTATCACAGGTTCTTAATAAATAAATAAATAAAATAAAAATAAGACAAATTAAGCAGCACAACTCTTTCCAACATTGATAATAAATCAGCATATTAGAATGATTTCTGAAGGACCATGCATTGAAGAACGGAGTAATGATGCTGAAAATTCAGCTTTGAATCACAGAAATAAATGATATTTTATTAAAATAGTATAAATGTATATTAAAATAGAAAAACATTCTTTTAAATTGTAATAATATTTCACAATATTAGGCTAAAAAATTGTTCTGTATTTTTGATCAAATAAATGCAGGCTTGATGAGCATAAGACACTTTCATAATGCTGCATAATTATCAAAAATGGTAATTTAATAAAGTCCTTTCACGTCACCATTTCGCCAGCCTGCACTTCACATAATAGACCTGTAGGTAGCACTTGGGCTTAAATAACTATGATAGTTTCATCAAATAGTAAACGGTGTATATCATACATGAATATAAGTGAATTGAATAGCCTACTGATTACCATTATTGCGACTTTTGGTGCTGCACGGTTTTGTGCAGTGCTTTTGTAGTCATTTAGCATACATTTTCCCAGCATAATTTGATTTATAAAATGAGACAAACCGCAGATCCAGATTGCTCCATAAATAAGCTCGTCTGTCCCATGTCATTTTCAACTGATTTATGAATAAGAACGGAATGACCGCTCCACTTGACATATTGTCCAATGAAATTTGAACTTCTTGTGCCAGATAATGATTGGTTGGTGTATTATAGCTACATGACTAATGAGCATTGATGAATTATGTAATATTCTAAAATATGTGGATTTTTAATTAAATCGACACACTAGCTTTGATTATTGATGAAAAAAGTTTATTTTTTCCCTTCCGTTGATCTATTCACTGAAAGAACCATATATGGCTCGAGAGCCTCAGTTTCTGAACAGACTGTGGAATATCAGTCAGTCGAGCAAAACGCACGCAATGCATAGCAACGCCTAAGATTGACAGATATGTAAAAATAAACATGAATTTTCCGACTTTTGAGCGATTAGTTACTGTTTTGTACAAATTGTCATGTTAATTAGAATTCAAATGCGTTTTGTTGTATTGACCACAATATCATTGCTATTTGTCCGAGAGGGGCACTTTTGAATAATTTTGAAAAAGGGCAGGGGCTCAAGACCCCAAAGCACCCCCTTCTGCACGTGCCTGCTGCACCATGATATATTTTTATTCCCCTAATGACAATCTTATGTCCTTGGTTCGAGTATAGAGTGGCAGACTGCAGCCAAACACTAATGTGGCAGTAGCTGAAGCCTTGACACTTTGACCACAGAGTGTTGGGTTGAATTCCAACTGGGACGCAGCTGTGAAATCCTTACATACGCTGTCTCACCGCTGTCAGAAGACAAAAACAAGAAACAGCGCTGCTTAACCGACTCCAGGGGCTGGAATGTTTGGGCAAAGGTTCTGCCAATGAGTCTATTCCTCTAGAGCTCTCTATATCATGAAATAACTAAGTGTCAGTGAGCATTAAAGTATAGCTTATCACTGATCACAATGGATTAAGTGTGATCACCAGGCAGAGGGACTGTTCTTGTTGCTTTGGCTTTTTGCACCCACAGATACAATCTCTCTTAAGTCTCGCTTTTCCCAAATTTGGTCTATTCTGAGATCTGGCAGTTGTGCATCCATAACCACAACTCGTAATTGCATGTGAGGCTATGATTATTATCATTACCAATGAAACAGACACTATGCATGTGAAGAGAGGGTCCTGGGGTCAAGCCCAACTCTATTCCCAGATGCAAGCCTGCGCTATGTCTGTGAAGGAAAGTGTGAGAGACATTTTATGATGGAAGTAGTCAAACACAAAGAACTAATGAAGTGAAGCAATAGTTGTGTGGTTTGTGTCAGAGGTCATGTAGGGTCAAAGACCTTTACATTTTAATATAGTACAGAATAAGAGATTAAAATATCAGTGACGTTATTTAATGAAAATAATTGATCCAGCACATAATTGGACTATTACACTATTATTTAGATGTTTATAACAGTAGATATTTAATAGTAAAAATAACTAATACATATACTAATAATTTTATTAGTAAAGATAGATTTTTAATATTTACAGATGTAGATGCACACACACACACACACACACATATATATATATATATATATATATATATATATATGCCCCTTCCTGTTTGTTTGTTTTTTGCATATTTGTCACACTTAAAAGATTCAGATCATCAAACAAATTTTAATATTACACAAAGATAACCCGAGTAAATACAAAATGCAGTTTTGAAATAATGATTTCATTTATTAAGGGAAAAAAGCTGTCCAAACCTGCCTGGCCCTACATGAAAAAGTAATTGCCCCCTAAATCTAATAACTGGTTGTGCCACCCTTTGCAGCAACAACTGCAATCAAGCGTTTGCGATAACTGGCAATGAGTCTTTCACATTGCTGTGGAGGAATTTTGGCCCATTCTTCTTTGCAGAATTGTTTTAATTCAGCCACATTGGAGGGTTTTCGAGCATGAATGGACTGTTTAAGGTCATGCCACAGCATCTCAATCGGATTGTCCAGACTTTGATTTGGCCACTCCAAAACCTTAATTTGGTTTTTCTTGAGACATTCAGAGGTGGACTTTCTGCTGTGTTTGGGATCATTATCCTGCTGCATAACCCAAGTGCACTTGAGCTCGAGGTCACAAACTGATGGCCGGACATTCTCCTTCAGGATTTTCTGATAGAGTGCAGAATTCATGGTTCCATCAATTATGGCAAGCTGCAAAGCAGCCTCAGACCATCACACTACCACCACTGTGTTTGACTGTTGGTATGATGTTCTTTTTATGAAATGCTGTGTTGGTTTTACACCAGATGTAACGGGACACACACCTTCCAAAAAGTTCAACTTTTGTCGCATCAGTCCACAGAATATTTACCCAAAAGTATTGGGGATAATCAAGATATTTTTTGGCAAACGTGAGACGAGCCTTTGTGTTCTTTTTGGTCAGCGATGGCTTTTGCCTTGGAACTCTCCCATGGATGCTGTTTTTGCCCAGTCTCTTTCTTATTGTTGAATCATGAACACTGACCTTAATTGAGGCAAGTGAGGCCTGCAGTTCTTTAGATGTTGTTCTGGGTTCTTTTATGACCTCCTGGATGAGTCGTCATTACGCTCTTGGAGTAATTTTGGTAGGCCAGCCACTCCTGGGAAGGTTCACCACTGTTCCAAGTTTTCTCCATTTGTGGATAATGGCTCTGACCGTGGTTCACTGAAGTCCCAAAGCCTTAGAAATGGCTTTATAACCCTTTCCAGACTGATACATGTCAACTATTTTGTTTCTCATCTGTTCTTGAATTTCTTTAGATCGCGGCATGATGTGTTGCTCTTTATAATGTATAACAAATATGAAAAAAAAAAAAAAACAGGAAGGGGGCAAAAACCTTTTCACGCCACTGTGATATATATATATATATATATATATATATATATGTATGTGTGTGTGTGTGTGTGTGTGTGTGACCCTAGACCACAAAACCAGTCTTAAGTGTCAATTTTTCAAAATTGAGATTTATACATCATCCAAAAGCTGAATAAATAAGCTTTCCATTGATGTATGGTTTATTAGGATCTGACAATATTTGGCCAAGATACAACTATTTGAAAATCTGGAATCTGAGGGTGCAAAAAAAATCAAAATATTGAGAAAATCGTCTTTAAAGTTGTCCAAATGAATTCTTAGCAATGCATATTACTAATCAAAAACGACGTTTTAATATATTTACAGTAGTAAATTTACAAAATATCTTCATGGAATATGATCTTTACTTAATATACTAATGATTTTTGGCATAAAGAAAAATCAATCATTTTGACCCATACAGTGTATTTTTGGCTATTGCTACAAATATACTCCAGCGACTTAAGACTGGTTTTGTGGTCCAGGGTCACATATTAGTTTAAAAGATACTTTTTTTTTTACATTAATACTTTTATTCTTTTACTCAGCGAGGATGAATGATGTCACGGTTTCCACAAAAATATTAAGCTACACAACTGTTAATAAGAAATGTTCCACCAAATCATTCTCTCAGAATAATATCTGAAGTATCATGTGACACTGAAGACTAGAGTAATGGCTGCTGAAAATTCAGCATTACCATCACAGATATATAAATATATAAAACACTGTATATTTTGTTCTTTTAAATTGTAATATTTCACTATAAAGTTAAATATTTCACTAAAAAGTTTTTACTATATTTGTATCAAGTAAATTCAAACTCTGTGAGCTGGTGAACATATTTTGAAAAGCACCAGCCACTAGGGTGAATTTTATTAAGAACTTTGAAAAGCAAGGATAAATAATTGCCAAATTAGGCCTCAATTTGTGGCATATTCAATATTCTGGCCTTCTATGTTAATATAAATGTGTTTTTTTTTTTACCTTATTGGTATGCAGCTTCAAAACCCACGCTAGTTTCTGCACAAGTAGTACAGCCACATGTCTCTCAAGATTAGTCTGAAGAGGTTGAGAGTCATTTCAGCAGATCATGAGGGGGTTCGATAGCGGGGCATTAATGATTACCTCACTGTGATCTGTTAGATGGAATGTGTGTGGGTGAGCGAGCTTCTTGGAGAATACTTCAGTGCTACATGCGTGCTGAGACACATCTCCACACCTCTAGAAGCATACGTTCTTAGTTTTTTATGCAGAGGTTTGGCATTATAGCAATTAGACTGTAATCACCGTAATGAACAGAACCGTCTATTATCCAAGTGCCAACTTTGACTCCCTGACTTGCTTCTGGGAAGAGATGAAAAGGTTTTCTGAATCTCCCAAACTTGTCGCAAACATGTTTTGTAAATATTTGAGGGCACTGAACGTTAAGGGAAAAATCATTATGGTGAAGAAAGATGTGCACATGCACACACAAAGGATTAGACGGAGTACGAACATCACTTCACTGTTAAAAAAGAGAAAGAAATTGCATTTTATACTACATAATTTAACTTTGAATGTAAAATTAAATTAACATTAATTTAGATGATTAATCCTAATTAAGTAATCATAATAATAATTGATTTATATTAATAATAAACAAAAACAAAGAAATCAGCAACTACAATAAACACTTCATTTACCACCCTAATGTTTTTGCAGCCTGCAGAAAGCGTAAACAGCGTGCCAAACCACACGTACTGACAGCAGACAGCACAGAATGAGTCAGGAGCATGCTCATTCACACAGGACGTGTTCTTGTGTTCACAAATAGCTAGATGGGGAACAGAATGCAGGGGTCTCGCAACACATTTTTAAAACCATTTTTATCTCAACATTTTTAACAAGTCTTGAAAAAAACTCTTCACTCATGGTGCTGAGAAAACAGGCAAATATGTCTGTCTGAATGTGTACTTGGGCACATTGCAGCTAGATGGATTTCTATCTTCTATTTTTCAGTGTGTCTCTCTCTCTCTCTCTCTCTGTGTGTGTGTGTGTGTGTGTGTGTGTGTATACTGTGTATATATATATATATGTGTGTGTGTGTGTGTAGTATTAATAATTAATAATAACTGTTTTCTATTTTAGTCTTATGATGGCAAAGCTGAATTTTCAGCAGCCATTAGTACAGTCTTCATGATCCTTCAGAATTCATTCTAATATGCTGACTTGGTGCTCAAGAAACATTATAATTCTTATTATAAATGTTGGAAAAAATTATTTTATTTTATTTTATATATATATATATATATATATATATATATATATTTTTTTTTTTTTTTTTTTTTTTTGTAGAAACCATGATACAATCATTCCAGAATTCTTTGATTAATCAAAAAGCAACATTTATTTGAAATAGAAATAACAATGTAAAAGAATTTAATAATTTAATACATCCTTGCTAAAAAGAGATCAATAAAGTATTAATTTTTGAACAGTAGTGCGTGTGTGTGTGTGTGTGTGTGTGTGTACAGTATATATATGTATGTATATATCTGACTTTACATATACCTATTCTAAGTCTTAATTATTGTTCTCAGCATGAAATGATTACTTTATAAAGCATGTTTCCATTTCATTCTTAGAAATGACAACCAGCTCTGCAGTATTTACACTTACATTTATTCATTTGGCAGATGCTTTTATCCAAAGCAACTTACAGTTGAGGAACCTCTGAAGAGAACATATTGCAAAGCAAAGGCATTACGTGCAAAAGTTTCAGTTGACTGCACATAGACCACAATGCTTTACACACAAACCTCAATAACAGTGACAGGCACCAAACAATTCTTAGATTTACAAGGAGGAAGTGATAGAAGAATCGTTTCGAAAATCTTGACCTTACACACAGTACAACTGACACTGACATGGATGTATCGGCTATTTATGGGACATTTTCCATTTAGTAAACAAGCTAATTCGATTCGGATACACTAAGTTGTGTTACTGGGAACAATTAATTAAGACTCAAAAACATCTCAATGCGTCACACAGCCTTAACAACACTGGTGAAAACACCAACTACTGAAGCCTGGGTCACAGTGAATCAGAGCTGATTAACCTTCCTATATATGACTTTTGATTGACAATGGCTGCTTTTCTTGAGCATTACACTATCTGTTTGGTTAGCAGTAATGTGACTCATAACTGGTATCTAGCACATTATAGGTTCAGTCACAGAATGACACACAAATAGCTGCTTTCTCACTGACTGTACATCTCATCCTCACACTTGTCAAAGACAAGTTCAGACCTGCCGATCTGATCAGGCGGACTTAAACACCCAGCATCCGAGCTTCAAGAGGGCTGGCACACTCATATCTAGGGAAAGCCCAGTAAATGTGGTCTGTTTTTTATTTAGTGTGGAAATATGATTATGTGTTGCAAAAGGGGGTTCAGTAAGAGCTGTGGTGGCATGTTAAAAGCATATCAGAATATCAACATGTCATGTAATTTCGGTAAGGCTCATAAGTCTTCCTCTGGATGCCGTTTCCACCACAGACGTGGGGTCAAATGAGGCAAGATCTGCAGGGGACAAGAGAGTTTTGACTGTCTCTATGTAAGAAGGGTGCCACCTGGTGACTAACAGAAGAAGTGAACATGCAATGGAAGGAGCCCAATGGGATTGTCCACCCAAAGAATTTTTAAATATTGTCGCTGGTTACTTACCCTCATGTCGTTTTAAAGCTATATTGACTTTGTTTCTTCTGTGGGACACAAAATAAGCTATTTTGAAGAATGCTGGTAACCAAACAATTTTGGTTCCCATTGACTTCCATTATAGGGTACCAAACAGTGTTTTTATCTCACAATTTAAACTTTTTTCCTTGCAACGTTCACACGTTTCACCTGCAGTTCTGAATAGTTTTTCTTAGAATTCTCAGAAATTCAAGATATAAACTCAGAATTGAGATAAAAAGTCGCAACTACCTTTTTATTTTTTGTTCTGTGACAAAAAAAAATCTGAATTTCAAGAAGTGAAGTCAGAATTGCAAGAGAAATTTGTTCTCAGAATTGCCTAAAAAGCCAGAATTGCAAGTTATAAACGAATTGCAAGAAATTGTTTTGTATTTTTATAAATTTTTTTTATTCTGAGACAAAAACGGGCTTCCATAGACTTCCATTACGTGGTCAAAAATAGAAGTCCATGTGAAGCAAAACCGTTTGGTTACCAACATTCTACAAAATATCTTTCGAGTTCTACAGAAGAAGAAAGCCATACAGGCTTGAAACAGCATGAAGGTGAGCAAACGTTGACTTTAAGTACACAATGAATTTCTGTTTTAAAATGATTAGCTTTTAATACTGTCTTAATGTGCATTACGTCATCGTTCATTGCAACTTTGAACAAATCTCAGCCTAAATATTTTCTCATGCACATGGTAGCGCTCTCATAAAAATGAAACAGATGTTCAGCTCTACATTAAAAAAACCCCAATAAACTAACTTTATGTTACTATCCATGACCTGAAGTGTTTGTATTGGCTTGCATAATGGTATTGATGGTTATAATAATGATAGCTCACCCATTCTAATCACTCACATGGCAGGAGAAGCCCCGCCCAGGCTCGGCTCGTCTAGCATGCCTCCATTTTTTCAAGTGCATGAAACCATATCAGCTTGTTTGTCAATCACTCGGCTTCAATCCACACCCAGCTTCCTTTAATGAATAATTTGCTTTAGGTTGTGTAACCGTTCTATTCTTGGTCCTAATGCAGGTGGTCAGAGGAGTGGAATGACAAGTTAATCAAGACGGCTGAAAAAAATTGTTGTTTGACATCTGTTTTGCATATATCGCATTATGCATGGCTTTTATTTTTTGGCTACATTTGCTTAATTCTGCAACAAATACAGATATAATGCAGTGTAAAAGTATGTATCAATAAGCGTTTATGATCTTGTGAAGCAACATAAAATAATAATAGAGAACTACTCACCCATTGTTTAGGAAAAGACGCCTTTCGGGTTTGATCTACATTCCAGATACAGTGATAAACAGCACTTTTGATTCAGTAGATTATAGCTACATTTTGTGGTTTGGGTTCCATTCTGTGCAGATTGATTAGCATTTAGATGTAAAAAGTTTGTAATCATTGTAATTAACCCGCTCACACAATAACCATTTTATAATTTATGGGTATCCTTGAAATAACTTAATTTACTGTATAGAGCTGCATATTGGTTGCAAGTGGTTATTTTTCAAAACTTCAAAATTGTAATATTTATAATCCATTAATTGGATATCAGAGTAACCAATATTATAATTGAAGTCAGACACTGCATATCAGATTTATGTCCCATCAATCTGCAGCGAAACCACGTTTAGACAGTAAACGGAACACTTCCTGGAAAACTCAGCTTTGCTAGAGCCAGTGCACTGAAATTTTTTGACACAAATTGGCGAAATTTGTAAAGCTAACTGTGATCTATTTCTGTCCTTTTTCAGCACACAACAGTTCTTCCTTTTATCATAATTGAGATGAGAACAACACACCATAGATATCCCAGCAGGACCTGTGGACTCTTCGCGGTGTGCATGTTTGCTGTGGGATATGTTGTATGGTAAATGTCTCTTTTCAGCACAGTCATTTTTAATATCACACTGGGCTCATTTACAAAGGACTCCCTGTAGGTATTATGATCAGGGGAAACTGGCTTTGCATTGTTCTAGCACAGTGTCAGTCAAAAGAAAGATTCCATCTGGTCACCTGATCTTCCTGACCTCCAAATCATTCCCTTATGTCTTTCTGCATAGTAATTAATTTGCTTGAATTCTGGCAGTTTCCACAAATAGGGTAAACTTTGGGCTCCCATTACATTGTAAAAGCATTAGAGGCACAAATCCCATGTAAACTATCACCTGACGTGAAATGAACCCAGCAAAAGGCATCTGTATCCCCACTTAAAACAGAGACTTTGACTTGTCCCCTTTATAAAAGATACAAGTTTATCAATAACTACAAGCCAACATTTGGTCAACTAGCTTTAGGCTAAACCTGTGACCCTGTTAGACATTCTGGTGTAGTTTAAAATACCAGCGGCAACAAGAACAATCATTACTATTAATAATAAGAAGAATTAATTATTAATTGTTGTTAATAATAATATTTATTTATTTGCAAGCTAACAAAAAAAAATAAATAAATAAAATCAAACAAACCAAGATTTTTAAACTATTTAGATACTGTTACATCATGTTCTGGTGTAGTTAAAAAAACAACAACAACAATAATACATTTATTGGTACAGTTACTTATTAGTAGTTTAATAGTTTATTTATTTATTTATTATTAATAAATGTAATATTAGTTGATGCCGTAATAAATATAATAATTAATAATAAATAAAAGTAAATATTAATAATTTCTCAATAATAATAATAATAATAATTTTTGTCTAGAAAATAACACATTCACAAAAATCTGTTATTATGTTACACAGGTGTAGTTTAAAAACAACAACAACAACAACAATAATAATTCTAAACATAAAAATATAATAAATGGAATTAATAATAATTATTAATAATCATTTTTTAGAAAAAAAAATTATATTTATATATATACACATACATATATATTTATATATATATATATATATATATATATATACAAAAAAGGTTTTCCAACTATTTAGATCTAATTAGTCTCAAACTGGCAACAACACTGGAAAACTGCAAACCTCATATAAAATAAATAGAAAATAAAACAGCTCGTATAACATTTAGTTTGACCTCCTGAGGTTGACAAGCACAGTTTGATGGGGAAAAAGATATTTTAAGAGTTTCGAGCCCTGTTTTATACACAATTCATGGAAAGTGCCTTTTGTAGACACATCCCCAATTTCGGTGCCCCAGAAACCTTTGGAAAATAATCAGCCAAGGATTTATTTAGTCTTGCATATAACAGATTAATTGGCAATATGAAGAAAGTCCTTGGAGCCAAACTAAACTAGTTTGACAGCATGGAGGAGGCCTCTGTCAAAATCACCTCAAGTATAAGATTATCAGCACACACCTCTCGGTCTTTTTTCCCTTCCCTAAATTAAGCTGATTAGGCATTGCATTTTATTTAGTCAGGGAATAAGACTTGCCTGCAGTTGTTAAATCCATAGGCAGCTTTACATGAGGATTACCTTCCAGAGACAGCTTTTATACACACCATTTCACAGGACACTCACGAGGCTGAGAAAACAAGCCATTGAAAAGTAGCTAGATGGGCCTTCTTTAATATTCATCAAATATTAAAGCTAAGGTTATGAGTGCGGGAGTAGATTAAACAGGCACAATCCATTACATAAACGAGCTGTCAGAAGGTAGATTATAACCATGTGACTGCATTAAAATTGCTCCAGCAAAAAAGAATTTAAGCAGCACCGCATTGTAACAAAAAGAGCAGTGTCTAGCATTCACAGACATGAATGGTAGACACATTGACAGTGCGGTGACTGCTTCTGCAGCCTTTCAAGCGCTGGATTTAGCAGACAGAAGGACAAACACATTAGACAGATCACGGGTGCAGAGGTAACAGATTTTCTCTGTCTCGCTCTCATAGGATGTGCTGGGTGCACAGCATGACGGGGGTGTGGGTTTATCCGTTGCTGGAGCACATCGGGCCCATGGCCAGAATTCTCTTCTTCGTCTGCCTCACGGCTCTGATCAGCGTCTACTACGTCTTGGGAGAAATCCTGAACAACTACATCTGGGATTCCTCAAAGAGTAAGTTAAAGGGATACGTCAGCCAAAAATGAAAATTCTGTCATCATTTACTCCCCCTCATGACGTTCCAAGCCTTTATGAATTTCTTTCTTCTGTGAAACACAATAGAAGGCATTTTGAAGAATGTAGGTAACTAAACAGACTCATGCAGTCGATGGGACCCAAAACTGGTTACCAAGATTTTTCTAAATATCTTCTTAAAGGGATAGTTCACCCAAAAATGAAAATTCTGTCTCCCTCATGTCAGACTTACTTACTCCTGAGAGCAGAAAAAAGGCTTTATTGTGAGGAACAAACAGTATTAATATCTGGCTGATATGACCAATATTAATAAATGGCTGATATTAAAATTCTATATAGTTTTGTTTAATCAAATAAACTAATTAAAATTAATAAAAGCCTTCATTTAAAATGTTACAAGTGAATTTAGGTATCAGAACTTATGTCTTATTATCACCCAAATATGAAAATTCTGTCATCATTTTGATTTAGTCACCTTCAAGTCTTTGGTTAATCTTCAAATACAAATTAAGAGATTTTTAATGAGAGGTTTCTGTCCCTCCATCAAAAAGTAACCAAAATTTATAAATTAACAAAACTAAAAGGTTTAACTAAAAGTCAAAATAATAATTTTAAAAAACTTAAAATCTTATATATTTTAAGATTTTAATTTTTTTTTTTTTTTTTTTTTTTGGTAGATGGCAAATATATATATATATATAGTTTAAAAAAAACTTAAAATCTTAAAATATATATAAAATTGTAAGTTTTTTAAAAATTATTATTTTAACTTTTAGTGATTGTTAGATGATGGCAAATGAATGTAAAAATAAGGTAATGAGCATGAACAATTACAAATCCATGCATTAACAATGGTTTACAAACAGTCTCTAATATCAGCCGATCAGTGACTCACAGCATACCAAATTAGAATATGCAAATTTTTTTACCTCATAAATTTATTTTACGCTTTTAGAAGACTTGGATAAATAACTTACAAGCCAAATGGGTTATTCTATAGTGTTTTACTGTGTTTTTTCCATGCTCACTTTTGCATGGAAAGGAACAGTTTAAACGGCAACCTTTTGTGTTCTACAGAAAAAAAAGAAAGTCGTACAGGTTTGGAATGACTCTGTTTTTCTGATTTTGCGTATTATACACCACTGACTGGCTACATGTGTGAGTTTGTGTGTGTTGTATGTTTATCATGTCTAGCTACAAATTTTCTTGCTCCCCAACCCACGCTGGGATAGCGGCTAGAGACATTATACACTTCCCCTCAGGTACATATACATCCCGCTTAGCTTCCTGATGCACCCACGCACACTCCTCCACCTGTTAGCACTATAGACTGGGAGCTGTGCATCGTGGGTGTAGTGCCGCCAAAGGCAGCGTGCAGCAGATGGGAACGGAGCCCATGAGCAGTCTGAGAGCAGCAGACGGCGAAGGCTTCTCTTCCTCCCACCTGTTTGACACTGACCTGCAAATCACCGAAGCAGCGCGCACACACACGCACACACACACACGCACACACACACACCTCAGGCTCTCTCCCATGGAGCTGATCTATGTCCCTTCATCCTCAGTACAAGATCTCCCTCTTATGTCCAAAGCAGCAGTTCCCGTAATCTCCGACAGCCCCTCCAGCTAAACTGACCATGAACACTTCCGTCACTAATGCTTTGTGCTGTTCTTCACTCTGACTCACAGTTCCAACAGCTTGTTGAAATGCACAATCAGAATATGATCTTGAATATGTCACTGCTGTCTCCGAAAAAGAGTGTGAAAATATTAAAGAAAAATACTAAAGAAACTGTTTAAGAAAATACTAATATTTCAGGATGCACAATATATTTTTAAATGACCAACATCTGACAAATTATGCTGAAGTTGCAAGCAAGAACCACATACTGATAAATGATCCTTTAATTTGATAATCTAACTCTTTATAATAAGGTTCAATTTTTTTCCCGATAGTTAGCTAATGCATTTGGTGTCACAAACTTTTACAGCATTTATTGATCTCAATGAATTTGTACAGACATTATACTAATAAAAATTACTTTTCAACATTTCAACATCTTTTCTTTAGAACATTATTCTACCTAATGCATTAACTAATTGAACCTTATTTTAAAGCGTTATCTTTTCATTTATAAAGGGACCATTGAAATCCACATGGTTTTCATGATGAGTATGACTCTGAAAGCAAATTGCAGTTCACACAATACACTGTTTTTACACGCATTTTTGTAGTATTACACATAGACTTATATAAAAGTTACTTTTGGTTAGATCCTGCTTTGGCGCCACAACAATAAATAAAATAACAGGTCATATAGTGTCTGAAATGTCAATTACTCAATATCAAATTATTGTTTAAAGAAGGGTGTATAATGGAAATGTCACATTTGCAATTACTTGCTGAATAAATAAAACGGCTCTCTTGCTCATGTAATATTGCTAAAATATCCATCATATCATTTCAGGTCATACACTGTAAAAAGTGATAAGTTGACTTAACCTAAAAAAAATTGAGGAAACCCGTTGCCTTAAATTTTTTAAGTAAATGATCATTTAAAAAAATAAGTTAATTGAATTGTCAAGTTCACTTAACTTTTTTTTTTTTTTTTTTTAATTATTATGTACTATGTATCATTTTAAGGCAACGGGTTTCCAAATTTTTTTTAAAATTAAGTCAACTTTCACTTTTTACAGTGTAAAATTGACCGTAATCAATATCAGCCAAAACATCTATATTGATGCATACCTAATAATATCCACATACTCAACATTTAAAAAACTTTTTTTTTTTCTTTTTCTAGGTACTCTGGAATCAGACAAGACCAAAACTGAATGAAGACCACCACAAATGTTAACCTGCCTCTTTTCTCTTTGGAGTTCAATCCAATATTATATATTTATCTTGGTCTCCTGAGACATTTATCTCATCCTCATTAGTGCCCCTTAATTAAAAAAAGCACAGACCTATATTGGCTTGAACATGAAATTGAATAATTCATGTTTTTAATTTATGGTATGAATGTTACAGTATTTCAGAGAACCTCAAGCATTGTGTGAGCACTGAATGATCTGTACTGCACACATGCTGTATTCGTGTGTCCAAAGCCAGTTTAACACACCACATTACAGATATAACTCACGTCAGGTATTATTTATTTACAGAGGGATGATTTATGAGGGAATTTGTCATTCTTTGCCCCCGTAAAACAAATAAGCAACACCTTTATATACACAGTAGCATATGGCAAACGACAATGAGCACAAGATTATTCGCTTAGATGAGCTGTTTCTGAAGCCATAAAAGTTTTTGACTAAGATCAGCAGATATTGCTGCAAGAAATTCAAACATTGTCAGAAGAGAAACTGACCTTTCCCTACTTGATAGCACTTTATAAAAAGCTCTCATACGTTAACATTAGCTAACACAAACTAACAATGAACAATATCGTTTTTAAAGCATTTAGTTAATAAAAATGCAGTTGTTCATTTTTTGTTTGTTAGTTCATAGTGCATTAATGTTAACAAAGTTAACATTTTTATTTAAAAATTAAAACTAGTGCTGTGAAACGATTAATCGTATCCAAAACAAAAGTTTTTGTTTACATAATACGTGTATATTTATTATGTACATATAAATACACACACATGCATGTATATATTTAAGAAAAATATGTTATGTTTATATATTAAATATATTTATATATTATAAATTATATGAATATAAATATATACAGGTAAATATTTTCAAAATATATTCTGTATGTGTGTGTATTTATATATATATATACACACAGAAATATACACAATACACACATATATTATGTAAACAAATTTTTTTATTTTGGATGCGATTAATTCATTAATCGTTTGACTGCACTAATTAAAACTAATGTAGCAAACTAATGTTAACAAATGGAACCTTATTATAAAGTGTTACTTCCGATTTAAATGTGTTTTTTTATCTCAAAGGGATGTAATGCTTCATATCTTATGGATATGACTAGCCTTTGTCGTTTACTTCACTAATATGTTTTTTTTTTCTTCTTTTATTAATAAAGTCTGAAAAATCATTTTCTCATTGTCGTTTTTTCTGTTCTTCCAAAGCTGTGCGAATCGAAACCTACAGTCTTCACACAGTGATTTTCTTTCTCTCCTTATGCTCGCACATACAGATGCACCACAATTCTGTGGGAAAAGTAGAGCCAACGTTCAATTACCAAGGAAAAATTGTTGTACTTATGATTTAATGTTTGTCCTATATTTTCTCTGGCCTTTTCGCCCTCGCCTTTTAAGACACAGATGTTGCCCAAACATAACAATTCCTTTGTGCAGAGCTGGACATTCTTTTAATGAGAAACACACACATTTCAGGCCTGAGGAAAAGGAGTTCGCTCGACAAGGAATTGCAATCACCTTTTGATGGACAAGTCCAAATAACCAGGCCCCGCTGAACCTCATCCCCTTAAAGTCCAATTTTCAACTTTAAGTCGAGAATGTGTGTCCCAAATAGCCAAGAAAAAGAATTTGGTCTAACAGAACAGTGAAACGCCACACGATAAAAGCGGAAATGTGAGGAGCAAAACCTCTCAGGCTGTTTAAAGAAAACCGATAGTGAGAAACCTTGTACTATCACATCTAAATTTTCAGACAAAACTGTCAAAATACTCTCCTGTTTCATGCTCGCACCTCACCATGCATTTTATTCTCAGAGGAATCGTCAAAAAAGAGATGCAGGATACCTTCAACACTGACTGGCAATTGAATTTCATGATGATTCTCATATATATATATATATTACACTTAAAAGTCACATAGGTCTGCCTGACAACACTTCTGTTGACAATTTAGTCTGGGCGCTATGTGTTTGGAGGCATGTTGCGAGAGAGTGAAAGTGCGTGTATGTGTGTTTAAATTCTCTGTCAAGAGTGTTAATTTCAGAACGACACTTCATAGTCTCCTCATTAACGCTGCCTCTCCTGCATGCAGAAGTACCAAAGTGAGCGGTTCCCTAACGTGCATTAACAAACTTTAATTTTTTTTTTTAAAGATGTAAATGAGGTGAGTACAGCAGAATTTTTGCAGTGTAAATGGTGTGTGGGATGCATTTGAAGGACAGCTCAATGACAGATAAACTAGTCTGGACTCCACACATCTATAATTGACCATGTATTAACACTTTGGATCATATCATCTAAGCTTCATTTACTTTCTTAATGCACATTCCTGGTCTTGTGAACAATTCATTGGTATGTTATTGTGGTAAGACTTTCTAATGTGGTTTAATCTGTTAACATTAGATAATGCATCATAATATTAAAACGAACAACATTTTTTAAGAAAATTAACATTTTATTTGGAAACAGTAAAACAGGAACAGTTCTATCATCATACACTCACCTTCATGCCGTTCCAAACCAGTATGACTTTCTTGTGTGGAACACAAAAGAATATATTGTGAAAAATGTTTCAACTGTTTCGATGTCAAGAGTCTAAAACAACATTGGAAGACTTTGTCTGTGCATGAACAAAAAACACATCATTTTTCAAAAGAAAAAAACTCCATTGTGTTTCATAGAAGAAAGGCAAACTGTTTAGTAAAGGATTTTCTTTTTTGAGTATACTTTTCAATTGTACATCTTGAGATGTTAAAAACATATCAGCATACACTAGCATCTAGGGGTCTGGGGTCAGTAAATTTATTAAAAGAAATGAATACTTTTAAATGTAAAGACATAAGTTTTGCAGAAGTTTTCTATTTCAAACGAATGCTGTTCTTCTGAACTTTATATTCAACAAAGCATTCTGGAGGGAAAATACACTGTAAACTGGATTCAAAATTCAGCTTTCGATCATAGGAATAAATTCCATTTTAAAATATATATTAAAACAGAAAATAGTTGTAAAAATTTTTCACAATATTGCCGTTTTTACTGTATTTTTGGTCAAATAAATGCACCCTTGGTGAGCAGAAGAGAGAAATAAATTACGTTTATTTATTATTAACACTAAAGTGTTACCAAATGTTTGTCTTTAAATTAATTAAATTATAGTAACTTATCAAATAAAAATTTCTATTTCCATTATTGTCACATGCAGGCAATTGGATAATGTTAGCCAATAGCTATTTAGCAAATAGTTTTTTTTTAATCCAAATTCACATTTGGATATACAAATCTCGCTTTTCACAATCCTATTAATTCCTACCATTTTTTAGCACTGAATATCCTGCTTCCCTCATGAAAAAGCCAATTAAAGTAAAACAGGTAACAAACAGTAATAATAGAAAACTAGAATCTCAAACTAGATTCTGTAAAGAATGAAACTAAAACAAATACACCTTGTGTCCTAACCATCTCTGTGAGCTTTCCCAAGCCCTCTGTGGGATTATACAAACCTACGATTTTCACCTCAGACAAAATATTAACATTGGAATATCTATAACGAAATATACCGGTCCTTCACATGAATTCGACACTTTGATTCACTCTATTAAAAGCTGAATGAAGCTTTATGAAATGCTGTCTATGGATAAAGAGTTAGAGACAAAATATTGCACTCAGTTCATGTGAACAGGGACAGCGTAGGTGGTTGCAGCTTGTTTTACGATGTTCTTTATTCGCACTGACTCATGGCATAACGCTGCCAAGGTATAACACCTGTCAAATGCTTACCAGGTGCGCGACCAGTGCTCTGTTGTTTTGAATCGGTTACCAAGACCATACTATTTACACAATGAATCTAAATGATTATTTTTTTTTATTTATTAATGACAGCTCCTGTCATTTCAACATCAGCATAGAACAGTCATATTAAAAAAGCCAGCTGTGAGCGCTCAATGTCTGATCATTCATCACAAAACAATAAAACCCATGGGTTCTCTGCTTACAATGACAATAACAGAGCAGTAACTGACTGAGGATATTTTTCAAATATATGATATGGCCGGCAGAACCCGTAGCCATGTAAGACGACAGGCCTTGAAAAACGACAGCCTTAAACATCTCAGACACCTCACATCTACTTCCAAAACCGCTTGATTGCTCTTTCATACGCACCCACAGAAAACCCACTTCCAGCCACTAATAACACATTACATGGCAGTTTAATAATATGGGGTCTAGAAACCATTATGAGCTATGTTATACTTTAATAACCAGAAACGCAACATGACATGAACAGTTTCACGACAAGTGGAAGTGTGCAGATCAGGATTAGTATTGTTAAATATTAGCATTGTTAACTAAAAACAAATCGCATCCATATTATATTATATATATATATATATATATACATACATACACATACACACACACGCATGTAGATATTCAAGAAAAATGTTATTTTTATATATTAAGTATAATATAAATTATATGAATATAAATATATACATATAAATATTTTCAAAAATATACTGCATGTGTGTGTATTTTATATATACATAAATTTAAACAGTATATTAAGTACATTTTACATTATATATTATACACATTATATAATATATATTATAATATAATATATTATACACATATATTATGTAAACAAAAACTTTTATTTTGGATGTGATTAATCGTGATTAATCATTGAAAATAAAATAAATAAATTATAAATATAGCTGTTAAGACTAAACTAAATCAAAATGAGAAATGCTACCTTGGCCACTAACTAAAATAAGTTCAAACTGCTGACTGGACATAAAAAAAAAATGAAAACAACTAAATGGTAATATAAAAAATATTTTTAAAAAACTAAGAAAAACTCAGCACATAAAAAAGCACATAAAATTACTTGAAAATGAAACTAAAGTTAAAATGAAAATATAATGCAATTCTGATTCAAAATATCAATAATAACTATAACAGAGCATAAATAATAAATTAACACTTACTGTATATGGAGGCAACATAAATTATTGTATTTTTTCCAAGTTAGTATGCGTGAGATATTGCAATAAATAAATAATAAACAGGCAAACCTAAGGAAACACCTTCGAAAACTACCCTCATGTTGTACCAAACCTGTGTGGCTTTCCATCTTCCTGCAAACTCAAAACGAAAGAACACAAAGTATCAAGACTACTTTTATACTGTTTTATAATACTTTTATGGCCTTTTATTTTTTGCCATTATAGAGCTTGACAGCCTCCATCTTCAATTACATTAATTCTATAAAAAAATGGATATATATCCTTTAAAAACTCATCATAAAATTCACTTTTCGTGCTCCATTGAAGAAAAAAAAAGTAGTGTGAGAAAGTACTGACAGAAATTAATTTTTAACCATCCCTTTAAAGTTTCTGGCTATGAAGTAAGTGGAAACTCCACCTGGATCTGTCCTGCATCTGCTAGTGAGCCCAAGACTGAGATCATTGAGAGTTCAGAACCAATTCTCTGGGTTGTGTAAGGACACCAAGAGAGCAAGAGCTGGAGAAGAACCTGCGCTTTAATGCAGAACAGACCCAGTCTATTACTTCTACACACTGTTAACAGACAACTCACAGCGTCCAGCCACAGAGAAGAGGAGGCCTGGAGGTTTACGAGCTATGTGGTCCAGATAATGAGCCAATGTGGTTCCTCAAATTGTAGATCAAATCAATGACCTCAAAAAGATGGCAAAATCAAAAGTCATTGAGATCCAGGCACTGACAAGGTCTTGTAAAAGTCTCAATGTTCAAATATTTTCCATTTCAGCTCAAAGGAGCAATTGTTTCGCTCTCCTCATCTTGCAGTCCTTGTTTTACCTGAATGGCTACAGCGCCACCTGGTGGACCGATCAAATCTTTCCTCACTTTAGGTTTGGGAGCTAAAAAAATAATAATTTGTTTCAGAAACAGGACAATGAAAACATTAATAGACATTAGCATGCATACATTAAGCAGATTTCCCTTACCATTTGGGTTTTCCTGTTTATAAAATGTCTTGAGCATTTCAACAGCCTCTTCTGCTCTATAGCCAGCGATGCACTGTAATAAGCAAGTGAGCATGTGCTACAACAAAAATATGCAATGTGGTCTGGACTATAATTCAGGGAATGTGGATGTTTCGACAAGAAAAATATTCTAGCCACACAGAACGGTTCAGAATGTAAGGAACTGGATTCTTTTGGATCGGCTGGAATTTAAATGTAACTGGACAGGAATTGGAGGGAAATACTTTTACCTTAAATGAAGTTCCAGTGTGTGGTAAATGATCTGATGAGATGTCCAGGACAGATCCACAGCCTCCAAACCGCTCATTTTTGCACCCATATACAACAAGAGGTATGTCTGTCTAAATGTTAAGGTGTCCTTTTAGCGCTGACTTTATTTTAATACTACTAGACAATAGAAACCTGGGGTAAACAATAATGCATTAAAAAATTCGCAATAAAAACTTGATTAGGAAAGGCTGTGATTGACACTGATTAATAATTTTAATTGAATTATTAATATTTTAATTCATCAAGGATGCATCAAATTGCTCAAAAGTGACAGTAAAGACTTTATAAATGTAATTTAGAATAAATGCTGTTTTTAACTTTTTATTCATTTCAAACTATTCTGGACAATATTTTCCATATAAATATTAGGCAGCACATTAACACTGATGATAATAATAATAAATGTTTCTTGAGCACCAAATCAGCATATTAGAATGATTTCTAAAGGATCGTGCGACACTGAAGACTGCAGTAATGGCCACTAAAATTCAACCCTAACCCTAAATTGTGAAATTCAATAGTAAAATTCAATTTGAAATGGTAAAAATTAAATATACTGAAAACTTTCATATCAAAATTAAAACAAAACCAGTTATTATAAATTGTAATAATATTTCCCAATATTACTGGTTTACTGTATTTCTGATCAACTAAATTCAGCCTCTGTGGACATGATAGGCTTCTTTCAAAACCATTGATGGTACTGTACGTGTTAACTTTTCTAAACTAATAGTCGACCACATTTTGGCATCAAGGATACGAAGCAGGCGCAGAGCAGCTGCACACATGATACATGGCTCCACGGTCACATAAAGTACAGTCTGTTCACACACCTCCTTTGGGTCCTTCTCTCTGAAATGGCACCAATCAAGCACTTGATCCAGTGCCACCATTTCCGCATGCCGAGTAGCCTTGGGCAAAACAGACACAGAAGTCAGGCTGTTTCATCTATTCCAAAGTTTCTCTGTGCTCTACTAGGAAGAACCATTAATCAAATTCTTAAAAGAACAGGAACTGTAATTTATGGGTCAATGGCAAATAAGGATGTCTGAGATTATTAAAATGAGAAATTAGAAAACTAGTTCATAATGCATCACCAATACCAAGTTCCTAGAAATTTAACATAAGCAAATTTTCCTCTCACCTTGAGTGTACACATCTTAATGATTTGATCACAAATCATTTGCAAGAAAATAAGCCTTGCAATGAGACTTATTTTTGACAATCTCTAAACAGTTACACCATTTACACATTCAGACTGAAAGCCTCACAAAAATATCAATACTAATTTAAAAAAACCGAATGTCCATCATAGAAGAGGTGTATTCCCATCAGTCTGGAAACCACAACTTCTATGCATTTCTGAATAACTTGATTGTTAAGTAATTGATAAATTATCATTTGTATATATATATATATATATATATATATATATATATATACACACACACACACACACACTGGAACCTAGGATTATAGTCAATTACATTAATATAAGGATTATTGTTAGCGTACACATAATTCCAATAACCATTGCCAATCATTATAAAACATTCTAAATTATGATTAATTATCATAATTAGGCACATTATGAAATTACTTACATTTTTTGTTTCATTCGCCTCATTTCTTCCTTTTCCAATAATCTCATTGTTGTAAACCATCAGACAGCCAACAGGAACCTCTCCGTTCTCAAGGGCCTCAAGTGCCTTTAAAGAAAATAATGTGTTTTAATTATAATTCTCAAAACAACCAAAAATACATTTGCCATGACAACCAAAATATCATTGAAACTAGTTATTATTACAAAGACTGTGGAAAATCTTCACAAGAAATGAGATATTAATCATCATAAATACATACATACTCGGATTTTTCAAAGGCGATGTCGTTTTATTTTATTGACATTTCCCAGTCGAAATAATGCAGTAACGTTACTTTAGTAACTATGGTATTTAAGGGGAAGTGCCGTTTACCGTGGTAAATATTGTGAACAAACAGTAAATAGAGAAGTTTTACCATGTCAAACGCCTTTGACATCCATGTTTGTATCTCACTATCTAACGGCTGCAGAAAATCACTTTTCTCAAGTTCAACACTGTCTGCTTGCATCTCCATCTGTATCCTCATCAAATCTATAATCGTAAAAATAAAGCAGCAAAAATAAGGGAATAGCAACGTTTTGCTTATGCACACGTGTTTACGGGGGACCGTAATAATGGATGGACCGTTCAGGGCTGCAGGTCGACCGCATGATCGATCGATCGACGCAATCTGTTATCTGTAGTTCGCCTGTGTGCTGCTAACACGAGAAGTTATTGCCATGTAGCATTGTGCTAGCTAGTGAGTTACGTCTAAACACGCTTTTGCATCTAGTTTTTCGTTTTTTTGCGGTGTCAAGTCTGTTTTTAAAATGTTGAGTTCTACATGGAATTTCATCAAACGCCATAAGAGGAAATTCATCTTCGCTGGGGTTTTTGTTGGAGGTAACGTGGGAAACTAGACCACCTGCATGTTTATAGTTCAGAGATTGTTAGCTAACGTTCGTGTGACTGTGCATGAACTATTTCTTGTTTTAATGGCTGAATATAAATACATGTAGTTATAATATGTTAATATGCAATAATATATAGTTTAGCATGTTATTACAGTGCTGCCAAGCATTAGATCTTATTTCCACATTCAACTAATCAATCTCAGTTCACCTGTCACCTGGTTTTTCTATTGGCACAGTCAAAGAAAGTTGAGATGGACTTTACCCAGCATGCAGTTTTTTATATCACTGAATATATCTGGCATATTGCATGTCATTTTCTTAACATGTACATTATGTTGTAATGTATTCTCAAACTTCATGCCCAGGTGTCTATTTACTTGGTAAATATGCACAAAGAAAAATTCAGGAGATACAGGAGAGAGAGGCAGCCGAATACATCGCTCAAGCTCGGAGACAGTTTCATTTTGAAAGCAACCAGAGGACATGTAACATGACAGGTAAAAAAATAAAACAGAATGACATGATCAGTTAATAAATGTTATGAAAAAGTGATGTTTGTTCTGGCCAGTATATGTAATTGTGTATTTTTTTGTAGTGTTATCAATGCTCCCCACTCTCCGAGAGGCAATCATACATCACCTGAACTCAGAGAGCCTCACGGCTTTGCTGAAGACTAAGTGAGTCATTCATGTAAATTATAGATGATTATCTGCATTACCCAAATAAAAGAACATAACTGATGCAAGTGATCATGTCTTTCTACACAGGCCAGCTAATAAACTTGAAATCTGGGAGGATCTAAAGATTATTAGTGAGTTGAATAAGTTTCTTTGTTGTAGGATTACATATTTATTGCTTTAAAGTCAACATGAAATCGAAATTGAACCTCTTTACTTTCTTAACGCAGATTCCTAGTGCTATTGTGAACTTTCAATCTGTTCTTCAGAATAAGTTTTTAGTCACAATTTTCCTTTGCTTTTTATAGTCTAAGTGTGTTTAAATATGTGGAAGAGCAATGGCAATTTAATGTAGCTTTTTTAACTAAATTTCAAAAGTTTGGGGTCAGTATTTTTATTTTTATTTTTTTTTACAAGAAATTAATATTATCCAGTAAGGATGTCAAGGCAGACAGTAAAGGATTTCATGTTGTTACTTATTTGACAGTATAACATTACAAAATA
The DNA here is from genome assembly GCF_012432095.1 of Onychostoma macrolepis. Lineage (NCBI taxonomy): Eukaryota > Metazoa > Chordata > Actinopteri > Cypriniformes > Cyprinidae > Onychostoma > Onychostoma macrolepis. Next base: position 23,687,795 of record NC_081174.1, read on the forward strand.
TTTATATTTCATTGAAATGCTGTTCTTTTGAACTTTCTATTTATCAAAAAATGTATCAAAGTTTCCACAAACATATTAAGCAGCATAAATGTTTTCAGCATTGATAATAAGAATTTATTCTTAAGCACCAAATCAGCATATTACAATTATTTCTGAAGGATCATGTGATACTGAAGACTGGAATAATGGCTGCTAAAATACAGCTTTTCCAGTACAACAATAAATTATATTTAAAGATAGAAAACAGCTCTTTTAAATTGCAATGATATTTCAGTAATATAACTCCTACTGTATTCTTTCAAAAACATAATAAATAAATAAATCTTACCAACTCCAAACTTTTTTTTTTTAATGTTTCTTTTCTGCTGATGTCACGTGGGTTATTGGAAAATATTGAGCAATGACCACATAGTTTTGCTCATAGGCATTATTTTGGCTCAATACTGGTGGATAATGGAACACCCACTTTTCACAATCAAACTGATTCACGCCCTGAAATTTTTAGCTGAATGTCCTGTTTCACAATATGTCACATGCAGAAAATCACTTTTCTCAAGTTCAACACCGTCTACTTGCATCTCCATCAGTATCCTCATCAAATCTATAATCCTAAAAATAAAGCAGCAAAAATCAGGAAATAGCAACGTTTTGCTTATGCACACATGTTTACGGGGGACCGTAATAATGGATGGACCATTCAGGGCGGCAGGTCAACCGCATAATCGATCCATCGATGCAATCTGTTTTCTGTAGTTCGAAGTAAAAATGGGTTTTGAACGGAAATTCAAGCTGACTTTAATCTCTAAACTCTCATCTATTCCTGTTCTCAAACAATGATTTCTACTCTCCAGGTTTTACACGCAGTATTGTGGCGGTTTACAGCACTTGCATGCTGGTGGTGTTACTCAGAGTTCAGCTCAACATAATTGGTGGCTACTTGTACCTGGACAACTCTGTGACAAAGAATGGAACGGTATGCATTTTACAGGCAAAGCCACCTGATGTTACCGTGTTACAGCATGTAAATTCTACTTCCATTTCTTCATGCTACTTTAGACCCCCTTGGCCCCTCCTGATGTCCAACAACAATATCTGTCAAGTATCCAACACCTTCTTGGAGAAGGCGAGTACAATCTATATCTGAGATCTGTATAAGAGCATCGAATCTGTATAAGTGTTTAATCCTCTGTTTATAACGTCACATCCACCATAGTTGATACTGATCTTCGTTTTTGTCTTTTCAGGGCTCATTGAACTGATAACTGTGGTGAAGAAAGCTGTCCAGGAAGTTCTTGGACCGTACGTTGAGTGATTGATTAGATGATGAATGAATTTGAATCTACTCATCTCATACTTGTGGCTTTATTTGCCATGGCAGTTTGCCATTGTGTTGTGTCGGTCTTCCTGTATATTTAGCAGGAAATCTAACTGCTGTCCATGTCTCCTCAGGGTGTCTCTGAAGCAGAGTTTGTCCCTACAAGAGTTGGAGCAACAGTTAACTCAGATCAGACAGTTAGTGGAGGAGGGCTGTTCTTCCTCTAAACGCAAAAGACTTTCTTGGTACATGATGCCTGATGAAGAGAACACACTAGCCTCACAGGTAGATATTTATGATTTATTCTGCTGTTTAGTTTTGAATTAGATACATTTATAATTGATTAATTTATTTGAGATTTTTTTATTTTATTTAAAACTACAATTATATGTATACATATATACTTATTCATAATATTTTGATTCATGATACACTACCAGCATTTTATTTTATTTAGCAAGAACACATTAAATTGATCAAAAATGACAGTAAAGACATTTAAAATGTTACAAAAGTTTTTTTTTTTTATCTATAATCTGTAATCAAATAAATGCTGTTAATAACTTTCTATTCATTAAAGAATCCTGAAAATTTTCTAATTTTCCACAAAATAATATACAATACCATTTTATAAAGTTTGATAAGACTTTTATGATAATAGAATTTTATTACTTATTTTACTGTAATTATAGTACTATAATTTTTATATATTACTATAATTTTATTACTTATTAACTGTATACATTTTATTTATATTACATCACAATTTACTTTTTTTGGTGTCTATGTACTAATTTTATTTATTTCTATATACATTTTTTAGGCTTGTGGTCTCACAGAGAATGATGTCACAACAATAAAGCTGCTGAATGAAACCAGAGATATGCTTGAAAGGTGAGGAAATCAAGACCCATATATAATCCTATAGGTTATAAAATTGAGAAAAGAAAAAAAAAAGGTGTTTGTATTTAACACCACAGACAGAATTTTCATTTTTGGGTGAACTCTCTCTTTTACACATTTAGTACCTATTTAAAGGAAGTTATTGTGTGAAAAACATAATTCTGGATTCAAAGAGCATTTATGATAAAATGAAAAAAATTACAGGATGAGACTAATTACGTCTAAACATTTTTTTTTTTTTTTTTTTTCAGTCCAGACTTCACTACTGTACTCCATACTTGCTTGAGCCGAGGCTTTATCCGATTCCTAGACAACATGTCAGAGTTTTTCCGACCCCCGCAGGGAGACTCCAACCCCTTCAGCACACCTGACCGGTCAGTGTACATGCATCTATATTTATTTTTATTTTTTTGGGAAGGTATGTACAGTGACCCCAAAAAGTGTTTGGCCAATTAAGCCACGTTAAGCCATTTGATCACCTTCCCAAGGCCAGTATATTTCAGGTTTGTGAACAGTATTGGTGATGGAAAGATAATCATTGCTGTTTTTCACATGCTTTTCTTCCAGATTATCACATGTAAGCCTCCCACTAGCCAAAATCATTCCCATCATCAACGGACAGATACATTCAATATGCAGCGAAATACCCAGTCACTTTGTCCAGGTGAGAACCTTCATATGCATAGACTCATTTTGACTTGCATGTGGTATAAAATCTGCCCACACACCAATGTTTGCTTTCTTTCTTGTTTTTAGGATCTCTTATTGATAGACCAGGTGAAAGAGTTCGCCGCCAATGTGTACGAAACGTTCAGCACGCCTCAGGAACTTCAGAAGTGAGCACAGGACTGAGCAAGATGTGAACTTGCAAAAGCCGAACTCCTCACAAATCTACTTTAAAGAAACTCTCATGCCGTACAGCACAGAATTGTTCTCCTCGCACACCCTAAAATCGACCCGGGGGAAACGAACTCGCGGCTGTTCTGAGAGACGAGTGTATAATGGAGTTCAGATCCTCTGTTGTTCAGTATGGCATTCAGTATGGGCTAGCTTCTCATGACCTGCTAGCTGTCCTGTCTGTATGTTGTGACCCCCTAACCTTGTCCCAGCCAGGCTTGCCAAGGTTTTTACACGCTAGAATAATCTGTAGTACATTTTATTTATTTTTTAATCCCTGTAGCATAACAATCTCATTATATAACTGTCACGACATGGCTAGCATAAAAGATCATATATATATATATATATATATATATATATATATATGAATGATTCACATTTGCAGTATGGACTTAAAAGGGTGATTTGCAGATGTTTTGTATAGGATATCTCTGCTGGACATTCTCCAGAACCAAAACACAGTCATGCTCACCTCTGCAACAGTAACAATGCATGATGTTTGCACTGCTACTGGTATAAAAAAAATGCATATTTTGGAGTATTTTCATTTGTATTTACTTGGTTCTACTAATTAATTAATGAGAATAGTTGGACTGTGGTTTTTGTTTTGCAAACTCTACAGGTTGTAGTATGCTACTTCTTTTGTAAAATGACCCATGAATGTTAATAAATAATGTGAGTAATAATACTTTTCATTACAATTATGCATTATTTGATAAGGAAACAATGCATGCTGTTTTGGCTTTTCAAAATTGAGCATTACTTAACCAAGAGACTGCTTTCTTATAGAAAAAGAAACCTCAAGGGCGTTTGTTTTTGAGCTACCCTTCCTTGTAATGAAACTATTATCCCGGGTTCCTCTAGAGGGCAGCGCATATCTAGAATTGAGCTCACAACTTAACAACTAGGTCAACTTAAGTACAAACAATAAACATTCTCACCAGTTAGGTACAAAAATAAAATCAGGAAGAAATGAAGTAATATCTGTCAAAATAGATGCCTAAACATGTGGGAAGCATATGACGTTTGCTATTGCACTAAACACAACCCTATTGACGCAATACTTCCTTATACCCTAAAAAAAAAACTGTTTTGGATAAGACTATATGCCACCCTTTACGTAATGTACTGGAAATAAATGATTGAATACATTCAGAATAAGTAGCATGACAATGCATAATCTTTTGATTTATCAGTTTAGTTTGTGATTATATTTGTATAATCTTAAGAATACTATGGCCACAAAATCATGAATGTCTTAGAAAACAGTTATTTTTAAATTGTAATATTTCACAATACTACTGTATTTTTATTTAAATATATTTCAATATGCATGTATTCAGGTGAATTTTTAGCAGCTATTACTCCAGTCTTCAGTGTCATGATCCTTCAGAAATCAATCTAATATGCTGATTCGGTGCTCAAAAAATTATTATTATTCAATTTTGAAAACAGTTGTGCTACGAAATATTTCTGTAGAAATATCTTTAGGATTCTTTAATGAAAAATATATACTGTCACTTTTAAACAAATTAATGCATCCTTTTATAATAAAAGTATTATTTCTTTAAAAAAAAAAAAAAAAAAAAACTGAATGACCTAAAACTTTTGATCATCAATAGTAGCACTAAATAAATAAATAAATTTGAAATGCTGTCAAAATGATTCATCTTGATTAATCGCATATAAAATAAAGGTTTGTATTTACATAAATATACACACATGCATACATACATAAAATATCTTAAATACATGCATGTATATGTGTGTGTGTATTTATATATACATATAAAGATGCACAGTACACACGTTATTTAAACAAACTTTTGGATGTGATTAATCGATTTGACAGCACTATTGAAAATGTTCTTTTTTAAAGCAAAAGTCAGTCAAATTAAGACTTTCAGAGTCATCTAGATTTTAGGGATGTGGTAGAATCTGAGCTAATAAGCAGTTAAAGAAATAGTTCACCCAAAAATGAAAATTCTGTCATCATTTACTCACCCTTATGTAATTCCAAACCTGTGTGATTTCTTTACTTCTGTGAAACATAAAATAATTTTGGGAAATTTGAGAAATGTTCCACAGAAAAAAGGTTTGGAATGACATGAGGTTGACTGAATTTCATTTTTGATCCCTTTAGAGAGAGAGAGAGAGAGAGAAGAGTTGACTGTCACTATAGTAAGTGTACAGTAAATTACTTTGGATAAGAAAGCATCTGTGGTATATACAGTCAGGTTCTGAGGTCAGCAAGTCTTGTGAAAGTACCAGTGACAGTACTGAGCACAAGCATGTGGAGAAAACAAGTAATTACATCAGATTGAGACATCTTTTGGGCAGCTATGTGGGTCAGTTTGTGGCTAATACCACAGCCTATACCGGCAAACCAGCCAAGTATAGAGGAGAAGGAGATCAGAAATTAAGTGATTCAAAGGTTATAAAAACATGACGTCAATTTGCCAATAATTATGGGTTAGACAACTGAAACTGCACTGGTCATGCTTATGACAGTTTGTTTGACAAGGGATGAGCTATATATAGAGGAAAGAGCAAGAATTGGCTTATTGTTGCATAAGCCGCCGGAATATGCTGAATAACTACAAGGGTGTTTTCCACAAAGCAAACGGCATTTGTAGCACCTCCAGTCACATGACTCGCTCCGTGCTCAGCGTGCTCTTTGTTGTGTTTCAGCAAACAGGAAATTCCCCTTCGTCACATGACACGGATCTTTGGTTCTGTCCCGTGACCTTTTTACTGAAACTGTTTACATCAAGTACAGGAATATGAGGGAAAGGTCTTCTTGTAATCATTAAAGAGATTGAATAACACTATCTCTGTTTGCTTATGATAGCCTACATAATAGTGCAGGACTAAGCGATTTATGGTTCATTTCTAGACTATGGCTTATTATTCTTGTTGTGTGAACAAAATACTCAAACCTTTGTATAACATGGCCAAATGCTTTCATAAGAATATAACCAAATATTTAAGAATGGGGTGAGGATTTGAAACCTGTTGGTGTGGTGCAGAAATAACACATTTCACCTTTAAATAATCATGCTATGAATGTAGAAAGCACAATTTAGTATGCATATGTATATACTGTTAATGAAGAACATTGATTGTCAAAACATATGATTCGTTTAACTAGTTTATAACAGTGGTTTTTAATGTTTCAGAAGCCACAGACCCCTAAATATGATCATCCTTGTGCAAGAGACCCCATCCTAAAATGTAAAATTATTATTTGGAAAACATTTGATTTATATTTTTTTTTATTCATTATAGCACCGTACTGTTGGATGCATTATTTCTTATATCTATTTATTTATTTGAATCAAATTTTTATTTATTTCATTCTTATTTTTATTTGAAAACCCCAGTTTGAAAACCCAGGGTTTATAAGATGACAGTCTTCTGCAAAAATAATTTTACATGAGTCCTCAGAGAAGCATGAGTTTGATAAAATGGATAAAACATAATTTACACATCTGTGTGCATTTTATTTTGGTTCAGAGCTAAGAAAACATTCATATGTTTGCCAGTAAATGAAGGAAGAAAGAAATATGAAATTAGCCAATCATTTTGTCCAAATAAACTTGAACTTTAATGCAGCAACAATCGCTTTTGGTCATGTGATTGTAACAAGTAAAAATGTCAAACAAATGAGCTTTTAATTAGTTACACATATGTATAGAGTCATGTGAGTGTGCATAATATTTTTAAACACAAAACTCCCTTCAATAATTGCAGAGAAATTGCTGAGTGCATCTCAACACTGCACACTGCAAAAATGTTTTCTTACTTAGATTTTTAGTCTCGTTTCCAGCCAAAATATCAAAATTCTTAAATCAAGAAGGATTTTCTAGACAAGTAAAAATTATTGTCTTGTTTTCAGAAAAAACATGTCAAAATTAAGTGAGTTTTTGCTTGAAACAAGCAAAATAATCTGCCAATGGGATATGACATAAAACACATTTTTCTTACCCCATTGGCAGATTATTTTGCTTGTTTCAAGCAAAAACTCACTTAATTTTGACATGGTTTTTCTGAAAACAAGACAATAATTTTTTCTTGTCTAGAAAATCCTTCTTGATTTAAGAATTTTTTGATATTTTGGCTGGAAACAAGACTAAAAATCTAAGTAAGAAAACCATTTTTTTGCAGTGCAGTACCTGCATTGAGCATAGACAAAAACACTACACTCTTAAAGTGTTCCAAAGGGGGTTTTCACAGCAATTCCATAAAAGAACCAGTTTTGGTTCCCCAAAGAACCTTTCATCGAACAGTTCTTAAAAGAACCATTTTTTCTTAGCATGAAGAACATTTTAATAATCTAAAGAACCTTTTGTGGAATGAAAAGGTTGCATGGATGGTAAAGGTTCTTTGTGGAACCATTGATGCCAATAAAGAACCTTTATTTTTAAGAGTGTATATAAATCTTTTTTTTTTTAAATCTATAAAAAAAGACATTGTGAATGTGAATTTTTTTTTTTTAGGTAACAACCTGGAAAAGCTGGCACAGGGCGTTTTTGTTTTGCTGTTGTTCTTTGAGATTATGACTCATCTGCCTTTACCTGCATTTCCAGAGTCCTGTTACTCTCTGACTCATCATGATGTCAGACTATACACACACTGAACTCATCATCACACGAGATCGTGCAAATTAATATTCTACCAAAATGTGATCTATGACACACTTGAAAACAATACATGCTAAAAATGATCTACTGTATGTGCTCTGAAATGTAAGAACAAGCATTTTTAGAACCAATTTTTTATATCATTTCACCTGTGCTGAATCTCTTGTGTATACGCACAAACCTTGATTCAGATATAAACAGATTATTATCACAGGTAAGGCCAAGCACAGGGATTTGGCTTCAGTCCCGCACTGCAGGTTGTGGACATGCCCTGACCATGTTCTTCTCCTCTGCTCTGATTGGCTGATCTCAAGGGATTATCATTAACTATTAATCCTATGCTGCAATGATGCGTACTGTAGTCACACCACAGAGCGGTCAGATGATGTCATCTCACCTTAGCAAGCTGATTGGCCGAAGCCTCTCGTCCAGCTCTGTGCTCACCGTATCAATTTTATATCACTCAGAGCTAGATCCTTTACAGGCAGTCACGTGACTTCTTAAATATGACGTGGCTCTTAAAGACTAAGTGCGGCGGTTTTTATAGGAGGCCTGTGTTGCTTCAATTCCCTGCTTGAAATAAAATACCAGAAATTAGAGCGTGTTACGTTCTACATGCCAGGAAGAAGTCAAATGTCCCAATTAATCCAGTTCTTAGAATTTACAGCAAATTGAAGAAATGAGGAATGGGAAATGAATGATGAAAATGAGGTTTGCCTGAGGTAGCCTACTGCTCGGATGCTCTCTGGATGTGGAATGAACAGAAAAAAAAAACTTCCTTAGTCACAGAACGATTAGCAATTTACTTTCACATCTGCAGGAAGCAGATAGTACAGAACGTAGTTTATGTTACCATACATAGAAGTTTCATTCTAAATGGAATCCAAAAACCGAAGACCGGAAAACGAGCGCCTCCGAAAAGAGGAAGTCCTCGCTAAATGGGTTTCATTACATGTACTACGTTCCGAGTGTGATTCAATTTGGTTTCCTTATGAATTACGTAAGGCATTTATGCTTTAGTGGGGAATGACCTTTAGGTATTTGCTTCCACCCTACTTGCTGTTTGCACATAGGACCGAAATAACAAAACGCAGCACAGAGGCCTGCAGGAGAGAGAAATGAGGTCACGGCCTGTGACGGGGATGGGAATCCTGGCTTTCCCTACTTTGACTGTCTGCAACGAAAGCCCTTTGGGCGGGAGTCCGTTACTATGGATGCAGCCAGTGTAAACATGTACACAGTGCTCTGGTGTGTGTACCAGTGTGAAGGTAGCACTGTGTTAACTGGGACTTTATAAATAACTATGAGGCCTACAGCTGTCTATGTCACGTATGTAAGAGGAAAGCTATATAAACAATTATTTAGAGAAAGCAGTGTCAACATTTATACTGAGCAAGTGATGCTATGCATATTTGGGCCCCATTGCTGCCGAGTCATTTAAGACAATGTAGCCTACCTTGTAATATTACCATTAACAATTCATTAAAAAAAGGAAAAAACATATTATTATTAAACAAGTTCAAGAAGCTTGAGCACGTTCCATATCCACTGACAAGGCTCATTGGAAAATCTTAATCTCAACCCACACAAAACTCTTACTAAATATAGAAATACAAAAGAATAATCCACATGTCGTCAGACTTGAAATATAGGCTATTATTTAGTCATTCTGAACCTATAATGAGCCCTGAAAACACCTGGAATGACTTGTTTTGCTTCAATACGCAGATTTTACTTTGGACAGCATGTGACGACCTGACATATGATAAAAATGGTTTATCGCATACAGTTTAACAAAACATCTATAAATCAGATTTTTTTTTAAATGACCCTAAACTGCGTATAGCCCAAAAAATGTGCAAATTAATATTTTGTAAATACTTAAACAACAGCAAAATTGTAACACAGGGCCAAATATTATATTAGTACGAGCCATATTTCTAAAAATACCATAAATACTACTACTTTTATGTGTAAATGTTAGGAATTGAATGAGTTTGATGTTCATCACTACACCTTGCCACATTATAACAAAATAAATGCAAACAAATTATTTAATTTTAGCTATCTAAAAAATTATTTTAATACTTCCGATGCTGATGTTTATAGTTTTGGTATTATACTATTCTGACTGCAGTCGGTTGATGAATAAATCTAAAGAGTGGGGCATATATACATACAAATACACAAAATACAATACTAAAAATGACCATGCTAGCCATAGTGTCACTAAAATATTATAGTTAATACAGTTATTGATAGAACTGTGAAACCTAAATTAAAATAACACATTATTATTCCCCCCCCAAAAAAAAAATACGGTATCGACTGTGTTCCTAGTGTGCTACATCATGGTATACTAACAGATGCTGTACTCTGTCATTAGATTTGTAGATTTAATGGCATCTAGAGAGAAACCATCAGGCGTTTTCGATGACTAACGTTTGACCGGAATGCCATGTGTCAGACCGAAAGTGCAAATCAAAATATTGATCCCGACCTTTCATTATTCCAGCAATATACGTTTCGTTTCACACGCGTGATGTTTTGGGAAAAGGGTGATTTGACTGCTCACCTCCAACCCTAGAAAACAAGGGACAGTCTCAGGATTACTGTAGTCTCGACTTCCCGGAAGGATGACGTGTTCTCCCCTGGCGAGAATACTCGAGCTCTTGTCTTAAAGAAACAATGCGGAGTCTGTGCTTCTTATGAAACTGCTTTGTGCGCTGTTTAACCTGAGCCTGTGACACAGGCCATATCATTCGGAGTTAAAAAATAAGAAGAAAATGCAATAAAGGGAAATTCAATTATTTCAATTATTAAAATAATCTGGTTATATTTTGACCTAGAAACTACGTTCTTGTTTGAGCCTTGGCTTTTCTTAATGCTCGTCTTTTCGATCTTGCTTTCTTTTGCTTTCTTTTTATTTATTTATTTTAGAAAGGGCTTCAGAAAATATTACACATACAGAGAGAATTAATTAGGACATATTTTACATACTTTTATTTATAATGTTTATGCTGGGTATGAAGATTTAAATAGTGGATGTATAGTATACAAACAAAAGTGAAAGATACAAAGTACAAATATGTTTCAAAATGAAAATGAAGCCAAATGAATGATATATGCAACATTATTATAATCATAAAATTATATATAAAATCTAGTGCATCTAGTGATTCTGCTGTGATTTAATGATGATTCCTCTTTCTACACTGTAAAAAAATGACCATGATTTTAACGGTAAAAAACGGTGAAAATGCTACAGTAAAAACCTGTTAAATGGTTAAGGATAAGTTCCTGTAAAATTTACAGGGAACAACTGTAAATTGACGTTCCCGGAATTCCCTGCATTGCATTTCAAATTTTGTTTGAATTTGATGTTTTTTCTTTAAAATAACTATGCTGCTTCCCAGTTTTTTCTTATCAGTTATGTTTATTAGGGTTGTATGTTACATCTGTTGTTAAATTAATGTTTATTGCATATTTCAGTTTAATGAGTCTCACCATGATGGTGTTTAGTGTTTGTGTGAATGACACTGTGCACCTTCTATATATGTTATTATTTAAAAGCTGCTTGTGATGGGCTTTGGTTCATCATGTGACTTTCTCATCACCACCTGCATTTGGTGGCTATCAGTGTATTTCAAAGGTACAAAACAAATTTCAGTACTTTAATAGGTTGGTATATCAGTTAATGAAATTTTGGTATTTAACTGTAAATTTAAGTTTAAACCTAAAATGTTGTTACCGTATTTTTTACGTTAGAATTTTTAGTTTTTTACTGTAAAGTTTACAGAATTTTTTTTACAGTGTATATATTTATAATCATTTTATAAATAAATAAATGCATACATACATGACCTTTAAAAACGTGACTGTGTTCTTATCAAAACTCTGATTAGACTCAAAAACAAAACTGAAAGGCTTAATATGGTGTAATATGGCTGTAAATTTTTCTTCACATCATAAAGAAACTGAACGGAGAGGATTGTATATTATTTTGAATATTAAAAGGACCTTTGTCTTATCTGGCTTCTCTTTTACTCAAACTTTCACATTTTTGTTGATAGACAACAATCATCACGTAACAGATGGAAAATGAAATCACTTCTTCTGAATCTTCACTGTGTATTAATAGCTAAAAGGTCAATATTGCCATCATAACAGCTGTATCCATGTCCCAGACACAAAATGACCGCAGGCCTTTAAACACCTGTTTAACTTTATACGATGGAGCGCAAGCTGAACTCTATGACGTGTCTCTGCCCTGCCAGATATGATAAAGAGATGATAAGATGGTGAATACTGCTATATTAAGCTCTGTGTAAGGTTTTAGATATAGATCATTCGGATGGGTCCACACATGTCTGGTATACATTTTTAGCTTAAACATAAACAAACTGAATATTATGTCTCATTAAAAATATTAGTATAAATATTAGTATCTAGCTCAGCCAGTAAATCTTTACAGTAAGGACACATTTGCTTTGTAAAATTGGCAAAAATCACAAGCATCATTCAGTTTCAGTACCAGTTAAGGCTACTTAAATTAAAACCATAATAAATTAAAAATCATAAGATATTATGTAATTTGTAGGCATAAGGAACACACGAAAAAGAATTAAGCCACATATAAAAATGAATGTGTCACACTGGACCACATAAAATCAAACCAAGTTACATCTGCCAACAAATAATATATGAGGCCATTTCACAGAACTAACTTCCCTTTTCGAAATCACTTTTATGACTTTTAACCAACTGGTGTCAAGTTGATAGTAAGTGTTTGAAGTCAGTTCCCGTCAAGTTCACACAGCTGTCCAGCAGAATAAGCACAGGTGTAGTTCATCATATTAACTATGGACATTTTCCCTAACGCTTGAAAACCAGAAATAATATTACATGTCTTAATGTTGAACAGCACATTTATTGTTTCGTAATATTTGAAACTAATTTTCACTTCTTAACAAACAGAAACAAATACTAGAACCACCTCGAACTAGAGTAAGGAGAAAAAAAAATACTAACAAGGATGAATAATTAAAAATAAACAAATTAATAAATTAATAAAGTAATATACAATATGATTCAAAAACAGTAATATGGAATCATACAACCGTGAATCAAACAATTACCATACGGAGACCCAGAGACTGTTTCACAATTTTAAAACCTACCAAACTACTTTTCATAAAATAAAAAAATTAAAAAAAGGCTAGCTCAAAAAAATTATTTGTTTTATATTTCTTGAGAAAAAAAGTGCTACTTGGTTTAAGTCTTTTTGAGGCCACAATTCATTTCCATATCTTCATTTATTGGCAGATATCAAATCAGGAAAAACCAACAAATTCACTTTATAATATAATTTTTTTAATGTATCTCTTTGAGTTTTAGGAAAAAGCAAATAAGGAAAAATAAACCACAAAGGGCAAAATCAGAGACCACATGAAATGCTATTAAAAAAAAAATTTAAAACCTGAATCTAATTCTCTTATATAAAAACTTACACTAATTGTTATTTACATATCGGTGGATGTCAACAACAACAACAGTAAATTCACTTCAAAATAGTTCATATTCAAGTTTTTGCTATGACTCAAATGGAACTTATTCATAACCCAGATTCATTAATTCTGAGAAATTAGTTTTTAAGCCCGACAGCCATCATTGCTATTGGGAAAAAGAAATATTGCCATGTTTAGTCTTTGTGTCATGTTTAGACATGGCTCCTTAGTAACGCTATTTTGTGTACACGCATAATTGTTTGTAATAAGGGAGTGTTTTAGAAGTTATTGCACCAGGACTGGTGAATAGAGATCACTGGAAATTTCCAGAACACAGAGGTAAGAGCTTGTACCGGGGTGTGTAATGACCCAACTAGAGCAAGAGAGCTGTGCTTCACATCCAGTAGAGGAATGCAGACACTGCCGACTGCCCACTCCCTGAAATCACTTCAAAATCAAGATCTATCCCAATCAAAGTAAACACACAAAAACTATGAGCTCTAACATTTGCTTCATCACCTTTTTCTTTATCTGATTATTTAGTAGATTTATATGGCAAATTGTTGATTATTTGTGTGTGTGTGTGTGTGTGTGTGTGTGTGTACTTGTTTATGCTATTGTGGGGACATTTGGTATAGTAAAGTAATTTTTTTAACATTGTGTGGTCCCCACAAGGGAAAATAAAAAATATAGTAAATGATGTTTATCTCAAAGTGTAACAATGCAAACAGGTTTTCTGTAAGGGGTAGGTTTAGGGTTAGGGGATATTGTTGGGTCAGTATAAAAGTATTATAAGTGTATGGAAAGCCCCCACAATTCACAGAAACAAACATGAGTGTGTGTGTGTGTGTGTGTGTGTGTGTGTGTGTGTGTGTGTGTGTGTGTGTGTGTGTGTGTGTGTGTTCTTTTTTTTTTTTGGTAATTTATTTTAATATGACAAAGATGAAGAAATACTCCTGTCTGTTTCTAAAACACCTCCATCTGTTTTAACAATGCAACATTAATGGAAACACAACTACTAAAAAAAAAACAACTGCTCATATCCACTAGCTTAAGACTGATTTTACCCCACAGATAAACTAGGATATCAGAAAAGTTTACAAATCGGCTAATACAAATTATAATAGAATAAAGCCATGTCTAAACTTGCATGCAGCAATATTTACTAGAATTATATTTAAAATCTTAAATGATATATTTTTGAACACACAGTAAAATTCCAACTCACTAAAATTAAAAACCTGCACTCTGTAAAATCAAAGTGGTGCCAAAGTTACACGGATAACTTCACTCTTTGAATTAAATTACTGACAAAGAAAATCAAATCGACCTCTGAAAACTCGAGTATGAATCAGAAATTACTGGGACAAGTTAAACGGCCGGACTTTAAGATGTTAAATGGTGAAAACATTTTTGGTGAATGTGCAAAACCAAATGATCACCCATGGGCTTTAAAAGACTAAACAGACTAAATAAAAGACAGCAACACACTGACCTTGGGATCATCTCTCCATCTTCATACAATTCTCCATTACCAGACAAAATATGAGTGTGTTTAACAGAGTGAGAGTGATTTTCTGTTCTCATTCTGACCAGCTAGCCAGTCAATCTCTCCTTTTTTCACAACTATTCAGTATGTCACACTAGAGCATACCAGAGATCCCATGTCATTACACGGGTATGTCTTTATTTGCTCATTAGGTTAACATGTCAGGCTACGACTTCGATTCCTCCATAGCGCGGGGAGGGCGGGGGCAGAGCTTGCCCAGTTATGGTGCGCGCAGAGGGTTGCCTGATTGCATCACCGCAAAGGCAGCGTTCTTGGTACTATAAATAGGGTGACGTCACTCGCCCCGCCCCCCCGTAGTAGTTCACGTCCTCCAGCCATAAAAAGGGGTGATGCAACGAGCCGGCGACAACTGTAACTTTACCAGCTGAGCGCGAGAACACTCCAGTCGGAGGAGAGCATCACAACACGCGCGTTTATTCAGTCAAAACAAGGTGAGTGACAACATTGTTTCACTTGTTATTTATGGGGTTTGTTGTAACTGTTCTAGAACACGCTGGAAAATGTCTACGGTATGGTTCTAATAAATAAATTCAGCCAGTGACTGATTTCGAAACAACTGTGTTTTTGGGTCAAGCGATTGTACTTATTATAGCTCATTTTATTAGTCATAATGTAATCTGTTATGCTGTTTATATTTATATTTTATTGTATTGAATTGTTATCTTATCATAGTCTAAGTCCTCTAGAATAGTTACAAAACGTGCGGAACTGGGTTGCGGTAACTTATGTTGAAATATTTGGATAACTGATCATTTCACGTGGTTCTGTTGGCGAATCGTTATAGCCGATTGTAAAAATATATATATATATATTTACGACAGTCACAGTTTACTTCAACGACTCGCATAGAGATTTCATTAGAGTTTATTGAGCAGTTAAAGATGATGATTTTACCGGATTATAGCTACTGATTGTAGACCTGCAATGTATATATTTTTACAAATAATTCGAGTAGTTGAATGTAATCGCATAATATTTAAATAAATAAAATAATAAAATATGTGATTAGTTTAGCTATGTAACTTCGATTTATATGCAACAACTGTTGCCTGAACCTAAAAAATACCCTAAAGTAACATTGTGATGATGTTAAAACATTTTGTGATAGCTCAGTGTATGTGTCATTACATTGTATTATTTTAATATACTAACTTATCTGAGCTATTAAAATCTGAAATGTAAAATCATTGTAAAATGTAGGCATGTGGTAAAATTGAAGGCCAAATGACTTTAAACTTATGAAAAATTAGCAACTGTTTATAAATAATAACAATATAAAGATATAGTTTTATATGCATAAAACACCATAAGGGTAACAATACACAACATTAATGTAATACTATAATTATTTAATTTACTAAACAAAATAAGATTGGAAATACTCCTTACTCACTAAATCATTAGGGGATTTATTAATATAATAAAATCTAAACATATCATAAATATATGCATATATTTAATACAATTATATACATTCATACTTTTTATTTCTGAAATACTTTCACTGTAGCATTTTTACATTTTTATTACATCACTAACGTTTTTCAGTTTATTCAGCAGTCTAATCATTTTTAGAGAAGGGGGTAGAGTTCGTAACTGACTAGAGAAAGTTTACTATGATTCAGTTTCCATATTAAGACCATGATTTAAATCTTGCTTCAAATGTTTTAGATTTCGGAATGATGCTTCAGCATCCTGGTTTGGGCCCCTCGGAGATCAGTGCGTGTGCTTTGGTACCCTGCCTCTCCCCGCCCGGCTCACTCACGCTGGACGACTTCACCAACTTCACTCCATTAGTGAAAGAGGAGCTGCGCTACGCCATCCAGAGCAAACGCCTGTCCAACGGCATAAGCACCCTGACCACAGACCGAGCGTGTATGAACACAGAACACCCCACTGAACTACCTGTGATGAAGCGGGAGGTGAGAACCACTCATTTACAGTTAGAACATTGACTCAAATGTGATTTCTTGTATTTCACATGAGTTATATTGAGTAACGCGCATGCAGAAAAGCCATGCTTGCACAATTCACTTGTTCATCCACTTGTGGACCCAGTTCAGAATCATTAGGCGGTTTCGGCTTTCTTGAAATCAATATGTAGTACGCAATGTAGGTATATCTGAACATATGTGATAAATATTGTCATTTCAGGTCACTCCAGAGGAGAGTGAAAGGAGAAAGAGAAGGAGGGAAAGAAACAAAATTGCAGCAGCAAAATGCCGAAACAAGAAAAAAGAGAAAACAGACATTTTACAAAAGGTAATTATATTTGTTATACAAGATTAATTTAAAATGTTTTTTTTTTTTAATGTTTTTTTTTTTTTTTAATGTTTTTTTTTTTTTATTCAAAATATATTAAAATAAGTTTTTTAATTATTTATTTATATTAATTATTTGAAATGTTTTAATATTTCCAAAATAGTATGATTTTGAATTTTACACTCATATGTATTCTATAAATGGCTTTCCTTTTAATTCAGGAGTCAGAGAAGTTGGAGTCCATCAATGCCGAGTTGAAAGCCCAGATTGAGGAGCTGAAGAACCAAAAGCAGCAATTAGTTTACATGCTCAACCTGCATAGGCCCACCTGTATCGTCCGAGCTCAGAACGGCCAGACCCCTGAAGACGAGAGGAAGCTCTTCATCCAGCAAATCAAAGAGACCACCCTGCAGGGTCTGAATCTTACCACAAGTGGACCAACGCACACCTCAATACCAACTAGCTGTGGGCATCTCTAAATCACAAACTGTACAGACAAGAAGCTAATGGTTCGGCAGTCCATGCCAAGGAGCACTGGAAGGTTCACCCACGTTATAAAGGACTAAACACGGGTGCCTGCCATGCTGCCAGTCAAGGTCGGTCTGATGTACACTGAAAGAGACTGTTAAAGCACTAAAGTGTTGAAGGACGTTCGATGCGTTTTTCCCTTATTTAAATGTGTTTGTAATTGTATGTATGTTTAACGTGATATGCTTTTTGTATGCACCAAAGCCTGATGTCATGTTGATGCTAGAACAACATGATTTCATTTATTTATCAGCTTGTTGGTTAAATTAAACCCTGGCGGTGTGTTTGACAGCAAGTACTATTCTAGTGACAGGAAACAAATGTAGTTAGTAATTTGCCTGTGTCTTTTTGACTTACTGGCAAGACATACAGGGTGATGAAGTTGTTTAGTTTAGTTACATATTTATCTCTGGCCTCTGCCTTGTTAAGTGTCCACATAATATGCCACATGAAGTATTTCAAGCTGCTACTAATCTCTCAGGACTTGGTCTATCTATATATATTACAGGAAACTCACATTAAATAAACAAATAAAATAACAGGGAAGTCGACACGGAGTGGACTTTGAGACAACGAGGTGTCCTGCACGCTACTTACAAGGAAGTTTCTACCCCTCTTCACCGAAAGCCTGTCTGTTATCACCTCAACCGAATGACTATGTTGTTGTTACAATGCTGTGAGCAGGAAGGTCTGCGTTTGCCAGCCTACTGTAAAAAAAAAAAAAAAGGAAAAAAAAGTGTTTTTGTGCTATTAGCAAGGACATACTTATTTTTTGATGTTGCATTTTTCATATACTGTAGCTGTGTGTTGTTATTTTCTAGATACACAAATCTCTACACTCCCAGCTAACAGGAAATGTTCTCAAAACTGAGGCTAATCTTCTGGAAACGTTAAGAGCAAATGTCCAGTAATGTTAATAGAATGGAAATTTATTTGGCATTAGCACCATTTGAAACGTCTTTTTTTTCTGAAACATTTTAGTTGGACTTTTTTCTAACATTTTTTTTTTTAAATATTACTGCTTACTACTTGTTTCATAACATTCAGAGAGCATTCAAATGTAATGTTCCAGTAATGGTTTAAATGGAGCATGATTTGCCTTAATCTTTTCTCTAACATTTGCATAGTTGTTTTTAGTTTATTTAGAAATAACGTCGAGAATTTTAGCCAAATGTTCTTAGAATATATTTTTGTTGGCTGGGCTTGTCCTAAAGAAAAAAAAAACAAGACAAACTTGAAGTAAAGCTCTTATTAATTGTCTGGCTATGTTCTTAGATCACGTGTTACACCATGTTGTTAGTGAAGAAACCCATACCACAAGACATCTGATCAGGCCCTGTGACTGGATTTCTTAATATTACAGAAAGGTGTACTAAAGTATCACTAATTTCTGCTAAACCGAGGAAAACCCCTGATCTTTTCACAAACTTCTCCCTTATGTTTTTATGTTTCATGTACTGAAAGGTTAAGTGACGCCGGCGTCAGGTAGCTTTTTTCCTTTTTTTTTTTTGTATTTGTTCAAACAGGCATGCCACAAAATGTGGTACTATTGACATTAAATGTGTAATGAAAACAAAGCTATGCTTTCTATTTGTGGTTAAGCCAGAATTCATCACGTCACTGGTGTCCATGTCAAAGTGTTCAGGTGCAATTGCTACCAAAAGTCATGATTGAGAAGATAATGGCCTGTAACGTTCATGTATGGCTTTATTTTGACTGTCTGTTGTTTGTTTTTGATACTTTATTAATAAAAAGCTATACCACTTGCAATTGAGTCATTCTGAGCTGGTTTTATTCAAGTCAGATGTGATTAAATACAACTGAATCAAGCTGATTACCTCAGATGAGGCAACACCAAAACATTGTTATTTTTTAAAGTGTACTCGACGTGCTCAAAAACCAGCACCGTTTATGGCTGTGCTGAGAAATTTGCGGTAGGGCAAGTCTGCACATGTATAACCTGAGAGACGTGCTGATTGTAACCCTGAGGTTGATCGAGTTCATCCTGCCAGAGAGTAATGCTTCAGCATTTTCTGCTGATTTGAATGATTATTTTGAAGGTGGGTGGATTATGTACAAGGGAAACATGTATTATTATTATGTTTTGGAACTGATTAAACGTGGGAACTGAATCAGAAGATAATAATCTTAAAAGCCTCATGAAATTCCTCGGAAAGAACAAAGCTGCTAAAGAACTCTTAGCGGTGGCGGTACCTGAGTTTTGGTAACTCCCTTTTTTAGGGAAAAATTTAGAATTCTGAATAATTGCTACCAAACTCATTTAAACTATTTCATATGAAATATTCAAAACTATAATTATGGTTGTACAGGAACTAAAAGTACCGTTGAGAACTTCGTGATAAAAAAAAATGCATGCACAAATAGAGACACTGCTTATTGGTTTTCAGTAGAAAGTGTGATTTAATGAATCTTTTAATGGATTTTTTTTCTTCTTTTTTTTTTAGAATTACTATCAAATGTCATATTGAAAGATATTATTAGTTTTTTGTTTTGACATTTTAAGGGCTACCTTTGTGTACTTTTATATTAAAGTAATTTAATCTTGCCATGAAAATAGCCTTTAATCTTAATATGGAACTATACTAACTAACTGACTAAATAAATAAACAAACATGTTTCCAAGGTTGAAATTCTCTACCAGAGTCAGAGGTGCTTTAAATCTTAAATCTTATAGGCATATACCATCTTTTTGTTGAATTCATCTAAGTTAATAAAAAGCTTTGTAATCTTTCATTGCATGATGTGCCTTCATTGCTTTGTACTCTACCCTTTCTATGAACCGCAATAAAAACAGTCCCTTTTGGCCATTTTATTTGCTATATTCTCCAGTTTACTTTGAACTTGAGTCATTTTGTTTGCACACATCCCTTAAAGTAAAAAAAAACATATTTATGGGGCAATCAAGTCCGAGTTGCTGCTCATTGCTTCACCGCTGCCGATGCGGACTGATGTCAGACATGTGATAATAAACTCTAAGAAATGACTCTCGGATAACTTCCACCTCTTTTCTGAAAACATATCCATCTTTTTCTTCAACGCGGAAGTAAGCCTAACAACGTACAGTAAGAGGTAAAACTGTTTGCACTACAAACCAGTGTGTTCATAATTAAGATAATACATTAAAATAATATCGTAAGACACACAAATTTTCAATATCAAGCAGCAAAACGAAGTGTTTTGTACAGCTAAAAATAGCTGGAAGCGGATGAGACCAGAAGCTAGATCCATAGAGTTTACAAATGGCCGGGCTCATTTTTACGGTAAGAAAAAAGTGGATAGAGCCCATAAACATGAAACACTGTATAATCATCACCGGGAACTAAGCACTCTTTGTTCACATTTGTTTCCCAATTAGTGCAATAAATCAATATTTCTAATCAAAACTATCCAACCAGACACAGATTACACCTTGGAACTAAATGATCAACATACAGAATACATAATATGGGACTTGATATTTTTAAAATGATATTAAATTATACACATAATATAATAATATACACATAATACACTATATATATATATATATATATATATATATATATATATATATATATATATACATATATTAGTGCTGTCAAACGATTAATCGCATCCAAAATAAAGGTTTTTGTTTACATAATATATGTGTGTGTATGGTGTATATTTATTATGTATATATAAATAGACACACATACAGTATATATTTTGAAAATATTTACATGTATTTACATGCATATATTTATATTCATATAATTTATATTATATATAGCCTAAATGTATTTAATATACAAAATAAAATATTTTTCTGAAATATATACTTGCATGTGTGTATTTATATAAATAATAATATACACAGTACACACACATATTATGTAAAGAAAAACTTTTATTTTGGATGCGATTAATCGCGATTAATCGTTTGACAGCACTAATTATATATATATATATATATATATATATATATATATATATATATAGCCTATATATACATACATGCTGTATATAATGCGTAATAAAAACAAGCTTTTTTAAAATCTAAAATTAAAAAAATATCGTTTTAACAAATACCCAGATTCCTAACATCATGACCTGACTTTCACCATAACGCAAATGCACTTTGCCCTGCCTGAATATGAACCAACATAGTCACGGCCCTTGGCAATAAATGCAATCAGTGGAAACTTCACATTCTGATGCAAGCATTAAAACTGTTGCAATGGAATCTACAGATGTCAAATAGGGTGTTGTAATGCTATTTCAAACATCCTTGTCATAACATTTAAACATTATTGTAATGATTTTAAAGTTTTGATGTAACGCATTCATGACTGAAAGGTCCTTAACCTGTAAGATCATTGGAATGCTTTACTCATTCAAGAAAAAAATGCATTTTTAATGATGACATATTACAAACCTATGCCTATGCAACTTGATTGGCAGGTGTTCGTTTAGTCATTACAATTATATACACTGTTTATTATAATGGCAATAAACTTAAGCATGGGATTTTTTTTTTTTAAATCCAAAATATGATGAAATACATATATATGATACATATATTCCATTATACTTAAAAAGATGAAGACGAAACAAAATGTTATGCTTTACTCAGCCAGTAAAAAGTAGGCTATTTTGAATGACAGTCCTGTAGCGTATATTACAAACCTCACGTTTAAAAAGATCGGTTTTCCCTCAGGGTGCATAAATTAACGATGAATACGTTTAGCGAACAGTCTAGACCACTTCCTTGCCAGTACAATGGAAATGTCCCTTCTTTTTTTGCTTTGGGGGAGCTCAAGGAAGTGTAGGTTCAATGGGAACTTCAAGGTCCACATTCTTCTTTAAGTTCCTGTAAGGTTTCCAAGAGTTTTGAGAAGCGAGGGCAACCACCTACAGTCGCTACCAGGAACTGACATATCAGGAAGGAAAAGTTACCATAACAGGTCTTTTTTTTTTTTTTCTGTTTAAGCCACACCCCTAATTTCCCAGTTCACAATGCGCATTTGCACACTCCTCTGTTCAGAATTCAAAACATGTGCACTTTAAAGGCAATGCTAAAGAGTTTATGATTATCTTCTCTACTTCCTTTTATTTTCGTGTAGTGAGAAGAAGAAATATTTACAGCTCTGACCCAACCTGAGTTTTTAGAAGACACACGATCTCTAGCAAATATCAATGACACTGGTCATATACAATCTTATATTTATTATAACTATAATTTAAAGCAGCTATGTCTATTTTCAGTAGATGTAGGCTACATATTATAAATGTAATCTATTTATTATAAAATATATAGGCCAAGATCTAAATATAAAGATTATATAAAATACGTCGAAAATTTTAATTAAATTAAAAGAATGTGTCCACTAGAGGGCATAACAATCAAGAAATTGTAGGCCACAAAACAGAAGCCTCATCAGTTTAGAAGCACATGTCATCATACTATATGTACACTGCTGAAATAAACAATAGGCACCACCACAAAATTTGTAATTGGTTGTACTAGTTATGATGGGAATTGTATTGGTTTTAATGGAAATAGTAATGGTGGTTTATTAAAACCATTAAATCCTAATGGAATATGTCCTAAAACACTACAGAAAACCATTTTTAATGGTTTTAATGATTAAAAGTTGATGGTTCGTAATGTTTTGTAATGGTATTTGTAGCGGAAACCATTTGAATTTCTGTGATGGTTTCTATTGTTTTTTTCAGCAGGGTAAACACACAGAAAGTCAGAAAGCTAAAGATACTATTTTTACAACAGAAGTTTTAGACCTTATCCATTATCTACACATTATTATTACACTTATAAAAAAAATAGACGCTGAGTTGCAGGACATGCACTGGATTTCACTGATGCGAACGTTGCAGATGTTTTGTAATATTGCACCAAATCAACCAAGGAAACAAAAACATATGTAACCTTTGAAGCAGAGATGACAGTAGCCAATTGTTAAATATATGTAGCCTATATATGACTAATGCACTGGTTCTCAACATTTTGACTGCAAGACCTCCCTTTGTCCAACATATGTTTATGTATTTCTGATATATATATATATATATATATATAAAGAATTAATACATTTCTCTCTCTCTCTCTCTCTCTCTCTCTCTATACTGCTCCAAAATCAAAAATCATCCAAGGAACACATTTTTACAGACCTTTGTGGCTGGAAAGTTTATTCTGGTGTTACATTCATTACCATTTATACAGTGAGGAAAATAAGTACTTGAACACCCTGCTATTTTGCAAGTTCTCCCACTTAGAAATCATGGAGGGGTCTGAAATTGTCATCGTAGGTGCATGTCCACTGTGAGAGACATAATCTAAAAAAAAAAAAATCCAGAAATCACAATGTATGATTTTTAACTATTTATTTGTATGATACAGCTGCAAATAAGTATTTGAACACCTGAGAAAATCAATGTTAATATTTGGTACAGTAGCCTTTGTTTGCAATTACAGAGGTCAAACGTTTCCTGTAGTTTTCACCAGGTTTGCACACACTGCAGGAGGGATTTTGGCCTCCTCCACACAGATCTTCTCTAGATCAGTCAGGTTTCTGGCCTGTCGCTGAGAAACACGGAGTTTGAGCTCCCTCAAAGATTCTCTATTGGGTTTAGGTCTGGAGACTGGCTAGGCCACGCCAGAACCTTGATATGCTTCTTACAGAGCCACTCCTTGGTTATCCTGGCTGTGTGCTTGGTCATTGTCATGTTGGGAGACCCAGCCTCGACCCATCTTCAATGCTCTAACTGAGGGAAGGAGGTTGTTCCCCAAAATCTCGCAATACATGGCCCCGGTCATCCTCTCCTTAATACAGTGCAGTCGCCCTGTCCCATGTGCAGAAAAACACCCCCAAAGCATGATGCTACCACCCCATGCTTCACAGTAGGGATGGTGTTCTTGGGATGGTACTCATCATTCTTCTTCCTCCAAACACGTTTAGTGGAATTATGACCAAAAGTTCCATTTTGGTCTCATCTGACCACATGACTTTCTCCCATGACTCCTCTGGATCATCCAAATGGTCATTGGCAAACTTAAGTCGGGCCTGGACATGTGCTGGTTTAAGCAGGGGAACCTTCCGTGCCATGCATGATTTCAAACCATGACGTCTTAGTGTATTACCAACAGTAACCTTGGAAGCGGTGGTCCCAGCTCTTTTCAGGTCATTGACCAGCTCCTCCCGTGTAGTTCTGGGCTGATTTCTCACCTTTCTTAGGATCATTGAGACCCCACGAGGTGAGATCTTGCATGGAGCCCCAGTCCGAGGGAGATTGACAGTCATGTTTAGCTTCTTCCATTTTCTAATGATTGCTCCAACAGTGGACCTTTTTCACCAAGCTGCTTGGCAATTTCCCGTAGCCCTTTCCAGCCTTGTGGAGGTGTACAATTTTGTCTCTAGTGTCTTTGGACAGCTCTTTGGTCTTGGCCATGTTAGTAGTTGGATTCTTACTGATTGTATGGGGTGGACAGGTGTCTTTATGCAGCTAACGACCTTAAACAGGTGCATCTAATTTAGGATAATAAATGGAGTGGAGGTGGACATTTTAAAGGCAGACTAACAGGTCTTTGAGGGTCAGAATTCTAGCTGATAGACAGGTGTTCAAATACTTATTTGCAGCTGTATCATACGAATAAATAGTTAAAAAATCATACATTGTGATTTCTGGATTTTTTTTTTTAGATTATGTCTCTCACAGTGGACATGCACCTACGATGACAATTTCAGACCCCTCCATGATTTCTAAGTGGGAGAACTTGCAAAATAGCAGGGTGTTCAAATACTTATTTTCCTCACTGTACAAGTTCTCCCACACCACACATAGGCTACCAGAAGACTCGTATGCACTACTATAAAGCTATGCATTGTCGAAATTGCTATGAAATGCAAAACTGCGTTTAAAACTTGTGTGCTGCGTAAATTTTGTCAAGCCCCAACTAAAGCTATTTTATTTTCAGTGGAAACTATATGCTTTACACTCAACCCTTTCTGAATAATTGTGTTTAGGCTAGAATAAACAATTACAATGTATATCCTAAAATTAGCTGTTTCATGATATACAGTGGTGTGCAAAAGTGTTGGCCGCCTTCCTGATTTTTACATTTTTTGCATATTTGTCACACTTAAAAGATTCGGATCATCAAACTAATTTTAATATTACACAAAGATAATACAAGTAAATACAAAATGCAGTTTTTAAATGTTGATTTCATTTATTAAGGGAAAAAAGCTGTCCAAACCTATCTGGCCCTACGTGAAAAATGAATTGCCCCCTCCTATTAAATCATGAAAGAACTGTGATTAACCACATTATTTTAGAAAGCTGAGTTAAATTTCACTAGCCAAACCCAGGCCTGATTACTGCCAGACCTGTTGAATCAAGAAATCACTTGAATAGAACCTGTCTGACAAAGTGAAGCATGCTTAAAGAGCAACACATCATTCTGCGATCTTAAGAAATTCATAAACAGATGAGAAACAAAATAGTTGACATGTATCAGTCTGGAAAGGGTTATAAACCCATTTCTAAGGCTTTGGGACTCCAGCGAACCACGGTCAGAGCCATTATCCACAAATGGAGAAAACTTGGAACAGTGGTGAACCTTCCCAGGAGTGGCCGGCCTACCAAAATTACTCCAAGAGCGTAATGACGACTCATCCAGGAGGTCATAAAAGAACCCAGAACAACATCTAAAGAACTGCAGGCCTCACTTGCCTCAATTAAGGTCAGTGTTCATGATTCAACAATAAGAAAGAGACTGGACAAAAACAGCATCCATGGGAGAGTTACAAGGCAGAAGCCATTTCTGACCAAAAAGAACACAAAGGCTCGTCTCACGTTTGCCAAAAAATATCTTGATTATCCCCAAGACTTTTGGGCAAATATTCTGTGGACTGATGCGACAAAAGTTTAACTTTTTGGAAGGTGTGTGTCCCGTTACAACTGGTGTAAAACCAACACAGCATTTCATAAAAAGAACATCATACCAACAGTCAAACACAGTGGTGGTAGTGTGATGGTCTGGGGCTGCTTTGCAGCTTCAGGACCTGGATGACTTGCCATAATTGATGGAACCATGAATTCTGCACTCTATCAGAAAATCCTGAAGGCGAATGTCCGGCCATCAGTTTGTGACCTCAAGCTCAAGTGCACTTGGGTTATACAGCAAGACAATGATTCCAAACACAGCAGAAAGTCCACCTCTGAATGTCTCAAGAAAAACTAAATTAAGGTTTTGGAGTGGCCAAATCAAAGTCTGGACTTAAATCCAATTGAAATGCTGTGGCATGACCTTAAACAGTCTATTCATGCTCGAAAACCCTCCAATGTGGCTGAATTAAAACAATTCGGCAAAGAAGAGTGGGCCAAAATTCCTCCACAGCGATGTGAAAGACTCATTTCCAGTTATCGCTAACGCTTGATTGCAGATGTTGCTGCAAAGGGTGGCACAACCAGTTATTAGATTTAGGGGGCAAGCACTTTATCACACAGGGCCATGTGGGTTTGGATTTTGTTTTCCCTTCATAATAAATAACTTCATTTAAAAACTGCATGTTGTGTTTACTTGTGTTATCTTTGATTAATATTTAAATTTGTTTGATGATCTGAAACATTAAAGTGTGACAAACATGCAAAAAAATTAAAAATCAGGAAGGGGGCCAACACTTTTTCACACTACTGTATATATTTTTTAACATTCTCTAACAGTGCTTTTTGGCTTTAAAGTTTTAAAACGAAAGTCAACAGATTTGTGTTGAGCTCTAGGACTTTTCAGAAGAGAAGAGAAAACTGGAAGAGAAATGTAGAAGTGTGTACCCTGCACTGGTTAGGAAGGTAAGTCTGCAGAGGTTTAAGGAAGTGATACATTCAAGAAAAAAATCTAACCACCATCTTACCGCAACCACCCCCAGATATGGTTTCAACACAAATGAGATAAAACTACACATCCGGGACCTTTTTCTGATTTGGTGACCTCATTTTATTAGAAATCGTATGACTATTTCAATTTGAGTAATTACTGGATTTCAATCTGCATGTGCGTCACAGAGTGAATAAACAGAGTGATTTTTTCTTTTTTCTTTTTTAAATAATTGTTTATTTTTCTAATATTTACAATACACTCCAACAGCAAAACATGATCAAGCAAGACAGAAAAGTAACACTAACATCTGAATTAAGCTGTTATGGTTATTTTTAATAGTACTTAATAATATTATGCAGACATAAACCTGCTGTCACAGAGTTTTGAAACTAACCTCTGGTATTTTGGTCAGATTGGCTCTCATAAAGCAGAAGTCCATTGTCACACGCCGTTCATTCACACCCAACTAACTGTGGTATAACAGATGGTTTAGTTAGTGGTTATTGACTCTATCAAAGTAAATAGTGGACGTATTCGCGTGAGGTGTGACCCTGGGAAAACAAACATATGACTACAAAGATCCTGAACATCTGAACATAACATGTTACAACACAATTTCAAGCATGACTTAATAATTCACTTGTATGTTGACAGAAAACACAGCATACTGAACTCAAAAGTTAATACTTCAGAATAAAAAAAATACAAATTGCACGCTGCTAGTATGCATAAATACATGTATACTTAATTTATCCTTAAATGGAAATTCAGACATCATGAGCATCAAATGTAAGCGACTCTATCTAGACATAAACTCAGGTGACATTGTGCCTGCGGACCTTGATGTTGAGGTCATACCACAGTTCAAGACAGGGCACAAAGGCTCATGGGCTTTGAGGGCATCTGTCAAGCGTTGCTGTTCCTCTAACAAAAGCTGGACTTCCTTCCTCAGCAGGCTGTTCTCCTGTTCCAGACATTCATATGCCTGGTTACAGAAAATGTCAGCATGTCAAAAACCGCATCAATGAGCATTTGATGTATTTTCCAAAGTCTGCCCACAATTACCATCATATGTCTGCATGAAGCAAATAATCATTCCACCTGCCAATTTTTTCAGAAAAGTACAAATGCTGAAATCAACATCTTTTATATTCTACATAATGTGCAGCTTGCAAACCTCATGCAACTCATCAGCTCTCTGAGTTTGTCTTTTGCGGCTCCTCTGTGCAGCAACTCGGTTCTTTTCTCTTCTTTTCAACCTTTTCTCTTCATCATCAGAGCTCTGAATCACAATCATATGATATGGTTGTTATGATATGTTGTTTCCTGAACATTAATGTGCAGGATTATCTCATTAAATCACAAACAGTAAATCATTTTGGGTGGCACAGATCAGAAAGATGAGAATGCACGTGTTATAAAGTTCATTAGTAATTAGGCACATTTTTATTTTAAGTTATAAACTTATTTTGTAATTATGTAAAGAAAATGAAACAAGAATAAAGTAGTAACATACCTCACTCTTTCGAAATAACCGTAAAGCTGGAGCATCATTTCGAGTAAAGTTACTTGTCGCACTGAAAAGTGACATTACAGGTGCAAAAGAGCACGAGCACGAGCACAATATAGACTTCCGTTCACGAAATTTTATGGATAATTAAGGCGAACTATTATGTCGTTTTAATTAGCGCAAAGTTAGGCATGTTTAAACTGTCAGTCAACATTCCTCAGTAACATTTCTTGCAAATGCCATCGGCGGATGTTCTTTGAAGTCACGTGGTGCTCTCGAGAACTCCAATAACTTCAGGCGGCGTGAGTGTTTTTGTATTTTTAACGCTTTTGGGTCATTCCACGAAATGACTCTTTTCCATTTTGTATAGGTGATTTCTAAAACTTATTTTTATTTTATTTTTTTTTAAATCAGGCAATGAAAGTCCCTATGAGTAAAATAAAGTGGGATCAAATACGTTACATAAAAAAAATAAAAAAAACACGTTAATAGCCTATGGTCGTATATAGTTATGCATTACAAAAGGTAATGTGATTGACAGTTTCACAGTTAATTTGCCCATTTCTAGTCTTGCGCTCAAAATGACACGAGTAAGTTTATCAGAAGTAGAATTTAATCCTGATATTCTTTTCAATCAGTTTACTTAACACATTTTGGCAGTTATATTTACCTATATATATAAAATATTTATAAATGTGTTAAGAAAATTGTTTTTTTATCATTGTTCACTTATGATACAAAAAGGGCCCTGTTAGCCCATGTTTAATTGGCTAATTTGTTTAATAAATACTTTCAGTGCCAGTATTTGGAAACCAATACTGGTAGACCAACAACACCTTGTGGTATAAACCTGGACCACATCAGCACAATAGTTCTCTAAAAAAGTAATTTATTGTAATGGAAAAAGAAATTGGTGTAGTACTTACTTTTCATTTTTAACTATATGCACAAAGTATTTTTTGAATATTTATTTACACTATATGAAACATTTATCTAATAGCAGGTGTCAATCCAATACTCCCATACCGCCCTTTTCTATTCCCACACAAAATGATACAGACACACACAGAGATACACATTAATTTGCATCAGTCATTGGGATGGTTTTTGGAGCAGGTACATAATCTGCACTGTATTCTGAATCAGACGCAGCTCTTTTGATGGTGGAGGGAAGCCTGTGGTGAAGGTCTGGAAAGACGTCTCCTACTGAGCTGCCAAAAACTTCACTGTAGATTTCCACCGACTCCGCTGAAGGCTGCATGTCAAGTACTTGACACAAGCCCTCGGCTGCCTGCTTCAGACTTTTCAGAGACTGAACAGAATGAAGGAAAATGGAGCATGTTAAAAATAATAAATCCTTTTTTGTCTATGGTAATGAGACTTTCATCTCACTGGTATACTTAAAAGTATTAGACAATAAAATGGACAAGCATGTAGTGCCATGCATTCAAGAAGCACTGTATAAAAGTAATTAAAATAGATTTATACCCTCATAACTGTACTGGCTTGTTTGAACATTGCAGGTGCAGCAGCTGACACATTTCTAATGACAGTGTCTGTAAAAAAAATGTTTAAGAGCTAGTAACAAACACTGCATAAAGCACAGTTGTACAAATTATGCACTTTTGCTAAGTAAAGAAAAGAAAGGCGCACACACCTTGAGCCGGGTCTGGTTTTAGGTCTTGTGGCTTCACTGCCTCTTCATACAAACCCTAAAATAATGGATCAACAGTAAAAAGCGTATAAGCTAAATTCACGCAACAACATTTAGGTCTTCTAAAAAATCAAACTGAGCTGTTCTTTGAAAAATCACCAAAGTGTACTTTTTAATGCAGTGTCTCAGGAATTACAGCAAACACAATAGTTCATTTTCATATATATTATGACATCTAGTGGCCAGAGGTGAAAACCTAAAATTTCAAAATCGTAAAAGAATATTATAACATCATATATTGTGACATCTAGTGGCCAGGAGTAGAACATGTAAACATTTAAAAATAACTGATTTACTCATTGCTATGGGTGTTCCCAAAGATAATTAGTTCCAAATATAAAGAAAACCATATAAAGACTAATATCTTTACTGATAAACTAATACAATTACTAACATCTTTACTAATATTTGAAGTTTGTAATATTATTTTTTCAATAATTGAATACCTGATTTATATATGAAAATAAGCATATCTCACCAGAAGTTTTCTCTCTGCTCGTAATGATCGCACAACTTGGTTGCGTATTTGCTTTGGGTAAGAGTTGCGTTTGCAGGCGGTCTCTACTATTTTCTCATCCAGAATGTCATTGATTGTGCTGTCATAGTCTGAACATACAAAGTAATGGTTAATAAAGTCATGGCTTGTGTTTGGTTTGCAAAAAGTGTAAGGAGTTCTCTGAAACTGACAGTAACTTACCTTCACAATAATCCTCTGACACCTCGTCCCAGGACAAGCCACCAATAACTAGATTTTCTTGCACTGTGAATTCAAAGTTCTAAAGGATAAAACAGACAAATAAAGTGAATGAAAAAACAAAACAAAAACACAGTAACAACAGCAGACGTCGATGTCATAAATAACTTCCCATTATTGGTTTCCACAAAAATACCACAGGTAAAACAGATGGTGTTTCTATAGTAAAACGTTTGATAAAGACAAAAAATAAAAAAACTGACATCTCTTTTATTCAAATAGACTTACCACAACCATTTCTTGCAGCAATTTAGCTTTGTCTTCCTCGGAAATGTGGGATTGGCCATCGAGCAACTTTTTAAATAAGCCTTTATACTTTTCAAGCTGTTCACGAACTTGTTTTTTCGACTTGACATTTACTCTAAAATCTACCCCGCTCTCACGATCTGCCTCCATGACTGCCGCTTATTTTTCAAAATAAATCCTGGAAACGGAAGCAGAATGTGTTCCAACAACGAAACAAACCCTGAGAGAAACACTTCAGCGGAAGAAACGTTCCGATCTCCATCGTGAAGACGCCGAACGGACAGAAAATGCCGTAGAGATCAGTGGATTAATAACACGTTTTATTTACAAATTTACACAGAAACGTGCTCAAAATATTTTTATATAACTGATTTACTCATTGCTATGGGTGTTCCCAAAGATAATTAGTTCCAAATATAAAGAAAACCATATAAAGACTAATATCTTTACTGATAAACTAATACAATTACTAACATCTTTACTAATATTTGAAGTTTGTAATATTATTTTTCAATAATTGAATACCTGATTTATATATGAAAATAAGCATATCTCACCAGAAGTTTTCTCTCTGCTCGTAATGATCGCACAACTTGGTTGCGTATTTGCTTTGGGTAAGAGTTGCGTTTGCAGGCGGTCTCTACTATTTTCTCATCCAGAATGTCATTGATTGTGCTGTCATAGTCTGAACATACAAAGTAATGGTTAATAAAGTCATGGCTTGTGTTTGGTTTGCAAAAAGTGTAAGGAGTTCTCTGAAACTGACAGTAACTTACCTTCACAATAATCCTCTGACACCTCGTCCCAGGACAAGCCACCAATAACTAGATTTTCTTGCACTGTGAATTCAAAGTTCTAAAGGATAAAACAGACAAATAAAGTGAATGAAAAAACAAAACAAAAACACAGTAACAACAGCAGACGTCGATGTCATAAATAACTTCCCATTATTGGTTTCCACAAAAATACCACAGGTAAAACAGATGGTGTTTCTATAGTAAAACGTTTGATAAAGACAAAAAATAAAAAAACTGACATCTCTTTTATTCAAATAGACTTACCACAACCATTTCTTGCAGCAATTTAGCTTTGTCTTCCTCGGAAATGTGGGATTGGCCATCGAGCAACTTTTTAAATAAGCCTTTATACTTTTCAAGCTGTTCACGAACTTGTTTTTTCGACTTGACATTTACTCTAAAATCTACCCCGCTCTCACGATCTGCCTCCATGACTGCCGCTTATTTTTCAAAATAAATCCTGGAAACGGAAGCAGAATGTGTTCCAACAACGAAACAAACCCTGAGAGAAACACTTCAGCGGAAGAAACGTTCCGATCTCCATCGTGAAGACGCCGAACGGACAGAAAATGCCGTAGAGATCAGTGGATTAATAACACGTTTTATTTACAAATTTACACAGAAACGTGCTCAAAATATTTTTATATACACTAACATCATGGCTAGGGGGTTTATTGACTGTCACTGTCACTTGTCAGCAAATGAGTTTACACAGGTAAGAAAACTCAAGCAGTCAACGAAATCGCGAAATTCTTATCTTTAAGCAATAAACACAATGTCTTTATGAGCTGACCCATCACCGCTTTGTAAATGTGTGCTACAGCCCTACAGTAAAACCCCACCTAAACCAGCCTCAGCAGATTTCCTTGTCTCAACTGGTTTAAGTTGTTGTTTTTTTAGCAGGTTAATCTAATTGATTTGCATAGTACAGTATTGGTCCAGTATTTATAATAAATTGGGCCACTGTTTGACCGGATGAAGTTACAATAAGAAAAACGAAGACCAATGTTATTATATAGTAGTGTTTTGTAAACTGTTGCATATGCTGAGTTGTCAGTTTCTTTATGTTTATGTAAACTATATGCAGACAAGGGGTTTGTTGCCACACCAAACCGAAATAATCTGCACAGATACAGAATCTAGTTTATATATTAAGTTATTTTAATGGTTTTTCCCTAGGATATAGATGATGTCCTTTTGAGAACTAAAAAGGTAAGCTTTTGTCAATCCTAAGACAAATCAGTAAAAGCTGACAAACAAGACTTTAATGTTGCAACAATGACCTCTTCTGTTTAATTAATGTCATTTTAGGCTGGAGTGAAAGCTCTGGTGGCAGTTACAGAGGGAGCCAGTGAGTTTGAGAAAGTTCTTCAGCTGTCAAAAACGTAAGCTTTGTATGAGAACATTCTCACTGAGGAGTTTCCTGTGGCCTTTGGAATGACAGTGTTACAGCTGCACACACACACACACACACACACACACACACACACACCCACCACATATGCTTACACAGCAACGGACACATGCAGCTTTACTAATATTTAATGTTTTTGATATAGCTATCCTGGTTTTGTGTTCCCTTGTTTTGGCATTCATCCCCTTCAAGGATCAGGGCAAGACTTGCATTGTGTCAAGTTTCAGGTGAAAATAACATAACATGGAAAGATAGGTTTACCAGGCTTCATATCCTATATTGTGACCTTTTAGTGCAAAAATATTAGTTTTGTTTTAACAGGACCTGGAGCCATTCCTTCCTTTGTTCCAGAAGTACAGAGATGATATTGTTGCAGTCGGGGAGGTAGAATATGATATTATCTTTTTGGACAATTTTCAACAGACACTGCTCGTGATTTTTATAATATTATACAATTATGTTAAATGAAATGTCCCAACATTTACCAAACAAAAATAAAACATTCAGCTTGTTTTGATTACATTGTTTATATACAAAGTAGAGAAGTCATTTTAAGGAATGTGAGATGAATTAAATGTGAAGAAAAAGTAAAGACGTCCTTAGCAAAATTCCAAGGAGTAATCAATTTGATTAAAATGATTTACAATGAGGCAAGACAAGCTTAAAAAAGAAAAGAAAAGCGAATAATATATATATATATATGTATGTATATAATCTTCTAACTCTATTTCTACCTCTAAATCTTCTGACATAGAAAATTGAAATTGTAAAGAAAAAATTATTTTTAAAACCCTTACAAAGTTATGGAGCCTTCAAATATTGTTATACACAATGGAGGGTATAAAAGGGGAATCTAAAAGGTTGAGAACCATTGGTCTAAGGATAATAATTTAAAAAAAAAAAAAAAACATGAAAATCGTACAAGACTGGGGAAGCTAGACCTCACATTTATAATGTTGTTTTTAAATCTTGAGTCTCAGTATTGTAGTTCATCTACTTTTTGTTACATTATGTGATCTATGCTTGCTAATATTTTTTTTTCTCTTCACAGATTGGTCTTGATTTTACCCCTTGGTTTGCAAATACTACTCAAGAGCGTGATGAACAGATAAAAGTCTTTATAAAACAACTTGAAATATCCAAAGAACTGGATTTGCCAGTGTGAGTAGCAACATGATTTTCTACTGGAGAGTAACAGAAAATCAAGCAGCTCAGAAATGGTTACATGGTTTGCTACTTTTTACCATTACTTGTTATAGCAACATTGTACATCCTGAACTGACTGTTCATTTTGTAGTTTCATTAACGCTCATTACTCAGCCCATTCTTTTATCTTAAAGGAATGTACATTCCCGCTCAGCAGCCAAGGTTACCATAGCCACAATGAAAGAACAAGGTAATCACTAACAAATCAGTGTCTCTGTGACCTTTACAGTCGCAGCCGAATTTCTTGTGTAATTCTTCTTTTATGTCTTTAGGGATTAGACAAGCATTATTGCATAATTTTGCCGGCAAGCCTTCAGTTGCTATGGAAGGGGTTCAAGCTGGATTCTGCTTCTCCTTTCCGCCTGCCGTCAGCAAAAACGAGCAGGTTGGATAAGGATTCTAATTGAATTACCATTATGCTTGTGTGCCATAAAATCATAGAAAAGTATGAGAAGTATGCAATAAAGACATGAAGCATATATTAAAGAATGACCCAGTTCCACGTCACATGTCATTCACTTCAAATATTAACACATTCTGTACGTATGATTGTATGTTTGAACCGGAAATTATGTATTATTTAAACCTATATGGACCTTATGTAACAAACATAACGTTTGACATAAGTTTTGTTTTCACTACTATAATGATACTGTATTTTAAATGCAGAGAGCAAAATTAATCAGACAGATTCCACTGGAACACATTTGCCTCGAGACAGATTCTCCAGCCTTGGGGATTGACAAACATGTAAGTCCTAACCTGTTATTATAATCTGATTTTCTGTATGACTGAGATGTTTTGAAGCTCACTGTCTGTGTTTATCTTCTTATTGCTCTAGGTTAGAAATGAGCCAGGAAACATAATGATCTGCTGTGAATACATTGCAAAAGTTAAAGGAATATCTTCAGACGTAGTTATGGAAGTCACAACACAAAATGCCCTTCGAATGTTTTCTAAGTTAAAAACCTAGAATTATTATTCTTATATAATTTTCTTTTGTTAATAAAGAGCTGACTCAGAAAACAAATGGACTTAAAATGAATGTCTAGAGCTTGCAAGCTTCCTGCAAATTTACTGTAAATGTATCATAAAAGGATCGATTCGATTAGTGCATGAACCTTTCAGACTGGTTTTGTGAGCTGGATCAAAACTAATTCTCCCTGTTAATGCATTATTCAAACGTTTTTACTTTGTGTTCCTTTCAGAAGAAAGGAAGTCATGCAGGTTTCGGCATTAAGAGTGACAATGAGATCACTATTTGAATAAAATATATGAAATAATCCACTGTTTTATTGCCAGATAGGTTCATTACACGTTTATTGCTGTCTGGAGAAAAACAGTTACTCTTCATAGAGGTTGATTGCAGTTCCTAACACCTGATGAGTTTTATCTGGAAGGACAAAAAAGATCGTATTTAACTTTATCATATGTCGTATATAACCTTTATTAGTTAGAGTTGAAGTTTCAAACGCGGTTAAAGCTCATCTTACAGCTGTCATCAAAGTGTCTTCGCTCGGGATGTCTGGTGTTGGTGTTGTTGTCGCTGTCCATCCAGGAGGAGCGCTGCTCGGAGCGCGCGGTCTGCTGCGCGCTTAAGTCACAGGTGTTCTGGAGGTGACAACGGAAGTGTTTCCTTTCAGGTAAATTCCAGAACCTACTGGTTGTCTCCACGCGACACCACGTCTCCCTCTGCACATTCAACTCGGACAGTTGGTCTTGCTTTGATTTTGACATTGTTATTAATCATATGTAGGCTACTTGTTAAGTCGAATTAGCATGTGGCCATTTCGGTCCTTAGTGTTTAAACAGCTGTAACCATGGTAACCAGACCTGTAGCGTTCCTGTAATGTGTGTCGCCCAAGGAAGTTGTTTTTGTACGGTTGCCAGGTCTGT
The DNA here is from genome assembly GCF_012432095.1 of Onychostoma macrolepis. NCBI lineage: Eukaryota > Metazoa > Chordata > Actinopteri > Cypriniformes > Cyprinidae > Onychostoma > Onychostoma macrolepis. Next base: position 23,724,840 of record NC_081174.1, read on the forward strand.
GTAACAAAACCATCCCAAAGGCCAATCAAAAATAGGCTGAACAAGCCCGTGACCCGTATCCAAATACCAAAACTCAAATACATGCCACTTCTTCCATACCTAAAATACAGAGTCAATGTATGCATTGTACATAATTTCAACTTGGAAATCAATCGTAATCATGAACAGGGCAACAGTTCAGGGTGATGTAACCCAATTCCGCAGGAAAACCGCGAACTTGGCAACACTGATATAGGTCTACTGTATCAATGTAGGTGTTAAAAACAATTCACCAGTAATTAAGGGTGTCCTCGCTGGCTGATTGTTTTTCAACAGACACCTAGACATCAAGAAATATTGTATTAACGTTATTTTAAGATTATCCTTGTCGTATCAACAATATTGTAATGCTTTGAATTAAATAATAGCAAAAACCTTCACTATCCCTAAACAACATGTCCTCAGGCCAAAACTCAGTTCTGTATATAGCCTACTGTAGATTAAAATATAACTTGTCTTTAATCAATAACTTAAATGCTTTTTTACTGTTAAAAATAGTTGTCAGTGAAATAAATTCAACACAATTGATGTCATGGTTTCTAACATGTCTTTAAAAAGCAGCATTACTGAAACAGCATTGTCAAATTCAGTACATGTGTTTAAAAATTGCATTGAACATTATACAATCTAGCCTGTCTTACATTTTCATGTTAGCTTTGACGGTTTGGAAAACTCTCCCACATTTCACCAAGCCCAGACTGAACCTACACTGATTTCACCGTGACCTTTATGCTGTTTTAATAATATGGAATAAAGAAAAAAATTCACAATTTTTTATTCACTGCCACAAGAACAAGAGGACACATAACATTATTAGATGCAAAAGTGACAAATCTTTTCAGCGCTTGTTTTTAGATTGTTCTGCAGAGTGTTTATGGCCTATAATATATAATAAGGCCTATAATTTAAAGTTTGTGTATAATTTATAAAATGTAAAAAATTTGATTTGAACAAAACCAGTTTAATCCCACCGGTCACAATTGTGACCGTAAAAAGGTTTTCATTTATAAAGCGATAAAAATCTCACTGACTGATGTTTTAGTGCACTTCCTGAAAATATGGAAAAAATAAAGGATCTCAATTAAATATGTGCAGTTTCACACTATTAGTGCAAATTGTCACATGACCAAAGCAGTTTAATTCCTGTTGACACCTTGAGAAGATGATGGCTGCATCAAAGCTCCATAACGAAAGCTAGTAAAGTATGTTTTGTTGAGTGTGGTCATAGAATGAGTAAACATTTTGATGGTAACAATAGTGACAACAGTGAATTTAGGTAGGCTATCCTACAATATAAATCTAATTGCAGTTGTTAGTGAAGATTGCACTAAAATGGTGCAATGACAAAATATTGCACTAAATTAAAAGTTCAAATGTACTGGTAGCACTAATAGGCTACACAAATTTGATGATACATGTTACAAAAAAGTAACAATTTTGAAATGCGTTGATGGTTATATTATTTTGCCTTTTATCTCAGTATTCCTATCAATGTTGTATAAGTTTTTTGTTTTTTTTTAATGCATAATAGTAACCCTAGAATGTGATCAAATAGTTTAAAATAGCTGGGCTAAGATATATATATATATATATATATATATTTTTTTTTTTTTTTTTTTTAATGACTGCAGAAATATGTTATTTCAGTATACACATTATCCACAGGTCACAATTGTGACAAACCATAAAACACAATTTTTCGTAAAAAAGAAAGAAAGAAAAAATTATTTAATATTTCAAAGGGTTATTAATGATATATCATTTGGATATTTTCATGTCTGGGAAAAATGGGAGTAAACGGGTTAAGAAACCGCTTTATATGTAGTGTTATATGGGAAAGATAAAAAAGTGAATTTTTCAGTCTACTTAGTAGTGAACAGTATATGTGCTGTTGCTGTAGAACAGGGGTTCCCAAACACGTTCCTGGAGCCCCAACACTGCACATTTTGCATGTCTCCTTTATCAATCACACCTGATTCAACTCATCAGCTCATTAGTAGCAACTCCTAAATTGCTATTTAAATTGGTGTGTCAGACAAAGGAGACAAAGTCAAAATGTGCAGTGGGGGGGGGCTCCAGGAACGTGTTTGGGAACCCCTGCTGTAGAAGCTCTGTAGGGATCGGTCGCCTATTTGCCCCGCCCCATCTGCAGTCTCATTGGTCCTCGCCGAGCATATAAACCCATTTACTGTAGTGATCAGGGCAAGCAAATCCGAGGAGGATGTGCGCATCACGCCATCATCTCTCACATGCTGCTGAAGCCGGTAGTGATCGGGAACGTGGCCCCAATGCAATCTGTTAAATTGTAATTACAGCGTTATTATCAAGTGGAGCATCTGAGAACGTCATCTTTATCTAATGCGCTCACCGCTTCAGGAAGAGAATTAGGCTACACATCTAGTCCGACCTGATATAGCCTAAACTAGAATCGTTTATGTCTAAGTGAAGGGGTTAATTTTTGCCGAGATGGTGGCAGGTGAGTTTCTTCAGGAGCAGCATGTTCTGCCCGGCAGCACACCTGACGGCGGTGTCGCTGAAGGAAATACAGACGAGGACAGCGGCTACAAGGAGCTTTCCAATGGATCGGTCCATATAACGCTGGATCCAAAGGTGCTGGAACAGGAGCTTCCACCTCCGGACGAAAAAGAGGCGATGCTGCCCGGCGGACAGAATAACGAAGCGCTGGAGACGAGACTGTACTGCAAGCGGTTTGCCGTTATCGCGGTGTTCAGCCTTTATTCGCTCGTCAACGCCTTTCAGTGGATCCAGTACAGCATCATCAACAACATCTTCATGTACTATTATAGTGTGTCAAGCATCGCGATTGACTGGCTCTCCATGGTCTATATGGTCGCGTATGTGCCTTTAATCTTCCCCGCGACTTGGCTGTTGGATAAGCAGGGGCTGAGAATGACTGCGTTGTTAGGGGCCGGGCTGAATGCCCTGGGCGCGTGGGTAAAGTGCGCCAGCGTGGGGCCAGGCCTGTTCTGGGTCACCATGACCGCCCAGATCATATGCTCTGTGGCTCAGGTGTTCATCCTCGGCCTCCCCTCCAGAATCGCGTCGGTTTGGTTCGGCCCGAGAGAAGTTTCCACGGCCTGTGCCACAGCGGTGTTGGGCAACCAGGTGTGGCCTGTCAATGATATGGCATTAATGATAAAGTTGGTTAAATATTACAGGACATTCGACATATTACGAATGTCACTTGCTTTTGAATTTCTCAGGTCAACATCATTAATAATTTCACGTTATGTTGTTAAGTAGCATTTTCCCTTCTAAAAAAAAAAAAATTCCATGATTTCGTAAAATATCATAGTTTCCACTAAAATAAAAGCTGGATTCAAACTGGAATTTTGTTCTAAACAGGTCTTTTAAGCATTCAGCTGGTTCAAGCTGATAGTCATATTTTATTTTGTAATAAAATTATTTCAAGAGAACGACAAGATATATCATCAATTTTTATTAGTAAAAATAATCGTATTATTTTATGAGACAGACAAGATACAATATGTTTTAAATGTTATTTTATAATAAAAACATTTTATGAGATAGACAAGATAATCTTTCATTAATGTTTAACATTTATCATTTTATTACTCTAGAAGGTAGAGAAGGTAGTTTATTGTCAACTTTTTCTTATAAAATAACTCTATTACTTTATAATTATTTTAAAGGTATAGTTCACCACAATATGCAAATTTCCATTCCAAACCTGTATGACTTTCTTTCGATCTTTTGTGGAACACAAATATTCTTCTTCTTGAAGAATATTGGTAACAATGCAGTTTCGGTTTCCATTGATTATTGTATGTTATTATTTTGGCGGGAACTATGGTAACCATGGTACATTTTATGTAAGGGTGCTAAGCATTTAAATGCACAGTAATATGAACACTATAACACTGTAAAACTAACTTATAGTGTGACCTGAGGTATTTAACAGTGCATATCTTTTATTCTTAAAGTGTCTAGTGTTTTATTTTTGTTTTATATACTGATTTGCTTATTAAACTCTGTGTAATATATTTCTTTTTCAGCTTGGTGTAGCCATAGGTTTCCTGCTCCCACCTGTACTGGTTCCCAACACAGCTGACGACTTAGATCTCATGGGCCACAACATCAGCATAATGTTCTATGGAACAGCTGGAGTTTCAACTCTACTTTTCCTTCTAACAATATTTGGTAAAAACTAGTATCTACATTTCACATTGTTAGAACATAAAGAAATAATTGCAACTGATGCATGTAATAATGAAAATCATGCAAAACAGCTTTTTCTCATACAGTCTTCTGCAGGCTTTTATGCCATTATAGTTCACAATAAACAAACAAGTTGCAACTAGTTGATTTGGAACATCTTGCACACAGTCTTTGCATTTAATGATGTGTCATCTGTCATCAGAACATTGAAAAAAGCTGTTTTATAATCATAGGCAAGAGATTTGTATGCAACAGTGATTAATATTTTAAAGAGTATCAAAATGAATACGAGTACGTTAACCCCTCATAACAGCTGTAGACTAGTTAGATTATTAGAAATAGAAGTTCATGTGTGTCTCTCCCATTCGTTTTCTCAGTCATTAAGGACAGACCTCCACTCCCACCCAGCAAAGCACAAGCTGTTCTGTCCACTGGTCCATCTGAAGACTATTCATACAAGAAATCAATAATCAACCTCTTCAAGAACAAGCCCTTCATTCTGCTCCTCATCAGCTATGGTGAGAAAGACAATTATTTAATGCAAAATTAAATGTGCTTTTATTCACACACACTATACACCATTTTTTAAGAGATGGTTAGTTATTTTGTCATGTATAGGGCTTATTAACTTTATTATTACCTTTAAATTATTAACAATAATAATAATAAAGTATCAACCTTCTCTAATGCTACAATTTCAGTTTCATTATATAGAAAGTTCTGCACTTCAGCAAACATTGTCAAATCTTTTTTTCCAACATCATTTATAAAATACTTGTTTTTAGGCATCATGACCGGATCGTTCTACTCTGTATCTACACTTCTCAATCAAATGATAATTCATTATTATCCGGTAAGTGACCTTTGATAAACTCAGCATGAAAATGCCATGTGTGTAGGAATCTTTCTGCATCCGTCTCAGGCACACTTGGGTAGTGTTTGCCGGGAATGGGCGGCTGGTCACCGCTTTATTGTCCAGGCTCTTGCAGTTCATTAGCCGCTTTTCATGCATGCCTGCTACTCATGACAGAGTCCAAATGAAAAGACAAGCACTGTGTACATTCCCAAGTTCTGCTGGCTTTCCCACCAGGCTTAAGTTTAGTGACCACACACCATGTGATATTTCTTACCACGCATAACACTTCCATATCTGGTTGTGAGGTACATTTGAAAGACATGTCCCTAACAAAAGTGTTGTAGACCAGGCTCAGTACACATTCTGGGCTTGATTGCAACAAACGCCTTAAGCTATAAATACCTTTCGTTGTAATTATAAACAAATGATTGCTAAGGGTTTTCTTGACTTAAAGGGGTTTGTTGCAACTAACTACTGGTTAACAAACTGGAGGCCTGTTAAACTTGCTTTTGTGAGCTTTTAATCCCAAAATCCTGCGATCAAAGCTCGCTTGAGGACAGTATTACATTTACATTTATTCATTTAGCAGACGCTTTTATCCAAAGCCACTTACTATTTGGGGAATACACCAAGCGATTCATCTTAAAGAGGCATAAAGACACAGGAAGTGCTCGGAATTACTAGCATGTTTAAAAATGATTGAAATGCTAATTTAAACTCTAAAAAACTCTTTCTTTAGGGTGAAGAGCTAAACACAGGGAGAATTGGCTTGACTTTGGTGGTGGCTGGAATGTTTGGCTCCATATTGTGTGGAATCTGGTTGGATCGTACTAAAACCTATAAGTATGTATATCTGCCAAACCAAATATTAGTTTCCTCAGATATTTAGATTTTAATTGAGTTTAAATGGCTTTAAAGTATTTAGCTCTGGCACTCATATTAGTGTCAGATTTTGATTATTAGCAGCTAATCTTTTAATATTAATCTAAAATTTTTCTTTTTAACATGTGGTCCCAATTTTGGTAAATTTGTCAAAATATTGTGGACAAACAAGGTCCGTTTTTATTGTCAATAGTTCAGTGATGTGTGAAGCACAGTTCACACACAAGTCACTTTCAAACCAACCAGCTTTCTTTTTGTCAATTCTGTTGGTAAATGTAAATTTTTTGCAAAATCTCCATCCTCATGTGAAATTCCAGATTATTATTAAAAGAACTACAATAAATGTGACCACACTTTTACTCATTTTAAATAAGATTAACCCTCATCACTTAATTTTATACATTTACTGTTTATTTATCTTAGAAAAGCAGCTTGTCAACGTTTTTTAATTTTTCCTTTTGTCCTTTAGATTGACTACATTGATCGTCTACGTCCTGTCCTTCATTGGAATGGTGGTGTTCACATGCACGCTGAACTTGGAAAATCTGCTTGTTATCTTTTTTACTGCTGGTGCCCTAGGGTAAGCCTGCTACTAGAGTTCAACATGTGTACCTGTTACTATCATTTCTGAAATTAGTATCTTGATTCATAAGTCACTGTTCCTTCGTTCTCCCTACTACACACAGTTTGTATATACTTACTCTTTTATATATATATGTATTTGTTTGTATTTTATATAATAATTTGTTATATATTATACATTCAGAAAAATATTTATATTATATATATATTCAGAAAATTACTTTTAAAGGAATTAATACTTTTACTCGGCAAGGATGCATTCATTTGATCAAAAGTGACATTTAAAAACATTTATAATGTTACATATACTATATTTTAGAAACATTTAAAACAATCTATTTCAAATGTTCTATTTATCAAATATATATATATATATATATATATATATATATATATATATATATATATATATATATATATATATATATATATATATATATATATATATATTTTTTTTTTTTTTTTTTTTGCTTCCCTATTGTTGTGTGATTCACTTAAACATGTTTGTACATGCCGTACGTTAACTTCTCACATTCAAATAGTTTTCACTGCCAGGTAAGTGTATTTGACTCATGTTACTACTATTCTTTTCGAAAGGTTTTTTATGACTGGCTACCTTCCCATTGGGTTTGAATTTGGTGTCGAAATCACATACCCTGAGTCGGAGGGCACATCATCTGGTCTTCTGAATGCATTTGCACAGGTATGTATGACCTGCTCATTCCTGACTTGTTTAATGTTTGTAATAAGCTTTCAGTTGATCATTTCCATACACCATGGTAACCACTTTCCGTTTGAACAGCCTGGTAACATGCACACCCACATTGAAATTGATATACTTAGTCCTTCAGCATTTCCTTTGTGTATCCTGTAATATGTTGAAGAACAGTTTAGATTCTTCTGGAATGAGTCATTGTTACTTACATATATTTTTGTCTCATACTCTACTGCCTTTAATTTTAGGTGTTCGGCATCATTTTTACTCTCATCCAAGGGAAGCTTACCACAAACTATGGCCCACTCAGCGGAAATATATTCCTGTGTGCTTGGATCCTCCTTGGCATTGTTCTAACAGGTTCATTTTCCTATTTACAGGCCTTTCTCTCATTAATCTGTATTGTTACTGAAGAGCATTGAGAAACTTCTGTGTTGTTTTTACAGCTCTGATTAAATCAGACCTCAAAAGACATGGCGTCAATGTGAGCAGTATAAACAAAGGACAAGCAGTAAGTCCATCTGATTTTAATTGCCTCTCATCACTTTTATCAGCTAAACATGCCAAACACCAAGAGGCTCAACCGTGCTAATCTAGATTATGTGAAGTGGAAGATATCTCGGTACATTTATAAGTTCAAGATCAAAGTCAAAAAGGACAAAAGCCATGCTGTGTGTCTGAGAAAACTGGCCAAACTAATCTATTAAAAATGTGAACGTCAGTAGAGGGAAAACAGGCATTTTGCCTAGCAATATTTGAGTAAAATGTAATGTTAACAAATTGGATTTATTATATATACACACATTTTTAAATGATTAGTATTTTGTTGTAGTATAAAACCACACACATCATATTTTAACGGTTAATGTTCACTACCATTCAAAAGTTTGTGTTCAGTATGATCTCTTATTCAGTTTATTCAGCAACTTTTATTCAGGCATTTATAATGTTAAAAAAATTTCTATTTCAATGCTGTGCTTTTTAACTTTCTATTCATCAAAGAATCTTGGAAAAATGTTCCATGGTTTTCACAAAAAATGTTATGCAGCACAACGGTTCCAACATTGATAAAAAAAACAAAACCAGGTTTTACCAAATCAGCTTAATAGAATAATTTCTGAAGGATCATGTTACATTGAAGACTGGAGTAATGGCTGCTAATAATTCAACTTTGTCATCACAGGAATAGATTATATTGGAACATATATTACTATAGAAAACAGTTATTTTAAATTGTAATAATATTTCACAATATTATACTTTTTACTGTATTTTGATCAAATAAATGCAGCCTTGGTGAGCATAAATAAATCTTACCGACCCCAAACGGTAGTGTATTTGGCCTTCAGTAGCCTGATGTTCAAGATCATTGTTTTTGTCAATGAATTGCCATCTTTAGGAAAATGAAAAAGAGTTGCAGATCTTAATTGAACACGTGTTTGTCTCTCTGAAGGTTCCCACTGAGCTGCCTTCAGAAAAAGCGTCCAGTGACGTCAAGCTGGAGTCTTCTAGCTTACCTCATGAGACTTCAATTTAAGTCTTAAACGTCTCCAACAGCACATCAGACATCACAACTGATCACAGACTCTCCTGAGATGACTTGAAATCTCCTTATTTTGCTGTAATGTTGATGTTATAATGAACTTTCATTGAAAACGAACAATGATAATTGTTCACAAATATGCTGTGAATTAGTTTCTCTAAATCTAGGCTGAAATGTGAACATACAATCTGTCTCAAAATTATACATGCATGATACTTTTTATTTGTTTCAAGAATCAAGGACCAAATATTAGGTATTTAACAAGGCTTGCAATGGCCATATGCACAATCCTGTTAACGTGTTTGGAACAGCATGTTTGTTTGCTTCGTCTCAAAGGACCTTTCTGATTGTGTGCTACTGTGAAGCAGTGTTGTTTATTTCTCACATCTGCTGTTGCATTGCAGAACATCTACATGTAATAGTTCCACAAAGGCCATAAATTCCCATTTTATTTATTGAGGATGATGAAGATTGCCCATGCGTTAAATGAAGAGTGTTCTATAAACCGAAAAGGCGTATTATGTCAAATGTAGTGCATGGGTAAACATAAGTGAGTGCTATTCACTTACCATGATGAGACTGACGTCATTTCAAGTGCTTATGCAATTATTGGGAGATAAAATCAAATGTTGCGTAGTGCTTTTTTGACCTGAAAAACATCAAATACTTATTTAGATTTTTCTGGAAAGCACAACTCAATCTGACAGCATTTGTATCGCATTAAGAATGTGTTTCGCTCAAAAAGGAATATGATCCATTTACAAGAGTGTGTCGCTGACAGGACTAGTGAGGTTTTATGAAAATGTCATACCTCAGATGTGTGGTAGAAAGAAGCACTATTATTTTATAAGCCTAGGTTTGCCTTTTATGAACTAATTTTTGTATTTTAGATGCATATTTATTGGAAAGATTGCTTTTTAAGAATTGTTTTTGTATTTATTAATTTTTGGTTTCAATTTCTACTGTTTCTACTTAGTAGTATACTTGTCGGTTAATGAAGGCAGCTGTGCTCATGATTGTTACAAATGATGCTAGGAAATTCACTGTACGCTCTAAAAAAAATGCTTGGTTAAATATGGACGAACCCAGCGATTGGGTTACTGCCCAGAAGGTTGGGTTAAACATTTAACCCAACTGTTGGTTGAAAACAACCCAGCATGTGTTCTGTCCAATATTTACCCAGCATTTTTTAGAGTGTAGAATAAAACTGTGCAAGAACTAATTAGCATTGAACACTGGAGGAGTGGAAGTGTCTCGTGTTTCCATCATTGCTGTTGTAAAATAATAAAAAGAATATTGCTAAAATTTAATTATGCAGTTTGTTAATTAAAAAAAACAACAACAAAAAAATACTCATCCAATAAAATGTTAAATGTCATATAAAATGGGGTTTTTATGTGATCATAATAAATTGAACGCAAAAAAAAAAAAAAAATCCTAAAATTTACAGTGCCATCTATGTAGATTGTTATAGAGACCCAATTTATACTGTGAGAAATTAACATCTTGAATATATTATTCTGACAATATTTGGTTTATATTCAATTTTTGTTCTACTCATAGTAAAGGTAATATTTATTACTTATTTTAATCGAATTTTTATTAATTTTAATCGAATTTTTTAGATTTACACTGTTTTTCTCTAAACTTTTCCACATGCCCAGTACCACTCTCCTTGAGCTCCTTGAAAACATCTGAATATGTAATAAGATTTCTTGAAATACGTTTTAGAAAGTAACTAAATCTATGTTCGATTATTATGACGAGGTCGAACATACAGCTTGTGATTAGTAATAAAGTTCCCAAGAATAACAACTACAGACAGCACACTTAAAGTTGAAATGATCTTCAAAACAACGTTCTGAATGAAACGCATTGCAAACCTCTAGAAGGGTTGGAGTAAGTTTAAATTTAGACCTCTAGCGCCCTCTCGTGATCATACAGGACAGTTGTCATTGTCATTTGTAACTCATGACTAAAACGCCATTCCCTCACAATTAAATGCGCTTTAGATGTGTTTGATCGAAACAGCTGTCTTGTTGGGGTCTTTTGAACTTCACACTGAAGGGAGAGCAGAAGCTAAAAGCATTCTCAAATGATTGAGTAAGGAATGTCTTCTGCACTATCTCTCATTTCAGACACCTAGAGGAGCTAAAAATAACAGCCATGGATATTTAAATTGCATCAAATCTTACATTTTAGAAATAAAATAAAATATGACCACAGCTGATTAATTTATCATTGGCTACATATGTCATTATAACAATCACATTTGTCAACCTGGTTGAATTGGAGCCTCTGCTAATGAGCCGATGAGTGGGTCCAGGTGTGCTCTATAGGGGAAACATCCAAAATATGCAGCACTGACGGATGATTCATTCTGCTCATATACCTTCTTTTGGAGATGGGAGATATCTGAAAGATGCTTCTGTGTCTGAACAATGAGTAACAGGGCGTTGTTGCATACCACCTCTGCTCATATGAGGGCAACAGGAATAAAATATTTAATGTAATTTTCTTATGAAATTTAAATTGAATATAAGCTAATTCCATCCCATCCATATGTTTTAGAAACTATTGGTATTTCTTCTTTGTTGGTAGATCCACACTCTTGAGATAGGGTTAATATAGTTAATTAAAACCTTAAAAATGCATTTCTGTCACTTGAAATAAAATAAAAAATAATAATAATATATATATTAAAAAAAACGTTTTTAGTTAAGCTCTTTTTCAAGGAAACATTTTTCATTTTCATTTAGTATAAGTGGATATACTAAAATAACTAAAACTGAAATAAATAAATAAAAACTTAAAACTATATAGACACATTAAAAAACTGATTAATACTAAAGCTTTAACTAAAATGTAAAAAGTAAATAAAAACGAATTCAAACTATTAATAAAAACCACAACAGTATCTCACTGATACTAAAATAACACTCATATGAATTTTTACTTTCGTGCGTTTTGAGGCCATTTTAACAAAAAGAATGAAAAGGTGCAATAATTAATATACTTATTTAAAAATTATGTGGTCTTGATTTGACGTACACTATCACTTTAAATGCACATTTTAAAAGCTCACAAAAAAACCCTGCTGGATACACAACGAATGTTCACGCCCATTTCCGCTATTTTGGCCAATCACAGGCGGATGCATTGCCCTTATATGGAATTGAACCCGCCTCGCTTTGTTGCTTCGTCCAATGAAAAGCCGGGAGAACGTGGTTGGCTGTAGTTTATGGTGATACAATAACAGTATCAAAAAACGCTAGAGTGAGTGACCATTTGTTGAGACCGCCAGTGAAAGCGGTTACACGCCTACTCGGAAAAACAGATCATTCATTAATACTCTACAGTCAGGTGTTAAATTATTATACCGTGGATTATTTAGCCCGCAGGAATCGGACGCCTCCTCAGTGTTTTTAGCGAAAGGGTGAAGTAGTTTCTGTGGCACAACTACAGAATGCGGTTTACTGGGAACATATATGACCATTTCTGAGCTGAAGCACACTCAGCCATAGTTTGCTACAGAAATGGTATCGTTGACCATTTTTCTGCCTCTGGATCTTTTTCAAAGCACCTGATTTTCTTACACTTGAGCAGGACCGAGTGGTTTTGACACATTAGTATGCATGCTCGAGGAGCAACATGTCTTTGTGCATGAATGCTGGGCAGTCATAACTGATCTGGGGAAAAACAAGGGGAAACTCCCCTTCGGAAGACTTCTGAACAATGACCGGACCAAGCGCCACCAGCAGCGGCGGCTCAACGGCCAAGATCAGCAGACACGGTCGGTCCAAGAGCACCAGTACCTACGGTCACACTACGGGTCTGGCGGCTGAATCCTCCTCATCCACTGCCGCAAACAACACCGGCAGGTCTTCCGGTGAGGAAGAGGAGAAAGACGGCGGGGTCCCGTTTTTCGTGAACAGGACGGGCTTTCCCATAGACCCTGTCACCTGGGAGAGAATGTGGTCACATGTCACCAAAGTTCATCCTGATGGACAGGAGATGGTGGATAGAATACGAAATGCAACACACCTCCCTAAAGTAAGTGGAAAGTAATGGAATATTTATGTAGACTAATTTAAATATCTCAAAATCCAGTGAGCTGCCTGCCTAGACGACATTTTTGGAGTCATAAAGATGTGATGATATGTCTTGAAATATTTGATACCCCAAAATGTTATCTCGTTAGGAAGCTCATATGTATGATACACATATACGTATGCTCCTATGTGATATGATACACAAAATGTTAATAGGAAGTTTAGTTATATAATCCCTCAAATGCTGGTACCCTAAAACTGCTTAAATATATAAAATGCTGTCTAGTATAGTCATGTTTCTGGACATGTTTTAAGTCCAATAGTACAGAAATATAATAATTTTGATTTACCTTTGTATATATGAAGGTTTTTTTTTTGTTGTTTTTTTGTAGGTAATGCCATCTGATATTCACTGTAAACGTGTATTTTGTCAAAGTATTATTTGACATAGTATCTAAAATTTAGGGGTCTTTTTTTTTTTTTTTTTTTTAAAGAAATTAACACTTATTCAGCAAGAATGTGTTTAATTGATTGTAAGTGACTGTAATGACATTTATAATGTTGCAAAAGATTTCTATTTCAAATAAATGCTGTTGTTTTGATTTTTCTATTCATCAAATAAGTTTCTGCAAACTTAAGCAGCACAACTATTTTCAACTTTGTTAATAATAATAATAAAAATGTTTCTTGAGCAGCAAATCAGCATATTAGAATGATTTTTGAAGGATCATGTGACACTGAAGACTGGCGTAAAGGCTGCTAAATATTGAGCTTTGCAATCACAGTAATAAATTACATCTTAAAATATACTAAAATAGAAAATGTATATTTTAAATTGTAATAATAGTTAGTTTTTTACCATATTTTTGATAAAATAAATGCAGCCTTGGTGAGCATAAGATATTTCTTTCAAAAACACACACTCAAAAAACTGTTGAACCTCAAAACTGGCCTATATATGAAACCTTGGGCACATTTACAGGAATGGTGTTTATATATAAATAGCATCTCACAAACTGCCATTTTTTGTGACCCAGTTTCCACCAAGAGGAAGTGTAGACTGTGTAACATGTGAGTGGATTTACTCATCCATGTGTTTTCCAACACTGTGACATTGTCCCTTCTCATAATTTGATTACAAACCAGGCAAATGAGAAATCTGATCCAACCAATGACAACTATGCAGAAACATGCCTAAATGAGGCATGATGCCATGTGACATCTTAGATCTTTCACTAGGATTAAGGTTGCTGCCATGTCCCTTCACAATGTTGCTCTAACCTCCAAACATAAACCAATAAGACCTGATCAGGCTTCATAGAGCATGCAAATGAAGGGCCTCGGAGGGGATAAAGTGAGTCTTAATCACAGACTAAGTAATCCTCAGTGCACAGACGGATAGCATTCGCAGGGTCAAGCTGTGTGTTTATACTAGCTCTTTTGTTTTAGATAACACTATTGTGCATTCCTGCACACTCATATGTGCTGATATGGTGTCTGATTGGTTGAAAGTGTTGAGTCGGATCCTTAGATGTTAAAGTGATTTATTAAGGGACATTCCCCACCAGCAAGTGTTGAACAGGTGCGTGGAGTGAATCCATCAGATCAGCCAGATTAGGAGTCACTCGAACGGCTGTGACACAAGCTAGACATTCCTGTTAGAGCCATTAGACAGAGAGTGACAGTACATGGGAAAGAACTCATTGTGAACCTGTAAATGACCACACTGATGGAGAGTCAGAGTCTCCAGTGATAACCTTGGATCCGAGGACACTGCAGTTATTATGTAAACAAACCACATACCAGTACAGCACTGTCCATTTGGTGCAGTTAAACAATATTCAAAAGCTAAATAGAGTATTAATTATTATTTATAGCACAGTTGCACTTGCTGTTTTAGTTTTTGATATAATCCATTTGCTAGAGTGCTATTAGGGATATTCTGTGTAATTCCTGTTGTTTTGTCTTGAGGAAAATAATGTATAATGTAGGAAAAGTTAATGTAATATTAACTATTTTCAATACTGATAATGTTTCTTAAGCACCAAAACAGCATAAGAAAATAATTTCTGAAGGACTATGTGATGCTGAAAATCAAGCTTTGCCATCTCAGGAATATTTGAAATTCTAAAAGATATTAAAATAGAAAACAGTTATTGTTAATTGTAATAATATTTCACTGTGTTACTGTTTTTGCTGCATTTTTGATCGATCAGTTGCATTCTTGGTGAACACATGAAGCTTCTTTCAAAAACATTAAAGGGATAGTTTACACAAAAATGAAAATTCTGACATTATTTCTCACCCTCATGTCGTTCCAAACTCATAAAATTTGTTCATCTTCAAAACACTCATTAGGATATTTTTGTTGAGCTTTCTGACCCTGCTTAGACAGCAATGCAACTAATACGTAAAAGGCCCAGAAAGGTAGTAAGTACACATAGTTAAAATAGTCCATGTGACATCAGTGGTTCATCTGTAATTTTGAAGCTACGAGAATATTTTTTGTGTCCAAAAAAAACAAAAATAAAGACTTTATTCAACAATTTCTTCTCTTCCAAGTCAGTCTTCGCATGTGCCGTGGTACTCTTGTGAACGTGCGTGAAATACTGACACGGAAGACAAGAAAGTTGTAAATTGTGGTGTATGCATGCAGAAATGTTGCCAATGTTTTGGTAATGATCTTTTGGCTTTGGTTTTTGGATATAATCCATAGATATAACCCATAATTCCTGTTGTTTTGTCTAGCAGTTGGGCCTTTTATCAAATTTTTTTTGGGTCATTCCTTCACATCTCAACCAGACGTCCACAGCTAAAAATTTGGATTTTGATCATTTTATTTATGGTGAAGTAAATGCATAAATGAAGAATAAAGCCAAAATGTTAAGTGTTATGATACTCACTAATCTGCTATTTTTAAGGTCCTGTATGATTTGGTCAAAAAAAACAAACATATGTGGGTCCTTTGCATACAGCTGATACATCTTTTAAAGAGGAATGTCTGAAGAACAAATAATGTTGAAACTAGAAATGCATCATGTTTACCTCCTTAACATACCTGTCTGAGTCCCAAAAATATTACTTTTTACAAAGTTTGCGTGACTGTAACTGAGAATGGCCAGTTGGCTTTCTGCAATGACTTTGATCCTGTAACGACTGAAAAGTCTACATCTGTTCTCTTAGATGGACAAATGTTCTGGGCGGCTTGTATCATCACCTACAGTATTGAGTCTTAAGTTTCGCTACAGTCCCCCGGGTGGGCAGAGGTCAGCTAATGGCCCCGTGAGTGTGGATTGTGGCCTATTTATTGCTGACCTCCTTTCAGGGTTTGAGAGACCCAATTGAGCCAGTGGAGTAGAGTGTAGATGTAAATGAAACCTCTCTCAGAGAATTCAGACTGTCAGAATCAATATTCAGAGTGTCATTTGTATTCAGATACATTTTTGGAAATCAATACTGAATTGAAAGCCTGAACATAAATTAAAATGATAACTGTGCTGTGACAATTTCAAGCAGTGATTCTCAACTGCTGGGTTTATGTTTTGGACAGGGGATATGATGATAAAAACGTTACAGCTGAAAACGCTAGTTTGAAAGAAGTCTTTTATGTTCACCAAGGCTGTATTTCTTTAATAAAAAACAGTATATTACTGGTGTTTTGTTTACTTTTATACGATAAAAATGTTGGTGCTATGTTGGGTTGCCATTTGAGTCTTGAAGCAAAACCAGTTGAGAAACACAGGGTTCCATTCCATCAACACCATTTTAATGAGGCTATAGGTTCTTGTGATGTTGGTCACACCTCAGGTTTCTAAACACCTCTATTTAAGTGCTGAGAAAGAAGGCGTGTGTTTGCACCTCTGTCTTTCAAAAGTTATTCTACTCGGAACAGCATTGTTATTCTGCCATCATAACGTTGGAGCAGAATTTAGACATATTGTACAGTGCATTTCTGTGCTTCTTTATCATGCATTCAAAGGCTCCAGAAGTCACACAGAGACAGACATTCTCTCATTCTCTTGCACTGGGCAGAGAGAGATAAAGAGGAAACGGGAGATGATTCCCTTTCTCATTTCCTCCTGTGACCCAGCAGAACTTGCATGCCTCCAACACACATGGCCCTCTTAATGAAAATAAAACCCAATGCATAATTCTGCCTGCATTTATATGACAAGCTTTGGTTTAATGCTGAATGAATGTTGAAATGGAGAGAATGTTTCAGATAGAGGACAGCCTTTTTTCTAGTTTTCATTAATTGCTTCTTTTCTTCTAATGAATGGAGGCTTGTGTGCGAGAGCATGACCTTTGTTCATTGCTAATTCTCTTCGCTGTCCTTTTGCAGTTAGAAGTGTCATTGTAGAGGTTTCAAATGATCAATGAAGCACTGTTTCTATAGATGATAAGGACTTTTCATGCCATTGAGACATCAGAATCTGATTGATTGAATCTCCCTGTGGTTACAAAAGTCACCTTGTGACTAGTTTGCCAACTTCATTATACTACATTTCATTTAAGATTTAAAAGGGTAGTTCAGCCTAAAATGAAAATAATGTCCTGATTTACTCGCCCTCAAGTCAAGCTCTAGAATTGTTTGACTGTCTTTTTACCTGCAGAAAATATTTTGAAGAATGTTTAAACTGTTTTTGTTCATATACAATGAAAGTCAACACTAGACCCCACTGACGTTCATTATATGGACAAAAACACTGAGACATGAACAAAAATGAAATGCTACATGATCACAGTGTATGCCTGCAGCTATGTACTTATTAGTATCTGTAACATCTATGTCATACTGAAGTACCATTTAGTTTTTGCCAAGGCAGATTCTAACATTAGAGAATTACGAGTGTACATAAATAATTCAAGATGACTCGTGTTCAACTTGATGTTTTTAATATGGCAACAAATCCAGTGAAAATCCCAACCACCGAAACAACAAATAAGCAAATAAGCAAATTTTTTTCCAGCAAATAAAAGTTAGCTAGCAGTATAACATCTATGACGCGATACTAGAATAAAGATATAGGGCCTATGCACAAACACATATTGGGCAAACCTGAATTTAGTCTTCAGTGTCACATGATCTTTCAGAAAACATTCTAATATGCTGATTTGGTGATCAAGAAACCATTTTTTTATATTCATCAATGTCAAAAACAGTTGTGTTGCTTAATATTTTTGTAGAAGCCATGATACATTTTTGCAGGATTTTTTTGATGAATAGAATTTGTTTGAGATAGAAATCCTATGTGACATAATAATTGTCTTTCACTTCTGATCAATTTTATGCGTCTTGCTGAATAAAAGCTGAAGGATGTTGTTTGCTTATTCTCTCTCTGTTTTCACAGCACCCCGTGCCATCGGTTCCAAACTTTAAGCCATCGATGTCTGTGCCTGATTGGCTCCATGCCGTCCAGAACTACATGAGAAACTTGCAGTATCCTTTACCCTCCACAAACCGTTCGCTCTGGAAAAGTGACAGACAGACGTGTTCTAAACCTCTGTTTCTTCTGGATGCATTATGGATTCATGGGCACTCATTTCTTTGGAGTGTCAGTTATGCTTTTTCGGCTCAATGTAATTTATTCAGTCGGCTTGAGTTACTCAAAGTGCCTTTTTGGTTTGAGTGTCAGTCACTTTAATGTAGAGTGATATTAGCCACGGGTCTGCATACTTCTGGTACTCTGATTATTACAGTTTTCTGCCTCATGCTTTAAAGGCTGCCAGTGAAAATGTGTGGCTTTGATATAGATTAAAGGAATAGTTTGCCCAAATATGAAAATTTGCTGAAAGTGTATACACCCTCAGTCTATCCAAGGTTTAGTTACTTTACTTACTCGGCAATGAATGCTCTAAAGTGAATGGGTGCCGTCAGAATGAGAGTTCGACAGCTGATAAAAACATAACAATATTCCACATGACTCCAGTCCATCAATTAACGTCTTGTAAAGTGAAAAGTTGCGTGTTTGCATTAAACAATTCATCAAGACATTTTAAATTCAAATCATTGCTGCTAACATACGAGTCATCTATCCATAATATTGTTTCCTCCAGTAAAAAAGTTGTCTTGTCTAAATCAGAAGCAAAATCATATACAAGTGAAAACAGATTTAATGTTGCTTTTGATGAGAGAGGACAACAGGGGATGGACTTTTTCACTAGAGGAAACATTATTTTGGTTTATGGACTTTTATGACTGGCAGCCACGGTTTAAAGTTAAAATGCCTTAATTATGGATTTGTTTTAAACAGACACGTGGCTTTTCACTTCACAAGATGGACTGCAGTCATGTGGATTATTGAGATGTTTTTTTTTTCAGCTGTTTGAACTCTCATTCTGACGGCACCCATTCATTGCAGAGGATCATAATTGTGTGCAATTTAATCATTGTGTGCAATTTAATATCTCAGCATCTGAATTTTCTCCCACAAATACAGCAATGTCTGTGACGTGTAATGTGTTCATAGGGTTCAACAGGATATTGTTCACAGCTGTGCATTTTGACACGCATGAGTCACAATGAAAAAACAGGAAAAGTAGGCTTCCTAAATGAGCCGTACAAACTTCACGTAGCTCCTTAACTGCTGACAGATACAACCATACGGGAACGCAGTTCTTTGAGATTAAGAAAACCAGACCTCTGAGTGGGTAAGTGATGCCATCGCTGAGGCATTTTCATCATCCTGTCTGTCTGCCTCGTCTTTCCTGTTTTTAGTCTTTTCTTTTTCCTGTTCCTTCTCATTTTACATTTATTTTTCACTCTTGGTGGTAAATCCCTTTTAAAAAAGATGTTTTGCAGGTGTGATTATTAATTTTAAAAAGTGCCCTTTTACAAAATACAGAGCTTATAACCAAACACGAAAGGTTCATTTTAGATTGAAAAGAAGTCATGGACCCTGTATTGCATCAATC
Source organism: Onychostoma macrolepis (assembly GCF_012432095.1). Taxonomy (NCBI): domain Eukaryota; kingdom Metazoa; phylum Chordata; class Actinopteri; order Cypriniformes; family Cyprinidae; genus Onychostoma; species Onychostoma macrolepis. The sequence goes on from NC_081174.1 coordinate 23,744,624, forward strand.
TAATCTCTTTCCAGGTTGATGGAGACCGCCAGAGAGATGATACGAGAATCACTTCCCATCAAATGCCTTGAAGCAGTTATCCTTGGAATGTATCCTTTAGCTTTATTGACAACTGTCTTGTTATTGCTAACAAAAACTAAAACTATTAAAAATTGTTTTTATTAATTAAAAAAAAAAAAATGAAATATAAATATTACATCAGAAACTTTTGAGAGAAGTTTAAGTACCAAAATTACTAAAAATAAAATAATGATAGAAACATTAAAAACTAATAAAAATATAAATAAGTACTATAATCGTGTATAGAAATGATACTAAAATAAAATATTAATATTATATGAAAAACTACAAAAAATATTAAATATTTGAAATAAGGTTGAAGTACCAAAATTACTAAAACTAATACTAAAATGAAAATAAATGAAAGATAAATAGAAATATTTTGAGTAATTGCAAAAAAATAAATGCTAAAATTGTTTACATAAATAATATTAAAATAACAATGATTGATCAAGTGCATTCTCTTAATTCACCAAAGAATTAAGGTTTTAAGAAAAATGTAGAAAAACTATTAAAAATGAAACATGCATGATAAATAAATTACAATAGCATGCATTAGAAAAAAGATAGATGTGGGTAGCACTTACACTTTCTTCTGAAAATGTTGAAATCTAGTGTTTTTTTTTTTGTTTTTTGTCTTGAACATCCTTCAGTTCCTAAAGTATAAATCAGTTCTCATAAAAGTAATGATCACCATCGAGCACATACAGAACAGTTCATTTGTCTTGGGAAAGCCCTATACTTTTATTTTTATTGTTGATTTCTCAATTGCTGAAATTAGGATAGAGGGCTAAGCAGAGATCCATCAAAGGCAATGTGCTTCAGATCACTGTCTTCCCTCATGATCCCCCTCCCGTTCAACTCAGCCCGAAGCTTTTACGTTCAGCAGTTGCTAGGAAACTAGGAGTCGTAGTAGATTCTCCTGAAGGGAGGCGCAGCTTCCTGTCAATGCAGTCGATGCAGCTGTGCCATTCTATGCCACTGGGAGGGTGAGTTCTTTCAAGAACTATTAGTGTCAGTTAGCTCATCAGATTCAGGGCAAAGGTTAACACAAGGTGAATGTCATCGTGCAAATGCCAAGTGTAGCAGATTGTGGTGTGTTTCGCGAGAGCCGCAGTGTGGACTTCACTTTGAGTTAAGCACCTCATGGGTCATTAGTTGCCAATCTGCGTGCAGATTTGTAGTGGAGAGCGGGAGGATGAAGGGTTCCAGTTTACGTCACTTTGAGATTTGTATCTTTGTCTTTTAATCTACAGCGCTCTCAAGGGACTTTCCTACAGTCCCAGAGGACTCAAACATCATAACAATGAGTATTAGAGTACCAGAGAACACTGAGGCTATTGTTGTTGTAAAGTTAAAGTTGCTGTATGCCATTTTTTAAATACTGCATATACTGGACAAATATATGTGGGAAATCTATCATTTTTAACCCTCATTCTGACCCTCTGTCTGAAGTGATCCATTTTTAGTCATATGCAAATGCATCTGCCCTTGTAATGTCACAAATCCCACAATATCCAAATGAGCCATGTTTAGAGCTTGATTAAATAAATGTATTGACCCCTTTAATAACCATTTTAAAGAATAGCAGAATCCACACCTCAAGAATTACGAGAACGGAGCTGAAGAACAGTGTTGTTGAAATCACTTTCAAAAAATGTTTTCAGATGATGAATGCTAAGAACATCGACAGCCAATTAGAATCCATCCTGCTTTTAAAGAACTTGAACATTTAAAGTGGCAGATGACAAAACTGCAGCATGTGCTTATAATAAACCGAACTTTATCACACGTTGCTGTGGATGGTAAAATGGTTATCGTTATTGTTATCTTTATAGTTCTTGTTGTAAACTTGCCTTTACACAATTGACCTATCGGTAAGCCCCCCCCCTTAGTTACTGTTGCTCACTCGGACAAACAAACAGAGTTGCTAACTCTCTTACAATGACAGCTGTCAGTGTGAAAACCTTGTCCCAAGATGTTTTTGATAAATTTTGGACACAGAAGGACCATTATTCAAGTGGGACTTGCTGGTAAATATGCCATGTAGGGATAGATTAAATATTTTAAAATAAATATGTAAAAATACAGATCATCATACGGTCATCACAATCGCAATGACAACATCCTGGATCAACACTGTTCATGTACCGCAGTGTAAGATTAAATTATTTTACATTTAACCAGTTTAATATGGAGAGGCACTGAAATATAGACCTTTGTTTATGTGTTTTTGACCTACACTGTACAAGACGTGAGAACAGTTCGCTCTTTAGGTTTGTACGTTAGCATAGACTCACTAACTTTAACGTTAACTAGTTTTAGCCAGAGATACTATGCTGAAACGCAAGATGACATTAACATTCTGCGTGAGTAGATGAAAATTGTAACTTAATGAGAGTATGACAGCCAGTAAATGAACGTTTTCATCTTCATTGGGATTGGGGTTGAATGCTTAGGGAAATTTTGCTCTGTTTTGTTTGGGTTTAGGAACTGTGGGTTTCACACAGTGAAAAATGCATCGTGAAGCAAAGAGGACACTGACAACATGCTGACAGACAACACAAAGCAGGTTACTTTTGGTATGAAACAAAGTCTCAGCTTTTAAATTTTGTCATTTTTAAAAGAAATTCAAACAATAAATGCCATTTTGTAGTTCTTTAATGTGTAGTTCAACCAATGGCGTGAGCTTGAGGGTGGGGTCCATTTGGTGTTGGTAGTAGTGCAGAAACCCTTTACAACAACTTAAAAAATATTTCAATTGGGTCTGAACATCAAAAAGAAGATTATTTTCTCAACTGTAGATGTTCATGAAAAAAAGAAAATAGGATATAAAACTAGTTTTAGCTTTCATGTATTGTTTTGGCTAATGTGAGCAGGCAGTATTCTTTTCTACTCTTAAATATGCAAGGTCAGCATTTTTTAGCTATTATGTCACAAGGAAAACCCAAAGAGAAGTGTTTGGTCTTTTCTTTTCTTCATGCAAAATTTTGGGTAGAAATAAAGTCATCAAAAGACTGTCTGCATATTCAAATGAAGACAAAATGAACAAAATGAAAACACAGTGTGCTTGGAACCTATAGCAGAAGTAATCCCCCAGGTTTGGGAATGCGTGTGTTGCAGATAAGAATTCTCGGCACTGCTGCTGAGAGGATCACATGGCCCTGCTGATGGGTAATGTGATCCTCTGGTGTCTTCTCATTACAACAGTGGTGGGGGGTTTCGTGGGTGTGTGTATGTGTACGTGTACGCACAGAGAGAAGGAAACTCAAAAGAGCTGCAGACGAACAGAACCTACTGAATGAGCCTGTATTAACTTCGAATAACAACAAAGTTTTGCGTTCAAAATACTACAAAAGAATAATGGGACTTGAGTTAACAATTCTCCTTTTGAAAAAATCTAAATGTAACTACTTTGCTTTCTCACTGTCTTTTGCCTTATTACGTATGATTCACCAGTGTAAAAAATATCTTAAGTAAAAATGTTTGCCTCAGTTAATATTAACCAATTTGCAGCCTACTGTTCATGAGCCAAATATACAGCATATATTATGTATTTATTTCAGAAATGTTACATACTAAAGGATTTTTTGTAATGTAAATGTATTTACTGTAAATAATGATCAATTTAATGCATCTCTGCTGAAAAAAATTTATTAATTAAAAAAAAAAAAATCTTACTAACTTCAAACTTTTGAATGGTAGTGTACATTTGTATTGAAAATTATTGAAGACATTCTCTGAAAACAAGTCTTAATATTTCATGTCGCTTCTCAATTAAATTTATCACGTTTTTAGATATTTTAATATAAAACAAGGGGGGAAAAAGTCCAATTAAAGTTGTCATTTTACTGTGCATAATTGTGAAAGTGCTACTGTCACTTACCATTTTTGTAGTTTTAGTCTGAAATAGTCTAACTGTTTGTGGACCACTGGAGTTTTTGATTAATAGATGAATATGCTTGTGTTATGGAATACCAGCATATTGTACTGGTGAGTGCCTTTGAAAGGCAGATGGCAAAGCAGTGAAGCCATTCCAGGACGTTGCGTTGTGTTGTTGGACACACATGGCTCAACAGATCTGTGGTATGTGCTCTTGGCTGACTTGGCAGCTTGTGCGGTACCCAACAGCAAAACGGCACAGCCGCACTGTTTACTGACAAGTGTGACGATAATGATTCATTTAAAGGGTGGTTGCGAAGAATAAAGCCTCATTTTAGCAACCTCAAGGCAACATGAATTCAGATTTAGCATCAGAAAGGAGAACAGCAATCATGCTAATCTCTTTTTGTTTTGTTTGTACTGTAGTTCTTAAATTACATCATGGATACCCTAAAAGAAACAGCACTCAGTTTACTGATGTGATTGATGGCATTAAGGTCAAAAAGTAGCCTAGACTTTTTTGTCAGTAGTTGGAGATGGGTCTTGGTGTGAACCCTGCTCATACTCTCAGCCTGGTGACTCCTCATGGCAGCAACTGCCGAATCATGTGTGGCCATGCTGCAGTGAGCACTGATCGCTTACATAAGACTACAGAAGAGATCAGGCAGAGACATGGAAAAGCCCAAGGGGAAGGCCTGTCTAGCCAAGTGTCTGCTGACCAACTTCAATCACATCGCTGCAACATCATGGAAAGAGAAGGTTTTTGTTCGACTTGAGATGTTGGGCTTTTTATATAAGTGTCTGAATTTGTTTGGGTCATGTCAGTATTTTTAAATGACATTTTTTGAGGTTGTGTGACTTTTTAGTGTGTTATTTGTTTGTCCATTATTAGGATTATATACATTAGGATTCATTGCCTTAAGGCCATTGCACACTGAGCCTGAAATTTTCGCGTTTCGCGTTTTTCCGTATTCCTCATCCTTTCCTATCAAACCTGATCCGAATTTTTTTTTAAGACGGACAAAAGTTTCGGAGGCAGTGTGCAAACATGATTGACACAACGTGAGGTTGTATTTATTTTTTAACATGCAAAAATTTAGTGTGCAATGACCTTTAATGTTAGAGTGTTAAAGGTGGTTTCTAGGGTGTTACCACTATGCAGCTTTAGTGTGTTATGTGGTTGCTAGGGAGTTGTGTGTGGTTGCTAGGTCATTGCTAGGGTGTTCTTAGTGGTTTTCTGTGCAAAAATTGTTGCCGTAATGCTGGAGTGTTATTGATGGTTGCTAGGGTGTTACTATGCAACTTCTTGGCCATTTGGTGCGTTTTTACTGTGTTATGTGGTTGCTAGGTCTATGCGAGGATGTTCTTGTTGATGCTTTTCCATGTAAAAGTTTTTTTTCCAAATTACTAGAGTGTTATAGGTGGTTACTAGGGTGTTGCCAAGCAGCTTCTAAGGCACTCGGGAGTGGTTTTTAGTGTGTTGTGTGGTTGCTAGGTTATTGGTAGGGTGTTCTTGTTGGTGGCATCCATGCAAAAGTTGTTTCCACAATGCTTGAATGTACTGGATGGTGGCTAGGGTGTTGCTAAACAGCTTCTAAGGTGTTCAGAGTGGTTTCGGTATGTTGAGTGGTCACCAGGGAGTTCTGGATAGTTGCTAGGTCATTACTTGGGTGATCTTGTTGGTTCTTGCCCATGCAGACATTGTTGCCACAATGCTAGAGTGTTATGCATCATGGTTGTTAGGGTGTTGCTATTCAGCTGCTAAGTCTTTTAGAGTGTGACGTAGAGGGCTGCATTCCCGCGGCTGTCCCGCGGGAACCGCGGGACCCGACTAGATTTCTTGCGACGCGGGATTCAATTCCCGAATACAACGCGGTTGCGGTCGGTAACTCTTGTGCAATTTGAACGGGAGCGGGCGGTCTAACAATATCCCGTTCCCGACATCTTTTCAGAACAGCATATCTGCGCTTTATTCAAGCACCGGTACAGCCTGCACTCGACTGTTATACACGCGCTACACCGTGCACGCATGAACCAGTGCTTCGTTTTATTTGCGAGGTCTGTGCGCAGCATGTGCATAACGATGCTCAGAGCAGGCTAGCCTACCAGTGGTGAATATACGGCCCGCAGACAGAACAGGCAGGTTGTCGATGAGTAGAGCAGAATAAAGATGGAGCAAAGTGTGGATGCGCTGTCCTTGAAGAACGCTCAACTCTGTTTTGTTTATATTTTGCTTAGCCTATAATTTTAAATGACAGATGTCGAATATTATTTATTTTTCTTCCGCAACACTTTTCCTAGGCTACTGTGTTTACAGCAAGATGTTAAACGAATTTAGTATTTTGACAAGACCAATACAATTATAATAGGCCATATTTTGTACAACCTACATTTTTTTTCTCCCACTGCAACACTTGTTCCTATTGTGTTGTAAAGGTTAAACTAATTGTATCCTGACGAGACGAATAAAAATAAAGAATACAATTTTTGTACATTTTTATTTTCTCTGTGACACTTTTTTTTCCTACTGTGTTGGCAGCAAAATGTTAAACGAATTTTGTGTTAAGAAACAGTCCCGCGCAGACCTCTAGTGTGACACTGCATCCCAATTCGCATACTATCCGTCCTAAATAGTATTCGAAAATAGAATTAGTATGTCCCAAATCATAGTATGCTTAAAGTATGCCAAAGATTCCCGGATGGTCTACTACTTCCGGTTAGAGTGTGCATCGATCTGCACTTTGAATTCTAACGGCTAATATTGCCCACACCACATGGTGGACGAGGATTCGATTAGAACTACAAACACGCATAAAAAGTGTTAAAAAACTACAAACATGGCGGATATGCGTGACCGACGGACAGGTAGAGAAAGGGATTTGATGTCTAACCTGATGAAAAAATATTTATTTAATATTACCCACGTTATATTTAATCTGCAGCAACACTGTGGACTTTTGTAATGAGTAATTCTTTATTTCTCTCCAATACGGTAGGAAATCAAATTAAACTAAATGTGGATGATGTTAACTGTGACAAGATGACTGACAGTGCAGTTTAAACAGTTACAGGAAGCACGTAACTAAGCAACAGAGCGTCCGTTAAAGAAGCAGCTATGATGAAGTAGTAGGCCTATGTCTCAAAACTTGCCTACTATTCTGCTACATACTCATAAGTGTGTACTTTTTCTTCACAAAAAGAGTAGGGCATAGTATAAGTAGGTGAATTGGGATGCAGTATGAGATTACTACCATGTCATTGCTACAGTGTTCTTGTTGGTCCTTTTCCATGCAAGCTTCTGAGTCCCTTTAATATTCTGATCTCAAGTTCTTCATTGGAAATCTTTGGGATTGTTTCTTATTTCACCTGATTGCTTAGAAAACCACATAGTGTGAGTTGTCATTTATTTCATTCATGTAGCACAAATGCTGAATTGCCAAATTTGAGTTAAGAAGACCCACTGTATATTCTGTTTATTTTAGAGAGAGTACAATTAAACAACTAAGGTTTCATTCAGAGTGTCAGTTCTGAGAACATACTCACAAATGTTAACTGTCATATATCCTAATAGAGTCTAAATTGAAAAACTGGTTGTTAAGCACAGCTTCTTATTGACCTAAAGTAAGTCATTAGCTGATCGATTTTCAGGGAGTGAGCAAAACTAAACTTACTGAAAGCTCAAAGACAGATCGGATTTGGAAAAATCAATAGCACACACCTAGTTAAAAACCTTGGGGAGGATTTGGTATTTGTCATGAAACACTTTGGTATCCTCCTGAATCTTATCAATTTGCTTTTTAATTATCACTTCATTCTCAAGCAGCTGCTATTTTTTTTTTTACTTGAAAATTATTCTGATTTCACCCAACCTGTCGTGATTAAACCCATCACAAATGAACATTGGTGAAATCCTTGACTATGTTGCCAGCTACCTAACCAACGGTCTGACCTCTGTGGAACGGTTCCCCATCAGCTTTAAGACCCAGTTCTCCGGCCACCATTTCCATCATGTGGTGCTGGGCGTTTACTGTAACGGCCGATATGGCACTCTGGGTATGAGTCGACGTACTGACCTTATGGACAGATCTCTGAGCTTCCGTACGCTCAGCGAGTTGGTGTTTGACTTTGAGGACTCGTACCGCCGCTACCAGCACACCATGAAGAAGATCAAAATTGGCCTGTACGTGCCCCACAATCCGCACGTTTTCCAGCCTATTGAGTGGAACTATCTGGTGATCAACGCCTGCAAGCAGGGCCGTGAGGACATGCGCAAAGAGCTGGAGAAGCATGGCCGTGACATGAGGATGAAGGTGAGTCCATAGCCTTCTAAGATATAGTGTTATTTTTAGTTTCGTTAATATTTTGAATTAAATATTTTTTTATATATATACAATTTAGTTTTTTTTTTTATATATATATATATAGTTTTTATTAAGGTTTAATTTTAGTATTATATTTATTTAGTAATTTTAGTAGTGTGTGTTTTATATATATTTCCAGTAATGGGAATTGTTTTATGATTAACAAACCAAAACTAAAATATAGACTCACTGATACATAGACTCAGTTGAAATATAATACATTGAAAGATAATATTGAAATATAATATTAAATTAATATAAATCTATATATGAATTATATTAATATAAATCTAAGCTAGTTCAGTGGGAACTAAATAAGGTCAAACTTCCTGTACTTATCCTGTTCCTGTCACACTTTTTTTTATACTCTGTTATTTTAAAGTAAACATTTATGTATTTCCATGGTTCAGTTATGACTGAACCAGCTTCAGGAGAATCTTTATTTGTCCTTGGCCATTTATGAAGAGCTAAACCAGCATCATCTGTATAACCTGTAACATGGGACGTGTTTATCATCTAGACAGTAAAAAGTAGGTCATGTGCTCCCAGTTTCTCAGATGCGGCCTTGACTTGTGTGGATGACCGCAGTCAGCTGTGACATAGTTTCCATGAACCACATGAGCAGACAGTGGAAATTGTGCTCTGGATGTTTAAAACTAATGTAGGCATATTTTTATGGATGTTGAGGAATTTGGGACACTTCAAAACATTGCATTTGCAGTCTTATTTTGAACAATTCATCCATGCGAGTTTCATTTTTTTACATTGTAATTTTTTACTTTGTAATCAAAATTCCATAACTGTAATATATTATTAATAATGTTATAAAATATATTGTTTATATTTATATATAAAAATAGTGTAATGCCAGATGTTTGAATGGAATGTAGGCGTCTTTTTTATGGATGCTGAGGAATTTGGGACTCGCTTTTCAAAACCTAAATATTTTTGCAACTTGTCTTTTATGTTTAGGCTATATGAACATTTCAAAGCATGTGACAGGATTATATGCTGTATGTATAATATAAACATATTATTTTATTCTGTTCAGTCTTCTGTTTAGTCCTCAAGTCTGCTGTTCCCATTAAAATACAAAGTGTATTTTCTGGAACAAAGTCTTTTTTGACTAACCAATTATTAAACTAGTCATCTTTGAGTCAAGGACATTACAGTTATATGAGGAATGAGTTTGCATTTATTACTGCAGTCCATCTTGAATGAGTTTCTTGATGTACTGAACACCCAGCATCTGGCGTCATCAGCATGGAGCTGATACAGTCATTCATAATGAATCTCATTTTAAAAATCAACTTTTAACGACTGAGAACATCGCAATGTCAAGTTGCCTCTCATCACTTGTGCAGCTCATTTGGGGAAAACACAATGTATAGAGTGATTGAGAGGTTGGGAAATCTGTTGTCTTGTAGCATAATGAAGTTAATGAACGTCATAAAGTTAATGAACGTAATGTGGAGCTTTTCTCTAGCTTTATTTGTGCTGCACTCGCTAATGAGAAAACGCAGTTAGAGCGATTCAGCGTTTGCTCCCTGTGGTGTGAAAAAGTTCAGGCCCTTTTTAATAAACTGATTGTAGATGTGTCGTTCTTTAGCACCGGATCCCTGTCGGGTTAATGACAGGCAGTATTCCTCATCTTTGACTTTCTCTGCTTGCCTTTTTCCACCTGGAAGATTTTAAGCCCTTTTTCATTCTAATTGCCCTGAAATCTTAATTTCATCTTCAAACTGAAGATAATAATTATCTTTAGTACCTCATAGCTTCATACAAATTTACATATTGACTCAGTTGCTTCAGTGTGTGTTTATGTGCACAGATGCATAATATCTACATGGCAAAATACAAAGATAAAATATATGAAAAGTGTAACTGTTTTAAAACAACTGGTTTTTATTGCAGATCCTCAAGTCCTCCAGTGCTCAGTCTCCAATCAAAGAACGAACCCGAGGCAAGTCTTTATCACCACGCCGCCGAACAGGCAGCAGTCCCCAAAGACGCCAACATGTCCACAGAAGAGACAAATCGTAAGTAATGGACACTTTAATGTTGAGAAAACGCAGTTCTGAGAAATAAGCTGTGGGAAATATCCACTTGTGCGCAATTCACTTATTTTAAAAGTTTCTGTCAAGAAAATAAGTATAAATGCGGTCTTAAGCTGTCAGTGGTTTATCAGCAGTGCATCAGTCCATGGAAGCTTAAAAAGTAATTACTTGGGCTGCATTTATTTAATTTTGACACATTTTAGTGATCTTCATATTTCTGGTGATTATGCTCTTGGAATGTAATTAGACAGCTTTTATTAATAATCCTTTGAAAATGAGCCATTCAAGTAGCGTTTACAATGGCAGCGATTAAATCTGAGGTACCCAAGCTGTACTGCTACATTTTTTTTATTATATATGTATGTTATATATTTATGTTGTTGTGCAGCTTAATATTTTGTGAATGTTTTTGGTAATATTATAAACGTCTTTACCATCACTTTTGATCAATTTAATGCATCCTTCCTGGATAAAATAATATCTTAAAAAATAAAACTTCTGAATGGTAGTGTATACATTTCTTTATTTCTATATTAATATGTTCTATATTACTATACAGTACACTACCATTCAAAAGTTTGGGATTCAGTCAGATTTATTATGTTTTTAAAGAAGTGTCTTATGCTCATGAAAACTGCATTTATTTGGTCAGTAGAACATTAATATTGTGAAATTCTAATATTTTTCTATTTTTTTTTTTTTTTAAGAAATACATACTTTTATTCAGCAAGGATATGTTAAAAAGTAATAGTAAAGACTTATATTGTTACAAAAGATTTTTATTTTGAATTCTGTTCTATTTTAATATTCAGTCAGTTAAATCATAGCCTTTTGAAGTTTCATTAAAAACATTTGGCTGTTTTGCGATTCCTTTCCATTGCCAAATTTAAGACCTTTTAAAATCAGAAATAAGATGTTGGTAATCAAAGGATAGTTTAGCCAAAAATGAAAATTCTGTCATTAACTATAATTTAATTAAAATTCATAAAACCGAGGGGCATTTTTTTTAAAAGTCACGCACTGCTTCTATATATTTTTAGTTGCAAATGCAAGTGAAATGCTAACACTTTCAAGCCCTGATGTCGAGCGGACACTGAGGTTACTAAACACTGAAGAAGACACATGTCTGCTCATGTTTCGCGTCCATGCAGTGGCTTTAACCCAATGTGTTCTCATTAGAGCTGCGATGGTGACAATGTGAAGCAGGTGCTGGTAATCCATTGATTAATCTCCTCTAGCAGCACACGGTTGGCCACTTCTCGTGTTACCGAAGCACTTGTTTCTCTCGTCTAGGCGGTTGACTTATGGATTCAAGGTTTCTATAGCAGCACAGCGCAAGTACTGGCAGAGAGCCCCTTTTAGCACTGCTGATCACTTTACAAGTGAGACTTCAGGCTGCTTTTGTTTTGTGGTGTTGAGGAAATAAGATTTCTTTCTTTTTAGTGCCGCCCCTGGGAAATATAGGCAGTGCACAGTATCTACTAGGAACAGAGTCATAAAAAGTGACATAGTGATAGATAGCAAAGCTTCCTCTTCGAAAGAAGTGGTCGTTTTAGCAAGACATACACACAAAGGGATTCCCAAGCTCTGGAAAAAAGACCTAGAGCAGGGAGTTAGGGCTAGTTAGTCAAGCAAAGTGGCGTTTTAAACACTTGCAACTGATGTGACACTCCTCTCCTGTTAGTACAAGCTGCCCTTGGGCAGTACACTGGGTTGGCATTTGCTCTAATAGGATGTGAGTTCAATGCAACAGCTGTGGTAGATGAGGGCTTCACTGACATGTCATGCTGAAACAAACCAATGAATAATCCTTCCGCATGAACATACAGTGATAATCAGAAGGTCCTGTTATGTTTTTGCATTTCAGAGCTCAGCGCCTGGTGATGTAACTAAATCCTCTGATGCACCGGATCATGTTAAAGCTGGTGTTTATCAATTTTAGCTGGTGAAATGCATATGATTGTGAATTTCACGTGAATTTCCCCATACAGATTTTGCCACGGGGTCAAGTTAGTTGCGAATTGACAGAAAGCTGCTTGGTTTGAAAGTTATTTCTGTGTGAGGGGTGCTTTATACTTCACTGCACTATTGATAATTGACTGGCCTTTTTGACTGGAAAATTTTATGAAATTCCCTCACCTTTTGATTCAACGCTACTGACTTAACTACATTTTTAGTAGCGTGACAGTAGTTGTTTTCTAATTGGTGTAGGTTTTCCAGTTACAAACTACAGTTGTCAACATTTGAAGTGGATCGAAACAGTTCATCAAAGACAAGAATGGGTATTGTTTTGGTTTTAGGACAACTTTGATGAAAGGTTTTGATCCACTTCAAATGTTGACTACTTCGGTTCATCCTAAACCGTTCTCTCTCTATTATGTAACACTGGAGAAATTTGATCATTTTAGTGAATCTGTTCATTCTAAACAGTCCTCTCTGTCATACAAGGCATTGATTCAGACTTACTTATGAGCAGTGTTAAAGTTAAAGGGTTAGTTCACCCAAAAATGAAAATTAGCCCATGTTTTACTCACCCTCAAGCCATCCTAGGTGTATATGACCTTCTTCTTTCAGGCGAATCCAATCGGAGTTATATTAAAAATTATCCTTGCTCTTCCAAGCTTTAGAATGGGAGTAGGAGGGTGTTTTTGTTCAACAGTCCAAAAGTAGTCAAATAAAGCGCATCCATCTATAGTAAGACATGCCTCACATGGCTCCGGCGGATGAATAAAGGCCCCCAATAACTCCGATTGGATTCGTCTGAAAGAAGAAAGTCATATACACCTAGGATGCTTTGAGGGTAAGTATGTGAGGGTGAGTAAATGCCTTGGTAAAAGTTTTAGTTTTAACTAACTAAAATTTATTTTCAGTTTAAGCTGAAGTACTAAAATGACTAAAATTACAAATAAAATGTAGCCTATATAAAACTATATAGAAATATATACTTTAATAATAGTATATAAATAATACTAAAATAACACTGCTAATGAGAAAATTATTTAGGATGAACTGATTCACCTAAATTAATCAGACTTTCCATTTTAGTGAACTGGTTCATCCTAAATGATTCAATGGTCTTATGTAGTGTTCGAAAGTCCAGTTAATTCAAGTGAATCGATTCATTCAGATGGTTCATGTAAATGAACAGATAAACGATTCAACAAAAAAAGGTTTCACTGATTCAGATTCCTGCATTACTTTTGCAGATGAGTGTGTTTTGTTGTGTTTGGTATAAACTTACCTTTTCGTGTTTTATAATGACACCCTAATTGAAATTGTTAATTAAATCAAAAGCCCACATTTTACTTAAGTGCTCTTTAGGTAAGTCCTTGATGTCTTGAAAGGAAGTAAGATATTCAAAAATACAGCTAGCTCCATCACAGCCGTCAAAGACGCCGATCTAGAGTATGTTTGTGTTAAGCAATTTAAAAATACCACAGCAACGTCCCCTGTGTGTGTTTAAGCTTGAGCCATTGAGTTTAATTACATGTTGTATTGTAGTGCTGCTGTTGACAAGTCTAAATGATTGTTGTCTCACAATGCTGTAATTATTTAGTCAAGCTAATGCACCTCTAAGATGATAGAATGAACCGCACAAGGCATGAAATGATACTGAAGTTTAGACTTCAGATCTGTGGACCTCCTGATCAGATCAGAGCTATTTTTGCTTTTCCTTAGCACCTTCCTGTCACATGGTCTGAGATGTTAATTACTGAGCCCCACACATATAGTGTGCCAGGCAGCTGCTGAAACACACCACCCATTTAACGTCAGCATCACCCTCAATTACACCGAAGAACTGCACCGCACACACATCCCTGGGCACATGAGTTTGTTAATTCACTTACAGTGGAAGGAATTATGGCAAACATTTTGAAAAGTTATGCATAAGTTATGAAATAGTCATGCTGTATCTGCTCTCCAACCCCCACAGTTCCGCAGCGGATGATTATGAGTTTTTTGCCACAGTCATAAAATCCCCTGCAGACATGTAGCATGTGACAGTCCATGAAGCTCCCAAAAGGAAACATCTTAGACAAATACTACACCTCTTATACAAATACATTTCTTAAAGGGATAGTTCTTTCAAAAAATAATATTTTGTTATTATTTACTCACCCTCACGTTATTTCAAACTTGTATGTTGTGGATTGTGCTTTATAGGATACAAACTGAGGCATTGTTGAAGAATCTTCATGTAATTTTTTTAAATGTAACTTACAGTTTTGGGGTTTACAATTAACACAATGCATTACAAGTAACACAAGTTACTTTGTTTTCCTATTTATTCACTGACACCTCTCCTGTCCCGTTTTGAGAGAAATTGGGAGTGGGGCTCAGGTTTATTAATTTCCTTTTGGTGTGAAGGGCCTTCACAGTTGCCAAAAGATCACTACTTTTTGTGTTGTTTTTTTAAATATTTTTAAAAAATAAATAAGCAAGCCCAGCGGGTGACAAAAAGTAGCGCAAAAGTAACGTAATGTAATTACTTTCCATAAAAAGTAACTTAGTAACACAATTAGTTAGTATCTAGCAACACAGTATTGTAATGCATTACTTTTCCCCAGCACTTCGTGTAACTCTTTTTCAAGTAACTAGTGCCCACAGCTGTCTTAAAATACCAAAAGGACAAAAACAAGCAAACAAAAGTAATAACAAAGCCATAATAATATGGATTTGCAGTGACATGAGGGTAAATATTGACTGAAATAATAAATAACGACAGAATTTACTTTTTGTGTGAACTATTTTCAAGTACACTTAAAAAATTCAGTGAAATAGCAATTTTTTGTAAAATGTACTACAGTAATCTATATTTTATTTAGGCTACAACTTTGAAAAATCATTTTTTACAGTGTAAGGTGGGGGACTTTAATTAAAAATGACTTTTTAATTAAAACTACTAGGTCAAAAATGTTTAAAAAAAAATGTAACTTAACACATAGATGAGTTGAAAATGTATATTGGAGATCTATAACTTGCATTTACAAACTAGATTAAGTGAATTTTCACTCCACATTAAGACTACTGTGTTGTTCTGCAGTCCCATTCCCTGCTGTCTCTTACCACTATTTCTCAGTCTATCAATAAAGACTGATGCATCCGATTCGCTCCAGACCTTCCACATCAGAACTGTTGAGTGAACAGGGGAAATTCCACAGGGAAAATGAAACCACAAATCTGCTCCTGCCCTTTTCCTGAGTCTCCTCCCTGTCAAAGTGCATTATCTCCACTCAGGGCTATTTCTAACACACAGGATGTTTGCTTGTCTACAGGCTCACCCCCACCTCTTCTGTCTCCTCCTTTCAGTCGTCCTCAGCTACCCACATAAAATGCAGACAAACGCTTTCAGTGGCCACTTCTTGTACCCACAGAGTTTGCATGCGTCTTAGGGTTGAGTAATAAAAGCATGTTGTTTGTTTTGACTAGTCATAAGGCTGCTATTGTCGTTGTGGTTTCATGCAGTGACAAATCTATTTACATTTATTTTGCAACACTAATGTTTGCCTGAGAAACTTTCGTTCTTAGTCATTTCTGAAGGAAGGAACTGTAAAAGGCAGAGCTGGAGTGGAGAGGACCTGCCTGTCACATGGTCTGAGATGTTAATTACTGAGCCCCACACATATAGTGTGCCAGGCAGCTGCTGAAACACACCACCCATTTAACGTCAGCATCACCCTCAATTACACCGAAGAACTGCACCGCACACACATCCCTGGGCACATGAGTTTGTTAATTCACTTACAGTGGAAGGAATTATGGCAAACATTTTGAAAAGTTATGCATAAGTTATGAAATAGTCATGCTGTATCTGCTCTCCAACCCCACAGTTCCGCAGCGGATGATTATGAGTTTTTTGCCACAGTCATAAAATCCCCTGCAGACATGTAGCATGTGACAGTCCATGAAGCTCCCAAAAGGAAACATCTTAGACAAATACTACACCTCTTATACAAATACATTTCTTAAAGGGATAGTTCTTTCAAAAAATAATATTTTGGTTATTATTTACTCACCCTCACGTTATTTCAAACTTGTATGTTGTGGATTGTGCTTTATAGGATACAAACTGAGGCATTGTTGAAGAATCTTCATGTAATTTTTTTAAATGTAACTTACAGTTTTGGGGGTTTACAATTAACACAATGCATTACAAGTAACACAAGTTACGTAATCAGATTACTTTTTTCAAGTAACTAGTAATATCTGAGTTACTTTTTCAAATAAGTAACACAAGTTACTTTGTTTTCCTATTTATTCACTGACACCTCTCCTGTCCCCGTTTTGAGAGAAATTGGGAGTGGGGCTCAGGTTTATTAATTTCCCTTTTGGTGTGAAGGGGCCTTCACAGTTGCCAAAAAGATCACTACTTTTTGTGTTTTTTTTTTTTAAATATTTTAAAAAATAAGCAAGCCCAGCGGGTGACAAAAAGTAGCGCAAAAGTAATGTAATGTAATTACTTTCCATAAAAAGTAACTTAGTAACACAATTAGTTAGTATCTAGCAACACAGTATTGTAATGCATTACTTTTCCCCAGCACTGGTAATTTCGTGTAACTCTTTTTCAAGTAACTAGTGCCCACAGCTGTCTTAAAATACCAAAAGGACAAAAACAAGCAAACAAAAGTAATAACAAAGCCATAATAATATGGATTTGCAGTGACATGAGGGTAAATATTGACTGAAATAATAAATAACGACAGAATTTACTTTTTGTGTGAACTATTTTCAAGTACACTTAAAAATTCAGTGAAATAGCAATTTTTGTAAAATGTACTACAGTAATCTATATTTTATTTAGGCTACAACTTTGAAAAATCATTTTTTACAGTGTAAGGTGGGGGACTTTAATTAAAAATGACTTTTTAATTAAAACTACTAGGTCAAAAATGTTTAAAAAATGTAACTTAACACATAGATGAGTTGAAAATGTATATTGAGATCTATAACTTGCATTTACAAACTAGATTAAGTGAATTTTCACTCCACATTAAGACTACTGTGTTGTTCTGCAGTCCCATTCCCTGCTGTCTCTTACCACTATTTCTCAGTCTATCAATAAAGACTGATGCATCCGATTCGCTCCAGACCTTCCACATCAGAACTGTTGAGTGAACAGGGGAAATTCCACAGGGAAAATGAAACCACAAATCTGCTCCTGCCCTTTTCCTGAGTCTCCTCCCTGTCAAAGTGCATTATCTCCACTCAGGGCTATTTCTAACACACAGGATGTTTGCTTGTCTACAGGCTCACCCCCACCTCTTCTGTCTCCTCCTTTCAGTCGTCCTCAGCTACCCACATAAAATGCAGACAAACGCTTTCAGTGGCCACTTCTTGTACCCACAGAGTTTGCATGCGTCTTAGGGTTGAGTAATAAAAGCATGTTGTTTGTTTTGACTAGTCATAAGGCTGCTATTGTCGTTGTGGTTTCATGCAGTGACAAATCTATTTACATTTATTTTGCAACACTAATGTTTGCCTGAGAAACTTTCGTTCTTAGTCATTTCTGAAGGAAGGAACTGTAAAAGGCAGAGCTGGAGTGGAGAGGACCTGCCTTGGCACTGCTGTGCGATTGATTGCCTGGCGTTGAAGCACTTGCTTCAAATAGCCAACATCAGTCAAAACTACATGGAGGCCTATTGATTTTTTTCACAAGAGTAGTAGCATAAAAGTGAATGGTGGAAGGGAAAATGTGATGGAACTTTGAAGGTAACAACAGTTACGGCTGTGCTGGAGCAGGTCTGTGATGGAGCGCTTTGTTCTTCAGCAGCTCTGTGTGTTCTCAGCAGGACTGAAAGTGGTGGTTGAACATGAATGTGATTTATCTCAGGAATAAAGCCTGTGGGATAAAAAAAGGTGTGAGATTCCAACTAGTGATAGACTAATACAGCAATTAGTTCTGGTCCACTTGAAATTTTATATATTATATCAATCTACTTATTTGTGTCAATTAGAAATTAGCAGGTCATACTGTGCCTAATATGTAATTTGTTAAATATTAAAAGTAAAGTTTTTTTGTTGTTGTCTGGGTCTATATCTGAAAAGCATGAATTTGCTGAACAATTTTTACACTACTTGTTTAAAAGTTTGAGGTCAGTGAGACAATTTTGGAAATTAAAACTTTTATAAATCAAGGATGCATACATGGATCAAAAGTGATTAATTTCTAATTCAAATAAATTGTTCTTTTGAACTTTCGGTCCCACTTTATATTAGGTGGCCTTAACTACTATGTACTTACATCAAAAAATAAGTACAATGTACTTATTGTATTGCAAAACACTTTTGCTGCTATTGAGGTGTTATATGGGTAAGGTTAGGGACAGGTTTGGTGGTCTGGGTAGGTTTGAGGGTGGGTTAAGGTGTAAGGGATGGGTCAACAGTGTAATTATAAATGTAATTACAGAAATTAATTACAGATGTAACTACATACAGGTATTTTAAAAAAGTACAATGTAAAAACATGTATGTACACAATAAGTGCATTGTATCAAATGATTAATTTAAATGTAAGTACATAGTAGTTAAGGCCACCTAATATAAAGTGGGACCGAACTTTCTATTCATCAAAGAATTCTGAATAAATATTAAAAATATAACTGTTTTTCACATTAATAAGAACCAAATCAGAATTTTAGAATGATTTCTGACTGATTATGCGACATGCTTGCTGAAAATCCAGCTTTGACATTACAGAACTAAATTACTGAATTTTAAATATATATTCAAATATAAAATAGTTATTTTAAATTGTAATAATATTTCACAAGGTTACTGTTTTTACTGTATTTTTGATCAAATAAATCCAGCCTTGGTTGAACATAAGATTTTTTTACAGACCACAAACTTTTGAACAATGTACTTCAACACACTGTTTATTTTATGGTTTCATTTTATTGTTTAAGCAATATAATTTATTCAAAATAACGTGCATTCATTTAATTTTTAAAATATATTTAATTGTATATTTTGGCCTTCTTATACTCTTCTACTGAGGTGGTTCATTCTGCACTAAAACGTTTAATCCAGAACCAAAATGTTCAGCATATTTGCCATTATGCAACAATAATCTCTAAAATGAAACTAACAGAAACATGTTTCTTTGCAGGCCAGCAGCGCTGGACAGAAAGCCGGCAGAGCTCAGCACCCTCAGTGATGGCTACCAGATCCGCATCTGAGACACTAAAAGCACCAGCTTTATCCTCCACACGTTCTCCCTCAATCAGATCCACAGATGATGTTTTTAAACACTATTTAATGCACATTGTGAACTGTACAGCATATTAAACATATTTATAGTTGTACTTACATGTTAGAGGGAAATACCTTTTTAAAGTTAAAAACGAACAAATGTTTTTAACAGAATATGATATTCCTTTACCAGCCATCTTTTTTTTTTTTTTAAATGGTGGAAAGTTTATGAGTGAAGGATATCAATTTTGCTTTAAAAGTGTTTTTTTTACTCTAGTAATTGTCAAGCATTTTAGAAGACAAAAAAGTTGTGACTGAAATATTCAAGCAAATATGGAAAATGTGGGGAAAAGTCTCTATTTTTGGACCGAATCTCCACTAGCAGTGAGAGCATGAGTGTGAATGGATTTTGCTTGGCAGAGAGATGTAAACCTCAGTGCCTCGTGCTGTGGTGCTGGTAGTTTTGGAGGCTGACTGGCCCGGAGGAGAGAGAGGGCATAAGCTTTTTTCGCCAGAGGCGTAAGGACACAAGAGAGCTACTCATTCTGCCCAAAAGAACTCTATTCAATCCACTTTTCCTCGTTTTTTTGTTACCTGCATACATGGTATGGATGGAATGGACATGATTTATTGACGTTACCTTATATTGAAGGCTTTGTACTGTTTTTATTTTCTGCAGTTGTAGAGAAATAGTTACTTTTTTAAAGTATTTAAACATTTATTTTTCTTGTTTTTACTGTTTGTTTAACCAGTACAGTATTTTGTGGTTTTATGTATTTTTTTTTTATTTTCTTTTAAACAAAGTCTCTCAGAGGTGTGAAAGTTGATGTGCTATTGATTGACCCATCCGTTGAAAATAATCCTAAACTTTCAACACATTTATTTGGAAAATACAACCGATTTCTTTTTATTTTTTGTAGCGGCAGAGATATTAGCTTGGCTAATGAACATAAATTAAGCATAAGTGGGTTTTTAGGGAATCGCTAAAGCAGAGTTACCCAAACTTTAATAGGAAGGGCCAAAAATCTAACTTTAATTGAGGGCCATGGGTCAAAAGTAAATGCTGCATTATATTCACTTACACAAATTCACTTACAAAAAAAAAAAAGAAAACAGAAATGAAGATATGCTATTATTTCTTGTTTTCCCCCAATTTCCCCCCTATTGTGACATGACATGGCTGACCAAATCAAAGGTCATCACAGGCCAACTTTGACCCAAGGGTCCTGGTTTGGGCATCTCTGTCATAAAGGGATATGGTGATGGAAAAAAAAAAATCAATGCTTTTGTGTTCTTTAGTCTTTTGTGTTCAAAACTTTTAGATTACCCTGAGAAACGTTGCTGTGAGTGAATGCAAAAGCATTGCAATATAATTTTTATGTGAAGTGGGAGGAAAAAAGTTTCTTGAGAAAATGCAAAAGTTTTGCGAAGGCACCCAAAAGCATTGAAATGAGCCATTTTCCTATCGTCTCTCATTTTTTCCATCACCAGGCCCTCTTATAAAACCCTGTAGGTTCTAACTATAGGATCACAACTACAATCATTCAAGTATACACAAAATATCATCTCTATCAACAGCATATCACTTGAATTTTCTCACCTCGTGAGAATAAGCTATGCACGTGGAGAAGGTCTGTGGATCCGTCCTTTTTGACAGCAGACCTGTCTTTAAAATTGTAGCAGTGACATTGTTAGCAATTTTTCACGGGTTGTATGAGCGGTTGCTCTTTGAACGATGTTTTTTGGGTGCTGATGACTAAACTACCACATTATAGCTCATTCTGCCTTGTAATTGGTACCAGCTTTCTATCAAAAGCAACTGAACCACACAAGTGCCAGACCATTGAGTACGTCCAATTCATCCTTAGGGCTGAGGGTTTCAGACACATGAAGATGAAAGGTCATAAGTTTCAGTGACAAATCTAATGCACCATGTTGAATTGCTCAGACTCATTATGGGAGAGAAGTGGTCTGCTGATAATTCAGCATGTGAAGAACACCACATTGTTACAGATTTCTATCATTTATAACTTGTTTGGTAACTGATCAGATGTGTGAAATTGTGAGTGAACTTTTTATGGCAGATAACGTCAAGTATTAGTTGTTTAAAAATGGCTTTCTGATTTTAAGGAAATGCAATGATTTCCGCTCAAAGGTGCTAAGATGAGACATTTTACCCATTATTATAAAATTCAATTATTTTAGCATTCTTTTTATGATTAAAGAGCACATTAAACTGACGTTTCTGTAGCACAATGATTACTCTGTACTGAATTACAAGATACACGTTTAATGGTATGTATAAGCCTACCAAAAAATTCATAACTGAAATGGATATTCATGAGATTATAGTTGCTTTTGTGGAATTGTTGTTTCCATGTCTAATACAGGCTTGTCTGAAAATACAATCAGTTTTGATGAATAAGTAGACTAATCAAAATTTTAAGGGAAATGTTTTTCTCAGTAAGAATGTTAATGATGACACTTTGTTATGAAGACCTCAACTCAAACTTGTCCCCAGTTTTCTCTTCATATGTTTCGTATTATAAATGTATCGCCTAAATAAGGACCTTATCAAATTCAATTAACCCTCAACTGTTTTACACACATTTTTCCTAAGCCTTACCTCAGCTTGCACCGTCAATCCTCTTTTCTGTCATAAATTTATGTCTGGGTCACCTCAGTTGCCCCATGAGGAAACATTAATGTAATTTGTTCATCCCTCTGTAGCATGTTTTAATAAAACTATGTTTTTCTGTAGGCTAAGTCTGTGACTGGCAGTTTACTGTGCTTATTTACGCGGTTCTTTTGAATTAGGCTACTTGATTCTGATTGGTCGATCGTGGCAGTCCGCGGTTTGTTACAACGCAACCGGCGCCATTTTGCGTATCAGTAATCGATTGTAGTGAAAATTATATTAGACATATACTATACTTTTCATAGCGGAATCCTAAAGCGGAAGATTTACACAGGTAAGGTCATGTCCACGTGTTTATTTTCAGTTTAATAAACTTGTTTCTGTTGCGATACTGATCGGCTGACTGTACATTATCCCTAACTTGGATTTGTATGGTTTTAATACTCCACAAACGCACTACTCTGAATATTTAGCTGTGTTGCCCGCGCTCTGGAGCTGCTCTTGCAAAAGAGAAGCTTTGAGATTAAACCAGGTGATGTAACATCAGCATTGCCCTAAATCTCACAGCCACAGTTACGGAACCCAGTCTGAGTGAAGTCTTTCTGCACAGAGGGAATATGCGCGCATTAATCTTCTTAGGAAAACAGCTTCACACACGGGGAAAGAGCCGCGGCGGATTTACCAAAAATCCTTCATTTTTCATTTCTTCTTTCAAGATAAAAGGACTCCTAGAACACCCACCATTGTCTCGCGCCTAGAGAAAATATTCCGGGACGGTCAAAGAGCACCCTAGAATTTCAGCGCTTTATCATCTGGATTTTAATAATCCAGAAATAGAGGTGAATTCTTAGTAAATCCTTACAAAAAGTAACTGCCGCTGTCAGCAAGTTTCCCCTTCACTTTTAAGATATATTTTCGAGCTGTGGTGTACATGTCATTTGCACAGTCATAGGTAAACAAAAGTTAACTGAGTAGGCTATTTAAAAAATAAATCTTAAATTTAGGCTTAAACTTTTATTTCAACTAGTTGCCAATATTTCTCATTTTCATTCAGTTGAACTTAACTTGATGTACTAAAATAACTAAAGCGGAAATAAAAATGAATAAAAACTTAAACATAAAAAAACTAATAAAATAAAATGTCATAAAATAACTTTAAAAACAAAAACTTAAATATTTAAAATATAAAAAAATAACTACAAAAGTATAACACCATTTTAATGCCATTTTTTAAGTAATAAAATATTTTAATAAGTTATATTATTAGCATAACAATTTGGGGGGGAAAAAAGACATGGATTTCAGAATTTCTCTGTTCTTGGCACGTTGCCTTTTTTTTTTTTTTTTGGCAAAGTAAAGAGCAACACCATAAAATACTATACAAATATCAGATTGAAGATAAAATCATTTATTTATTTTTTTCACCTTCTTATAATCTTTAAAATGATGCAAGTCTCAAATAGTTACCTCGTAAAACCTTGAAAAAAAAAATTACATCTTTGAATGACTCGCTTAGTATCAAAGTTGCCATATTTCGTCATAAAACATCCCTAATTCATTGATTACAGTGTGCATGTCACCTTCCCATAATGCACTGGGTAAATCAGTTATCAATAACTTCCAAGTTCCTCTTTTCCTTCAAGTTTGTTATTGACTCTCAAGGTAATCTGTGAGTCATGCCATTTTTTGCTGGTGTGAAACAAACATGAGAACATTTTTTATTTTTATTTTTTGAGTTTGTTAGAAAAATGATCCTTCTCTGGCTACAAACATATTAAAGGCTTTATGATACTCCCAAACGCTTTTGTTCTTTCAGCCATCAACTCGAGGGTGCAGACGGAAATGTGTCAAAAGTGGCAGGTGGTCAGAGGAGTTGTGCTGGTTGGGAAGACCGTTAACCTTCTGGAGTTCATCTTCCCCCACCAGGGATAACCTGCCCAGCAGCTGCAGACCCTTCTCTTGTGGCACACTGCATTCTGGGTAAACGAGGGGGAAAAAAAACAGTGCCATGGTAACCAGCAGCAGCGGAAATTTTGCTGTTGAATGTACTGCACTGCAGCAAACTGCAGCATCACAGGTCACATGATTACAGGAGCAGTGATGTAACATGTACATTGATAGTCCAGTGGCATCAGCTTCTTCTTTGAGGATACTTAAAGGAATATTTCACCCCAAAATTAAAATTTGCTGAAAATGTATTCACTTTTAGGCTGTCAAAGATGAAGATGAGTTTTTTTTTTCCTTTTTCATTTAAACAGATTTGGAGAAATTTAGCATTACGTCATTTGCTCTGCAATAGATCCTCTACAGTGAATGGGTGCCGTCAGAATGAGAGTCCAAACAGATGATAAAAACATCACAAGTAATCCACACCACTCCAGTCCACCATTTAACATCTTGTGAAGTAAAAGCTGCTTGTTTATAATAAACAAATCCTTCATTAGTGTGTTTTTAATTTAAGTCCTCTATCCACAATATTGCTTTCTCCAGTGGAAAAGTCGTTTGTCTGAATCAGGAGAGAAATATGCACAGAATCAGGAGAGACTGTTTACAAACAAAAACAGTCCAAAAAAACATCTAAACAAATATGTTGTTGGATTTTGATCTGAAATGACAACAGGGTACAGACTGTTTCACTGGAGGAAGCCTTATGTATATTTTAAAGTTAAAATGATGATGGATGATGGATTTTTTTTCTCTTACAAACACATAGCTTTTCACTTCACAAGATAGGGCTAGGACTGGAGTCGCGTGGATTATTGTTTTGTTTTTATCAGCTGTTTGAACTAATTCTGATGGCACCCATTCACTGCAGAGGATCCATTGGTGAGCAAGTGATGTAATTCTACAATTCCAATGAAGAATACATGTTTATGTGGTGACAGCAACCACAATAGCAGTAGAAATAAATAATCTGATTTTCTGTTTGAAATTAAATTTTACATTAGACAACAACTATTTCAGAGTATTTCCAAGGAATTTAAAAGAGAATAGTAATGGTCAAACCTGCTTGAGCCATCACATCCCCCAGAGCTGCAGAGTAGAAGATGTAATCGACGGTTATGGCCGTCCGTGAGTGGCATGTGGTGATCTCAGGGTGACCGCTCTCTTTCAGGTAGTGGGAGTATGCAGAGGTCAGCTTCAAACAGTGCTCAATGCTAGGCTTGGTAAAACTACAAACAGATCACATGAGAGAAGAATAATTAGTGTTAGAATTTAAAGATCAACTTGCTGAGAAAAGACCCTTCACAGGACTTAAATAGGACACTTCACTTTGAGCTGTCCAATCTCTTCACCTTAAATTTGCTGAACAGCACTGACTGTCAGGTCAGCTAGGTTTCTAAACATCAATGGCTGAGGAACACAAAAGATATACAAAAACTTGGGGCAAGAAGATGTAATATTGTAATACTTTTATCAATGCGACTGGGATGACTAAATCAACCAAGGCACTAGTGTTGTCAAAAGACCCGGTACTTCGGTACCAAGTCGGTACTAAAAAAGTGAAAACGTCACGTTACCAGGTTTTTTTAAGTACCGGTGGTACCGAGTACCCGGTCAATCCGGTTCTTGACGCGTACAGCTCTATGATTTCCGCGATGCAGAAAACGCGGACGGAATCTCGGAATCCAGTTATAAAAACGGAATTTACAGTTTAGCACGGAATGCCACGGAATTTGTCAAAGTTTGGATGAATTAATCAAAAGTAGGTCATTGCACTTAAATCAAATCGCGACGTGGACTAGTATCTGTAAATATTAAGCTGCAAAAGTCGATTCAGATTCAGATATGAATCCCGCATGTTCTGCGAGTCTCTGTGTGAGTGAATGAATGGCAGAGACGCGCGGTTTTTTCTTTTTTTTTTACTACATACACTGAAGCGCGCGTGATGCTCGCGGTGATTCATCATCTGCCGTCTCAATGAGGACATAAATACATAAACAACATCTACAGAACTGCTCTGAGAGTCCCCTCGCGAGCATTTTACCGTTCCATTGAGTAAAACCAGCGTCATATCATATAGCTACACAGAAATGTAAAGGTATTCACGGCAACCCGTCAAAATAAAAGTTCATCTTAAAGACATTGTGCCAGAAATATAATTTTATATATATATAATTTTTTTTTTTTTTTTTTAAAGAAGTCACAATATTTCTTCCATATTTAAATTTTAATAGTAAATCCCCTTTATTTACCAAAACAATACAATGTGTTTAAATTTAATTAATTAAAAGACAAATTAAATTTGGGTGAAACTTGTTTACTGTTTTTCATACTTTTATTACTTGCGGAAAAACTTGAAACACAATTTAAATAAAGTATAAAGAATGGCATTGATTATTGTACATTTTTATTTTTGTTTGACTTTATTAAAAATAGTGTGTTTTTTTTAATTAGCATGTGGTACCGAAATTGGTACCGAGAACCGTGGATTTTGACTGGTATCGGTACCGAATACTGAAATTTTGGTACCGTGACAACACTACAAGGCACTGTAGAGATATGGATTTATATTTACCCATCCAGTTCTGCTTGCTCTAAATCCCTCAAATCAAAATCTGTGAAAAAAATGTAAACTAAATGTTAGAATGAAATCTTTAAAGTTATTCCAGAATGCCATTAAAGTTGGGACTGCCTCTGTTTAAATCAATATTACCGTATACTACATTATTAGACTAAATTTAATTTATGCTTTTAAGTGGATAACAGTGGCCCAAAAAGGATTTTGACACTTAAGCCACACTTAAAATGTATGCATAACATTGCATTGAATAACAAAATATCAAAGCAAGTGGCATTTGCCTAAGATTTAAATAATACATTGTATGGTCAAAATTATCCATTTTTCTTTTATGCCAAAAATCATTAGGATATTAAGTAAAGGTCATGTTCCATGAAGATATTTTGTATATTTCTTACCGTAAATATATCAAAACTTCATTTATTATTAGTAATACGCATTGCTAAGAAGATTTTTTTGTACCCTCAGATTCCAGATTTTCAAATAGTTGTATCTCGGCCAAATATTGTCTGATCCTAACACACCATACATCAATGGAAAGCTTATTTACTCTCAATTTCGGAACATTGACACTTAAGACTGGTTTTGTGGTCCAGGGTCACATATAGTGATCATTAGAAATAACATTTCAACACACTGTGGTGTTAAGTTATTTATCTGTCAAAGTTTCTATATCCTCTGGGCAGTGATTATCTGTTTATCTATATATGTTATAAAGACTGAAAGGTGACCTGCTGTTTGGCTTTCATACTGGCACTGCTGAGAGATGCCCAGACTTCTGGGCCAAATTGGTACAGTTAGAATACGCTGTCCCCTTGGGTTCTCCTCCTGTCCTGACACCTGCAAAATCAACATGTCATACAATTTAAAATCTGTCTGAAAAAAAAAAAAACTGAGGAAATGTTGCAGGACTCTCTACCTTTCCAATAGGTAAGTCATCATATTCCAGTCTGCTGTCCCTAATAAAGCGATATAAGGGAGACCAGGGAACGGAGTTAAAATCCCCACAGAGCAACACAGGACAAACGCTGCTGTCAGGTAACTGGGCTACCCGGCTTATCTCTGCCAGCAGCATAGCCAGCTGGGCCAGTTTAATGTCCCCACGTCTAGGGTTGTACAGTAAATGTGTGTTGGCCACACAGATGTTGGTGAGGGAGCTATGGGGGTCAATGGGCTGGAGCAGCACAATCAAGCCCACGTTATCACGGTCAAGTAGAGGGATGCCACGCCGGAAATACTCCACAGGGTGACAGGAGACCAAAGAGAAGCGCTCGCGTTTGAAGACCACAGCACATCCGTCAGGCTTCAGTCCTGTTCTCCGTTTGTATTCACAATGGTAGCCTGTTTTATGGGCCAAGGATTGCAGCATTAAAAATGAAGTATTCTATTCATCACTATTTATTGTTTCATAAATATAGTCTGTTTCAAAAGTCCACTCTTGAAAATGCTTTTATATTGCATTTTATAAACTTAATTTATATTTTTATATTTTTTCCTATTACAATAGCATCATAATATTTATTTTTCTAATTAATCATTACTTTTATTCAGCAGGAATGCATTGAACTGATTAAGTGGCAGTTAAGTGACACTCTTTTACACTGTTAAAAAAATATATATTTTAAATACACGCTCTTCTTTTGAACCTTCTATTCATCAAATAATCCTGGAAAAAATGCATCACGGTTTCCACAAAAATATTACACAGCACAACTATTTAATAATGATAATAATAGAAAATGGGATAAATTACACTTTCAAACATATTAAAATAGAAATTATTTTAAACTGTGATAAAATTTCATAATATTACAGTTTTACTGTATTTTTAATAAAATAAAAAATAAAAATCGGACTTTTTTACAGTAGTGTATATATAAAGAATATATTCTGAATAACATCTAAAGTGCTAAACAAAACTAAACATACATAGAGACATTAAGGAAGTAAAGTACCTAAAGATTCTAGCGAGGGTTTGATTTGTTGCTTATAGTGGTCCTCTTGCACCTCCTGCAGGCACATTATCTATAGGGAAAATGTTATTGCAGATATTTAAGGAAATCATAACACTCCTGCCCACTGGACATAACAGATAAATAACATAAACATAATAAACGAACACTGTTCTGCAATTCATTCACAAATGGTTCATTCACTTACATCAGCACTGTGCTGTTCCAGCTCTTTGATGATGTTTGGATACCTATGGCGCCAATCCAGAATTGGAGGATGACAGTGTCTGTAAAGGTACGTATTATCACAGAGCAGATCTTGTGAGAGGATATTGTAGGACATCACAGAAAAGTCAAATGGCCATTTTTGTCTCCCTCCATTCACAGACGGTGCAGCATTACAGAGGTGAGAAAGATCCTCCCAATGTCTCTTTAACTCTGTTGAGGTAAACGTTTTGGCTTTTTATGAACAACTACATTAGCAACAATAACAATACATCAATTTAAATTTAAATTAATGTTTAAATCATTCACCTGGTGTGGATGGAGACTTGTTTGGGTCTGATGGAAATTTTCCAGGAGGAACTGGACTGCCGGTTACATTACGTAGCCATTCAGGACTTCCTTTTGGACTCCTGCTGCCTTTTGGAGGTGAACGTTCGGGTGAGCGCTGAGATTTATCCCCTGCTTGCCTCCCGTCTGCGCTCCTCTTTCTTTTCTGTGGTGGCTCGCTATTAGAGCGGTCCATCAGACCAGCAGAAAGCAGAAGGCCTCGTCTGGGTTGTGTGTGTGGCAGTAATCCAGTTTGCCTCCAGGAGCTCCAGTTTGGATTTGGAGGTCTTGGGGGCCTACTGGAGGGGTGTCTGACAGTGCTGAAGGAGGACGAGGGATGCTGCAGGTGGGATGGATGTGTCAACCATAAATGACCTGGCTGATACCAGTGTCTCCAGTGGTAGTAAATGGTCTGAGCTGACGGAGAGCCCACTGTGCTCAGGTAACGGCCAAACATGGGATGACTGCAAGAGGAAAGATAAATTACACCACAGAGCAAAATCTTTGAAATACTTTCCAGGATTCAGAAAACACAAACTGTAGATCACTGAAATATTGTACAATCATTGGAAATATCTGTTAAGATTTTTTAATTCTTAAATGGCAGTTAGTGTTTATAAATGTATTTATGCAACTACTTTTCCCCATATAGTAATATTATTTAAATAGAAACTAAGCATGGAAATAAGGAAATGAGTAGTTACTATAGTTACATAAGTAAATATAAAAAAATAAATATACATGATTAAATACATCAGAATGTTTCAATAAATACCGTACAATGAAACTTAATTTAGTCTGTTAAAATCCTCTATAATTGTCTTTTAGAATAATATTATATAGTTTCTTTAGAATAATATTATATATTATATATGTTTTAGAATAACATTATTACAACATTATCATGTTGTTTTGATTACAATACAGTCCAGCAGCAAAAGCAAATCTGTAAATATGAACTTACTTTGGAGACACTCCTGGTCTGACATAGTTAACATTCGTGTGTCGACGCATGTAGCGTCCTATTATCATAAAACGACACTTTCTAGCACCATCTTTGCTGAGCGAAACTCAAAAAAACTATTGTGAAAACGCGTCTACTGTTAGCTGTCACTGTCGCATGCTAGCAAAACAGACACAGATGGCGTGTGAATATGACGTCACTCGACATGTCCGATTCCAATTCGTGAACGAATCGTTCTTGTGAGTCGAATCTTTTCTATTGAATCGAAAGAGTTGGTAATTACATTTATGCATTT
Organism: Onychostoma macrolepis; assembly: GCF_012432095.1. NCBI lineage: Eukaryota > Metazoa > Chordata > Actinopteri > Cypriniformes > Cyprinidae > Onychostoma > Onychostoma macrolepis. The sequence continues at coordinate 23,775,099 of NC_081174.1, forward strand.
GGCAGACTACTTATAGTGTTTTTTTAAATCATTTTAAAATACATTTTTGTAGTATTTATAATATTATAGCAGTAAAATACAGTTTTTAGATTATGAATGCAAATTATGTTTGGGCTTTTGACTCATGGCTACAACAAACTGAACTAAAAATCCGTAATAAACAGCAGCATATGGATGTATTGGAACGTTTTAAAGTATGGAATATTTTGTCGCTATGTCAAAGACCGCTACGTGATGTAAAAGAACTTCTGAAATGTTTTGGTCCGGTTCATTGAAATGAACTGATCGAAAGAATCGATTCGCAGAACAGAGTCAGACTCGTCGGACTAGGCATGACGGAAAGCATGATGTAACAAAATACCACAACAGTCCTGCACAGTGCACAAGCAAATTTGTTAGTCGCTGCAAATGTTTTGAGCATATTGATGATAACGCTGAGCAAGTATTACCGTTTTATAAAGTCTTGATCGATAGAGTATTCATTATGTTTTGAAACCTAATAGGTTTCATAGGCTATTCGGCCGCGTTTCACTTACCGGTGTATTTTACCGATAAAACTATGATGCAATTCGAATATTTCTTACCCGAGAATCCACGATAAATACAAAGCGGTACTTTCGATCCAGATGTTAAATGACTGTTGTCGATGTCCCATTGAAATGCTCAGATTGTTGGCGCATGTCTGTCTTCTCTGTCTGTGGATGGTGGATGGTTCGTGCTCTTTTACTGTGACATAATTTTGGACGATACAAGTTGTAGTCACGCACGCTTGGCCTTTTCCAGTAAAAAATAAAAATCTATTTATTCATGCAGCTAATCTGTGATTTATAAAGTATATGTCAAATTAAATATTTTATCATATCAAGAAAAGAAAAAAAACGTAACTATTTAGAGGGACAAATTTAATTATGTATTGTGTGAATATATGTTGTAACCACTAGAGGTCACTCTTGTATTGTGGATTTACTCTGCTCAATATACACTGGGCCTTTTCTTTACCTTAAATTTATGCTTAACTAGGATCCTGGGTTATCTTGTCTGGTTTGTGTCTTGTCTTCGGTTTTTATGTGTCTTTTCTTGGGTCAGTCATTAACCATGAGCAGTGTAAAGTTTTAAGATTTATCAGTGTCAATTTGTAAACCCTAGGATTGTTTATTTGCACGTTTATAAGGTAAACATCCTTGATTGGCTAAAGACGTCACGTGACATGTTTAATAATTGTAAATAATCTGTGGAAATGTCGCCATGTAGATTTCGCTCTAGTAACTCCAGAAGTGTCCTGAAACATACAGCAAAAATACTCGTTTTTATTAGTAAAATCATTTTAAACGTTTTGAAATTTCTGGTTTTATTGTTTTGATTACTTTTTTGTAATGATTATTATTCTTCCTTTTATGTAAAGCACTTTGAATTACCATTGTGTATGAAATGTGCTATATAAATAAACTTGCCTTGCCTTGCCTTTTTTATTATTCTATTAACGATTTAACACTAGTGCTAGAAAGTTGTTTCAGTTGTACAAAGCACATTAATATTAATCAAGTATGTACGAAGCCAGTTTATGATTGGCTGCTTGATTCTAAACGTCTCACTATATTCTTTTAGAGATATAGAACATCTCTGGAGCAGGTCTTCAAAACTCAGGGTTGTGAAATCAGTGCTAAGTGTGCTTTTCTTACATTTTGATGTGTATCAGAATGCTAAGTAGCAACGGGTTGGACAAAATAATGTGAACACCTGAGAAAAGGCAATAAAGTCTATAAAAACATCTGCCAGTTAGAGGAAGGAATCTGCATCTCACTCTTCCCTCCAAAACTGTGCAAAGTGGTTTGATAATATTCAAGCAAGTTCAAGGTCATTTTGGTGCTCCAGCTGTCTAGGTTTTATGATCACGACACTATATGTTTCTCATTTTAGCACTGGTGTCTGTGATAAAGGTTTTAACAGCTGCAGCTCTTTCGTGGAAGCTGACTTTTTTCAATTCTCTGTGGTCGGTTTTCATGGAAACAGGGTCTTCAGGATAAATATTGAGGTTTGCTGTGGTAATATTGTGTTGTTTGGACACAGTCCTTCTTAGTGTTTGATCGTCCCTATCATTCAACCTAGAGAATATAGACAACAAAAAGATAAATAATTGATAATTGTAACTGTAGCCTATTATATTAACGCTCATAATAATAGGTATTCACATAATTTTTTCTAACTGTATATGACTGCATAGATAGATCCGACTTGTAGATTAACTTATGTTCAATATTTGTGATATTGTTAATGTGAGGATCAAAATGTGCCATAAACAATGAAGTCGTGGTCCCACAAATGCAAACATTTTTGTTATTTTTGATAAGGCGGCTGATCAACACTCTCCAGCCATCTGTCCGGAAGCATGACCCTACCCACCGACACGGCCCATTAGCTTATATTGCTGTGCCTTTGCTGCATAAATACCAGTTTTAGAGGACATTATTATTTGGGGAGGCTGTCAAACCGATAAGTAAATAAACAAATGAATATGCTGAAATGTCTTCATTTACTAAATATAAATTGGTTGGATGGTGGGTGTAATTTGGCGTAGAAAGCGTGTTGATCAGGTTGACACAGCAAGGGACATTAGAAGAGGAGGTGTCGTGCTGTAATTGGAGGTAACACTGAGAGAAAGACTATAATTAGGAGACAGTGAACTGCAACATTTTGTTGAAATGAGCTGGGGTTTGCATTGAAAAAGGGGACATCTCAGAAAGGATTCATTATTTTTAGTTCTGCTTTAAAATTTCCATGCAGACCACTTAGAAAATTATCATGCAAAAACGCAGGGATGAAACATGATCTGCTTCTTTTATAGCACTTGTCAGCCTCAGCAGTTCTGAGGTTCACCTTGGTCCTTCTGACCACACAGACATCAAATATTAACATCTGCAGATAACCGAGAGGCAGGCCAGGTTAAAGAAGTGTCTCGGTAAATGGGTCAAAGTAGACGAAGGTCTTGCATTAATTTAGTCTGATGTGTGAAATGCATTTTCAAGTCTTTCCTTACCCAAGGACAGTATGAGGAAAGGGTCATGGAGAAATGAGACACTATGAAAAGAAATAGAGAGGCTGCAGAACTGTTTAGGATGTCACAGCAATAAAACATCTGAATTTATTGCAATATTTTAAAAACCCATAAACCCAATCAGCTCATTTTCCACCAATGAATGCAAAAGACACAAATTACACGATTAACAACCAGTGTATTTAATAGTGATTACTCATCATTTTCCTTTTTTTTTTTTAATGTACAGTACTCTCATTATAGTGTTATTATGATGAAATTAATTTAAGCTTGTCATGTGTGTAAAGTAATAGAAATACTGTTTGGTATTACTCTCTGTCGTTGTGTGGTGTTGAAGGCCCAGAGGTTTATTACAAGTCAGTCTTTACGCGAAACATCAGGTGGCAGGCGTAGAAGTAGATTAGTAGTTTAGCGAGCAAAGGCCATTCCCATTTCACTCTTTAATAGGATCAAGCTGGAGTGTAAAATGTGACTTGAATTAAAATATAATTACCTTACAGCAAAGACAGGCCACCAGCGGCTCAGATCTATTGATTTAATAGTAATCGAGCATGACTCCCATGTTCGGCTAGTTGGAAATCGAGCCGCCGTTTAATCAGTGTTGTTTTATATCATCTTTCCAAAGGACTGATCCTCAATCATGTTCACAGTTTTACACATGTAAATATTATTACTGGAATAGAAAATGGATTTTTGGCTAATGTTATGCCATAGGGTTCTGTATAGGACATTTATTTGATTATGAAAAATACACTAAATATAAATATGCACTGCTATTTAAAAACTTTTGGTCAGTAAGATTTTTTATTTATTTTATTTATTTATTAGAGAAAGAAATGATTGCTTTTACTCAGCAGGGATACATTTAATTGATCAAAAGTGACTTTATAAAAGTGAATTTATATTGTTACAGAATATTTGCATTTCAAGTTAATGCTTTTCTTTTAAGTTCATATTAAGCAGAGCAACAGTTTTCAACATTGATAATATTAAGAAATATTTTTTGAGAATATTAGAACAATTTCTGAAGGATCATGTGACACTGAAGACTGGAGTAATGGCTGCTGAAAACTCAAAGGAATAACTTAAATTAAAAAATAGAAAAGTTATTTTAAATTGTAATCTTTTTTTTTTTTTTTAACTGTATTTTTGATCAAATAAATTGGTGAGCCTAAGACATCTTTTGAAAAAACATTACTAATATCTGACCTCAAAGTTTTGAATTAAAGTGTAAAGAGTAACAGTAACTATAAATTTACTAATATACTGCAAATGTTCCATAAACTCATTATATTATATTATATTTACAGTGACAGATATTTACATTGTAGAGTGTATTATTGTGTGAACTGTTATACAATCTGAGTGATGTATTGGTTAGTAGCTGCTGTGGTGATAGTTTAAGATGGAACAATTCTGTTTAGGACGTCTTCTGCAGTCACTATCCATTGCTTAAATCTGACATCTGAGTGACACAGACAGCGCTACATGGCAAAGGTTGATCTGGATAGATTAAACATTAAGATTTGTACTCATGGAAATTTCTAAAGTAGTCAAACCTGTTCATTAGAAGGGGGTGACCCAATACTTTTGGCAATATACAGTGTATATTATATATGCCCACTGATCTGAGACGTGGCATGGATGTGGGGCTTGAGACCAGCTACTCACAGGCTTAAAGAGAGATTTGATAATATTTAGAAGATCTAAGGAGTATCCCCTTTTAAGCATATAGGCTAATGATATTCTAGGGAATTGTGTGCTTCTAATTTTAAAGCAACAGTTAGGACAGGACTCTTTTCTATTCTAACATGACAATGCCTCTGTGTATAAGGCAAGGTTCAAAAAGAAATGATTGATTTAGTCAGTGTGGAAGAACTTGACCGGTCTGCAGAAAGCCAAGTGCTAATCCAAGCTGAACACCTCTGGTGTGACTTTAAATGCAGATCTTGAACCAACAACTCTTTACCAAACACTAATGACTTGTACATACACATATGGACAAACGTATTGGGTGTCCCTTCTTTAGAACAAAAAAAGGCACTTCCAAAACTGTGGCAACAAAGATGGAAACATAATTCATGTATTTAAAAATTGTATTTCCATCTCTGTTGCAACAGTTTTGGAAGTGTCTAAAATGACTGTACCCTTATGTACAAGTCATTGGTGTTTGGTAAAGAGTTTTTGGCTCAAGATCTGCATTTAAAGTCACACACATAAGCAGTGCTGATGTAACACTGGGGAATTTACTGTGTGTATTCTCATTATCTAGAACATTCACTGTTTAAAAATGCATATTCAAGTTTGTTTTATTTATATAGCACATTTAAAAACAGCAAGCACGGCTGACCAAAATGCTGAACAAACAAAGACATAGAACACAGGGCAACCCACAGATTCATACCATAAACTCACAATGAATTAAAAGCAAAAGAAAAGAAATAGGTTTTAAGAGATGATTTAAAAACAGTTAAAGACTGTGCCGATCTGATATAGGCTGGAAGGCTGGGCCAGCAACCGCAAAGGCTCTATCCCCTCTATGCTTTAACCGTGATCTGGGGACAGAAAGAAGTCTTTGATCACCAGACCTCAGATTTCGTGTAGGATTGTATGGATAAAGTTGATCAGATAGATAGCTCGGTGCCAGATAATATATAGATTTTTGAACTCAGTTCTAAGATGCACAGGTAACCAAGGCAACGATTTCAAAATTGGAGTAACGTGATCAAATAGCAAAGATTTATTCATTGAGTTGATTATCATTCTGTCTTAGGTTAGAGGTAAGATAAAATGTGTCAAGAATAAAACTGTGAAAACAGTTTATTTACTTGACCTAGCTTTTTATATTAGCATTTTTTTTATATATATATATTTTTGATAAAGTTGCTCACCAAGGCTGCATTTATTTGCTAAAAAATAAAATACTGATATCACTCTCACTGACTCCAATTATTAAAGTAAGTATTGCTTCAGCATTAAAACAAAGCACTAATCATATTGATAGACAGCACCAGCAGGCTATAAAAGGATTCAGACATCAGTCAGTGACCTTGTTCATGTAGCTTATCGATCTGGTTTTGTGGCTCTCTATGGCATATCTTGAGCACAATTCAGAGAGAACAACATAATTTGAGACACAATTAGACTGCATTACTGCAGTGAAATGTATTCCATATAAAGATGTAGTAATATTTCATTTAGAAAATACTGAAAACGAATATAAACACGAATTAGAGGCTTGTGTGTTTAGCAGAATAATTCCCAGGCAAACAGGCCACTTCAGTTTTTTATTTTTACTTCAAACTATGTATTTTTCAGGCCTATTTAGCTTCTAATTCTGTAAGTTATTTCTCTCCCTTGATATAAAAATGTCTGGTTGTAGGATAAGTCAAACATGAATATACTAAACATCCCCGGGGACCGGATTTTGTAGCGCATGTCAATGCATTACGCTGAGGCGCTGCTGATTTAAATGTAAGATTATGTAACCATCAGAATCTGCACCGGTTAGACTTGATTTTGTTTCTGTGGAAAAAAGAAGTTATTTTAAAGAATGTTGGTAACAATTGATTTCTACTGTCAAAATCTAATTTTATGTTCTACAGCAGAAAGAAATTCATACAGTTTTGGAACAACATGAGAGTTAGTAAATAATGACAGATTTTTCATTTTTGGGTGAACTATCCTTTTAACACACTGGATAAACGTGTTATCTAATTAACAGCCCCTTCTTCATATTTCTTTTGAAGATATTTGTTTGAAAGATGCTGGCAGTCCTGTTACAGGAACTTTCTAGGTTAGGAAACAACCTAGATTTGAGGTCGTTTGTTGCGGTCTTGTGTTGGAAGCAGAACTGTCTGTGTTACAGGTTCAAAAAAAGTGTGATTACCCTTCCCTTCTGCTTGCAGCCGGTGCAAAAAAAAGAAGAAGAGAGAGACAGCCTCACTCCAGAGGTCTGTTCTGTTGTATTCTCTGTATAAAATGTTAATGAACTGAGTGATACCGGAGACCCTCTGGTTTTGTTTGAGGCGGTGGAAGTTGTACATGGTATTCGGCTCTCTGACAGCCGTAGTGTGTTCACCCGTTGTCTCAATTTCCAGTTGATTAATGTACCAAGACGTGGGAATGCATCTTTCCCTGTAGGGAGGGAAAACACATGCCAATTTGAAGTGTAATTTCATGCACTTCTACTGAGGCATTCAAATGTGTAAAAAAAGACACTTTTAGCCTTGTATTCCTTGCGGGATCAATTGGCGGGGTAAATGGGTTTGCATGATCTGATAGCTGTAGGATGGTGCAAGGCTTTTATGAAGGTGTTTTACTGGTATCCGTAAGACCCGAGTGATCTATAACCAAACTTCAGGCACAATGCATATTCTCAGCATGTATATTTCTGCTTCGGTTTCATGTGCTGTATCAGACAGGCATTCTGTTCTCCGAAAGTTCATTTGGAGCTTGATGAATACACTCCTGATAAAATACACTTCAAGACAGATGCTTTGCAGATGGAGCAAGCGATAATGTGAGATGCATTTATAAGGTTTTAATTTCCTTTTCCCTTTTTTATCACATCCGCAATTCCAACAGGCTCGAATCTAACAGGCAATCTGCCACCAAGATACTCAGAAGTGTTTTTGTAGTCATTCAGCATAGAGAGCAATACAATATAATTGTAACCCCTTTTCTGTCAAGGAATAAAAAATAAAAATAAAAAAGGTAACTGTGACTTTTTTTTTTTTTCACAATTACAAGTTCACGCAATTATGACTTCTCACTGAGTTTACATTTCGTCTTTTTTTTTTTTTTTTTGCCACAGAATAAAAAATAATAAGGGTAATTGTGGCTTTTTTTCCCCTCAGAATTGAGACTTTATATATCTAAATTCTGACTTTTTCCTCATAATTGCAAAATATAAATGCAGAAGACATAAGAATATATGTAAAGTCAGAACTGCAAGCTGTTAAATCGCAAGTGCAAGATATAAATACAATTTTGAGGGGAAAAAGTGAGAATGTCAGTTTTTTTTATCCCTTGGCAAAAACAAGCTTCTACAAGCTCAGTTTGACTACAGAACAATTAGAGCAACATATCTTGTGCCACAAACTCAAAATTTCAAAATCTGTGAGTACATGTGAGATGTGAATAGAAAAGAAAAACACAACGAAGTTGCCAAACTTGAGTAAGGCCAGAGTCGGAAGTTCATTTTGTGACTAAGCTTCTCACATTTAGCATCCCGCTGTTATGCTAGCCCTGACTACACTGTGTGTCAGAGATGTGAGAGGAGGATATCAACACATCCGCTACAATCCAGTCTCTGCATAATTTACAGCTCTGAGAACTTAAAATAGAGCCGAGTGCAATTGCAAGACGTGCTCCTGCATAACATTTGTCACACATCCTAAAGAGACTGTAGATATAATGCATAAATGAAATAGAACATTTAATTAAGCAGAGGCTAGATTATAGCTCTTGCATTTAGAGCCATTACTTTGCCTAAGATATTAAACTGATTGTTTTAGCATTTCTCATTTGAATGCCGCTTTGGATAAAACTGTCAGGTAAATGAATAAATGTAATGCTACTGATCAATAGACAAAAAGCTCCAAATAAGCGTATGATTACTTGATTGATAGATTTATTCAAATTAAAGACGAGCATGGTTTTGTTGCTCGTGGATGATGGAATAAAATTGCTAATAACAGCATGCTTGTGAATTGAGAAGCTGTTTTCTGTTTGTTGGATTGGTTTAGTGGTAAATTTATACATTCAATTTTACAATTCGAAATGCTGGGGTCAGTAAGAAGTGCTTTTATTCAGCAATGACTCATTAAATTGATCAAAAGTGACAGTAAAGGCTTTTGTAATGTTACAAAAGATTTCTATTTTTAAAAAAAATAGTTCTTTTGAACTTTTTATTCATTTATTCTTATTACAAACCAGGATCTTTTTAAATCAGCTGGACATAGGGAATTCATTCATATTCTGAGCAAGTCTGGTAGCCCAAATTCTTCAGACAGATCAACTGTCAAATGACAAACAGCCTCGTACGACATCGTAATGCATCTTGATAATTGTGCATTTGCTTTGTATCTCGGTTTACTCGGGGTCGATAAGCAATATGCTTACAGATGGATGTATTCATTTTGGAGACACTGATGGATGAGAGCAAGGGAGAAATCAATCTCTCTTTCCTTTCAGGTATTGATCACTTGTTCAGGAGAGTTCCGTGTATCGGGACATGTATTAGAGGCCAGGATGTGAGGAAGTGTAAAGATGTTTAAATCAGTGTTGTTAAACATGTGTGACAATGGGGTTTCATTAGCCTTGTGTGGCTTCAGCAGAGAATGCATTGAAGCACAGGAAATTGAGTTGATAATGTATAAAAAAGCACATAATGTGTGTGTGACTTTGTTTAAAGCTTTCAAATCCACTATAAACTATGCTATACATTTTTTTATTACAAGTCCATCTTATCAAATCATATAATCTTTAAACAACATTTAACATTTATTAAACATATTAAGCTTAATAAGTAAAACTAATTCATTAAACACCCTGATTCTTTTTAGATGGCCATTTACAGGTTTATAAGCATAATATGATGAACTGTTATGCTTAAAAATGGTGTTTTCAGTGACATTATTCTACAAATACATTTTTACTCTTTCAAGACTCATAGTCACAATTCTAGGTTGTTTTTCTGGCAGATAGAAAGGTGTTGCTATTTGGTTACTGAAGGTGCTTTGGTGCTTTCTAGTGTGTTTTGATTCAATTCAAAAGGGTTGCTATGATATTGTGCTCTCTAGATATGACCTGGTTCCTCCTATAATGCAAGTTTTGGGCTTTTTTTATCTGCTTTTATCATCTGCCAAGTTAAATAGAAATGTAATAGCACACCTCATCATGCCGCATAATTTAAATGAACATTCACGGCCATAGTACAAATAATGCAGGACAAGTTACAAGTTTAAATCCCTACCCGTAAGAATGAGCAATAGTAACCTTGATGCTTGCCACAGCCACATTTCAGGCCTGCTTTACTAAGCTCTGCATTAATTAAACAAGATGTTCCAGTATCTAGTATATGGTTGAGCGCAGAAGTGGAATCTGGCTCCCTTGTATTCTCCCATTAGTGGTCTTGGAGCATTTCTGAGCACTCCATTCTGCTCTGAGAGTTTGCACCTCAAGTAGAAGCCCACAGGACTGCCAGCATGTAGCGGCGGTTTCGGTCGGTGCACCGTAATCATCTTCACAGCCTGTTGTTATCTCCACAAAACAAAATCCAACCTGCTGTCAAATTACTCACCATTGAACAGCTGCTTCTGAGAGCCACAATGGCATTACAACCAGGCATGTTGCCATGTAGAGAGAGCACATATGCTTTGGTTTTCTTTTAAACACACTCCAAAAGAACTAGTTTGTTATTTCATTGATGTAGATGGAGTCGTAATTAATGCTCGGTCCCTGGACTACTACGAGGAAGTTTGATAGGTTGTCTCACTGCACCAGACACATGCTAACTTCAAAAATATTACTGTTCTATTCTGCTCGCTGGGAAGTATTTGGCAGTTTCTTCTGTGCTCAACAGGACAGTCTGTCCTGCAGCTCTAACTAGACAACAAGACTTTTATTCTTGTTGATGTTTTTTTTCCTAAAGGTAGATGAAAGGCAAATAAAATTTATATGGGTAGTCAAGATTATATTTCTTTTTTGTTTTTTTAAGATCAAGCCAAAAGTGACAATAAAGACTTTTTACATTGATCCAAAAAAACATGCTTCAAATAAATGCTGTTCTTTTAGACTTTTTATATGTATTACCGTTTCCAAAAAAAAAAAAAAATCTTAACCAGTACAACTGTTTTCGAAACATGTTTCTTGAGCACCAAATCAGCATATTAGAATTATGGCTGCTGAAATTTCAGCTTTTCCATTTCAGGAATAAATTAAAACAGTTTTTTTGTTGTAATAATATTTCACAATATTACTGTTTTTTTTATCAAATAAATATAGCCTTTGTGAACAGAAGAGACTTCTTTTAAAAATATTTTTAAAAATACCAAAATGTATGAACAGTAGATTAAATACAGTGTATATTTCTTTTTTTAATATCTTTTTTTTAGATGATTTTTGTTTTGACATTTCTGAGACCTATTGTCACGAATCCGGCCTATGAACTTCCGTTCACCCACCACCAGAGGTCACTCGCTCACCACATTGTCTGTTGCACTACACTACTGTTGCACGGCACCCACGGACTACATTACCCATCATCCATTGCACTGACGACACACACAGCTGATGGCACTAATCACAAGCACACCTGATCCTACGCACACACTGATTGCATGCCCTATTTAAACCCTGGACTTTCTTTTCCCTTTCTGCTGAGTATTGTATGTGTTTATTGCTTTCCTAGCTGTAGCTACTGTACAGAGCCCCTGATAGTTTTCCCCTGCCTGGACTATTGTGTCGTTTTCAGATAACCTCTCTCATCAAGCCCCTTTGGCTACTGTTTGCTGTTGACTGACCCAGGCCTGTTTTGGATTACTCTTTGCCTTGCCTATGATAGACCTGTTTGCCATTGCTCGACCCTGCCTGTATTTATGACCATGCCTTTAAATAAAAGCTTGCACATGGATCTGCACGTCTCGTCAGCCCCGTTACACCTATACTTTTAATACTAAGCAATGAATATACATGTTATATGCAAAATACTTGTTTATAAATGTTAATGATCTAAACTAAGAAAATAAAAAATCAATATATGAATGAAACTATGCATTTATGTATGTATATATGTATACTGTCAAAGTACCAAGTTGTTTTCCATTTAGAATGCAGCCTATCTTGCATTTCATTAGTTTGTATAGATTCGATCAGCGCTTTTAGCACTCTGACTTTAAAGCCCACATCCACCGCATGGAGAAAGTTATATTCTGACATCCTAACCTGTCTCTCCTTGCACAATCCGATCAGCCCTTTGTGTAGGAGGAATTCGTTAACAAAAGTTTACCTGAAATTCTCTACATGGTTAGCCTTGTAGCCTTCTGCAATGTCTGAACAAAGCTCTCCCTATCCACACAGCTCCTTGGCTGCATTTACACAAGACCTAACGTGCGGATCCAATATTCTGACACACATTAGATTTTTTTTTTTTGTCTTGTCTGTTTATGGTTATTACTGTTTATTTGCCAAAATGAGCATTTGACCATGCAGCCATATTATTGTTAGTGTGCATGCAGATATTAATGTGAGATTACAGTCTCAGGGATTGAATGATCCATCGTGGCCCTTAGAAATGTGTTGTTTTGGACCCCACTTTCATTGGAAAAACAGTCTTCAAAGTATCTTATTTTGTGTCCCTCAGAAGAAAGAAAATCATGCAGGAACAACATGAGGTGGGCAAATGATTTTTTAGGTGAGCTATCCCTTTAAGGAATGTGTGTTAGAAAAGGTTATCCAAGGACAACTGCAGTTTATGGTCTTTTTTAAAGTGCTGCTACATTGTCGTTGGGACTTACATTTAAATGTTACACTGACTAACTCACCTTGCTTTGTTTATGCGCTGTCGGCTTATTCTCTGAGTCAGTTCACAACCACTTTACCACATCACACAATAGTCTACAGACAAGAGATAAGGCCGGATCACAAATGCACTGCTGCTGCTGGCTGCAGCATCAAACACCTTGAATCTCTGATACCTTTCCACAGATCCACCTCCGGAGTGTTCTGTCTGAGGTCAGCTTTACTCAGCCAGCTGGAACAGCTGTCCCGGCATTTGTTTCACCAGAGAAACACTGATCGCCTCAGATGTACCTTGCAGGTCCTGTCAGCTCTGTGCGGCTTCCCGGTGAGAAACATGCTGAGCGAGCGCATGCACAGGAGGTTGTTTTGTAGGGTGTTTTACATTCCCAATACTGCAGCACTTAATGTTAATACTAACCAAATCTCTGTAGTATCTTATTATTTTTGAGGGCTAGATCTGTTTTGTATCTCTTGGTCATTTTGTACTCATCAGCTATTCATCTAAGATGTTAATTTGTTGTCAGATGGTAACTGCAGCATCTATCTGCTAACTGGCCCATGAAGACCTTGATCCTTTGGCTGCAATATGGTCCAGAATTTATGGTGCAAGTCACACAAGACTAGGTAAATGGTTTTTCTTTGTTTCTTTGTTCAAATGTTTGGGATCTATAATATAAAGTGTGTGTGTGTGTGTGTGTGTGTGTATGTATATATATATATATATATATATTGTTTGCATAATAAATGTGTGTGTTCTCTGTATATTTATTATGTATATATAAATACACACACATACAGTATATATTTTGAAAATATTTACATGTATTTGCATGTCTATATTCATATAATTTAATTATAAATAAATATATTTATTATATAAACATAACATATTTTTCTGAAATATATACATGCACGTGTGTGTATTTATATACAGTATATATATATATATATATATATATATATATATATATATATATATATATATATACGATTTGGATGAAAGCGCTGATTCGCTGCTCGAGAAATATTTCTAATTATTATCAGTCTTTAAAACAGTTGTGCTGCTTAATATTTTGTGAAAACCATAATATTCAGGATTCTTTGATGAATAAAAAGTTAAAATAACAGCATGTATTTCATATAGAATTTTCAATGCTACAATTTGTAGCATTGAAATATGTAACATTATATGGTGTACCATTATTATATGTCTTTTTATCGTGTCTTTTGATCAATTTAACGCATCTCTGCTGAAAATAAGTATAAATTTTTTTATTTTTTTTAAGTCTTACTGGCAATTTTATAAACCTAATAGCCTAATCTAATAAATCTAATAAACATTTAAAAAGTCCTCCACTCCATCCTGAGTAACTGGAGACCACATCTATTAATTGTAAGTTTTTTGTGACATACTGTCACTTTACATTGAGCTTCAGTACATTGTTTTGCATAAAACTGCTAAAAAATCTGTGATGTGACAAATGTTCGTCTTAGTATTAGAAACTGCATTTTGCAGAATTGCATTCAGGGTCCAAATTCGACAACCTCTAGGTGGAAAATGTTATTAAAAATTGGCTTTAGCAACAAAATAAAACCATTTTTCAGTAACTTTATTAGAAATTGCAACATAATGCATGAACAAATTTCAATTGTACAGTTAGAACGATAGTCTGGAACTTACCGCTGACATGACGTGAGGTATATTAAAATTTGAGGTTTGAAATCACTTCATGTTTTTGTGATCGGTGCAGTTTCACAGACTATAGACTGTGATGCTGCGAGTGACATAGTGACCTGTGCTATTTGTCACTGATATACGATGAGAACAGCTACAAATTCCCATTGACATAGGAGCAAAATATATTCAGTGCAAGTTATTGTGTCATACAGTTTCTTGGCCGTTATAGGAGGCATTTATGGCTGATGCATTTTTTCAGTTCAGCCATTGGCAGGTGTGGCACAAAGTTAATGTATGGCCCTGATTACTTTAGATTGAACGAACAGCCAAGAATCAAGCTGGTCAAACTGATTGCCATCTATCTTGCTGTCCATGATTGACAGCGTGATGCCGTCTGTTGAAAAATGGATTCTGACAGCTATTAGAAATCACTTCTGCACATCCGCAAGCCCTAATCAACATTATATTTGGCTTCCAGCCAGATCATATCCTCTGACAGATGTCTGTAGGCCAGCATGTTAGATTGAGTTTCTTCCCTCATGAACCCTGGACAAGAGGAAGTCAAAGCAATTCACACATTTGCACCAAAAACCCACCTGAGTGCTGTAATCAATTAGCACTGTTACACTAAAGTTAAGGGTCACATTAAAGATGGGACATGTTCATTAGAATCTAATCAGTTCTCTCTAGGGGATCATTAGGAGCCTTTTATTTAATTATGTAAATCTTTGTTTTACATTTGCTTTCTTATACTGAGCATTTAGCATCATAGTGATCATTCTTTATTAATTATTATTAAACTGCTCTCTGCGATACTGGATTCTGATCGGTCAATCAAGCAGCATTTTCATAATTTAAATAATATACAGGAAAGATAATAAAATAGTCTCTACTCAAATCAATATTTCATATTTTTGTTATATATTTAATGTTTTGCAGCCATGTAAAAAGTGGGACAATTTACAGACTCTGTTTCATATTGCTTTCATATACATACAATTATCATCATTGTGATCATTCTTTATTAATTATTAAATGGCTTTCTGGAATACTGGATTCTAATTGATCAATCACATCATCCAGCATTTTTATATTTCATAATCCTTACCGTGAATGTAATCATTATTTGTATTACTGTAATATTATTGCCATGTTCATCTTGTTGCTAGGCAGACTGTGTTGTAGATTGTAATGGACTTTATTGTTTTTTTCTTCATTTTTTATGAATGATATGCAGGTTACATTATCAATATTTCATATCTTTTGTTATACGTTTCATGTTTTTTTGGTGAGTAGCCATGTAGAAATCAGGATCATTTAGTTATTTCTGCATCATAAACTCTTAACAGGATGATCTTGTATCACACCGAAAGGTTTTTTTATTAAACTATAGATATAACATAGAATTAAATGAGATTCTGAATGCATTTTGCAAAAATCAAAACTTCGTTGCTGTGTCTGAGACACTTCTGTTACTTCTTTGTAAGCCGGTTCCCCACAATTGCTTGCAACTGACAAATGGCAATGTGCTTATGCAGTTTAAAATGGCTCTAGTGTTCAGCATAATGGTTTCCTATCGTTAAATATATCTATTGCTTCTCAGCACATTGGACATTGTATTGATTTGGGAATTTAAAGCTTCTTTCTGCCTATGTGAGATGCAGTTAAGCATGTCTTTCGGTCTTTTCTCTCTGATCCAAATGGGAGTTGGACAATGACAAAAGCAAAGAGCAAAAATGAACTGATTCTTGTTTGAATTTGAGCCATGAGTCAATTGTTTTTCATTTGACCTGAATGTTAGAAAATCATTTGAATGACAGCATTCATTTCAGGGATTTAACAGAAACAGAGGCAATGCATTAAACATAGCAAACTTCTAAACAAAATTTCAAGTCAAAAACTGAGCATGCTCTGTATTTGTCCCATATTTTTTCGGAGCCTAGAGAGGCATGCCAAAAAGATCTGCGTTCCCCTGTAAGTGTGTATGAACACATTCAATGTTAATTTACATCTTTATCTCTCCTTCTCTTTAAAATAATCAATCAGTGCTGCTCTATTTTCACTTCTAAAGCACAGATATGCTGGCAGAGGCTGCAATCTTTCTCCCTACGATTTCATCTGTGGGATGTTTCCTATCAAAGCCAGCTAGTCCTCAAACAAGTCTCATATCCTCAATTTGAAGCTGTTCCACATTTTGGCAGGGCTTTGTGTGTGTGTGTGTGTGTGTCGCTGCTCATGAAAGAAGTGACACGAGCAGCGATCTCTGTTGCTTCATCTGTTTCATCATCTCTGTTAATGTCAGGTTCAGATATTTCTTTTATATAAGTGGTTTCCACCCAATAGAGCGGACATATCTTCGAAAACAGGATTTTTCTGGATCTTTTGAAATAAAAAAAGTTTGATGTACCATGTAGACACGCTCTGACATTCATAAAGGAAAGCTTTCTCCCAGTCCACGAGACTGTTTATGGAGATTTATGCAGCAAAAATGGATATTGATGTCACACCCATAAGCAGATTTACATACAACCACCTACGTTTCCATATCAGCTCCTATTTGGTATTCAGAAGATTTGTGGGAGTGTTGCTACTGATTTTACATCTGAAAAGGTTAGCCAATCATAGTAAAGGTCATTATCAAGTTTGGGGTTTTTAAGATGTTTTCATTTTTGTTTTAGTTTTATGCTCACCCTGGCTGCATTCATTTGATCAAAAATACATTATGAACAGTAATATTGTGAAATATTATTACAATTAAGATGTAATTTATTCCTATGATGGCAAAGCTGAATTTTCAGCACCATTACTCCTGTCTTCAATGTCACATGATTCTTCAGAAATCATTCTAATATGCTGATACTACAACTTACAAAACTGATATATATGTTTGTTTGGTATATTTCAGCATTGTTTTGCGAGCCAGTCAGCAGAAACTGCTATTAAAAGATGGGGCTGTGCCAACTTTATTGGATCCGCCAGCAATCCCACAACCCGTAACCAACCAGTTTCCTTTTAAATGTTTCATCAGAGGAAGGTATTAAAAATATAAAAGTCATTTTAGGCTGACAGACACCCCAGTAACTGAAATGACACAGTGACCCAAACCGTGTTACAGTAACTCATCAGCACAGTGAACCCAGCATATAATGCAAAACGCCAGTCACAGACACTTAGACTTATCTGGAGAAACTTAATAACAAGGCTTCACAGGAATAAGCTCTTAGGGCTGTCAGCGCAGGATCACAATAGGCTGATGAAATGGCTTAATCAGCCCCCTTCTAACCATTCATCTGAAACCTTCAATATTATCCCACCTCGGCAGGAATTACGCTACGATTCCATGCGAAAGACAGATACAGAGAGGGAGAGATGATTAGCGTCTTATCCTGCCAGAACACTAGTTTTTACCCAGACTGCCTTGCTCTTCCTGTTGACACGTGTGCTGTAGTCATCCATCCTCCTGTTGGGCTCGTTCAAGTGATTCAGCATGCTGCCAAAACCAATATGACTGTGATCTCTTGTTGTAAAACATATTTGTATGCACTTTCTTTTCTGTGTCGCTACAGTGCCTTGTTTTTATCAGCATGTACTTATTCTGTATCCTAAGTGAGGCCCTTCTTGAATGGAAATATTTGATGTATTGAACTCTCATGAATGTGATTCTTCAATTCTGCCCACCAAGGCTGCATTTATTTGAATAAAAATATCTTAAAAACAGTAATATTGTGATTTAAAATACAACCCGAATTCCGGAAATGTTGGGACTTTTTTAAAAATTTGAATAAAATGAAAACTAAAAGACTTTCAAATCACATGAGCCAATATTTTATTCACAATAGAACATAGATAACATAACAAATGTTTAAACTGAGAAATTTTATAATTTTATGCACGGGGGCATGTTTACCTCTTCTTTTCAAAACAGTTTGAAAACACCTGGGCATCGAGGTTATGAGTTTCTGGAGTTTTGGTGTTGGAATTTGGTCTCATTCTTGCCTGATATAGGTTTCCAGCTGCTGAAGAGTTTGTGGTCATCTTTGACGTATTTTTCGTTTAATGATGCGCCAAATGTTCTCTATAGGTGAAAGATCTGGACTGCAGGCAGGCCAATTCAGCACCCGGACTCTTCTTCTACGAAGCCTTGCGGTTGTAATAGCTGCAGTATGTGGTTTTGCATTGTCCTGATGAAATACACGTCGTCTGGAGGGGAGCATATGTTGCTCTAAAACATTTACAGGGCTCCAGACAAAAAAATCAAGAAAGGAGCCATTGGCTCCTATAAGAAAAAACTTAGGCGCCAAATTATTTTTTTAGGTGCCACAGAATAAACGCATTTTATTTATTTGTTGTTTTAACATTTTAACATTTCAATCATACAGTCATGTGTTTGTCTACTCTTTTCTTGACTTTATCAGCATTTTAATCCATCTTGTAGATGACCTGGGTTCTTATCTTTCCATCACCAACTGTAAGACCTCTTGAAATTATAATTAAGACTTTTCTTATACCATTTAACATATTATTTTGCAGTGTCGTCTGAGGGCCCGAAGACCACGGGCATCCAACAAAGATCTTCGGCTTTGTCCCTTACGCACAGAGATTTCTCCAGTTTCTCTGAATCTTTTGATGATGTTATGCACTCTAGATGATGAGATTTGCAAAGCCTTTGCAATCTGACTTTGAGGAACATTGTTTTTAAAGTATTCCACAATCTTTTTACGCACTCTTTCACAGATTGGAGAGCCTCTGTCCATCTTTACTTCTGAGAGACTCTGCCTCTCTAAGACATCCCTTTTATGTTACAGACCTGATGTCAATTAACTTAATTAGTAGCTAGATGGTCTCCCAGCTGAATCTTTTCAAATTTTCTTGCTTTTTCAGCCCTTTGTTGCCCCTGTGCCAACTTTTTTGAGACCTGTTGCAGGCATCAAATTTGAAATGAGCTCATTTAGTGGATAAAAGTGTAAAATTTCTCCCTTTAAACATTTGTTATGTTATCTATGTTCTATTGTGAATAAAATATTGGCTCATGTGATTTGAAAGTCTTTTAGTTTTCATTTTATTCAAATTTAAAAACCGTCCCAACATTTCCGGAATTCCAGTTATAACTGTTTTCTTTTTTAATATATTTTAAAAAGTAATTTATTACTATTATTGCAAAGATGAATTTTTAGCATCATTACTCCAGTCTTCAGTGCCACATGATCCTTCAGAAATCATTCTAATATGCTGATTTGGTGCTTAAGAAGCATTTATTATATTATCAGTGCTTAATATTTTTGCATGAACTTTTTGTTTTTTTTTCAATTAAAAAAACATTCAAAAGAACAGCATTTATTTTACCATTATAAATGTCTTTTATTTAATTAAATGAATCCTTGCATTTGCTTTATTTGATTAATTAAATGCATCCATATATATTTAATTTCAGCACTTTTAAAAATTGCAATTAAAAACACAATTACATTTTTAAAGCTATTACAATGTATGCTTTAAAGCCATGATTGTTTCTTTAAAGCATTTTTAAAATCATCCTGCATAACAGAAAGAATCACCCACATACATTCATTGGAGTATAAATGGATTATGATTGGACCGACTTCAGAAAACTGCAGACATACACACCCTAAGCGCTGTGCTTTATCAGCTTGTCAAATGTGTGAAGCACAGGTAATGTTCCCAGCAATATCTTATTATCCTACTCTAAATTGAAGTTTCATTAAAAAAGGCCCAATGGGTACTCGCTCCAATGGTCGCAGATTTCGAAGTCTGCCCACCTACCACCAGGCATTTTAATCAAAGTTAAATCAAGGAAAAATGAAATCTCATCAGTGCACGCCGCCTCATTTCTCTGTCTCCCCTTCCTTAAATCAGTCAGAGATCCCAGGGCACCATGACTTTGTTCTATACTGGCGTTTTGTGCAAGTTTTAATTTCAGCTACAGCAGACTGTCTTAGCTTTTGTAAGAAGAAAAGGTTGATTACTGCCTGAGGTATTTAGATGTAAGCTGGATTTCTGGGTGAGAACAATAGGCACAAAGACAAAAAGAAGCACAAGGGGGAAATAAGAAATAATTACTTATTTTGTTAGTTTTTTCCTGTGCTTTTGCTAATTAATGCTTCCAGCAGAGTGAAATTGTCAGAATAGTGTTGGATGAAAATAATGCTTGAGTTTGAAAATCTTAAAGAAATAGTTCAGCCAAATTAAATTCTATCATTACTATCATTTTAAACATGCATGACTTTTACTGTGGTAATACATCAAATGTATATATATCATCATATATAGCATTAGTATATGTTTTCACCTTTTGTAATAGTTCCCTCAGTGAGGGAGTGAGGACAGTGTTAAAAGATGGATTTAAAAATCATACAGTCAATGTTAAAGGTTTCAAATATGTAGAAGATGCTGGAAAACCAAAGAATGTGCAGGAGCTGGAGGATTTTTCTGAAGAACAGCAGGCAGGCAGAACTGCTCAGGACAAACAAGGGACCCATGAACAACTATCACAAAATATAAAAACAGTCATTGATCATCCAGGAAATAACACATAGTATTAAGATTCAGAACTTTTGAATGGGGTAATTTTTTATAAATTCTGTAATTATTTTGTCTTGTGGAGTATATGTAAACATCTGTTATGTGAAATAGCTTATTCAGGATAGTACTAAATAAAAAATAACATGCAATTTTCACGATCCCTCTTATTTTGTTTCAGTTATTAACAATTTTCACATTCTGCAAGGGGTATGTAAACTTATGAGCACAAATATATATATATATATATATATATATGTATATGTATATGTATATGTATATATATATATATATGTATATATATATATATATATATATATATATATATATATATATATATATGACTTCCCATATATATATATGCTCTCAAGATGCTGGAAAACCAAAGAATGTGCAGGTACCTCCATATATATACCATATATATACCTGGGGAATATATATCTCCACCCTCAATACCACGACTGAGGTGCCCTTGAGCAAGCTTTGTGTGTGCACTTTGGATGGGTTAAATGCAGAGCACTAATTCCATGTCACGTCACTCACTTAAACTTTTATATATATATATATATATTTGGAATATTATCTTATGTCTAAATTGATTTTTGAAGCTATCTGAGGTCTCCTTTTGTGTTTCAGTGGATAAATCTATCATGCAGTTATACAACAACATAAGAATGGGTAGAGTTTTCATTTTTGGGTGAACTGTTCTTTTAGGGTGCCGATTTAAAGTTAAAGGTCTTCAGGGAGAAGACTAAAAATATTTCTGCAAAAATTTGTTCCTCAAACAGCTATTACGGTACAAATGAGTTCCCAGGTGGAAACACTGTCTACCACACTCTCCAGAATATTGAAGAAATGTGTTCCTTGGGTTCATCCCCTGCTTCTGATGTCTGTAAAGCTATAAATACCAGCATTATGGCCTCAGGCCCACATTAGACCTATCAGATCAAAACCAGAGCAGTATCTGATTGGTTTGAATGACCTTGAGACCACTACACATATCTGAAAAGGATTTTATTAGTAGGCAGCTATATTTTGATTTTATGTTTTATATTTTTAAGCTGTTAAAATAGAAAGTTAGTATATTTAATATTTTATAAAATTATTATATTTATTATTATGTTTATTTATTTTATTTTGTTTTAAATACTGTTTTATTCATTACCTTCAAAGTATACTGTATGTCATTAAGAACTGATAGTTTTATATTATGTTTATACCTTTTAATATGCTCTATCATTTGTAATTCTTTGCGGTCATGTTTACAGCCCAGTCAGTTGATATCAAAAATTATAGACCAAAAAGAGATGATCAGTGTTTTTAGCCACATATATTGCAATGCTAAATTTAGCGTTGTAGCCCACCTTCATTCTCAGATTTCCCGTTTGAGTAATGTCATGAAAGGGCTTAAGACACCACACAGGTAATCATTGATTCCCGCTTCCAATTCACTCATGCAAACAGAGTCGATACGAACGTCTGATTTCTTGACTCGTCTCCCCAGCCTCATCAGAATATCTTTCAAAGCCCTGTTGTCCCCAGAGGCTCTCGGTTATTTTGTGTCTCCTGCTTGCAATCTCAAATTTATAACCTCTTATTTCTCCCTACTCAGGCCTGCCTAGGCGGAGGAAGGAAAGGCAAGAAGTCTCCTTTTATTTTCTCTTCCCATATTGTTTTTCAGGCTCTAAATGCATTTGATGCTCTTCAATATGGTCACCCAAGTATCTGCAATAAAAGCAGTACAGTGCTGAGAAATAACAGCTTTAGTTTGCATTACGACCTGTGCACCAAAATGATGAAACCTGTTATTGCATGCCACAACCTCTGCAGTGCATAAGGTAATGGAAGACAGAATGTTATTTTTAAGCCATGCAGGCCAAGCGTTTACGTAGCGTAATGTATTCAGTACAAGAATTTAGGGAATTGCAGTTGAAGGAAGAGCTGAATAGCTATGATTGAGTAAACACCATTTGATGTGCGGCGTTTGTCAGATGCTAAGTCAGCATAAGAATAGATGAATGCTTATTTCTGCTTCAGAATGAAGTTTCCAGGTGTCTGAGCAACCTGAATAAATGTTCAAGGAACAGTTCACTCAAAAATGAAAGTTCTGTCATCATTCACTCACCCTCATGTTGCTGTAAACCTGATGTCTTTCTTCTGTGAAACATGAACAGAGAAATTTGGTCATTCTTTTTAATGCAGGTGGGAGTTTTTAGATTCAAAAATTCAAATAAGATTCAAACGCATCAGAAAAGAATCATATAATATGACTTTATGCCCTATATTCCAAGTCTTCTGAAGTCAAACAATAGCTTTGTGTCAGGAACAGACATATTTTAAACCATTATTCAGAGTGATTTGTTAGCAGTTTGAACAAGATCATTGAGTCAATTAGTTTGAACTTGAGAACAGGATCGGTCCAATTCATAAAAGACTGGTTTTCTGAACCAGAACAGCCAAGAAGATTCAGTTCAAAAGAATGAGGCAGTTAAAATTTCTCTTACTACTGTTTTCTGCTTTGTAGCTAAATCAAATTTGTTCATAAGTGACGCATTTTGCAACATTGACACTGTGGTTGAACTGAATTGAATCAAAAATGAACTGACTTGAACTGAATGACACTACTTTCATCAGTAGGGCAGCTTATAGCTGATTTGAATTTGTTTCATAAATAATGAACTTTACACAGTTATTGAACTGAACTGAATCAACACTGGACTGACCGGAGCTGAATAATGACACCACTGTCTTTTTAGAGCTCCTTTACAGAAGAATTGGTATTTGTCTTATATGTGAAGTTTGTTACTTTTCTGTTTAATATCGTGAAGCTGCTTCCAAACAATCTCTATTGTATTGACATTGGTTTTGCATTGAAGAAAGGAACTTATACAGGTTCGGATCGACATGATGGTGTGTAAATAATTAACTGAACCTCTAAGATGAATAAACACAATGCTACTGTCGAATTTGTTCACTTAGTGGTGGTGCATTTTCAAAACACATCTCCCACTGAACAGGTAAGAAATACAGTGTATTAAAACCTTAAAATAAACATTTCCAACCAAGTTGATTTGATTTTAATTGGTATCCATTTTCAACCAACAACCAACAAATGATTGTCTGTGAGTAGAATTGGACAGAAAGACTGATCATGACTTTTTGGACTGAACCATCATATCTCTCAACCACTCAAAGGCGTCTGGCTCTGCCCAGGCTCTGCTGTGACGCCAAATTCAGCGTTTGAGCACCGCAGCTGTGTAGCACAGATAGCTTGCTGGCAAAAGCCGTTTTTCAAGCGAGGGACAATTATGCTCAATCAGAGATGATGCTTTACTGAGTGTTTTCCTCCCTCTCATGCGCCTCTGATTTGGTTTACGAGAGAATGTGACTGATGGCGATCTTCCAGAGGTGTTGAGTGAGTGGGGTTTCAAAATTGCAACAGCAGCCAATTATGGAACAGACAGAGCACATGCTCATTAAATTTGCACAAGAATCTCGGCATTTCGAAACCATTAGCTCTGAAACCTCATTCTCAATTTCAGATGTTTCTCTGGGAGCGTCCTGATAATAGAAGTAGTGGTGTAAAACATTATGGAAATTCTGTGTACCAGCAGCTGTGAACAGTTGAGAGTGCAGTGATCATGTTGATACACCAGCAATTGAGGCTGAAATTCAGTTTGTTTGTTTTCTGTGCTGCATGGTGCCCATTGACGGCACTCTAAAGTGCACTAGTTCGTGTTCAAATAAAACTATTCTCCTTTAAAGGGAAAGGATTGTGAATAACTGAACAATTCCAATTCTGAATGCTTTTAAGGGTTTCTGTTACTTAACGATTCCGTTTGAATCTTTTAGTAGGAATAAATATTTGGAAAATCAAAATGCAATTATGAGATTAGTGTTTTTCATGTTTTTCAGAGGCAAATAATTGGCCTCAGTATAAAAAAAATTATCATTTGTTTATAAAACAATTACTTTATAAAATACTACATACTACTACAAATTCATACATTTTGGGAACAACTTAAATGTAAAAATAAGTTTAAATGCAACTAATCATAGAATTTTTATTTTTGAGTGAATTATCTCTTTAAGGCCCATTCACACCAAGAATGATATCTACTATATAACAGTAACCATAATGATAACTAGTGTTATTAGTGTCCACACCAACAAAAAATAACATTATTTTCATTCTAAACGCAGACTTCAGTTATGTTCAATTGCACTGCAATCCCAGAGATTTTGTTCTTCGCTCTTGCTATAGTTGTAGTCTGGACTTTGTTATTCGTTTCAAATTACATACATTTTAACTTTATATTTATATTTATCATTATATTGATCATTTTTGGTGTGTTTGCAAGTTGTAAGTTTTAATCTGTATGTGTTTGTTCAATAATCAGACTACACTGGTCCCACAGTATGTGTTGCCTAAAAAGAACTGATTCATTACAGTCATTCCTTTGGAAATTGGATTACACTGGTTAAGCAGCAGAATGTTTTTGATCCACTAAAAAGAACCAAATTATTCTTAAATGAATCAGACTTCTGGTCTCCTGTGTTTGATTCAATAAAAATAATTGATTCATAGTAAAATCATTGTTTTGGGAATCAGACTACACTGGTTGTGCTGTATGCTTTTGGTTGATTAAGAAGAACTAGCTCATAAGACTCAATCGTTCTGGAGTTGGAGTGCATTGCTTTTGATGTGGTTGTCTTTGGCTTACATTGTGCACTATTTGAATGATGCATGCTATGCAGAGCGTTTCAAATGAGCTTCCATTTCAGTTAAGATGCTGTCAGGTAGCGAGGCAGCTCATTAGGTTTTGGAACAGAGCTGATGTCTCTGTAGTATTAGGAAAAAAACAGCAAGAACGTCCTGTTTTGTACAAAAACATCAGCATTTTCTAGCACAAGTTTCAAGGAAAAGTGAAATTTTCCCTTGCTCAGCAGAAAAAAAAAGGTTTAATTCGCGCTCCACAGTGACAGCGACTGTAGATAAGCACTATCACACTCACCTCGCAGAGAACCGCATGTTTCATTTTAGATTTTGATTTAATCCTAAAATCCTCGTTCCAAAATCTGTATTTTTCAAACTCAACAGTGAGGCTGTGAATTTTAATTAAGATCTTCAAGCAGAGCCAGATATGAAGATTGATGATACCATCAGCTATAGCATGTCTGTGAAGAATGAGATGTATTTCTAGTTACTAATACGCACACTACGGTGAATTATTAAGATCGTGTTTCTGCTCCTCGTGCATTCATAATAATGTTCCGTCACACATTAGAGTCATCCAGCCTCATTCAAAGCAAATTATTATTGCTGCAATATATTAGCACAAACATCAACACGTATTTTGGCTTTTTATTTGTGGCCCAGCAGAGTGACATACAGTTCCATTTCCTGTTGTGAGTGGGCTGAGCATCATATTAGATCAATAACACACAGCCATGTGTGTGCGCTCACAAAACTCACCCCACCCCTGTGAAAGTGGGAGGCGAGACCCCTCAAAAGACTCATCTGTCTCTGGCTCCACTACACTGTCGTCCATATTCCTCTCTCTAAGGAATACCGTCATATGCCAGGATCAAATGGCATTCTGTCAGCAACCTGCCATGCATTTCTAGCTTTCCAAAAATCCTTATTCTCCACAGCAGGATTTGTGCAAAAGAACAGAAAAACAGTCTATTGCGAGGCCAGTAATTTACTGGAAAATATCAGTTATAAAGGTGATAATTGCATTTTACACTTTCTATGTTCAGAACAATCCATCTATTGTATTATTTCCTATTTATATTGTGAGAATTGTCTCTCGAGGAACTGTTATTTTGTTTTACTAGAATGTGTTTCAGTGTTTTGTGTGCCAAACTCTGTAAGATCTCATGATTTTGAACTCCCACTGAAGTGCGTGAACTCAACGCACTGCCGTTTTGCATTATTTCTCTAATAAAGCACAGCGTCACTGAATCTTTTGTTGGAGCCGTAAACTGCATCCTTTGTACTAGGCCAATCAATGCTGTATTTCTGCTTTTCCCTCACATCATTTCATGTTTTTGGCACAGACTGGATTAGAACAATAGTACAAAAAAATATATAACTAAGCCGTCTCACAATAGACAAGCGCTCGAAGCAAGATTCATCCACCCACTTGGATTATGTCGGGTTGAAACAGAAGGCTGGAGAGGGAAGCTTTGTTCCTGTGTAGGGGTTTTCCTGACTCAGGTATTAACGGATCTCAAGCAGCGGATCCCAGAGAGAGCGGAATTATTTCTCTTCGTGGTGATAGTGGCAAGAGTAGAAAATACAAAAAGACAAATGTAAGCTAAGAATCTCGGAGTTCATCCTTGCTTCTCACTTGAATAGCTTTGTGATTAATGAGTAGCATCTGAAACACAGTATAATGAGATATAAATTATGTTGTTACCTATCTGCGTAGTGATTACGACTGCCAGAACTGGGAAAAATCCATTAGTTAGGTAAAAACACTTCAGCAGACATTCAGCTGAAAATCTAGAGGAGGCATTTCTGAGGAGAGTATTGATTGAGATGCTTTTTGTGCTCAGCAGGTTTGTGCCTTCAGCGTCGACGGTCCAGAGGTCTCTTAATATACGAGCGCGTGCCGTTTAATGAAAGCCGTGTGCGAGGCCTCCCATGCTGTGATTGCTCAGCAGGTTTGCTCTTTTCATGACTCAAAGCCTTCCTAAGAGATAATTTCCCTGGATTGTGTTCTTTGGTCCACCTAAGCTTTAACTTCTATTCTGAGATACAGATAATTACTAAATGGCTAAATCAGTTTTCTTCAGAAAAATAGCAAATGCATTTCAAGTGTAGCAATTTAAAGACACTATGAAATCAAAATGGTATTTTGGTGCAACTTGTGGAACTTCTAAAAATATGATTTTAAAAATAAATAAGTCTCTTATTGAGCAAAACTACAAATAAAAGCAGAAATATCGTTACAATTTAAAATAACTGCTTTCTATTTGAATATATTTTAAAATGTAATTTATTCCTGTGATTTTTAGCAGTGGTTACTCCAGTTTTCAGTGTAACATGATCCTTCAGGTCCTTCTGATTTGGTGCTCAAAAAATATTTCTTATTACTATCAATTTTGAAAACAGATGTATGCTTAAAGTAACCAGACAGGATTATTCAATGAATAGAAAAATCTAAAATTTATTAGATTTTTTTTTCTTTTAACAATTAGTCTTTTCTTTCATTTTGATCAATTTAATGCATCCTTGCTGACTATCAGTTTCAATATGCTGAAATCAATTTCTTTAGAAAAAAACTTACTGAACTTTTTAATGGTCATTCATACACACATACATGGACACACACTATTATGAATAGTAATACTTCTTATTAAGTCAATGGCACAACATACAGACATAAAGCAGTTTTAGGGGCCCCAACTCATTTTAGATTGATAACTTTGTTGATTTTTGTATGAAAGGCAACCGTATTTTAACATAAAAACTACACTGTAAAAAAAAAAAAAAAGTTGAGCCAACTCTTCAGCGGATTTTTGAGTTTGCTCAACTTTTTTTTGTGGGAGATTCTCAAATTTTTGTTGTATAAACTTAAACGACTAGTTGAGAAAACTCAAAAATCTGCTGAAGCTGGTTGCCTTAAAATTTTAAGTTGGCTCAACTTTTTTTTTTTATTACAGTGTACTTCAGGTTCAACACTGATGCTGTTTTTGTGTAACTAACTGAATGTGACATCTCGGCTCACAAAACTGTTAAAGGTTAACTATGTTTAAACTCAACTGTCATCCTAATTCCCACACAGAGTATTCCCTGTTCTGCTATGTTGGTTCCATTAACTTTAGTTGAAGATAATCGCTTCTGCCTTCTCTTTACCCAGCTGGCCAGCTCAGATAGAAGAACTCAAGAACTCATTTGAACAGTCAGTATGCACCTACTCCATAGAGAGTGTAAACCAGAGGAGGCTGAGTTCACCCATCCAGAATAAAGCGTTATTGAGGATGAAATGGGATTTTTAATTGGCTAGGGTTACAGTGCCATGTAAGGGCTCCGACAGGTCCGGTGTTGTCACAATGACACTGTCCTACAATATGAGGCTGTGGCATTCGGCACAAATGTGTGTCTCTTCACGTTACATGGAATGATGGCATTATGGGAGGAAGCATTTCATGGAGCAGAATTCAGGCCTTTCTGAAATTAAACCCCTTCACGACACTGTATTTGCATTTTAGACAGGTTTAGATTACTAGCAGCAATATCTCATTTGTTTTTATTAAACACTGGAGACGAGATGTTCTGGAGTGCATTATGTTCTGTTAGACTAGAAGTTTTATTTTTAATTTTTAAGTTCTGCATTGCATTAACTTTACCTCTGAATTTATGATTAATGCAGGACTCCAGGGCTCACCTATCATGCTCCAAAGCCTGTTGTTCTTGGGAAATCAATATCTGAAAGGTGCAAGGATTTCACCCAGAGCTTCATGCATCGCTGGCTACTCATTCAGTGTGTGTATGTATTTCTAAATGTATTGCTTATCGACCATTGTAAAAGCAGACTCGAATGGAATGCATAGTATTCATAATGCATCACAGAATTTTAACAAGCTGTTCTTTTACCAAAAGGATTGAATATATTGTAAACAGAAGGTAGTTTGAAATTAATGGCCTTTTTCTAAAAATCATGAATTTGAGAAGTTAGGCATTTGGTGATTCAAGGACGTGTTGTATACAAAGCAGCTATGTTTAAAGGTTTATGTGAAGGTTATTGCCAGTATAAGCAGTGGGCAGATGGGATCTAGCCATTAATGAACCATTATACTGATTAAAGCCCTCGCCAGCAGAAATTATCGCTTTAATCGTTGACAGCCTTTACACTAAAAATTAATTAAAGCATAGAGAGTGATTCCTGTCAGTGGGTCCTTAACAAACTAAATGCTCTCCAGATGTAATTCTGATCTATGTATATTAATTTAGATTCCAACTCGTATGAAGCATATGTGTTCAGTAAAGTGGGGACTTCAGATATGAAAGTGATCTGATATTTCACTTAATACTGAGATACAGTCTGAATAAAGTGTATAATAAAAGAATATAAATTTACAATATAAACATTACAGTATGTTTTGATATATGACGTTAAACCGTATATTAAATCATACCATGTATAATACATTATTGGAGTGGGAAATTTACCCACTGTTGCCGTATATAAAGTTTTGCTAATATAAATGTGATGAAATTTCATTAGTGTGACCATTGGTGAGAGTTAAGAATATCCACACATATTATAAATTAGCCAAAACTTAGATATTGTAATTTAACAGTACTGCAAAACGTCTAATCTGTGTGACTCAGCTGTTAATAAATAAAATGTGTTCATTTGGAACGGTTTGCACTGTCATGAAATAACAGTTGAGTCATGCAGATCTGAATGTTGGGTTAATAAATAAACATACAATATTCATTTCATATATACAGTAATAATACAGAATACATTCATAATAATACATTCATCAGTATTTATTAAAACATTTAAAATTATCAGTGGAGAGGGAACTTTACCCACCAGTATTATACACAAAAAATCATTTCCATATCCAGTCATCATATCCAAAACTCATTATGTGCATGACTCAGCTGTTATTTCACTATGTTGCAAGTGAACATCTTCAGATTTCTGAGCACCACGTGGGGACCCTCTGAATTGGAACGCAGCTCCTATCTCTATCTCTCTCTCTTTTTCGCAGGTTTGACCAGATTCAATTGGAAGCGCATGGTTGCTGAGAAATGAGCTGGGAGAAGCGACCCCTTTAACCTCTAAAGTTTCTGAAAGGAAGAAAAAGCAGGAAAGTGGGATCTGGTTGGCATGAGGAGATAGCGTGTGTGTGGGATTGGTGTGGTGGGTGAAATTGGGGAGGTGTTGGTCAGTCAAGTGGGAAAAGGCCTCAGTTTTTCATTTCATCAAGCAATAAAACCCCCAAGCCCTTGTGGCCTTTATCTCTGCTGTGATCTAAGTACATTATAAGGCTGAAACTCAATGTTGAGAAAGCAGCTGGAGGAAGTGATGATTACTACAGAAAGTCCAGGCAAAGTAATGAGAAAGTAGAGCCGGATAACATCAAAACCAATTAAGTCCATCCAGGTTCAATTCAACCTTGAAAATTTTCAACCTGGTTTCATCCATCTATTTTGAATCCTGTCTAAATGTACGGATTAATTTGCTTTAAAATACAGGGAGGAATTCGCTGAGAATGAAGTGTGCCCACTGATAGTTTATTTGCATGCTGTGCATTGTTTTACTGCCCAATCCACTAAAGGAATTATGCAAATCTAGGCAACAAAGCAAACATGCTTCCAAAAATATGTATTTTTTAATTACTGTTGCACAGTTTTGGAGAATGCAGCAGACTATCACAATCTAGCATACTTTACTGGAACTGTAGCACCCACTGCGACCCATTTTAAAAGGCTAAAAATTGGTGTTTTCAAGACACTTCAGGGTGTATGCCTGGTTATTGCACTCTTCTCCATCATTTGATCTTTATTTGATTAATGTTTATTTGATTACTGCTGCCATAAAATTCAAACAAACATCTCTTTTTAATAAAATTCTGTTTACCTCCTGCTGTCTGTGGGCGGTATAGTGCTGCATTTTGTAAATAAGCCACAATCTATAAATAATAAGATTAATTTTCATAAAAAGAGGCGTATTTGTGCTGTATAGAATCACAGCGACTTCCACAGATTTTACCGCTGATATTGCCTGGATAGTGAATAAGATGTTGGAATGAAATGAGTTAATTCACCCCACGCTGTTTAGTCTCATCTAATTAGAAATACTATCTTACAAACCCAGGACTTGCGATGTCACGGCGATAACTAATGGGGATTTTTGTCAGCTAGATGAGCTGTAGGATGACTCAAAGTGAACATGTGATAAAGAGATGCTCTGACAAAAGCGTGACACACATGCAGTGGATTCATACCAAGTTATGCTCTATTTTCAGTGAATGACACCTTTAATTGATGCAGCAACTGGGACTCATGTACCGCAGAGTCAGATGGGTGTGAAAATACAGACGGATTGAGAAAGAGGGAGAAGTATTGCTGCAGTTTTCCCTAAGCATGAAAAATGAGACCGAGTCCGTCTCAACCATATTATCCCTCTCCCAAAGTGCTTTGTAGACAGCCATTCATCTTTCTGCATCGCACCCCCTTTATCTGTCACTCCTGTCTCATCTCTACACCTCTCATCCTGCTCCACTATCCTCCTCTACCTGAATATAATTTGCTGAAACTTTACCAAAGCAACTCAGGGTCTGTAACTCATCTTCATTGGCTCAGACCATTTGACACCAACCGTCATGTCACACATCTCCATTGTCTAATCATCACCGTTACCTTCAGCTTTGTAATAGCTCTGGCGGACCTCTTACAGATGTAGTGTTTAATGACAAACAGTAATCAGGAGGGATTTGGTGACGCATTTAATCTGTGGTTTTACAGCTTTGTCCATGGATGATTTCATCCCCTGAGGCAGATTCTTACGAGCTCACTTACTCAGCCCGACAGAAAGCGATGTCGGAGCAGCATGATAAAAAAAAAGCAGCGCATTGGGAAAGAGGGGGGAAAAAAGATCACAATTCGGCTTTGTATCTTAACGACAACCACCGAGCAGACTTTTCTTTGATGGCAGCTCATTACTTTTTCATGTTTAAGTTCAATGAATGAATAACAATGAACATTAGAATGTAGATAAAGAAACTTTTCTGTATAATTAAAATGTTAGTTTTATCAAGTAATGGTATGAAAATCATTAACAGCTCTATTGTACCTCTATTGTGGAGTTGTTTTACCTCAGAAAAATGACCATTGAGAAGCATTTCAGTATCATTATGTAACAATTCAAGGACATATGTAACATAAATACTTTTATTTTTAAATTATTCAAAATTGACCGAGAAGACATTAAAAAAAATAAAATAAAATAAAAAATAATAATATATATATATATATATATATAAATTTACTTATTCTTTACTTTACTTTTTATTTTATGCACACACACACACAGATATGTATATATATATATATATATATATATATAAAAGTTTATATTTATTTACTTACAGTATGTCACCTAATATAATAGTGTATTACCATTACACATAACAGAGGAATAGTGAATCATTGTAGGTGTTATTTATGCATCTCTTTATATGAGATTCTCTGTGTCCTTGTCATCAGTGAATTTTTTATGTTTTTGGTGGCCATTTGTGGATGCTTGTGTGTGATGGTGTACATTATTGATAAAAACAAATTTAGGGTATATTGGAAAATATTCCTCTTTTATTTTGTTTCTCCATTCCTCACCACTCTTATCTGAATTTGTGGCAGGCAAGAGCTCTGCAAGTGTCTCCTGTTCACATCTGTCAAGTGGTATTTGGACAACACCTGTCCAGGAGAGCAAGATTGTGTGCGTGAGTATGCAGGACAAACACATCTCACAATATTACATTCAGAGAGATGAATGTCTCTTCTTTGTTGTTTTATCTACCATGGTTATTTATGGTTATTTGGAGTGTGAGACGGTGGTCTCAAAGAGGATATTTGCTGATAAGTGTGCGAGTGAGAACAGCCATTTTATTCAGGATGATGTTAGTTCTGTTGACCCAAAGACTGATCATTTTACTCCTGAAAGACTCCATGAACTCAAAAGAGATGTTTTGTGACTTTAAGGCCATGACTATTAGATTAGTGCATACTAGTGTGTATTTGATTTTATTAATTTATTTTAAATTTTATCTTCCAATAAACTGTATGTGCCATATTTTCAAAACTGAGTGATTTAGCAATTAAAATCTACATAAAAAAAAAAAATATATATATATATATATATATATATGTATTAAAATTTTTATTGTTATTTCATTGCAAGTTTTTTTATTTAATTTATATTTAATCTAATTTTATTATTTTATTTTTTAAAATCGGACCAAATATCTTCCATCAAACTGCATCTGCCATATTTTCAGAACTGATGGCTCAAGTTTTAACTCATCATATTTAGCTGCTGAAATCTAAAATGTTATGTTATTTTTACATTTTAATTTAATTGTATAAATAATTTCAATTACGTTTAGCAGTTGAAATCTAAAATGTATTTCAGGCTTTTGCTCAAATAATTATTTTGTTAAATTTAATTGAACATCAGTTCATTTTTTGTGAAAGTATATTTGTGAATGAATGCTTTTCTCTGGTGTAAATTCAGTGAAATTGTTTCCCTTACAGTCGCACTTTGCCTGCTTTGCTGGTGATCTTTGCTGACTATGTGGGGAAGGCTGGCTTGAAAGCCTCCCATCTTCCCCACTGGCAGCTCCTCCATTACTTACAAAGTGCTTCATCTCTCTCCGCTGAGGCTGGTCTACTGTGCTACTTCTGATTAATGACGGTGCCATTCCAGCTCAATTTATTACCATACATTTCACCATGCAATACAATCCAGCACATTCACCCTGTGCAGAGGTATTAACATTGTGCCATGATACTTGACAGTATAATAGTGAAAATTATAAGAACTTATTTGTCTGGCGTTTGAGACAAATCCATTAGGCTGACTTGAATAATATCTGAGCTGAATCTAAAACACAACCTACTGCCCCTCAGGTGCTTATATGAACACACTTAATAGTCAAAAGAGCATTATATAATAATAAAGTCTGTTGAGGATCAGAAAATTGCTGACGGAATTGAACAAAAACGATCAAACTGTTATATATCATTACCTGCCAGATACACAAAACCTTGGGTTTAGATTATAGAGGTAAGCATAAATGTTCTCTTTTATATGAGAGAAGTCGTCAAAAAATAGAGAGAGTTTGTCAGCACTTTTGTGCCTCACGGGATCAGCACTAATTGTTGGAGGTAGCTTAACAGGCAGATTGTGATGGTGTGAAAGTATGTCTTTATTAAGCTCTCCACATTCACTGTGTCTGAACAAACATGCTTGGACTTCTCACCCTCAAACATTTATTCAGTTAAAGTCAGCTTTTTTTCCGATCTTCACAGTTCGCTAGACAAGATTCATCTTGCACTTGTGGAATCTGACTAAGTCTCTGCTCCCACAGTCCTGCCTCCGCTTTGCCTTTCCAACATCCAAACACGCAGGACTGCCTCATCACCTGTCATTCTGCTTTTACTTCCTGGCTGTGCTGGAACTTTTGCACATTCACTGCCAAGAACAGCAGCACTTTTACCCATTATTTCATTTATTTTTATTTTATTGCACCCACTCAGATAAAGCATTGCAATGTGAAAGAATCTCCCCACACTGTCAATAAACTTTGCAGTACAGTATTCTCAACTAACTTGTAGTTGTCTACTAAAAGTTTTATTCATAGTTGTCTACCAAAAAGTGTTGTGTTATATTATATTATGATTTATTAATAATTTAGTTTTGTTTTATTATTTTTATGTGAGGAATATAAGCACACATTAAAAATAATTTGTGTAGAATTTTTAAATCATGATACACACACACTCACACACACACAATTTACTTAATTGTTTTTGAAAGTTACTAGCAATTTCTGTGTGAAAATTATTTCTACACCAATTGTTTTCTGTACATTAAGAGCAAAAATATCTGTTCTCTGCTGTATTATATACACATACATATATATATATATATATATATATATATATAGTAGTCAGCAGATATTTTCTTTCTTAATTTACTGTCTTCAAATGGAATACATAGTAGTGTGCTTGTATTCTAGTTATTTTTTCTTTACAGTGCTTGTTCAGATACTGGCCATCCTAAATGATGCTCTCAGATGTTGTTTCTCTCTTCACGCTCCTGTTGGCTGCTTTTTGGCCATCCGCTGTTATCGACCCATTAGACAAAGCAAAATGGAATTTCTAGCTATCTGCACCCTCTTAGTCTATTGTTTCCCTTTCAGTCACGCTAAGGTAATTCGTTTTTCAGGGGCCATGTTTTGCTCCCCTTTCACTCCTGGCTGATTGCCTTGTAGAACAGACCTGTCCATGTAATATTATCCTTGGTCTATGCTCTTTAACTCTAATTTATCTGTCTAGTGAATGCCAGGATAACCAGAGCCTTTGACATATCTACGTCCCTATGAAATGCCACATTCTGTCTGGATAATTTGTTGGTCAGTGGAAGTTTTATAATAAAGGTTTGTTTTAAATCTGTAAATTAAAACAGTGTGAGCCCATATCTGTGAATATTAGATTATGACCATCTGATACTGTCTAAAAAGTTGTGAAAACCGAAAGCTTGGACAGCAGTTCATCTTTCTAGGGGTAGGAGTACCCAGTTTTTTGGTCTTACTGAAAACAAAATAATGTTTAAATGGTAACAGAGTGATATGAATGCTAAGTTTACTGGATTCGCCAAAGTTTGCCAGGCAAGTCAGTGGCTTCAAATTTTTGAAAGTTTCATCTGAGGCACTCTGTAGTGAGTTTCTTTTCTTTCTTTTTTGTAGTGAGGTATTTGAAGTGAGTATTTGCATTGAATTCTTATTCCTAATGCCATAACTGAAGTGCATTGCTCTGGAAGAAAGACCAAACAAACCAAAAACACACTCATACACAACTGCTCCTTTGTCTGTTTTATCAGGAATGAAAGACAAGTACAAACTTGTTTCTTTGCCATCTTTTCCAGAGATGTTGAGGATGGCATAGTGAGAATCATAAAATCAATATATCAAATTCAATTTCAGTAAGAATCACTCATGATGGCCATTGTTTTATCAAACTTGCAAAACCTTCTGACTCCACTTTTAGAAATAAAAGTGTTTTATTGGAATGGTTTCATGCAGAACCCTTAACATCCATGCATGGAAACTTCCCAATGAACAAAAGGTTCTTCATTGTGGAAATGTCATTCTTCACACTTAGAAAAAAATGGTTCTTTTAAAAACTGTTCACTGAAAGGTTCTTTGGGGAACTCAAAATGGTACTTCTATATACGAAAACTCCCTTTTGGAGCCTTTATTTTTAAGAGTGTACATTCTTATCATTGAATGTCCTGATGCACTCTCAAATATGTCAAATTGTGGAAATAAATCGGGTTGCAAAGACCAATTCACATTGACTTTATTATGTTTAAGATGAGAGATTAATTGCAAAATATAGAGAAACAATGAATAAGCACATGCTTTTCAAGAGTCATGTAGCATTAGCAACACCGAAGGCATACAAGTGTCTCACAAACACAATACTAGTGAATATGCTCAAATTTGATAGTGGGTAGCATAACTAAGGAAGCTTTTCAGGTTTCTGTGAAAATATTCCCTGAGCTGCATATTCAACCTTTGGCATATGGCATAAGAGCTAATTAGAACTATGCTAATGTGCTCCCTCAGGCCCAGCGACTGAAGAGGAAACCAACTATGTGCTTTGATATATCTGTCATGCTTCAGCAGGCGCTAACAAGGATGACTCTGAGACACTACAGACCCTGCATAATATAGGTCTGTATTCTTCAAACTTATTTTTTACAGGTGATCTTATCAGTTTTACTTGGCTTTTAGTGAATTATTTACATTATACTTAAAAAAGAATGGTTCCAAGGATATACACAGTCATTTCATTGAAAATTCTTTTTTAAATATTTTAGTAGTGAAGAACATTTGAATAATCTGAAGAACCTTCTTTGTTAGAACTTTTCTGAAATGGAAAGGTGGAAAGGTTCCATGAATGTTAAAGGTTCTTCATGGAGCCATCGATGCCAATAAGAAACCTTAGTAACACTTTATTTTAAGGTGTCCTGGTTACACGTTACATATTATAATAACAATACATTATGCGTAATTATATGCAAATAACCCTAAGCCAAACACTAATCCTAACCCTATAGCCATATAGCAAGTACATGTAGTTAATGAATATTACTCAATATGTATAATTATAGTGTAACAAGGACACCTTAAAATAAAGTGTAACCAAAACCTTATTTTTAAGAGCCTGCGTGTGCAGATCATATGGGAAATTATTTAGTTTTTAAATATAGCTGTTATAAATGAATTGATTAACAGTCCTTGATGATCCTGGTGTCCTTGAGCAAAGCTTAATTAATAATTTGTCATTTACCTGTCAATTTTGTCCTTACTGTCTTACAGTGCGTTTATTTAAGACGGTCCTCCTAAGGTTAAGTGCCCTGTTTCAAGGATGAAATGGTGATGGATCAACTTTAGTCTCAGCCTCAGACAGCACATCCGCCTACAGTCTGTATACTGGCTCTCTGATGCATATTGTGTTACAAGAAATGTCAAGAGTTGTCCAAAATCGTTGGTTTCAATCTAATTGGCTGGCACTATGCAACATCTGGGCGTCAAGGCCAAGGGAAAATGTCTACCTGGAATTAAGTGTTTACTAGGTTCGTGGCATCAAACGTTACAAGCAAAATGGCCTGCTCTGCTTTGTTAGCAATGGGCTGATATACTTATGTGAATGAGGTTTTCAATGTGGTTATCTTATATTCTTAAATAGCTAATAGTAATATTTAATTTTATTTTATTTTATACGAGATAGTTTCTCGTGCCCACGCGATAGTTTCTCGTGCGCACGAGAAAGTCTTTTTGTTTTTTTTTGTTTTTTGCCAATGTCCCTTTAGGGGCTCCGTAGACCTTTCCTAAGTGGGAAAAAAATCCGTTAGTTGTTTAGTCAATGGTGATTACAAGAAATAAAATATTTTTTTATAGAGCTGGCACTCACAATGATCATTTTCTAGCTTGTAATAATTTATATGTGCATATTACCTTAATTATAGTTTGCTAATCATAAAAATGTTCATGACTTTTCATTTAAGTACTTATGCTTTTAAATGGCTTTGCAAGACTACAAATCGCTACTTACAAAATCTTCTGATATTTCCAGACTTCCCATCGCAGCGGGAGTCCTGCTTATTGTAAGCCCATTTCACAAATAACGGAGAGAAATTCAGAGCGAGTCTACTGCGTTAGAAGCGCATCAAGAACAGGCAGGTCCATAAAAGCGCTGTTCCGCGGTAGGTGGTGCTAAACTCATTCACATTTTGTCGGTACCTCGGTGGGTACACAGGATGATTTTAATCGCGCTGGACAACGTCCAGCGTCACTCACAGTCTCAGCAAGTCAGCGCGCTGCGCACGAGAGCAACAACCTCATTCCTGGATATTAGGCACTAGGGGCAAGTGCGCGAGCGCAGCGCGCGGGAACAATTCGCCTTTCGTTTGCTGAGAGGAGCGCGCGAATGGTTTTCAAACTGAAATGAATCGTTAACGGCCGTTTGAAAATGAAGAGGCTTTCTCGAAAGCTGACTTTAGCTCTCGCAGCGCTGTTTTGGATAGCCGCTTTACTCTATTTCATATTGCTGAATAGCCGCAAAATACTACCTGACCAAAGAAACGAGAAACCGCAAGTCAAAGAGGTGAGTGATACATCATGATATGTTATAAATAACAAACCTCGTGAATTGATTTGGGTGGTTTATTGTGTTTAAAACCTGTCAGTAACTCTTTAATTCTTTGGTTTTCGTGTTCTGACAGAAAATATTTGTAAAGGTGCATCACTTTTACGATACCTGAGCCAACAATAAAGGGCAAAACCTTTATAGGCTATGTAGTTTTTTATTATTATTATTATTTATCTTGTTGGGTGCGGAAAAGAGGAAGGTTTAGTCAGATGAATTCCTTTTCTGAACTTATTTTGAACCACAAGGAGAAATTTAGCTTACTTTTCCCTCGGGAGACGAAATAAAATGCTTTGCGATAACCTTTTCACATTTGTTTGTTGACAAATGTAATTCTGTAATAGCCAATTTTGTCTCTTTTACTATTCAAGCATGAATTTATCAGTCAGTATGATGGACGCACGAAAATGGCTTTAATGTAAGTGCGCACAAGAGGGAGCAGATATTCAATCTAGATTATTGAGTCATAAGTAAATATTTAAATAGGCTGTAAGAAATGGTTGTAATTAACGCTATAAACGAGCCAATAACATTTGTACCTCTGACATTTGCTTTCATCAGCCACTTTTTGACTCCCCACAGGAAAGACAAATCACAAATGAGATCTCTCTCATTTGTTTCTCATACGTTACAGCAATGAGTTTTATTAAGGTTTATTTCTTAGGAGAAAGTGTTCTGTTTTCCCTTGACAAGTAATAATCTCTCATCTGGTCTGGAGTTTCAGAAAATTGTCTGTTTGCCATGAAGTCTGAGATTTCAGCATGAACTCAAAAATCAAATTCCTCCAAAAATCTAATTATATGCACTGTTATCCACATTCATTTTATATCTCTATATTCTTACTGTACGCAGCTGTCTCATTTGTGTCTATTTTATTCATCTTTGAGACATTTAAGGAGAAACACTTGGGA
Organism: Onychostoma macrolepis; assembly: GCF_012432095.1. Lineage (NCBI taxonomy): Eukaryota > Metazoa > Chordata > Actinopteri > Cypriniformes > Cyprinidae > Onychostoma > Onychostoma macrolepis. The sequence goes on from NC_081174.1 coordinate 23,815,268, forward strand.
CAAAAATGATTCTTAAAGAACTCCATTAAGTCTATCAATAAGCAAACTCAAGATGTTTGAACTGTATACTTGTCTATATATTTCTCTGCCCCTAAGACTAATTCAAGATTATGTTTCCTATTAAGATGTAAGATATATAAGGGCTATATAAAATAATTAGTTTCATGTGTGACATTAAATTGTGATTGAAGCAATGAATAGTTCTGTTGTTCTGAAGACATACAGGATTTTACAAGGAGGCACCAATCAATAAATAATTCCACAATTTTGTTCGATATCTATCAAGACTAAGATAGAAAGTAATGGGAACAGAAGGTCAAGGATATTCGCAAACAGTATAAAGCGAGATGATGCACATATGTGTTGCATTAATAAATAGATTTATCTGCTGCGTTGTTGCTGTAGGATGCGTAAATCTGCAGCAAAGTCTTGTACATCTTGTAAGTCAGTTTTTCATTCAAACAGCGGCTGGTATATGACAATAAAGTATCACTGAGGGTAATGGGGTATGAAACATGATGTATGGTGTAATATATCTCAACACTGAGCAACACTCTATAGGAACGGAAATATGAAAACAGTTCGCACATGCTCCTTACATCTGTACAGAGACAATGATGGACTTTTTATGGTATAATGACCGGATTTAGCTCAGAAGAAATGCAGAAAGAATTCTTAGCTTGTGGATGCTTCAGTAGTGATAGATTCAACTTTTTTATTCTCAGTTTCGCTGTGTATCCTTGTGCGAGTATGTAAAACAAAAAATAAGTTAAACAGTTAATGTGGCCTTGAAAATCGATTTTGCAGACACTCCCCCTTTAAATACAACTAAGCGCTGGGAGAGAAATGTCTACTTTAGTATTCTGTGTTGAACATCATGTTTCCATTTGCTGTTTGCTTCAATATCTATTTTCTGTAATAACCCTGACAGGGAAGGCTGAACCTGCAATAGCTGTTATTGGCGAGGAGGAATGTGAAATACAGGGTTGGCGCAGCGGCTGTTGAGGTGAATGCGATGTGTGTCACGGTGGCCAGTGTGTTCAAACCATTCATCAAATGGTGGTGACATCTCACTCAGATTCGATGGGGAGATACTCCCCCATCAGCAGAGTGATGCATTATCTTTATAATGGTAAGGGAGGACTGAGATATCACCCATGACATCTGCTATTACCATGATTCATGGCAGATATGTCCCACAATACAGATTACACAAGCAGACAGTGTTGTTGTAGGGTATATTCACAGAGGCTTCGTGTCACTGGCGTTGAGGTGTTAGACCGGACAGATGGAGTTTGATGGACTCATCATTTGACTGCACATGAATTCTGACAGAACATTCGAATGAATCATTTTAATGCAACACCGCAGACCAATTTTACAGTCATGCATGGCTTCTGTACCTGCTGAGTGTGCTGAGGCCTTTAAAAAAAGGAGCAGGATTTCAAAAGAAGTTCAGATGTGTGGTTTTCTGCATTGCAAGAGGGCAGAGGCTTTGGTGGAGTAGAACGCTCTATAAAAAGGACTCACACAACCACACATACAGAGTACAGACGACAGGACAGGGAGGGTCCAATTACCACTTCCTCAGTCTGTCCTCCTCCTCTCATTAGAAGGCTGAGCTCTGTGGGAGCCGGGGAACACTGAGCCCCAAACGTGGCACAGCTCAAATGCCCTGATCAGTGACTGTGGAGCATCAAGGAGCTAATGATTTCAGCGGGGAGCGTGGGGGTGGGTGCGCGAACGCTGCCTTTTGAAGGCGAATAAAATTGTTAAGCAGATAGGAAATTTGACACATTGATTCAGAACCTGTCATCTTTTTTTTCATGTGCTAATTAAATTCTGTTTCTATTACTGAGTATGCTTAATCATTAAAAGAGTTAATTTTTGCAGTGAGTCATTGTGCCCTAATCCAAAGTGTCTAGATTAACAACGATGTTACATTTTTACTAGCGCTCTCACCTTTTGTCATTTAAACATTAGCTCAGCCTGTAGGCTTGACATGTCGCTTTAAAGTTGCTAGGCTGTTTTAGACAAACTCAGAATGGATGAAGTGCCTGTGATGTTGTGAGTAATAAGAACTAAAGACTGGACCATACTAGGCATAATATACTACACAACTTATTTTGCAGTATGAGTCATTGCTGATTGCCGAAAGTCAGTTTGCAGATTTTAGGCAGTCCGCTTTAATACATTTCACAGAAAATTGTCTAGTGTATATTTGTTTAGCTTCAGACTATGAATCCATCCAGTCAGAGGATATCAATCATATTTAATATTTTAGCCGATTTTAGAACACACTAGTTGCATCTGAAATTGCATAATGTTTGGTGTGAAACTTACTTTGTGACAATTTTTAAAAAAGTACACTCTATATGGTGTGAATATAGGTATTATGAATGAAATGTGGACATACTACATCCGCCATGTTGTTACTGTCACCTGACCTACCAGTGTCAGTTGTGTTGCTTCACTGCCACAACTCGTCTCCCATGACCTGATGAGATGGTGAGAAGTGTCCATCAGATGTGTACTTCAAAATCTTGGCGGAAGTAATAGGTCATCTAGGTACTTTCCAACATTTTTCTGGATGGATGGATTTTTTTGCATATTGTGAATTTTGACATACTTTTTTCACATACTGTATTTTTATTTATTTTTTTGGCCTATTTTTAAACCTAATACAAATAAATATCTCAGTTTTGTGAGAACTGGGAGTTTTGTGCAGTAAAAGTTGGAGATATTTAGCCTCTATATTTGTTGAATATCTGCCAGCAAACCAGTTGAAGAGCTGTGCGTTCTGGGATTGAGTCTGCATTGTTTACCTGTTGGGCTATGTACACAGACAGACATCTTTAGCTGTTGCTCACTGAGTTTTTTAGTACCTCAAGGTTGGCATTGCATTTCTAAACCAGCAAGCCAACTAAAAAAATTGTTCATCTTTTAAAAATCATGTCTGTTTTCTGTTCATTCTGTTGCACTATGTCCACTTGTGTCCAAAATCGACTCCATGAGAGACTCGTTTGATTGGGGTCCCTAATTATTCAAATGTGATTTTGAAAATTTGGAGTTTTGCATATCCCTAATGAGAACATTTACATATTGTTTGTTTTATGAGAATGTGTGTATCTGCTTTTCAATATCAGCCTGACATTTAGACAGAAACCACCAATATTATCTGATACCGATATGACTTGGAGACCGAATTGGCGAGTGGAATTGAAAGCCCAGCCATTATCATGGTAAGCAGTCTAAAGAAACAGACATGTGCAATTACCCACCTCTATTACTGGCTGTAAAGATGCTGTTGTGGCTGTTGTAAAGCAGCAGGCCATGACATCCCAAGCACACATGCAATACTGTGAAAAGGCGTGTGAGCTCACTGGTGAATCAACTCATTGTGTTTACAATGCCCTGAAGTCCACTCACTCTAGAAGTACAATTTAATAGCTCTATATTAATGCTGTTGTTTTATTGCAAAAAAGAGAGTCTAAAGTTTCTTGAAATGATTCCATGTGGGAACTTTTATGCCAATTCACACTGCACTGACAGATGCAGACAAATGACAACAAGATACGCTCATTGGGTTTTGTCAAATCAGTGTGTTACCTCTGTTGACTTTAGTTAGCGCTTGTTTTTGCTGATTGAACATGTTGAACATGTTTGTCTGGTTTTTGAATGTCTGGGAAGTGATACTGTAATTGACCTATCAGTAAGCCTCTCGCCTCGAACGCAGACTAGCCAATGGAAGTCGAGTATCAGTTGCACGGGGAGCGGAACTCGGACATCTTTACGTTTCAGTGCCAAACATTAGAAGATCCAAAGCTTGCATCGATTTTATGGGGTTTATGCTTCAAAAATGGAAAAATGATGTGCCTGGTGTATTTGTAACACTGATTCCAGGTATCCTGAGAGGATAGGCAATAGAATTTATTTTATTCTAGGGCAAAACACATAAACGAAGGTCTACATTTCACTGTCTCTTCATATTAAACTGGTTAAATGTAAATTAATATAATCCTACCCTGCTGTACATGAACAATGTTGATCCAGGATTTTTTCATCTGCAATCATGACGACCGTAATATGAGACTCCTCCCGCTTGCATTGTGATCTGCAAACCCTTGCTTCCAAATTAATACCCACAATATTTATTTAAAAATCTTTTATATATCCCTCCATGACATATTTAAGTACCACTTGAATGGTGTGTCCAAAATGTATCAAAAAGATATAGGGACAAGGTTTTCACACTGTCATTGTAAGACAATTAGCAACTCTGTTTGTTTGTCCGAGTTCACAACAGTAACTAAGGGGGCTTGCCGATAGGTCAGTTGGTTGGCTGTCGCCATTGGTCTGCGTCTGTTGGCGCAGTGTGAATGGGCCTTTAAGAGGTAGTTTATGCTTGATGACTTTTTAAATTTAATAATACTTTTTCTGATTATACTTGTTTTATTCTTTACATGTCTGCACATGACCTTCATTAAAGCTCATATTTTGAAAAATTCTGTGCTTTTTAAAATGAAACAAAGGTCATTATATTCTCTGTATCCCCTTAGTCCTAATTAGCAATACCTCTGAAACTGCATCTGTCAGAAACATGGCTTATTGATTTATGATGCGTGTTTTCATCGTAACAACCCTCGCTATTGTTATAAGCAGAATCTCTACACAAATTCGAATGCTAGTGGCAGTTATTTCCATGGAGGGTAGTAGCTGCATTTGGAAACGCAGGAGAGAAGGAGGCATCATCATCAGTCAGCATTCATACAGGCATCTGGGGAGAAACTAGCAACCTGCTGGCATGGGTAATCACCAGCCCCAACCATAACCAACAGCCTCCAGCCCCCTTAATGGTGTAACATCAGCAAAAAAGCTCAAGGAAATAATAAGTGGGAAAACATGGAAACTCTCAAGCTGCTGTCGGTGCAGAATGTGGAGGTTTATTAAATTATGATTGATATGGCCTTATGGATTTCAAGACGTAGTGTGTTCAACCCTCAATATTCGTGACTACAGCTTGCTGTGTGCCTCATATTTTGAGGGGATTGGTGTGATGGTGCTGCAGAACGCTGAAATATTAATGACTTTCTTATGATAATTGAGAATATTGCCTACAGCAACTTTGTTTACTTTTTCCCACTCTTTTAAATAGTTTACTGAACGTGTTTTTCCACCAAGTGAACATGCTCATATCAGAGTCTTGGGTTTCGCACTGGATTATTATTATTATTTTTAGATTTGAAACTCAAAGATGCTAGGATTTTAGACCTATAGGGATGACTTATGTAACCTGAAGTGTCACTGACTTCAAGCATTTCTGTGGAACAAGACAACAGGCAGTGAAACATAAATAGGCTAAATAATTACAATTAATCTGCTGTGTTTCCATAATTCTGTAGATCTCAGATGCTGAGTGGGATGACCTGCTGGAAGAGTTTGAAGAAAAAAGCTACCTCAATGCTCACAGATGGAAGCCAGGCCAGGACCCCTACAGTCTGTATGCCTTCAATCAAAGAGAGAGCGAGAGAATCCCCAGCAACAGAGCGCTTAGAGACACCCGACATTACAGGTGAGCCCTATGTGTGTGTGTGTGTGTGTGTGTGTGTGTGTGTGTGTGATCTATATATAATATCCACACAGTTCATATTAAATTAATGAAGGTGCATCTGTGAGTTCTTGAAAACTTTTCAAAACTGATGAAAGGTGTACTGAGATAAAAAAAGAAAGAAAAAAAAGTAAGGATTATATTTCATGAGAAACAATTTTATGAGTGGTTCATGGCTGGGTAGTGAGTGCTTCTCGGGTTCTCTAAGGTCGATATGCTATACTAGATCATGAAGCATTTACACTACTATTCAAAGGTTTGGGTTCGGTAAGATTTTTTAAAGTTATTTTGAAATAAGAGGCTGCATTTATTTGATCAAAAATATAATAAAACAGTAATATTGTAAAATATGATTACAGTTTAAAATAATTATTTTCCAATAAACATTTCTTTAATTAAAAAAAAACAAAAAACAATCTTACTGACCCCAAACTTTGGAATGGTAGAATAAGTTTTTGGTAGAATTATTCAGTCATTTTGAGATTGCTCTGTTGTATTATAAGCTTTTAGCTCTATTTCAGTGATTGCACAGACAAAACTCTATTTATTTTACTGCACATTTTCCACAACCACATTTTTCTCTCTCTGTCATATGCAATAGCCAGCAAATGAAAACTAACTAAAAAGAGGTGGATTGGTGCTGTTTCAGAAATTCAGTAGATAGGATTAACTTGATTGTTAACATGCTTTCATTTGCATTGGTAATTTAGCTTCTTTATGAATGCTCTCTGTGATATTTGGCAGCTCTCGGTGACAACATGACCTCATGGTATTTGTAGCTCATGAAATTAGACCGCTCCTGGCCACAGTACATTTTTCACTCTCTGCAGCACTGTGGGAGGTCACTCACTCATTAGTGCATGTCACTTTCGTCAGTCAGAGTGCCACATTTTTTTTTTGCATCTATTTCTGGATTCTTTTCATGTTTCATGTTATCTTTTGCGCTAATACTGTTAAAACACACATGGTTTACATATAGACTCAGTTGGTTATGTCTAAAATTAAAGTAAACAGTTGAGAGAAAAACGGATACGTGCCTGTATATTAGATGCGTGCAGGTCTTAAAGGGACAGTACTAAACATGCAGCCGACTGACATTAAAGGGATAGTTCACCCTAAAATTTAATTTCTGTCATTATTTACTCACTCACATGTTGTCCCAAACCTGTATTAATTTCTTTCTTGTGCTGAACACAAAAGAAGATATTTTGAAGAATGTGGGTAACCAAACAGTTGCTGGTCCACATTGAATTTGATAGTAGGAAAAAATCATATGGAAGTCACTGTGGACCAGCAACTGTTTGGTTTACCATGTTCTTCAAAATAGCATTTATGTTCAGCAGAAGAAAGAAACTCGCTCAGGTTTAAAACAACTTTTGAGTAAATGATGGTATAAATATAAAACACTATGACAGAATTGACAGACAGATGACAGAATTTTTATTTTTGGGCGAATTATTCCTTTAACGTTAATAAAAAAACAAAATGCAAAGAGAAAAATCACTCACTACTGTTGACTGAAAAACTTTAACACTTTAAAGCTAATAAGCTTTAGGAATCAGTCTATATAGTTTTTTGTTTTTATATTTGTTCATTCAAATTCTTGAATGCTCCTGCTAAATACACCTATTGTACCTGAAAATAAAGCACTGTTTGTTTTATTTGTATATTATGTGTACTTGTAATGTGTATCTTTATTTTATCTTTCTTATTAAAAAATAAGAAAAATGACAAAGATTTTTATCTTTGCCCACTTTGGCCTAAATATCTGCCATTCTTTTTTTTCTTTTTCTTTTTTTTTTCTTGTGAAAAGCTTTGTCTTTATAATAGGGAAATTAGTTTGGCTGTAATGCTCAGACAACTTGCAAAATAGTAAAACCAACATGACAAAGAATCGTGCTAAAATCGTGAATCGTGATATTTCAAAAAAAAAAAAAAAAAAATCATGATATGATATTTTTTCCATATCGCCCACCCCTATTTACACCTGATATTAACAACAATTTTAAATTGCTTTGTTTTATTGCAATGGATGGTTGATAGATGAGTAGGCGGTTCTTCGTTGTTGTCCCAGACACTTCAGGATAGATAATCAATTGCCCCTTTCACACAGTAATACCAGTAAATTGCCGTAAAATTACCGGAATGACTTTACCGGTAAATAAAAAAATGCGCTGATCACACAGGCAACAGCGTTCCGTCTTTTTTCCGGTAAAGCACCATTCACACATCGGTTTCAAATTACCGGTAAATTCTGTGACATCATTAAACGGAAATGACCTCTAAATGTTTGCGCATCCTGGTGTTGTGTTTTTCGGTCAGTGTTTTTGTTGATGTTTTCATTTTTGTGTCAAACGTTCACATTCATGCAGCTTCTTTTGGCCAAGAGACATCGCATTACACGACTTCAAACACAGCACAGTAATGTGTCATCTGCGTCAGAATGTTATAAATGTTGAAGTTTGAATTTCAACAGCTCTGGATTGGCCCGGAGTACATTTTACGTCGGCGCGTTCTGAACTTGTACGTGCTCATACCGGTCATTTTCATTCTGCGTTCACACACAGCAGAATTCCAGCAATTTACTGGTAATGTTACAACTTCTCATACCAGTACATTGCCGGAACGAATTTACCGGTATTTTTTAAAAAGGTTCACACATGATCTCTTTACTGCAATTTACCGGTAATTTTCCAGTAAAGTTTGTATGTGTGAAAGGGGCTATAGTCTTAAGTAGGGGTGTAACGGTTCACAAAATTCACGGTTCGGTTTGATACCACACGGTGGTGTCACAGTTTGGTTCGGTATGGGGGTAATTGGTTACGTTGCAATGTTGGAAATATTTCTGTTTTAAACCATGAAGGTGAGCCAATGGATATCGCACAAGCAACTTGCAAACTTTGCTTAAGATTTATGCCGGTGATTGTCTTAATCTCAGTCAATTCACTATGCAAAAAGTGAAAGTAAAAACGGAATGATGGAGTCGCTAATGACGGAGCTTTCAGCATCTGACGTCGCATATTCTCTCAGAGACACCGAGAGACGTTGATAATGGTAGCCTACAGTAGCTAACTGTTTTAATTTATTCCCTTAATATTTCTCTTGTGGCCCGTACATAATGAAAAGAAAATGTCAAGAAACGTATTTCATGTTATACAGGTTGTTTTTGAAAGTCGGTGCTTGAAATAAAAGCTTTTTATTTCATTGATTTTTATTGATGACAGCAGTGTTAATATTTTAATTATAGGGATATAATTCATTGTATAATACTGTTTTAAAAAGACCTTTTTTAAAAACATTTTAACTGAGGAGTAAGTAGCCTAATCTTTTGTTATCCTCGCAGCGCGTCAGGTATGTGATAATTATTGCGGGGCAAATTAATTGTACTTTTAATTTAATAAAAGTAACTTCATAATAATAATAGGCCTAATAAAAATAAGAATGTAACAGGCCTACATTAATTGGAAATGCCAAATCCTCTTAATATTGCCAATAATTTATGTTTTTGACAATATATCATCGTGCAACCCAGCAAAAGCAGGTTATCGCGTTACTGGGCAGACAGCACACTGCCTGTTACGTCGTTTGGGCTGCCTTGTTGAGTGCAGTGGCACTGATCTGCCGATACTGATCCAATCCGATACCAGCGCAGTTTTTTTTTTTTTAAATCAATGTAGAATTCCTATACTTCTCTGTGTTGACCTGATTGTCACTCTTTTGTGAGTTAAACACAATCTACTACATATAGACAACTTCATTTTAATGAAAAATAACAAATGAAAAAATCTTAATCATAATCTGTCAAAAATACTATTATAAACTAGGATAGTGAATAATTCAGCAGCAAAAGATACTCTAGAAAAATCACAGGTGCACAATAATTTTATAAAAATCCAGTGAAAAAAATCTGGTCAAATGTTACACATTGCTCTTTGTATTGTTGTAAAATACATTAATGAAAAAACAAGTAAATACATTTATATATAAATATATACTATAAAATTAAAATAAATTTCTTTTAAATGTATAGCACAGTAATGAAGGCAGCAACATATGATAGATAGGATAGAACAAGAAAGACTATTAATAATCTTTCATTGCGCAGAAAAGTATTATAATACGAAAGGCTCCAATACAGAGCGGCACAAAGCGGTTTTGCGCATACCGTGTGCAGAATGAAGCACTTGAAACAACATAGACTCAGAGCGGGCAGGCTGCGCAGCCCTCCGAGTCCGCATAGAAAAGTTCAAAGTACAAGGGAAGAGATATTGATGCGTAGTGTATTAAATCTGTACGTTAGTTTTTTGAGCCTTTTCTTTTAACAGTTTTAAACCTCCATTACTGTGCGCTCTTGAAGAGAGTTTCATCGTTTTGACTGTAGTAACTGAACGCAACACACAGTTTGATTGCTGAATGGGGAATGACAGACAGAGCAGAAAGAAGAGTTTATGTGATCTTGGAATTTAATGATTTAAATATTCATCTGTACCTCACATTGAACTACGGAACAGCTTCAGAACACTTGAAATATAGTGCACGAAAACTTTATGGTGCTTTATAATGTTTTTTTGTGCCTTTCGTGGGTCTCAACAATAACACAGAATAGTATGCGCACAATATCGGATTTGGATCGGTCTCGTCTGACCGATACCCGATCCGGCAGAAAATGCCAGTATCGGAGCCGATACCAATACTGAGTATTGGATCGATGCATCCCTAATCGTTACACCCCTAGTCTCAAGTGTTTTTGACTATCCATAAATATGTAGAATTGATCAGCGCATGTGACGGGATCAGACATTAAATCCAAGTATAAACAGTCTCAAAGTCTCATGTATACACAACTGATGAATCTTTTATTTGCATTCCCTGAATAAACAGAACTTTGATCATAACTTTCTCAGCATCATAGTCTGAGTTCATTTAGTCTGAGTCTAAGTCATTTACTTTTATGTAAAGTTTCTAGTATTATTAGGTTAGGCCCAGATGAAACTTGCAGGCATTTTTTGCATTTTCTTAAAAATAAATGCAAGTCCTTAGTTTTAATCACTTTTTTATTAGATAAAAAAATATATACGATAAAAATACAAAAGCAGTATACATATTAGTAGACTAGGCTTATTATATATTACAGTTAACTTGCATCTTGTAACTGCAGTAACCTTATTGGGGTCTAGTAAACATCATATGGAGACTTTTCTGAGTATTGCAGATGTATTTCACAATGTGGGTCCACAGACCCTCTCTTTTGTCAACAGAGAAAATTATTGATGAATGTGCCTTATCAACTAACACCTAACCATGGGTTATTCTCAGTTGCACAGTCTCCAAAAAATGTGCAGGTATGAGTCAGGTTTATGAGAAATCATCTAGAGAGCTTTTGGGGCCTCTCTAGTGGTGCAGTATTATTCTCTATAAAATAATTCATGCAGGGGCTTGGAGACAGTAGAGAGAATCTCCGATAAAAGGTGAGGAGGCGGCTCATTATGCAGACCCAGTGCTCTAATGCTATACTCTCTCTCTCTCTCTCTCTCTCTCTCTTTCTTTCCCTGTGTTGTCTATTTTCTATGTAGCCCTTGTTTCTTCCTTCCTCTTACATGACTCAAATGCCTTTGTAATTACAGTAGGAACACCGCACTCATTGTTCATTCTGTTGTTGACCAGTAGCAATATTGAAATTTCCAGGGAAATGCAATCAAAGTGCCAGCGTTACCTCTTAATTAACTTAAGATGAAATTGAACAAACAAAGGATAATTCTACCGTTCCAGCAGGAGCCACTGTTTCATTGTGGCTTTGGACATCAGCATAGATGCATGGTATTTGTTAGTGTTGACTATATTTGGTTAATAAATATAACCTTGTCAGATTTATGTTCTCGTTTAACAAGCTTCTTGGATCTTGCTGCATTTTCTCATACTGCATGATCAGACAGGGGCGTTTCCTCCGAGGAGGCAAGGGAAGGCAGTGTCTCCTCTCCTCAAAATTGGATGAGAAAATAATAGATTTTACAAAAATAAAACAGTGCAAATATGACTAAATATGATATTAAAAGTCTAAAAGTCACTCGTTTTTATAAAGTAACACTCTCCAGTGTCTATTTACAAGTGCATTACACTAACTCGTCCTTTTTGATGCGATCAACTTGGGTTCGGATCTGCGTTTTGCCAAACTTTTTTTCCTACCTTTTCAAATCAGATATCATGTCGGAAAGGCATGTATTTTCAATAATAATGAAGGAAATAATCTAAAAGTTGAACTTAAAGTATCGGGTAGGGTTATGGTAGGTGTAGGGAGGGATTTATTGTCCTAATAAGGTGACATCCATTTAGTAATTTTAATTAAAATTATAATTTACACTGAATATATTATTACTGCATACTGTTTTATAATGTACTACAATACTGAGGTGCAGATAATTGCCACGGTTTGCAATAAGTAGTATAAATAGCAGACTAAGCTGGCAGAGCATTCTGTCAAATGCAGAATGAGACTTTGACAGCCATCTGTGGCAAGACCCTGGTCCTTTCACTTAGCCTGGTGCCTGAACCTAATTTTACTGCAGAGAAAAGAGCCACCACCAGAGGAAATTAGCATGAACCTCAATTCAGAAGGACTTCCATTCCTCGAGGGCTAATAACTGATAAGCTCAGGCACCAGGAGCTTTGCAAATGTTGTTCATTAAAGCTGCCATTTATTCAATTCAAAAAGAGGCTTCCGAGTCACCGTGATGAAACACCAAGGAGGGAGTGGAATATAACCATAGCAGTTTTTAAGATTACTAAAACACTATAGTTTAACTTGATGAATTTCACTGAAAGTGAAGATTCTGTAAAGTGCACTTACGTTTTTACAATCTACTTGGCACCTTCTTCCAGAAAACAGGATATTTTCAGGATGTCCAGTTTTAAATTGTTACATTTTATACAACAGTTAGTGCTGGTCTTTGAATCCTCAAATGATTGGTCATATAGCTGCTATAACATTCCAACAGCACTGGAACTTTGTGGTTTTTCAGTGACTCTTTTTTATGAGCGAGTCATTGAATCATTCATTCTGTTGATTTGTTCAGGAACAAAACAAGTGACAAGTGTCTTTATGAGTGAGTCATTGAGTGAGATGAAAATTAGGGATGCTCTGATCGATAATCACATTTTATGACTCGATCGGTACTCATACATTTGGCTGATCTCACGTACCGATCGCAATTTGACGACAATGCGTGAGGACGTACATGATGCGTGGGTACAAAATGATTTGGTGCCGCAGTCATGTCATTGCCGGTGTGAAAATGTTTTGAGAAACAATGAAAAATTAGTTATTTGTCGTGTATGTTTTGCATGATGATTGAATGGATATTTCAGTTTTTAACAGCAGATTCAGTGACGTTAGAGCTGATCTGCGCATCACTGCACACGTTCCATGGGCTGATCGCTGATCACGGCCGCTCAGTCAGTGCTTGTGTTTATACCAGCCACAGCGCCTGGCACGTTTCTGAAGCGGCTTTCCACACTGCTTTGCTAAAAATAGACTTTTGTCAGTTGTCACCGTGTGGAGGACGGAACAAAACCTCGTCGGAGCCGTAAAGGGTAACGGTAACATAATACGTTGATCGTGGGCTGCTTTTAAATGAACATTTATTTATAAAGCAAAAATATCTTCTTTAGCCATATTAGCCCACTCAATAGCATTAACACAGGCTTTACTCCTTTCAAACTTTATCTGGAATGTCACCGTTTCTGTCACTGCAACTTCCCTATCAGGCGAAAACACACACAAATTAAATCGTCTGCCTGATGAAAAATGTATTTAAAAAATTAGTTAATATTTGCATCATTTATGATTTATTTCATCCACCCGCGATCCACCCGCAAATAATCAGAATGAATTTTTTTATTACCCGACACGCGGATTATCCGCAGCACCCGTGGATAAACCATGATCGAACTACTCTGTTTTGTTCTTTTAGTAGTTTAAATGTTTCTAGTTCTTTTTTCTCTTCAGTCTTATTGGACAGTATTAGACCTTATGAGTTACATTAGACTTCTCCAAGTTTAAATGTTTCTATTTATTGTGTCCTCTCTTGGACATACATAACATGGATAATCAAAACGTTCTCATCTTGAGCAGAAAAGAAAGATAACAGTTTCAAAGTTTAAATTTCAACCTAGCCATCTAACAACAATTATATATATATATATATATATATATATATATTTAAATGTTCTTAGCCAACAGATTAATAAAGCTAAATATGAATCAGAAACTTCTTGTCACATCTGGTTTGAATACTCAGAGATAGGTTATAGATAGATAGATAGATATAGATAGAAAGAAAAATAACTATATTTGCAGCATTGTTGTTGTTAGAATAACCGCGTCATCGCAGCTCTTAAACTTGGCGCCGACGCGCATCCAGAGAGAGAGAGAGAAAGGGTACGGTCGAATAAAGCGCGTTTGGCTTTAGATAAAAATACTTGAAGATATAGCATATGTTATGCATAAACACCATTTTATATTAATATTAAAATGTTCACTGTATAAGGAATAATTTTTGTGATTATTTATATAACATTATTACGTATGTTATATAAAGCTTGAAGCATCAGAATCGGCATCGGTATCGGCCGATCACCATGACAAGAAATCGGTACTCGGTATTGGCTGCAAAAATCCTGATCGGAGCATCCCTAATGAAAATATTTACATTTTGTAAAACTGTCACAATATCATTTATGTTTCATGCTAACAAAGCAAATCCAGTTGCATTCTAACACTATAAGTGCATCCCGGGGCAAAAATTGAATAATAAAAAATGAATGATATGACCCATTTAAAATTTAGATTTGGTCTGAGATCATTTTATTTGTTCTTAGATATCCACATTTGGCAGACATTTATTGTTGTAAATCTACTTTCATTTCTTGATTGAATGTAGTCAGGGACTGGACCCTTTTACTGCCATTTACGAGTGAAATGTTACTGTAATTCAGTGAGTTATGGCTGTTGTATAATGACATTCAAATAGCCTACATGGCAATGGTGAAACTATGAATTTGTAAATCAATACAGTGTCAGCAACAACAATCAATAGATCTCTATAATGATATGAAGCCATTATGCTAGCACCTACAGACTTTTTTAACATTGCAAGCAGGGGCGTAATGCTTGTCATGTAACACACAGCAGCCATATGTAAGTATAACCTTTTTATTGGAAATATTCCCAAATGTGTTAACTATATCATGAAATATCTCTATTCTCAAATCTGATCTATAATGGGCGATGGGCAAAGTAGCCTAATAGTGTAATCTATTAACTATGCATAAAAACCTGTCTTTTTACTTAAGTACCAGATATGGGTATCATGCCATAAAATATTTTTTATGGCATGACACCCAAAATAGTCATTAATTCTTCTCTCTTTAGACTAAATCAATTTGAATCAAGGATTGAATTTGGAAAAACTGAAACAAATTAAAAAAAATTGTTAGGGATACAAATTAAACTCATTTTTAAGATACAGTAGGATTACTTAACAAGTATACATTCATTTAAAATCTTTTGTTGCTTAACATTAATGACACAGATATGTATTTAATTAGGGATGCTGTGCCTTTAAGATGGAAGGCATGCATGTAATGCTGACATACATTCAGTTTTCACCCACCTGTTTACGTTCACTTAAGCCGTAACCGACTGTATTTACATGAGATACTCTACACGATAGACATTTGGACTGCTATGTGTGTATTTGAGCACTGAGCAGCACTGAGAACTGAACGCGCGCTGTATGAGACTGAAGAAGTGGAGCGTGCGCGAGAGAGAGCACTTCAATACGACTGACTTTATATTTAATGTGAATTTAATAAAAACATTGTAATTTACTAATTATAAAACTTTCATTTTACAGAAAGAACATTTACAGTATCAAAGAACATTTTAAGTACTCTCAAAAACTCATTATAATCACTGAAGCTGTTTACACTGTGAAATGAATATCCTACTTACATCGTACGCACATCTGCACTTTGTTGTTTCTGATGAGAGAATTCATCAGAGAGCAGAATTCCTTCAGCGAGCGAGTGAGCAAAACACCGTCATTTCAGCGATGACTCAGCTGAACGCCTCTGATTGGTTATTGCATTCATAAGCTCAACAGAATCATTTGTGATTGTTTAGAATGTGCAGCGCTGTCAAAACGCGTCGGTCTCTGGCTCAGCGCCAGCCAGCGACAGCAGGTTTGAATTTAGCGGCTGATTGTATGAAATATAAAAACTATTATTCAGTTTTTTGGAAACTGCATTCAAAATCCACTTGGCTCAAAAATCTGAGAGGGCATGTGCATTTACTCACAAAGGACAAAATTATTTTGTTTTGTTCCTAATTAGCAATATCTTTGAAATAGTTGCTGTTTAATTTCTTCCTTCTAGCAGCATGATTGACAGTATTCATTGACTCCTTTATGACTTGCGTTTTAGGTTTTATATTAGAGAAGTGTCATTCTTTCTTCTAATTAGAGTCAACCACCCTGTATCTACTCCCACTTTCTGAGTGATGATGGGCATGTGCATGTGGCATTCCTGAGAGGAAGAGCCTCAGATCATCAGCAGTAGCCAATTAGACAGTGCACTCACACCAGCATCCTTCCAAATCAAGCAAGGGCCCTTTAAAACCGATGATCTCATGCTCATTATCAACTCGAGAGACCATATCTCCAGTTTTCCCTCTCGTTTCCTGTTAGGTCTCCACTGCCTTATCAATAAAATGGACAAAACTGCTTCTTTTTGGAGGTCTTTGGATATTTTGGGCCATCTACTGCATGTGAGCATGTTTAATTTTCATCATAGCTCAAGCTTAACGAAAGACATGCTGTCTCCTGGGCCTTTCAGGCTTGCCAAGGTTGAAGCAGTGTCATTCGATTCCCTAGAGCTCTTAGACATCCTATTGTGTGTATAACAAAAGCAGCACCTGAAGGACATTCGCATCTCCACAGAGAATCTGAGACATGAATGCATATTTTTGAGATAAACTTCCTCGTCGGGTCCTATCATTGTTCTGTGTATAATAAACAATAAAACATATGCAAAGCAATTACTCAGTAGAGCAGCATATTTAATTAGCTTTAACTGCCTTTTCCTATTTCTCATATGCAGTATTTCTATTGGTGAGGCCATATGTTGTGATTTTTGTCCAGCAGTAGCAATCTCAAGGAAAGTGAGTTGGATACATCATAATGAGAAACGCTAAGACCACATTCCCAGTTCCCAATTTTCTCAGGGACGCATCCATCATTTTGGCAAAATATCAAGTACACAGCAATATGCTTCCCCTCTCCCAGATGTTGTTTTCTGACAGAAACTCTAATGATGTTCTGTGTTTTGCTGTTTAAAACATCCCCCTATCTCAAAAGACCTTGGGCTCTAGCTGCATTGAGCAATGGATCCCGCTCCTAGGCTGCCTCCAGTAGAGGCTTCAAACAGCATATAAAGCTGTGAACACAGCCCATAGCTCATAAAGTGTGTTTAAGGCTGATCTAACTGTATTCATGAATAAGCAAAGCAGGAATATATATATATACTTGATTCCAAAGCAAATTTATCATGACTGTTTAACCCCTAAAAGTTTTGTCATAAAACATAAATACATCTGCACTTTACAGTATATGTGTTCCTCCAACCGAGCGCTGATTCTCTGATTAAACCATTTTAAAGGCTCTGGCTTGTCTAATGATTGGTGAAATCTATATCACGTTATTTCACAGTTTGACTCAATATTTAAATGATCACATTAGAGTAAAAAAAAAAAAAAGATAGAAAAGGCCTAAATTACACTCTGCTAATGCAGTAAACAGTCAATTTCAGTCAGTTTGCACTTTTTCAGTAGCAGGCTTTCCAGACAAATTGGCTCTGTTTCAAAACCAAGTGAACTGCCTACGTAGGCAGCATTACAAAACATCATTCACAAGGTCCTTGATGCAAAGACTTCCAAAAGCTAGGCAGCATAACTTGGATAACTAATTGACCATTTTGCCCCAATATCTGTATGTTATGCTTATTAGAATTTGATTGTGAGCTTAGTTACATATTAACAGTAAACTTTTGTTGAAATCAGTTTTGCGTACAGTATCCTCTGTGTGGTTTGCATGAGAAACACTATTTGTGAGACTGCCTGTGTGGGCAGCAGACAGCAAGGCAGCTCACCAGGTTGGAACAGAGCCATTAATTAAGCAAGCCATATTGAGCACAAAATTAAATATACATTCACTTAGGTGATTATGATGTAAGTATACTGCTTCTAATATAACTAATTTAAGAAGGGTTGAATAGTGGGTTTACATGAGACCAGTGTTAATTTTGTAAGGCATTTTTTATTTAGTCTTAGTCTTTATCTTGAGACGAAAATGCATAATAGTCTTAGACACATTTTAGTCATTTGAGTCTTTCATAGTTTTAGTTGACAAAAAGTCATTGCATTTTTTGTCAACTTTTAGTCATTACTTTTAGTCAAACTGCAGTTACCAACATTTATTTTGGTAGCTGTTTCATATGTAGTCTTCAAACTAAAATAGTCATTAATTCTTCTCTCTTTAGACTAAATCAATTTGAATCAAGGATTGAATTTGGAAAAACTGAAACAAATTTAAATTTTTGGGTAGAGATACAAATTAAACTCATTTTTAAGATACAGTAGGATTACTTAACAAGTATACATTTATTTAACATCTTTTGTTGCTTAACATTAATGATACAGATATGTATTTAATTAGGAATGCTGTCCCTTTAAGATGGAAGGCATGCATGTAATGCTGACACGCATTCAATTTTCAGCCACCTGTTTACGTTCACTTAAGCCGTAACCGACTGTATTTACATGAGATACTCTACACGATAGACATTTGGACTGCTATGTGTGTATTTGAGCACTGAGCAGCACTGAGAACTGATCGCGCGCTGTATGAGACTGAAGAAGTGGAGCGTGCGCGAGAGAGAGCACTTCTATCAGCACGATTCTGCCTATCGCGCCTTCACTAACTTTAAGTTAATCGACAATGAATTGTGACTCCCGGGAAAAACGGGAAATCTGGTCACCCTATCCCTAACCCTTCAGGTGCTGAGGCCATTGTTTCAGATTGCTAGTTTGCGTTTTGGTAGCCTATCTGTCCGCTGTGGCTGCCATACTGAGACTAGATATAACGCCCCTCATCCGATTCTAATCCAATAACAGGGACACACATTTTGAAAGACAAGACAGTTAACTTAGCCTATAATATGTATTTTGAATGTCCGGTAGTCCTCAAATAACATTCTTGTCCTGTCTCGTCTTGTTAACAAAGACGCAGCATAAATTTCGTCATAGTTTTTATCATTAGATATTAGTTTTAGCTCATCAGCGTCTTAGTCACAGAAAAAAAGGTTCGTTAACGAATATTTTTCATCGTTGACTAAATTAACACTGCATGAGACCACCATAAATTTTTGTGATGTTTACATATGTATGTGCCGGTGTAAAGATAATGCTTTATTATGCTTTATGTTTACAAAAGCCATAAAAATAGAGCACAACAATGACTGTCCCCTTTTTTTTTTTTTTTTTTTTTTTAAGTACCATTGATTCTGGAAATGTTTTTGACATTCCCATTCCCAAGAAATCTTCTATAAAGAGCCCTCAGTCATGAATCAAAACAGTAGCTCCAAGATTAATCAAAACTATTTTTAAATAAAAAACTGATGGAAACTACTTGTCACGTGAAGCATTTTGAGTGATGTAATTCATTCATTCACTTTAATTAAAACACATGTTAAAATATAAAAAACAATATATATAAAAACAATGAATATTAAATATTCATTTACAAATAGGACATATTTAAATGTTTAGATAACATTAGATCGCTCTCTCTTACTATGCTTCATGACAATGGGTGGCCAAAATGTAACAATGTATTTAATTAAAAAAATGTATTATAAATGAAATGACAAATTTAACAACAATTTCTAAAATAGGCCTATTTCTAGGGATTATCTTGCACCCCATCTTGAAGGTCAGATGTATTTTTCTTCATCTGTGTGAAAATAAAAAAGATCATTGAAGAACAAATGTGTGTATAGATTGGAAGCACCCCTTCCTGTCTGAATCTAGGGCACAAGCTCCCTACAAAGGCTATCCTCTGTCTGTTTTTACTCTCTGTAGGCTATTCTCATACACCAAGGCCAAATGGCTCAGTGGGTAACCTGTTTTTTCCATCTTCCAGTCATCAGTATACAGTAGTTTTATGTTTTAAGTCGGTAAGGCTATGTATTCTTCATCACATAACACTGAATTGGTCATTTTGATCTTTAGTTTTTCTTGTCCACTGACACTCTTTACAACCAAAATCTTGAGTCTCCGGTATTTCTGAGGTGGAGCACTGCAGGGTAATGGTTGGTGTTTACCGCAAGTCAGAATGTTCATCCTCAAAACAAAGTGTTTTTACTGGCCCACTCCTGCTGCTGTTGGGGTGAAGCGAAAATGCTATTTATTTTTAATCAGATCCTCCATTATTGATGCTTTCGCTCCTCTGGGTTCTGCCTGCTGTCCTTTCCATTCTAACCACATGTTCCCTCTTCCTCCACGCAATGGGGTGCTGTTGGCCTGTTAACACAGGCAACATCTCTCTTAACCATGGCCTATGTTTTATGTTGTTTATTCTTAAGTGCTCACTGGATATTAAAGCACCTTAAAAACACTCGCTTTACACATTTCAGCAGTTGCTGTTGTTCGCCATATGCTAAGGGATGACTTGACCTCCCACACGTTTGATTATTAAGTAGGTGTAAATTCAGCAAAGGTTTTGCCACACATTAAACTTGATGCTTAATTAGTACCACAGAGTCTCATTATTTTGACTCCCTCCTGTCTCTCCCAGGTGTACAACACTGCACTATGACCCCGACCTGCCATCCACTACCATAGTGATCACGTTTCACAATGAGGCACGATCTACCCTGCTGCGCACAGTTCGGAGGTAAGACTTAAATCCATCAGCTCCATTCTCATATGCTGCCGCTATGCATATTTGTACCTTTTCCTTTTGTGTCACAAAGAATACATGTAGCTTTTAGCCCCCATTGAGCTGCATAAAACTGGGCATTATTATGTCCTTTTGCCTTATTCACTTTCAGACAAAATGTGCAAAAATTGCACCTTCAGGGATATGACTGTTTGTCACTGAGGTATTATTCTCAAAGGAATGACGTTGTACGTTATTTATCAAAAAAAGGTTCATAGTAGTACCTTAAAGATAGATATTATTATTCTAATGTACTAATATGCGCCTTTTAGGGTAAGGTACAAATTAATGACCCAGTAGCAAGCTACCCAGAGGTACAATTATTTGCACTTTTTTTTTTCTGACAGTGTTTGTGCAGATGTTTTTCCCCTTTCAATATAAAAAAAAAAAAAACACTTCACTTTTAGTCTTGACCTTTGACCTACTGTAGGTTGATAGAGCACTGAGTAAGTCTTGCTGTAGCTCTAGGGCAAGGCACATGTCAATATAGCTTAGAAAAGGCCACAAGAGACTAAGAGTACATTTTAATCATCAGTTCCTAAGCAGTTCATATTCATATATATATACATAAAAGTGAAGTCTTTTTTTAGGACTACATACCATATATGTATACCATATTCTTTATAAAAATATGAAAATATTAAAAAAAAAAATGAAGCCAATTTTTTGAATCACTTTTTTTTTTATTGCATTGAGACCCATCTTCTAATTGCCATAATGCAAAATAATAATAAGAATAATAATAATAGTATACCAACATTACAAAATTTAATATTATTTTTAATTTATATTTTTAGATTTGTCTTAAATTTGTGTTGAAAGAAATAAAAAAATAAAAAAGATTATTTCAGTAGTGAGAAACTGAGTTTGTTACGAATTTTCACAATGTCACAATGCGAAATCATTTCAGTGTTCATATGGATAGGCTTCATTTTCATAATGGTTCTAGAAATATTAGGGCTGGGTGTTGCCAAATACCCAATGATAAAATACACATCACAATGCCTATGTCACAATTCTGTCTGAGTTCACTCTTTTTTAGATTACTTGCTGTTACATTAATTGGGCTGTGAAAAGGGATACAAATTAACATGAATAAAAAGTACGATTCAAGCACCTGAAGTGTCAGAGCAGTATTGATGCATTTTGTGTATTCTAACTACAATATTAAATTTAAAATATAAGTTCTTTTTAATTTTGGTATGTTCTTGCTCTTCAAAAACAGTTTTTGGAGCGTTAACAGTATCCAGGTGCAGTTTGGCTCCTGAGGCTGCAGTGAAGGGATGTGGTGTGAGGTGTTTCACCCTGGAGTGTGTGGAATCTAAACTACTCTCATCACACATTAGTCACGGCAGCTCCCGTACACAGCAGAAATGACTTCTGCCCTGCTTTAACCCTGAACCTTTGTTAAAGTTACCAGCCATTTAACAACAGCACAGATAATAACGTCAAAATATCCTGTTGACTGACTAGATATGCTCAGACACTTTGATGGCAAAGCAGTATTAAACCTTATCTTTCTATGACCTTTTCCCTATGTGGGGATTCTCTATCTCTCATGCACATGAACGCACACAAACATCTCTTCACTTGAACGCTCTCATAGACTAAGCATTTACACAGAGTGGGTTTGAAGTGTAGGCCCCAGGCAGTTTTTGATGGGTGTTGCTGCTGACAGAGGTTATTACTACAGGGGAGTCCTAAGAGGTGGAAGAGAACTTTCTGGAGCATTTCCTGGTTTCCTCAGTCTCTCCTTGCGGCTACTTATCAGGCAAAGGAGAGTGAGTGAGAGAGATGTGAGAGGAGGTATGCGGAGAGGCTGTTTGTTTTTCTTAACCCCTCAGGTATAGGGAGGTCAGAGCAGACCATGGCGACGTCCATGAAACACAGGCACTATTTCCTCCTGTCTGAAGATGAGCAATTCCTACTGTAGACTAAAAAAAAGGCAGTTCAGGAAATGGATGAGAAAGGACGTGAATTGATTTGCCAGAAGGGCCTTGAAGAAACTTTTAACATTCTTGTGTCAGTGTGATGGATGGCAAGCTGCTATGTTGCATTATTTGCATCCGAAGGCAGCAGAGAGTTTATGCTAACTTACTATATAAATTGTTGTTGAAGAATTATTTATTCAGAATGTTTAATTTATTGATGTCTTTATTATATAGCTGCTGTCACCATTTTATAAAATCAATTAAGGAGGAGACACTTTATATCTTTCAAGATGGCAATAAATGACTGGGGTCATATCATATCTTTTTTTTTTTCCTCCCACTTGTCCATTTAAATTGTTAGTTCAGAAAAATCAATTTTTACAACTTTTGGATTAAATGGCCTTTTTGGGACTCAGGAGGAAGTTTTGAGTTTTGAAAGCTACAGTATATTTTTATAGCCAGAAAAACTCATGTAACTGTTGTCTAATACACTTTGCATTTTATAAATTGCTTTTGTTTGGATAAAAGTGTCTGCAAAATGCATACATGTAAATGTAATGTAACTGCTTTGACGTAGTAACTTTTTTCATCAACTGTGTTTTACGAAATACAGCACAATTCAGAGCCATATTTTCTGCTTTCTGACCCGGTTTTATGGTTTGGATAGACTTCAAAGCTTCAGATGGGCAACGAAGCCAATGCACTTCCCTGCTCCTACAAAGCCACCTACAAAACCAAAAATCAATAGACTGACATTCATTTTCACAGTCAGTACAGCACTGATAGGAAACAGCAGCAGAAATTGGTGTTAAAAGTGCTTTGATTTATAATTAGTCTTTGAGCAGGTGTAAAACGATAAGAGGGACAGTATTCCAAGTGAATACTTCAATCAAAATAAATCAGCATGCAAAGTAACTGTCACTTGAAAGCAAAAATGTCTCAATAAAAAGCATTTAATTCCAAGTAGTATATGTAAAATGTTTTGATTTGTTAAAAATTTGGGATGATGCAGGAGCTTATATTGGACCTGTACTACACTTTCTAGGCACTATATTTTCTATTTCTGCTTGAGGGAAGAAAGCAGAGGTGAGGTGATTGAGTGAATTATGAGGATCCTATACAGCTCTGTAGAGATGCAAAGTGAATTTGAATTGTGCTTGTGTTTACTTGTGTATATGTGAGCGTTTGTATCTGTGCGCATGTGCTGTACAGGGGAGAACTGTGATGAATGTGTCTCACTGAGACATGTGGAAACATACCTGTGAGCGTGAGTGCAATGCAATCAGTCACCTAGTGTGAGGACAAAGAAAAGCGGTTTAGAGGAGGTCTGTGCTCTTCAACTCCACAGCAATGCAGCCCCAGCGTCACCCTCCATACCTGGCTAAAAACATAACTGCTTATTTATCTCTGGGCTTTTTGTAAGCACATTTTTTGTGGTACTGTTTTACAATATTATGCATTATATTCTTTAATAGTTCGAAGATTATTAAAAGTATAACAAATACATTTTTAATAATTTTGTTAGCTAAGGCTATCTCTCCAGAAATAGATCTTATGTGATGATGTTAAATTGAATGTGAATAGTGACCCATAAAGAACTCAGCACCAAATTATGGTGCATGTTCTGAAATTAAATTTAAGTACCTGATCAATTATTTTTCCTTGCAAATAATAATTTGAGAATTTTTCGAATGGCAACTTTCTATATGTGAATAAACTAGCCATTATGATTACAGTTTCTGTATTTTAAATAAAAATGTGTATGAATATGTATCGTAGGCCTGTGGTATTTTAGTATTATTTATATACAATTACAGCGTTTATTTGGATTTTCTTTATTCATTTTAGTTTAAAATTTTAGTTATTTTGTTATACGCGTTTGTTTATGTGTATTTAGCTTTAATTTTAATTTTACAGAATTTTATTTCAGATTTATTTAAGTTACAGAAAACAATTTGATATAGACCTCAAAAAAGATTCATTTTATCATTTTATAGCCTATAAAAACATTCATTACAGGCTTTATTTTGCTGTAGAGCAGTTCTAACAGTTTTAATTCTGTTTCTCTTCAGTGTGTTGAATCGGACTCCTGTGCATCTGATTCATGAAATCATACTGGTAGACGATTTCAGCGAAGACCGTGAGTACTGTGCATTATAGCATATTTGAATTTATCACTGAGGTTTGAATTTTTTCATATTCTAATGTCATAAATGCACTCTTAATTAATGCATTTGATAAATATTTTAAATAAATAAATACATTTGAATCATTTTTTTTTACTTTCAGCAAATGACTGCCTTCTTCTCACCAAGTTGCCCAAAGTAAAATGTCTTCGCAATAAACGCAGAGAAGGTAGGCCAGTGATGACGTCTCTGTCACTCTCTCCCTCTCCCTATGAATTAAATATTTCGTTTTGGGCTGGCAACACGCCTGTTTGTAATACCATCCAGACTCTAAAAGCAGCTGTTTGCTTTTCGCCCGTGTGCTGGTGAGTGTTTTAACAGCAGGTGGTGCGTTACTGGGAGGGTGGCGGTGAACAGACTGTGAGGAAGATTACTGCACATTGACTGAAACTCTGGCCAGTGTTTCACACTTCCTTCCATGTGCCGGTTGCACAGGTGGAAAACAGCGCAGATACAGTTTTGCCACCACACACTCATACTGTCATCCGTATCTTTCCATTCGGATGAACAGATATATTGAATCTAGAGGGTGACGGAGCATGGATTAGTTTGCAAACAGCTCGCATACACATAGATTTACACTCGTGATAAAAAATAAACATTTAAAAATCCATTTGTAAGCAGAGCATTTTGGTGTGCATCTAACTGAAAACATTGGTCTTAAACCGTTATAGCAAATATTGATTTTGCCACTGCTGTACAGCCTGTGGCTGATTTTATGCTGGCTGTTGTTTGGAATGGCTGTCTGAGCCCTTAGAGATTGACTTTGGTTAAAATACGCACTTAATATTTAATGAAATCCCATTACCATGGTTTAACAACATTATGGATGTTGAAAGGTTAAGTCATCTTTATGGCTGGTTACCTTTTTGGTAAATTAAGCAGGTCAAGCTTTACATAAATTTCCATGTCCAATTTGGATTTAAATTTCTCATTTAGTTTATTAGCACTATGCTTTTAATGTCACTGGGCCGAAATGCATTCGGACGTTAATAACTAGATTTTCATACATTCTGAAGGTAATATGAGTAAGGCTTTCTCATTCAAAACCCACGGTCGTGATGCTCTCTCACAGTGTTATGGATGGATGCAGCGTGTTGCTATTTGTATATTATTATTATGGTATTTATTAATATTTTGAGTATTTTGAGCTTTTTCATTATTTTTATATTTTCAGGTTTTATTTTAGTTCAGGCTTTAGTAATTTGTTAGATTTTTTTATATTTCTATGTAGCTTTAATTTTATTTGTTAGTTTTATTTTCAATAATTTCCTTTCTTATTTATAAACTTATTTATTTTAGTTAGTTGCCAAGGCAACATTTTAAAATAAGTTTTGTTTTCTGGTATTTTTGTATTTTATTTTATTCCAGCTTTATTTTAATTACCATGAACAATTTTTTATAGTTTTAGATAACAACACTGGTTCTGAGGGTTTACTAGGGGGTCAAACGTCCCCTATGAAAGTCTCTATGATATACTGCTCCCTAGATAAGGCTTGATTCCTTCCCTCATTTTAAGTCTGTTGGATTTATTTGCTAATTTCATCCAAGTCCAATCACTTAGAAAAGTAATAGCACAGCTCTTCTAAATAAGCTGCAAATAAGCTAATCAGTCACGTCCCTAGCTAGTTATGCTCAAAAGTTTAATATCAAGTCTTAGGGTTTGTTCCCTAAACCAAAGTATGAGCAAAGCAGCAATAATGATGATAACATTAATAAGAATAATAATGTAATAGTCAGTCATCATTGCCAAGAAAAATTCAAAGTTCTTATTAGTAATGATCATCCAGTCGCTGCCCCCTCCCTGTTTATTCCAGCGCTCCAAGGTTCCATTACACACTGTCACACATTGTCGCTTAGACAGCATTGATTAATGCATAAAACCCCTGTGCAGCCAACTCTGTACAAGAGAAAATTGTTAAAAGGTTTAAGGCATTTAAACCCTATTGTCGTCCCGGAGCTACAAACAGGGTGTGCGGTTCTGCTATGTTAACTCTATTAGCTGTAGGTGAATGTAATCTCTGCCATTCACTCACTCTCTTGCTCTCTCTTTCATTGTCTGTCTTTCTCACTCTCTCTTTCCTTCTCCATCTGCCCAGCGCATACACAGAGGGGCCACACTGGCCCAATATGCACGTACACACAAACACAGCCTGCTCTCAACAACTCTGTAGAGGGTGTGCTCACCCATCTGGAAAATACAGCCTTATTGAGGATGAAATGGGATTTTTAATTGGCTGAAGTTGCCGTGCAGCGTGAAACTTTGCACGAGTCTTGCACGTTTACAATTATTATGCATCCTCAGTCAGGCTCTACCGATTTAACAGCCTTGCCTTCATGGAAAAGCTTCTTGCTCTGATTCGATAATAACCATAAGGCTTTAATTGTCCCTTCAACTAATCAGATTTAAATGGCTCTTCGCGTATCTTTTTCTGTGAATGAGATTGTTGAGATGAGAGTATTTGTCAGTTTAACAGGCTTCTCAACAGATGTAATGTGCAGCTCTGATGGACAGTGAATTCTCCAGTGTCCCTGATCTATGTGTGTGTGTGTGTCGCAGGACTGATCCGGTCCAGGGTTCGAGGGGCAGACGCTGCAGGAGCCGGGATCCTGACCTTTCTGGACAGTCACTGTGAGGTCAACAAAGATTGGCTGCCTCCACTACTGCAGAGGGTCAAAGAGGTACAATTTTATACTTGTGTCAATTGTCTGTTGAGCATTTCTACCTGGATTCTGTGCAACTGTCTCCTTTTTCAGTTCATTTTCAATAGAAGAGAGTCAGCAGGCAGAACGGAGGCGGCACTGAAAGCAGCACCACTTGCCAAGCACATGCATGAATATCCTGATGCTTTGTTCTGTCTGCTAGCAGAACTGTTATTTGACGTATTTTAGCAGCATATTTCAACAAAAAAAGAATCAGTTTAAAAACTTTTGAAATATTTTGTGCATATAAAACTGGTATCAGCACATATCACAAAAAAAGATGTTTTTCACCACAAAAAAATGGTGACTTTATTCACAGTCATTACAGACATTAACTCAAAAGTGATTTATTTTAACCAGAACAAAATTCACAAAATCACATTTTTTTAAAAATGCATTTCATAAAGTAATTTGAAATAGCTTGAAAAGCCAGTAGTGCTGACACATCTCAAGTATTCTTTTCTTTCAGCAGGACAGTATTGTGAGGCATGAGAGAGTTGAGCGATGAGGTCAGAGTGTCTGGTGTAATGATGTTGAGAGTGTGTGCACATTCACTCGCTCTTAGTAACACACATAATCCCAGAGCTCGCAGATTTTCCACCTCCTTTGTTGTGAAATCAAGCTGAACAGACAGAGAGTCGAGCCATTCACATTCCTTATTAAATCTCTTGTGTTCTTTTGTCTCATTTTGTAATATTTTCATTTTTCAGGACCCGACCTGTGTCGCCAGCCCTGTGATTGACATCATTAATATGGACACGTTTGCCTATGTCGCCGCTTCCTCAGACTTGCGAGGAGGTAAAAGCTGCAATTATAATCCTTCATTCGCTGTCCCACAGCCGACATCAAGGGGCGCCGGTCATAGTCCCCAATCAGCAGTGTCACACAGAAACAAATCTAACAATTAGCTGTGATGAAAGCCTCAGCCTATCATCGGCAGTACACTTTAATTATCACCACCGCTGCGGTGTATAATTATGACATAAAAATTAAATTTACAAGAAATTAGAGCAAAAAGATCTTCATTGATCTCCCTCTCTCCTTCTCTTTCTCTATCTCTGCTGCAGGATTTGACTGGAGTTTACATTTTAAATGGGAGCAACTTTCAGCTGAAAAGCGAGCCAAGAGAGCTGACCCTACAGAGCCTATTAAGTAGGTGAAGGGCTTTTATTAGAACTTTTCTGCTAAATGAGGACAGAGGTTTGGTCCAGCACCTTTTGGGCTTTGAGCACCATATTTAAAATCCACAGAGAATTTTGAAATTATTTGTTTACAAGTCCAGTTTACTTTCAGAAAAAAGGGTTTAAAAGGAGGTTTAGAAACAACATTCACATTTAATTTCTGTCAAATTAAGTGAAACTGAATTTTTTAAGTTTGAAATGATGATTCATTTTATTGAAAGCGTTTGTTAGCATCACTATATCTATTGTTTGTATTTAGACTTGGGAACTTGAACACATTGCTAACCATAGTATTAAACTAGGTTCTCACTAACCTAGTTTAGTAACCATAGTACTAAACTAGTTTTAGTGGTTCTCAACTACACTAAAAAAAAACATTTGGTTTAGGAACCATTTTCACTCAGAAATTCCTAGTAAACCTCACAATTAACTACCAAGAAATGGCAATAAATTAACCATAACATTTTAAAGTATAAAGACTGAAATTGTATTTTCCTATAAAACATAATCTAATAAGCTATTTTATTTGCAGCTTCAAAAAATATTTTTTTTACAGTGTAGAAGGCCTCAGAAAGCTTCCAAGGGGGCCGCAGGATGACTTAAATGTATTTAAATTTAACATGTTAGAATTAATATATTAAAATTCTATATTATTATTATTATTATTATTAATATATTAAAACTCGATTCTAAATTAAAATGCTACAAAGATACACAAAATCATTGCAGTACCCATATCTAGGTTTCAGAATGTCATAGAAACATGGAGGTGGTCTCTATTTTGTAACTTAAGCCAGTAAGATGTTACCTGGAGACACCCTAGCAACATGCTGGAACCCCTCAGAGCACCTTAGAAACTGCATAGCAACACCCTGGCGAAAACCCTCCACTTGGTTTCATCTTTTTTTGAGATATATGTTTGATTATAATTACGTAGTATTGAATCAAAATTTTATGAAGTGAATAATTTCAGTTTCAATCTCAAATTGATGTACTGATTAATTTCAATTTGACGATTATTATGCTGTGATTGGTGAGAATTGGCTCGGTCTCAAATACACAGGGAGTGAGAAGACTGGAGCCTCTTTTACACGTTGTGGGGGTGAGTTTTACAAGGGCAAGAATCACTCATGTTTTCTCCAGGAAATATAAAAATCTACTTGGTTTATATTGTTTTCTTCCCCCGTGCAGCCTTGGTGACACAAAAAAAGAAAAGCTTTAGATGTGAAAGTTTTAGATGTGGAGAAATTTACTACATTTTGATTAAAACATTTCTTCTTAAGAATAGCATGCACTGATCAATCATTTCCGGTTAGAACGGGCATTTATTAGAAACGTAAATGGTGTTTTAATTTCATGTTGTCTTTGAAGGGAGAAGGGGTATTTAAAGTATTTATTTCTACTGGGAAGTTCAGCCTGGTTGATCATTAAGAATTGAATTCTTATATCATAATTAAAATATTGAGTTGTTATAAATTTTTTTAATGAATCAGTTTTGATTATTTTATTATAAACAAAGCAACATCAACATTTAAATCCTGGTTGTTTTTCCTCCTCCATCATCTTTCTCTCTCTCCTCTTGTTATGGTGTAATTCACACTGTTCCTAGCGCTCTCAGAGGCTGTTGTAATGAAGGCTGTTAATAGCTCAGATAAGCAGGCAGTCAGGCTGAGAGGGGCTCAGATCCCGTCTGCTCCTGTGCGTGCTGTGCACCGGTGCAGCACTGCAGCCGGCCTGGGTCTCTCGCAGCCCATCCGCCAACAGATGCAGAATAGATCAGTGATAACTGAGTCACTGAAAGCTGTGTGTATGTATGGATGCAGATGGGAAGCAGTCACAACCATGACCTCTGACTGGCAAGAGTTTGTGTATATTTGTGATGTAATATTAGACATTGGAACTTTTGTGAATACTGAAATATACAGAAGAGTCTAGGATTGGATCATTATTGCAAATAATTCATATGTTTCTGGCATGTTATATGATTTGCAACAATTCTTTTTACCCTAACTACTGCAGTGTGTAGTTTTACATTTGCTGGAAGACATACCCATTCTAGGATGACAATGCCAAGATCATGCTAAGGAATTTATATGTTTCTAGTGTGTTATATACACTAGTGTTGAAGTGTTCAAAAGTTTGGGGATGGTAAAATTTTTAAATGTTTCTTAAAGAAGTCTCTTATGCTTACCAAGGCTCCATTTATTTTATCAAAGCAATACAAATCATTAAATTGTTAAACAATATTACAATTTAAAATAATGTTTTCTATTTTTAAATATGTTCAAATATGACTTATTCCTGTGATGTCAAAGCTGAATTTTCAGCATCATTACTCCAGACTTCAGTATCACATGATCTTTCAGAAATCATTAATATGTTGATTTGCTGCTCAGAAACATTTCTTATTATTATCAGTTGAAAACATTGTCCTGCTTAATATTTTTGTGAAAAACAAATAATTTTTTTCCAGATTCTCTGAAGTTTTTATTAAAGTAGAAATCAACATTTATTAAAGTAGAAATATTTTGTAACATTATAACTGTCTTTACTCTTACTTTTTATCAATTTAATGCCTCCATGCTATATAAAAGTAGTAATCTTACTGACTCCAAACTTTTGAATAGAGTATAATTATTTGAATAGAGTAAATGGTTCCAAATACAGTAGGGATGTACAGTTAAAATCCAGAGTGGGTTTGGTGATACTAAAAGTAGTACCTATATGAGCATCCCATAAGATAGTTATTATAAGTGGTGTTTGAAAAAGTAAATATTGATTTTGCTCATACTTGGTATTAATATCTGTTCAAACTCGTAACCATTCCCACATGTTTGTGCTATGGACAACTCAAATCATGCCACTTGTGCACTATTATATAGTATATAGATGTGAACTATTTTTTAAGCAATCTGATGACAATTACTACATACTTTCAAATTTGGCAATAACATATACATTTGATTTATTTGCATACCTTTGTCCTAGAAATACATTTTATTGCATTATTTAAAATTCATTCACACTCTCTCATCTGTAAAACCTTTGACAGGCTTGTCCACTTTCCACTCATTTACTGAGCCCAATTGTTGAAGCTTTTGGTCTTTGTTTCTGCCTTCTAAAATGAGATGAGAACAGATGTGTGAAAAGTAAATTAATCTGAAATGAAAGTACGTGAGTGGCCCTGAGAAGCAGCCGATGAAACAATGTGTCCTACCACTTCACAATGAGAGATTACGGCTGATGAAATTCAAATGCTTCCGATAATACCGGAGCTGTTTCCTCCAGTGTCCTTAGCGTTTGAAGCAGCTCTCTGGGTACAGTGATTTTGAAGGGCAAGCTGAGCTTCATCAGGAGAATGAGAACTGGGCTGTACTGTTTCCACACACCCTCACTTCAGTGACCTTTTATTCTCTTTCCTCATTCCAAGACTCTTCACCGAACCTCATTCAAAAGGAAATGTTTTCATACATCTATCCTGAGTGACAGCAGTATTTTAAGCAGTCACCTGGATTGAAGTGTTTAGTGTCAAGACTTAATGTTCACTCTTTTTTTACTCTTTCAACCCTCAGAACACCCATCATCGCAGGAGGACTTTTTGTGATTGACAGATCCTGGTTCAATCGCTTGGGAAAATATGACACAGCCATGGACATCTGGGGAGGCGAGAACTTTGGTGAGTTATTACTATGCATGAGAGCACCTGTCTGACGGCACATAAGCCTCAATCACTTTCCTTCCCCGATCGAGCTCTGACAGAGGAAACTTAGGGTTGTTGTCTCATCACAGAGAGGAAATGGAATGCAGTGACATTTGAACTTTGAAATAGCTCTGGAATCAATTTTCTCAAACCATGTTTTGGTGCCTTTATTTAACTGCTATGTTTTTTTTTCTTGGCTCTGTAAAATTCTTAAGAGCAAAACACTGGGGAATTGGATGGTTCTCTCTGCGCTGGGTTAAACCACCATTAACCATGCATGTGTGACAGAATTAGACTGGAGCTGTTGCTGGGCTGGTTTATTCAGACTTAAGTAGGCTACTGTGCTCATAATTGCAAATGAGCATTGGGCAGTGGCATATTTAGACAGGAGATTTCAACCGTATGATCTAATTCTTGGCGTGAGAGTGAAGTTGTATCCTGGAGGGCTCCATATACACATGTCAGCAAGTTATATTACTCTACGTGAAATAATATTCACATGAATTGTATACATTTTGCAATATTGGCTACTGTTTGGGGTCAGTAAGATTATTTTTTTTTAAAGAAATGAATACTTTAATTTAGCAATGATGCATTAAATTGATCAAAAATGATGGGAAATACATTTAAAATGGTACTAACGATTTTCATTTTAAATAAATGTAGTTCTTTTCAAATGTATCACAGTTGTATCCACAAAAATGTTAAGTGTTTTCAACATTGATAATATGCTTTATAAGAAATGTTTCTTGAGCACCAAATCAGCATATTAGAATGATTTCTGAAGATCATTTGACACTTAAAACTGGAGTAATGATGCTGAAATATGTATAATAATAATAATAATAATAATAATATTTTTGATCAAATAAATAGGTAAATAAATAAATCTTACTGACTTAAAACTTTTGCTAGTGTATGCTCTCCAAGGCCATAATGCAATTAAAATACTGTATAGCACACTGATTGGTGTTTATTGTGTTGCGTTTGTAGAGATTTCTTTTAGAGTATGGATGTGTGGAGGAAGCCTGGAAATCATTCCTTGTAGCAGGGTCGGCCACGTATTCCGCAAGAAACATCCTTACATCTTCCCGGAGGGCAATGCCAACACCTACATAAAGTAAGAGTCCTGAGAAGTGCACATACTTAAAATAATAATTCATATCCAGCATATCCAGCTGAGTTTTTGATAATATATTCCTGCTGATAAAGGATGTAACACTTTTTATCAACATCAGAAGACCTTGTTTTGTCCTTAGGGGTTGTTAACCTGTAAATTTGAATATGTTAATCTTTTTTATTTTTATCTCTGTTGGATGTTTTTCTGTGTTATTTGTTGGATTTTTCTTGCCAAAGATAGAGATAATACTCCAACTTCTGCCTGGAAGAAAATCTGCTGTGTAAAATTTGTTTGCTTTTATCACGTTTCGCCTCCGGGGAAAAACCTCAGCGTGAAACCGTATGAAATATTAAGGGCATAGCACCACATTCTTTCTGAATCTGAATTGCTATGCAGTGTGCTCAGTCAACAAAATCTGTTTCCTCATATAGTTCAGAGGCGCTAATAAATAATTGCTGAAGGCATTAGCTGGCTTTACTAGATACTCTTAAAAACCGTGTCCTTTTACATCTGTTAGCGGAGTTATGTTTGATATATACAGTATAGAAATCAGGTTTGTTTATGTGTAGTTTTTAGTGTATAACCTGCAATAAAATGTCTTGACGAACCGAGACGTGCAATGCATGACCAGCTATCATACAAAAACAAGTGATTGATGTGTATATAACACCTTCGCTCCCTCTGAATATCCACAACACCCTAGAATGTGGCGCCGGGTTTTCCGCTCAGATTTTCTTCAGAATTACAGTTGCAAGTGTGTTTAATTTAATTATTAATTGACAGGTCTTCCTGATGATCTTCTTGAGGCTGAAGTGTGTATCTTCGAGTGAAGTGTTTAGTATAGCGCACTTCAGTGTTCACATTCAATGCTCTTTCTATTTCAGGAACACCAGAAGGACTGCTGAGGTTTGGATGGATGAGTTCAAACTGTTCTACTACTCAGCTCGACCGGCTGCTAGGGGAAAATCTTACGGAGAGTGAGTGACTGATAGCATGTGTGTGTTTATGTGTGTATCTATAATGGGGAGGCATTAGGGAAAAGATTCATCTCTTATTCCGCTCATTCTCTTCCTCTCTTATCAGCATTCACGGCAGGCAGGAGCTCCGCAAGAGTCTCAAGTGCAAATCCTTCAAGTGGTATCTGGACAATGTCTATCCAGAGCTCAAGTGAGTTGAGGAGGCAGTGTGGTGTGTGTATTTGAGTGTCTGCGGGTGGTGATTGATAATTGTAAAGTGCCGTGTTATTATTTAGCATGGCAGTATAAGGCCCCTCTATGTCTAAAGCTGTTTTGTTGTACACTAGTTGCTCTTATCTGTCTCAAGGGAAAGATTTTCCACCCACTATGGCAGATTTCACATACTTTCAGTATTTTTGTCCTTAAAAGACAACTGTTTTTTTATGCCATTGTCGTTAATTTGGCATCTAAATTAGTTTATGTTTATGCACTTTTGCAGATGTTTAAGAGAAAACGTGAAACTGTCAGACTAAACTTTAATTATTTTAAAAAAGCATTTAAACCTTTAGATTTTGCTCTTAATGTAGGAGATAAAACAGTTCTCAATTATGTTTCATTTGAGTCTTAATTTGTTATGCTTCCTTTTATGCTTCATTTAATAAAAATAGGCACCAATGAGAGTTAAAATTGAGTATAGAGAAATAAAATGAACATGGATCACATATACCATATATATTGGTTTTGGAAGTATATGATGAGAAATATTGTCCCAAACTGTGCTCACATTTACCAAAGTCTGCAATTAAAAGTCAGTAGACAAGCACTTTTTTATCATTTGCTACTCTTGAGAAATTTAAGGACCTAATTTGTATTTTTTCCCCCTCTCTTTTTTGTGGGGTATTTATTATTATAACACTGTGGTGTTTCATTCACCGAATCTAGAGTTCCTGATGATTCCGATGCTAAATCTGGTGTGATCCGGCAGAGACAGAACTGTCTAGAATCTCGCATAGTCGAGGGTCAGGATCTCCCAGTGCTCACACTCGCACCCTGCAGCATCACCAAAGACGTACCAGCAGCCAACCAGGTACAAAACTATCTGGCATAATTTCAGAAAAACCATGCTTGAAGTTTTAATTGATCAGCTCATTTAATGTTGGTACTGCCATTGCTGGAAGAAATAGCACTGTCTGCATTATCCCTGTCTATTTGGCATTCACAAAATTTACACCTTTGATGCACTGCGCTCACATAATCTACTGAACAGTTTGGCGAAAATCAGAGGAGGAGCAATGGTAGTGTCTATTTTTACTTTCACGCCAGGAATCAGTGACATCTCACATGGTTAGGCTGTGAC
Organism: Onychostoma macrolepis; assembly: GCF_012432095.1. Taxonomy (NCBI): domain Eukaryota; kingdom Metazoa; phylum Chordata; class Actinopteri; order Cypriniformes; family Cyprinidae; genus Onychostoma; species Onychostoma macrolepis. The sequence goes on from NC_081174.1 coordinate 23,851,060, forward strand.
TCTGAGATGCTAGATTACATTAAATGCTATGCAACCAGGGGCATGTTGAAAGGGCAGCTTTTACAGCAGGGTAATGGGATTTAATTCAGGTCACATTTGTGCACTGCTGTGTAATTATATTAAACAAAGAGGTGCCCTCTGGTCTCTGAGCAGCTAATCTGCCCTACTGTCACCCTTCATGGCTCCCTCACCTGCGCATGAGCTTGGAAGAAAAACACAATTGTGCATCATTCAGAATTGATTCATGAATGGCTATTAAAGTCCATTCAATTGCTGGATTTTAATTGAGCTAGCAGACAGGATACAGAATTGAAATTTGAATTTTTGTGGTACTATTTACTATTACTAATACTATTTAAAGAAATAGTATTAAAGTGCAGGGAAATTCAAATAAATTTACATAACTTCAGTTTTGCCACTAGGAATTATCAGTTAACAATACATTATCGTTTATCGTTTTACAAGGAATGATAAATTCTATAAAATTATCAATGTATGATATTTAAATCTATCTATCTATCTAGATATTTAAATCTATCTATCTATATATATATATATATATATATTAGTGCTGTCAATCGATTAAAAAATGTAATCACGTTAATCACAGTCATGGACTGTGATTAATCATGATTAATCGCAAATTTAAAATACTAGGATTTACCTGGAAATGTGTTGAAAAAGAAATGCATGACAAACTAGTTTAAGGAAACTAGGTATGAGACATAATCCTTATTATTATTTTGTTTTTATTCAGCCATTATCAGCCTTTATACTGGCAACAAAACGTTTACCAGGCCACATCGCTTCAATCCCACTATACATTTACCCAACTAGTATCAAAAGTATTTCTGAATAAATACAACAAAACATTTTCTTGCGACCTTACGTGAAGTATTATGACAAAATGCATTATGAAGAAGAATTGGACCTGTTCTGCAGGTGCGTTAGAGCTAATATTAGCATCATGCTTCATAAGACAATTTATGAAATTGAATAGTACACTTTTACTCAGAACTCACTTCAAACCACCATTGAGTGTTTGTAATAACTTCCTTTTGCGATCACGTTTGGAATACTGTTGTTAAAATATGCTATTTATAGCCTTTTATATCGCTGCACAAATTAGAATTTCAGATGTACACATTCTTCTAAAAAAAAATCACATACAAATATCCTATCGTAATTGTGTGTTTATTATCTTATGTAATCTAATCCTAACCCTAACGTGTTAAAATTTTTTGATTAATTGCATGCGTTAACGTTGACACCCCTAATATATATATAAATATATATATATATATATATATATATATATTGTAACGGGTGGAAGAATCACACGACAAGGGGAGATCAATAAAGGCCCCGAAGGGTGCGTTTATTGTGAAAACCGTCGTGCCGTAGTGCTCAGGTGACGTGTCTTCGTGCTCCAGGATCGGTGTCTTTCCGTGCTCCAAGTGTGTGGTGGCTCAGTGTCTGTGTGCGTCGGGTGCTTCGGGCTGGCCAGTTATACGCTGCTCTCTGGCGGGAGAAGGAGAGGAAAGTTAGCAACGATGCCACTGGAGTCATTTCTCCCCAGTCTGTGCATCTAGGCGTCTTATATAGGCGTCGGGTGACGAGGTTCAGGTGTGACCGGCCAGCCAGCGTTGATGAGGTGCAGGTGAATCTCCTCTGTTTCCAGGGCGACGCTGACGAGGTCCCGGGACACGCGTCACACTAGCCCTTCGTGAGGTCCAGCGTGGAAATGTATCGGGCTCTCCCCAGCCGATCCAGCAGCTCGTCTACCCGCGGCATGGGGTACCCGTCGAATTCGGAGACCTCGTTCAAGCGGCGGAAGTCGTTACAAAAGCGGAGGGTGCCATCCGGTTTTGGGACCATGACGATGGGGCTGGACCATGGGCTGCGCGAGGGCTCGATTACCCCCAACTTCAACATCTCCTGCACTTCCTCTTCGATGGCGTGTCGCCGGGCCTCTGGCACTCGGTAGGGCCGCTGCCGAACGATGGTTCCTGGTGGTGTGCGGACGTCATGTTGAAGAACATGGGTCCGCCCGGGGAGAGGGGAGAACACGTCGGAGAATTGACCGACCAGAGGTGAGGGTTGACATCTACAACCACGGGACTGGAAGTGGCCAGGGCGGTTAACTGGGTCCTAGTCCCAACCCACCGTTTCAGGAGGTTTATGTGATAGATTTGATTTGCTTTTCGTCTTCCGGGCTGGCGTACCCGGTAGGTGACGGGCCCCACCTTCTCCGTCACCGTATAGGGCCCCTGCCATTTGGCCAAGAATTTGCAGGCTGCGGTAGGGACTAGGACCAGGACGAGGTCTCCAGGTTGGAATTCCCGTGGTTGGGCTGCCCGGTCGTAGTGGCATTGTTGGGCCTGTTGCGCTCGCGTGAGGTGTTCCCGAACCAGGGGCATGACTCTGTCGATCCGTTCCCTCATTTCCCGGACGTGTTCGATGGTGGACCGATGGGCGGCCGGCTGTTGTTCCCAGGCCTCCTTGGCGACGTCAAGTAGTCCGCGGGGCTGCCGTCCGAACAGGAGCTCGAATGGGGTGAAGCCGGTGGACGCTTGGGGCACCTCCCGGATCCCGAACAGGACATAGGGGAGCATCCGGTCCCAGTCGCGTTTGTCCTCCGCGGCCACTCGACGGAGCATCCGCTTCAAGGTTTGATTGAATCGCTCTACTAGCCCATCGGTCTGCAGGTGATACACGGAGGTGCGGAGTTGTTTGACCTGCAGGAGGCGACAGAGGTCTGCCATGGTCCGGGACATGAATGGAGTACCTTGGTCGGTCAATATCTCGGCGGGGATGCCAACCCGGCTACACAGGAGGAACAGCTCCTGGGCTATGGCCTTTGAAGTGGCTCTCCGCAGGGGGATGGCTTCGGGGTAGCGGGTGGCATAGTCCACGATGACCAGTATGTGTTCGTGGCCCCGGGCGGACTTCGGCAGCGGTCCAACCAGATCCATGCCTATTCGCTCGAAGGGTACCTCGATGATGGGCAACGGAATCAACGGGCTGGGGGGAGGGGTGCTGGGTGAGGTCCGCTGGCACGTGGGGCAGGTGTGGCAGAAGCGCTTCACGTCCGCATCCAAGCCGGGCCAATGGAAGCGGTCACGGATCCTTTGGATGGTGTTGTGGGCTCCTAAGTGGCCAGCCATTGGATGGGAGTGCGCGAGCTCCATTATGATCTCCGTCTTAGACCGTGGCACCACCAGCAGCTGTTTTTCCTCCCCCCTTCGTGGAGCGACACAGTAGAGCAGGCCATTCTGAATGATGAAGTGGGGGACCGGATGTGGAGGTGGATGGATTTCCTTCCCTTCGGTTACCCTCACTTGAGTCCAACAGTGTTTCAGCCGATCGTCCCCGAGTTGCTCTTTGGCGAAGGCCCCGCCTCCCCTAACCTGCTGAAACACATCATAAAAGAGGTTAGAATTTTGGGAGGGGGACTCACCGTCTCTGGGGCTGTCCGATGCCAGTAGGGCGGGGCGTCGTCGGGACGTCGGCTGTACCTCCGGGTGCGGCGGCTCCCGGCCAGGCTGGCAGGTTGGGTGGCGACGGCGAGCAGGCGGTCAAAACCTGGCCAGTTTCTCCCCAGAAGTACCGGGACGGGGAGGTCCTTCATTAGGCCCACCTCTACGGGCCACGAGCCGGGAGCGGCGGTGATGGTAACACGGCGAGTGGGGACCTGGCGCGTGTCACCGTGTACACACGTGATGGGGAGCACGGCCTTGGATCCTGGTCGAGGGGAGACTATCGACGACTGGACCAGGCTGACCGCGCTGCCGGAGTCCAGGAGAGCTCGATGGGGACGTCCATTGACCTCTACGTCTACCTTTGGAGCCGCCAGGGGAGGTTCGCGATGTACTGCACAACCTGCCAGCCATGTCCGAGGTGGTGCGGTGGGAGGCTCCGTGGGCATGGGCTCGTCCTGTGGCTCGGGAGCCGCCGGCCTGCCTACTGGCCGAAAGGTACCCTCCGGCGAGCGTCGCTCCTGGTGCACCCTTCGGGGTATCGGTGGCGCTCGCTCCCTAGGGAGTATTCCCACTCATGCACCAGCTGGGCGGATTTCTTTCTTGAGATCTTCATATGAGTCCCTAAGCTCCGGCGGCATCGAAAAGTAGGCTCGTTGGGGTTCGCCTGTTAACAGCGGTGCCAGCACGCGCGCCCACTCGTCTTGCGGCCAGCCCTCTTGACTCGCTGTGGTCTCAAACATCAGCAGGAAACTCTCCACGTCATCGTGGACCGTCATCTTCGGAAGCAGGTTTGTGGCGAGGACGCGGGGGTCGGGCAGCGGAACCCGCTGGGCGGAGGCGGTCCGGAGGGCGGCGATTTCCCGCTCCACCTCTCCTTGTCGAGCTGCCATGTGTTCGACGATTTGTTGCTGTCTTATGCTCACTTCGGTCAGGTGTTTTAATAGTTCCTCCATGGCTGGGGAGGTAACGCCACCTGTGGGTCAGACAAAAAGAGAGAAGTGTAAATTATAGGGGAAAAAGAAAAAAGGCGCTTGTCGGTGATTCTTCCGGAATCATGCCCGCATTCTCCACCAGTGTAACGGGTGGAAGAATCACACGACAAGGGGAGATCAATAAAGGCCCCGAAGGGTGCGTTTATTGTGAAAACCGCCGTGCCGTAGTGCTCAGGTGACGTGTCTTCGTGCTCCAGGATCAGTGTCTTTCCGCGCTCCAAGTGTGTGGTGGCTCAGTGTCCGTGTGCGTCGGGTGCTTCTCTCTGGCGGGAGAAGGAGAGGAAAGTTAGCAACGATGCCACTGGAGTCATTTCTCCCCAGTCTGTGCATCTAGGCGTCTTATATAGGCGTCGGGTGACGAGGTTCAGGTGTGACCGGCCAGCCCGCGTTGATGAGGTGCAGGTGAATCTCCTCTGTTTCCAGGGCGACGCTGACGAGGTCCCGGGACACGCGTCACAATATACAGGGCCTAAAACTAACTTTTTGCCACACCAGCCAATGGCCAGTGGCGTGATAAAATTTACTGGCCAAAAGTTTTTTTTACCGGCCATGAAACTGTTTTTGCAAAAACAGGCAGTTTTTACTACTAATGACTAAACATATTTACAATGTTTTTAATTTGTCCTGCTACTGGTATCTCTATTAAATGCATTGTCCCTCATTTTTACCTATTTATTTTAGCCATTCAACATTACAGTATAATTTAAAGCCATTATTTTTAACATTTAATAGGCTCTGAAATATATAACAACTTTTAATTTAAGTGATTTTAAAACAATCTTCACATAAACTATAAATTGTATATGCATAAACTATACAGACTAATCTTTATTCAAGCTACAAAAGTTAACCAGCGACTAGAACAGTCCAATGATTTCTCTTTTTCTTTTGTTCTTTGATTTACATCAATGACAGACTTCAGCAGGTTTCACATTAAAATCAGCGCTGTCTCTTTAAAACCTGATGCACATAACGCGGATGATGGATCTGACACATATTTGATTTTCTCCCAACTCTTTACAGTCATTTAAGGCTTTAGAACTCATTTAAGAATGTTTACGAGGTAACTAGCCAAAATCGCGTATTTTGACATAATTGTGTGTTTTCGTCCGCTGAAGCGCTACTGGTGTGCTGTCTGAAGCTGTTCTGCGTCTTTGTTCAGCGCGCAGCCTTTTAAACTATATACTGCACTGCACCGTTTCCTATGTGTTATGAAGAAAAGTTATTAGAACCGTGTCTAGGGACAAGCTGGTAATCACACTGCTCTGACCGTATCAGCCCGTTTGTATCCTAATATTATTTGATTCGCTCTTGACGCTTATGACATAACAGCTAACCACATTGACCTTGTCTTTGGAAAAGATTATTTTATTCGCTTATGTCAGAAAAAGCGAATCTCTTTAAAACTGGCTGTTGTTTTCACTACATTGCATTGTAATATTTCATAAAAGATGTACCCGCCAACTGGCGACTGACACTGTTACATGTACTCGCCAACGCAGATTTTTGCTCGCATTTGGCGCTTGGCGAGTGTTAATTTTAGGCCCTGTATATATATATATATATACAGAGCTGGGTAGTAACTGATTACATGTAATCTGGATTACGTAATCAGATTCCAAAAATACTTGTAATTAGAGTAAGTTACATTTTAAAATACTCGTAAACAGACTAGTTACTTTTTTATGGATTACATGATTACATATTATTCACACAATAGCAATAAATTATTCATAATTCATTGATTCTCCCTAATTTCTCTTTTTCATCTTTTAAATTTTCCTTTCTAAAATAGCCTACCAATTATGCATATTATATATGTATATATAGCCCAGTTTTGTGGACATTCACACAAAGATCAGTCATTAGTCATATATATATATACAGTGAGGAAAATAAGTATTTGAACACCCTGCTATTTTGCAAGTTCTCCCACTTAGAAATCATGGAGGGGTCTGAAATTGTCATCGTAGGTGCATGTCCACTGTGAGAGACATAATCTAAAAAAAAAAATCCAGAAATCACAATGTATGATTTTTAACTATTTATTTGTATGATACAGCGGCAAATAAGTATTTGAACACCTGTCTATCAGCTAGAATTCTGATCCTCAAAGACCTGTTAGTCTGCCTTTAAAATGTCCACCTCCACTCCATTTATTATCCTAAATTAGATGCACCTGTTTGAGGTCGTTAGCTGCATAAAGACACCTGTCCACCCCATACAATCAGTAAGAATCCAACTACTAACATGGCCAAGACCAAAGAGCTGTCTAAAGACACTAGAGACAAAATTGTACACCTCCACAAGGCTGGAAAGGGCTACGGGGAAATTGCCAAGCAGCTTGGTGAAAAAAGGTCCACTGTTGGAGCAATCATTAGAAAATGGAAGCTAAACATGACTGTCAATCTCCCTCAGACTGGGGCTCCATGCAAGATCTCACCTCGTGGGGTCTCAATGATCCTAAGAAATCAGCCCAGAACTACACGGGAGGAGCTGGTCAATGACCCGAAAAGAGCTGGGACCACCGTTTCCAAGGTTACTGTTGGTAATACACTAAGACGTCATGGTTTGAAATCATGCATGGCACGGAAGGTTCCCCTGCTTAAACCAGCACATGTCCAGGCCCGACTTAAGTTTGCCAATGACCATTTGGATGATCCAGAGGAGTCATGGGAGAAAGTCATGTGGTCAGATGAGACCAAAATAGAACTTTTGGTCATAATTCCACTAAACGTGTTTGGAGGAAGAAGAATGATGAGTACCATCCCAAGAACACCATCCCTACTGTGAAGCATGGGGTGGTAGCATCATCTTTGGGGTGTTTTTCTGCACATGGGACAGGGCGACTGCACTGTATTAAGGAGAGGATGACCGGGGCCATGTATTGCGAGATTTTGGGGAACAACCTCCTTCCCTCAGTTAGAGCATTGAAGATGGGTCGAGGCTGGGTCTTCCAACATGACAATGACCAAGCACACAGCCAGGATAACCAAGGAGTGGCTCTCTAAGAAGCATATCAAGGTTCTGGCGTGGCCTAGCCAGTCTCAGACCTAAACCCAATAGAGAATCTTTGGAGGAGCTCAAACTCCGTGTTTCTCAGCGACAGGCCAGAAACCTGACTGATCTAGAGAAGATCTGTGTGGAGGTGGGCCAAAATCCCTCCTGCAGTGTGTGCAAACCTGGTGAAAACTACAGGAAACGTTTGACCTCTGTAATTGCAAACAAAGGCTACTGTACCAAATATTAACATTGATTTTCTCAGGTGTTCAAATACTTATTTGCAGCTGTATCATACAAATAAATAGTTAAAAATCATACATTGTGATTTCTGGATTTTTTTTTAGATTATGTCTCTCACAGTGGACATGCACCTCGATGACAATTTCAGCAAGTGGGAGAACAAATACTTCAAATACTTATTTTCCTCACTGTATATATATATATATATATATATATATATATATATATATATATACACACACACACAGTTTTGCTCAAAATTATTCATACCCTTGGCTAAATATGAGCAAAGAAGGCTGTGAAAATAAGTTTTGTTTATCCATTTGATCTTTCATTCAAAAATTCCAAAAAAGTCTAACCTTTAATTGAAGTCAAATAAAGTGAAAGTGGGGGAAAATCACATTAGGAAATAAATATCTTTCTCTAGTGACCACAATTATTGGTACCCCTAGAAATTCTTATGATTAAAATATCTCTAGGAACATGAAATTTTCCAGCTTTGGCTTCCTGTTTTACAGGATTATAAATATGAGGAACACAAAGGCCAAATTCCCTTAATCATTGATCACAAGGATTAAAACCAAAGAATTGTAGAAAATTAGCTCAAAAGGGAAATGTATATAAATAATTACAATTAATTATGATTAATTACAATTATTTATATCGGCTGACAGTAATAACTGTTGCAGAATTAAATTGCCATCAACTTATCTGTTCGTCCAGCGAGCATTCAGTCTAAGTTCATATCAACTCTAAGAAAGTATATTTCCTTGGCCACAGAAAATACTTTCCTATTAATGCATTAGAGCATGTAGCGAGCGTCAAAATCATAAAGAGACATTAATTTGCAAGGCAGAACCATAAACTCATGTAATTTGTGCACACAACTTTTATTAACTAAACGCTAACACACATAACTAATCTAAACAAACAAATGAATAAACATACACTCATGCGTATATACAAAGGGGAGCTAAAGTGGATGAATGAACCCATTAGATAAACCAGAGAATGCAGTTATGGAAAGAGTCAGTTAACTGCATGAGTAAAACCATCAGCGCCGTTTATAACTGGGTCTATAACTTATACCAAACCTATGTTTCGTTTAGTTAAATGTACAATACTTGCTTTGCCTTGGTCAAAGCGAGTGTCCGGATGCAGTCTCGGATGAAAATCTTGATGGTTTCAAGGTTTGGTGGTGTTGGAGTTCTTCAAGTTCTTCTGGGTTTGAAGCGTGATGAACTCCAAAAGATGTTATTCTGGCTCGGTGGTAATTGGGAGTTTCTTCCCAGGTAGAAAGGGAAAAATAGCTAAGAAAGAGATCTGATGAGATCTGAGGATCCTTGGTTGAATGGAAAGTCAAGGCCGCAAGGCCTGGCACAAAAACTTAAGGGTCCAGAAGAGTTCTAGCTCACATCCTCATCTTCTCAGAATCTAAATGATCCGCAGACTGGAGGGGCATCACTGATGTGAGAGCTTTATCTGCTATAGAGGTCACACCTCTGGGGTGTCAAAGAGCCAATGGTGTCTTGAACTTTTGGAGGGAAAGTTTTACGACTCTTTGTCTCTGAACATGGTAATTTTCATAGGTAATTCGCCTGGGGTTAATGCACAAGCAACTAAAGATTCTTAGGACACTAATATGTTGCATAGGTATCAACATGTAATATTCACTCTCAATTAGATCATCCGAAGACGAACTGATAGAGACCAAACATGGTATGAGTGAGGTGATCTTAACTAGTGATCTATCGTAAGCATGCATAAGACAGTATATAATACACAAGAACATATACAAGAACAGTAATAATATACACAATGACCTGAAGATATGTGTGTTCATTCAAAGAAAGGTTTTTCTATGAATTAATTAGAGAAGAGTCCATTTTTATGGCATAATGTCTTTCCTATAGGAAAAAGGTAGTGAGAGTTGCTCTGCCTGCATTCCTTTGAGCAATAAAACTATTATCAGATGGGTTGCTTTGAAACCAGAGGCCTGTTCTGCCTTTCTTAGGTGTTAGATGCATTTCGGGGGAAGGGTCCACAGACCCTCATAGTTGGCCCTTTGGTTGGTTGAGGGGGCATAAGAGATCATTTGTTAAATATTACAAATAGTTATGTGTCTGATCGGTCCAAATGCTACAGAATATATTTCTGATGTGCCGCAAAAGATTGTTGAACTTTACAAATTTAGAAAGTGGCTGTAAGAAAAGAGCTAAAGCATTAAAAATCCCCATTTCCACCATCAGCAGGGGTGCAAACTTGTCACCTTTCGGCCAAATTTGCCGTTTTCACCTTGAAATAGGTCATTCACGTGAATCGTGTAGATCTGTAAAAAAATGTAATGGGGGTCGTATCTGCGTGTCATCTGTGTCAAGTCACCTGTAGCGTTTTTTCCCCTGTTGGCAAAGGAATGGACCCGCCCTACTCTGTCTCTGATTGGCTTACCTTAATGTCCTTTCCCTCAACCAACCAATCTCACTCCTGAAGCCTAACTTTTAGACGCTGCAGGCATGCTATCCATATTTCCAGAGGCTACGTAAAACGTGTAGGAACAAGCTAGCGGCAAGCAACTTATGACCGAATGAAGAATGTGCATCAGTGTGTTTTTTCTTTTTTCCGTTTTATTTCATTTATGAAGGTGATGTAAACTGAATAATTATATATTCTATTATAATTATATAATAATATTGTGTGTAGGCTATGTAACTTATATAGTTTTCATTTTATTCATTTCGACAACTTTACCGACACTGCATATGGTCTTTGGCTGCGTCCATTGTATCCGACACGTTTTTTCACAGACACGCCGCCAAATCGGAAACTCGGGGCTTAAAGAAAATTTTGAGTTTCCCACTCGTAATAACGACTTTGTGGTGGCGTTCATGTGCGTTCAACTCGTACATGTATCTGACATGACTGTAACAGCCTATTTCAAGACGGAGAAACACCTCGCGTTTAGCCCGTCAGCTGCTTCAATAATTCGAGTGCTGAAATAAAGATTCACAGTGGTTTATTTGCCCTGACTAAGTTCATGTATCTTAACAACAGTCCTTGTTGAGTTGTCACTCAAACGTCACCTTTTTCACCCCTGACGAGTTTGCAGCAAACTCTTAAGATGGGTTTGGTGCACACACAGATAAAAAAGTACCCCATGTGTACAATGAAATATACTGCTGTATCTTTAATGTTGTGGGCCTGTTTTTCTGCTGGAGGTCCTGGACATCTTGATACATGGCATCATGGATTAAATTAAATACCAACATATAAAAAATTTAAAACTGACTGTCCATGCTAGAAATCTTATAATGGGCCGTGGTTGGATCTTCCAACAGGACAATGATCCACAAACAAACATCAAAAACAAAACAAAAATGGGTCACTGAGAACAAAACTAAGTTTCTGCCACGGCCAGCCAAGTCCTCTGACCTGAACCCTATAGAAAATTAGTCGGTTGAACAGAAGAGAAGAAGCACCAACATGGAGCTTTGAATCTGAAGGGTCCAGAGTGATTCTGGATGAAGGAATGGTCTCTAATGTCTTGTCAGATTTTCTCCAAACTTATCCGGCATTATAGGTGAAGATTCAGAGCTGTTATCTTGGCAAAAGGAGTTTGCAAAAAGTATTGAATAAAAGGGTATGATTAATTGTGGCCAATGTGTATTAGAGAAAAACATTTATTTCAAAATGAGATTTCTCTCCCATTTTAAATTTTTATTCTCCATTGAAAGGTTAGATTTTTGTAAATTTTTTTAAATAAAAGATCAAAAGGATTAATGATACAGATTTATTTTCACAGCCGCCTTTGATCATATTTACCATGGGCATGAATAATTTTGAGCACAACTGTGTATATATATATATATATATATATATATATATATATAGTATTATATTTAATATGTTTTTTATTATTATTTCCATTTCATAGACCATGATGGAAAACTCCATCCAGAAAATATGCCTTAGACCCTCATTCTACTAAGAAACTATTTATTTAACTCTGTCTTGTTCCTCTGTGCACCATAAAAAGTTGCCTTTTTCAGATGTTTATTCTCTAAATTATGAAGCACAGAGATGATTGTAGACAGTAGATTTGGGGCCGGAACAACACAAAAGTGATTTCAAAGCACTTAAGTGTGTTCATAACACCACAAGAGCATGTTTCCCTGCTGCCTGCTGCGCGTGACCTTGTTAAGCGTCTGTAAGACTCACCAGATGGGAAGCGGTTCATCAGCATGGCTCACAAAAGCACATTTTCACACTGCCCTCGTGCGTCATTCTCTCCCTACGTGTCTCAGAACAGCAAATGAGACCACCTTCTCAAAGGAAAGCAAAAAGTGTCTATTTTCTTCCAACATCTCTCTTTCTCTCTCTCTCTCTCTCTCTCTCTCGCTCTCTCTCTCTGTTTACCATTTAAGTAGAGATGACATATTAGAACAGACATCTTTAAATGAACAAGTCTGTAAATGCTCTAGCTTGTCTCCTAATCTAGTTTTCTAATAAATGTGTCATTGTATACTATGAATATTGTTGGCTCTGTGATGAATTGCTTATGTTCCTCTATTAAAAAAATGGCTTTGAATAAGTGTCTGGTAAATGCATAAATATAAATATAATGTAAATGCTAAATCTACGAAAGATTGACTTTTGAAGCTAATTGCAAATTAATGAACAAATATGACTCACTAGAAGACTTCATTAAATACATTTATTTAGTTTGCCATTTTAAAGGTTAATTTGGTATCAGTCCAATATGATTATTCATAGTTATATGTCACATAACATAACATTTAAAGGAATCGATCACCCCGAATGGCAATTTGCTGAAAATTTACTCACCCTCAGGCCATCCAAGATGTAGATGAGTTTGTTTCTTCATCGGAACAGATTTGGAGAAATTGACCATTTTATCACTTGCTCACCAATGGATCCTCTGTACGGAATGGGTGCCATCAGAATAAGTGTTCAAACAGCTGATAAAAACATCACTATAATCCACAAGTAATTCACATGACTCAAGTCCATCAATTAACATCTTGTGAAGCGTAAATCTGCATATATGTAAAAAAACGAATCCATCGTTAAGTTATTTTAACTCATCCACTTGCCTGATAGTAAGCACATTTTCATTTTTGGGTGAACTTTTACATTAAAATATCTGTAAGATCTTTGTATTTATAGCAAAGACATGTAGTCTGTTGAAATCTGTGTAATTCTCTTGAAAGGGAATTGTTTTTGCTTTTTCATTTTGTTATACATTGGTTAAGCATCAGAAAAGCCTGTTTTTTTCCCACACAGGAGTGGATCTACACCCATGGACAGCAAATCCGCCAACAGCAGCACTGTCTGTCCGTCTCCACCACTTTCCCTGCCTCCCAGATCCTGCTCGTGCCGTGCAACATCAGCGACGGCAAGCAGGTACCTCCACTGACGAGAACGCAGGAGACATCCGTGACAGACCATAAATCAGGCTGCACTTAGAAAGCTCCCAGAGGAACCCACTGACATCAGCTCTATGAGTATCAGTCCCAGCGTTAGACAGCCCCTCAGGAGAGGCTTTACTCTCAGGCCGATGTCAGCGTTTCCATACGTCACATTTGTCATGTCAGTGTCAGAGACGTGTGGCATACTGTAGCATCAGAAAACATTCGCTTTGTTTGTTGCGCAGGGAGGCGTACACACAAGTATATATGTGAAGTATGAATATGTACTATACATTACTTGCAAGATATTTTATGCTGTCCGCAGCTAATGTGCACTTACACATGTGTTCATATACCCTGTGTTACTGCAGCGTTGGCAGAAATCTGGCACTCACCTGGAGCACCTGGCGTCTCGCTTCTGTGTGGACAGCGAGATGGCTCTGGACGGCATCGAGAGCAGTAAAATGCTGGTGATCAGCCCATGTGAACTGTCAGCACACACTCAGAGATGGGAGATGCCTTTCTCGTGATCCTTCCTCCTTGGCCTCTCCTCACCTTTCAGAGCTCAGCTGGAGTCAAAGATGGATAGAGAGGCAGAGAGAGTGAGTGTGTACCTCCAGGAGGGGCTACATCTGTGTCCTGCTGTTCTGCTATGTCCACTCCCTTTGTCTCTTCGGCACACCCCAGGTATGCTGGGATTGCAGGACATTCTGATTCAATGACATGACCTCATTACTGCCGCTATATTAATGCTACATTCTACAGTATGGGTTTAAAAAACTGGTAAAAAACAAGTGCTGTCAAGTGCTGAAGGTAACTCTTAAGCAAAACAAACTCGAGTGAGTGTCAGAGATAATCATGCAAATACTTAAAGGTAAAGTGTGTAATTTTCTAATGGTAATATTGTTTCCTATCCCAGTTTATTATGCAGAGTCAGCTATAACTGAACTGCTCGTTGGCTGATTCCACTAAAGACAATATGACTGTCAAAACATTGCTCTGTTTGTTTGAGCATCTCAACCAGGGCCGCATTTCCAAAAAACATTGTAAACCTAAGTAGACTGTAGAAATCAGTGGCACCAATGGTCTGTATGAGGAGACTGAGACTCATAGTGCTTCTGGGCAGTGTCGTTATGGTGAACAAAACCTATTAAACATGCTTTTCATTAATTGAAATAAAGCAGAAATAAAATAGAATATGAATATTAAATGAAAAATTTCAACTTAAAACATTAAAAAAAACAATACTAAATTAATACAGCTTCTTTGAAACACAGCCCAGCCTGACATAGCTACAGTGGCTCAACCAATGGGCAGGATCATATTTATTTGTTTAAAAATAAATGCCATTATTGTTTTAATGTCATAATTATATTTAGCAGCAAAGAAATCATTCATTTCATCTATATTTACTATAATCTGTGTTGGGGGAATGTTATTTTTAGAGGGTTTCCGCTTGGTCTTAAAAAGTCTTAAATGTAGTTGTGTTAAATTTAAGGTCTTAAAAAGTCTTAAATTGTACAAGAAAGTCTTAATTATGATTTCAAGAGGTCTTAAATTTGGAGACGGAAAGACAAGAATTGCGATATGGCTGAATGTGACGATTAAACTTCAAAAGGCTGTGATTTCATTAAATAAACATGAGCGCTGCACGTTCAAAGTCCAGCGCTGCGCTGCTTTGTGTACTGTCTTTACCAGGAAAACCATTATATTTCAGCCAAACGCGACACCTGCTGGCAGAGAATGAATCAGTTAACATAGGTTAAAGTAGTGCGCGTACGAATTTCACTGCACGATTCAGTCTATTAAAATACATTTAGAATGATCACATACTTTAAGATATGGGGGCAGAAAATGTATAGCCTATATTTATATCATTTCATATAGTTAATATCACATGAAGAGTGCCATTTCTTTTCTCCAAAATTCAGCATGATTACAAATGTGATATTGACTTTATGCAACAAGAAGTTCATATTAAGAGACTTACATTTTAGACACCATATTGGCTGTTTTTGCTCTATTTCTCCAACAAAAATAATTCCAAACACAGCCACAGCACTGTTTTTTGCGTCTCTGAGCAACATGACAGGGTTTCGTTCCTGAATGAATCAAACGTTTAAATGATTCGGTTCAATCGCACTCCACACATCCGACTCCCTTATTAACGCTGACTTACTGCCACCTATTGGCCGTTTTAATTTCACATTTAAAGTATCTTCATTTTTTAAAATAATTTTAAACATCAGTTTTCAATGTTTTATGTTTCAAATATCAAAACATCATTTATGCATTTGTAACTGCGCAGGTTAGCATTCTATGTCCCTAGCATTCTATATTCAGGAGTCAGCTGTCCATGGTAATCTTTAAGATACCAGCACAATAACACACTCAGCAAAATAGCATCTTATTATCGTTATCGATAAAATCCCAGAAAATATCAAGATATAATTTTTCGCACACTCCTAATTCACGTTATTTAATTTATATAATAATTTATTGATAATAATTGTTGAAATCAATGTTATTAATGCTTTTGACTTATCCATTTTCTTAAAAATGGTTTAAAGGCTGAAATGTAAAGTTTATCATTTTGCAAAACTTTTTGTTTTTGTGAAAACTTGTATCTGAATTGTAAATTTTACAGTCATTTTACAGTTTAATATGGTACTATAGACATTGCCCTACCCCGCTCATATGGTATTAATTTTATTTGTGCAGGTCTTAAAAAAGGTCTTAAAAAGTCTTAAATTTGAGCTTAAAAATCCTGCAGAAACCCTGTTTTAAAAGTATATTTAATCTAATAGAAAGCAATTTATTGTTAAATGTTTTACTTTTTTTATTACAGTAGTTTTTTTATTACAGAAGGCCGTTTCTGCCTCTGAATAAAAAATTAAAAAGGTAATTGCGACTGACTTTTTTCAGAATTGAGATATAAACTCGGAATTGTGAGTTATAAAGTCAGAATTGCAAGATTTAAAGTCAGAATTGCATAATATAAACTCGCAGTTGCGAGTTATAAAGTCAGAATTGTGAGACATAGGAAATATCAGTCTTTTTTCCACTCAGAACTTGACTTTATAACTCACAATTGCGAGTTTATATGTCACAGTTCTGAGGGGGGGAAATCAGAATTGTGTGACATAAACTCGCAATTGCAAGTAAAAAGTCAGAACTTGCAAGATACAAAAACGCAATTCTGAGAAAAAAAGTCTGAATTGCGGATTTGTATCACACAATTCTGAGGAAAAAAAAATTGTGAGATGTGAACTTGCAATTGTGAGAAAAAAAAGTCAGAATTGTGAGATAAAAAGCTGCAATTACCTTTTTTTAAAAAAAAAATTTATTATTCAGTGGCGGAAACGGCCTTCGAGCTTTATCTTTGAGCTGTAACTTTTTCTCTTATCGGTTGGCTGAGACTCCTCTTCCAAAACATCAATGTTGAGCTTGGCTTTTTTTAAACTTTCAAAGTAGTGTTTTTTTGCTGTTTGTCCTTCTGACAGTCTTGCAGTGTAGTCAACTTCATTGATTATAATGGGGGTGGCCTAGTTTTGTTGCTTTCCGTCATGCCACCCACTTGCAGTGTAGACACTTTGGCCCAATCCCAATTCTATTTTATACCCCTTTCCCTTCCCCTGAGAGTGTCAAGAGGTAGGGGTGTAAATATTCCCCTAAGAATTGGGACACCACTACTATACCGTCACACGTCATCACGTTGTCTAGCTCCTAAATTACACACACCTATTCTCGTTCTATATTAATGCGCTGCTTACTGACACACACACACACATATCAGAGATCGCGCAGCTCACGCATCCAGGAGCAAAGAAACTTGTCAACGCTGCCGCACAACTTTTTATTAAGACTTTTATTAAGAATACTGAATCGCTACATTATATTTTCCTGCAACGAGAGGATAAAATCGCTGTTTTTAAAGTAAACTCACTCATTGTAAAGAGAGATGCATAGACGCACAGATTCATTAAAATCTTTATTAATGCCAAAAATGCTTACATTTATGTGTATTTTTTGTTCGCTCGGGCAGCCATGTTGCCGCTGTAGCCAGTTTATGCTGATATTTCTCATTTATAAATGTATAGCTTATACTGTATATAAAAATGTAATGCTTCAAAAAGGCATCGCAGTAGACAATGTAATGAAAACCTAATCAGACAGTATTTTTAATATTTTGGACACACCCTCTATCTTATATTTCAAAAACTGATAAGCCTCATACTAAAGTTTGACATACATGCATAATAACCAGTCTAACCTACCCAGTCTGCCTGTATGTGCTTTGGCTGATCTTCTCTTCTGTCTTCCTCCCTAGGTTCCCCAGAGTGTCAATCATACTGATGCTCTCCAGAACAGAGTTTGGCAGCTGGACGCAGACAAACTTGCGAGACACACACTGAGTGTGACACACACACTCACACTGGAGAACAGCGCACAACCTTTTTATTTGTTTCGCTTGAATTTGCCCCAATACGAAGCACTTTTGAGATACATCTGCTAGCACATTGACATACAATAAATACCCTATTTTTTCTTAATGGCCTGCTGCTTGCATTTATTCCTTGTCGTCTGGTTGCGCAAGTAAACAGTGATCAAAGTATATTTAAGGTAGTTGTTTACATGATCATCAAAAGTAGATGAATCCCAAATGAATTGCACAGCCAGCCTGCTTTAATTAGCATGTCAGCACAGCCTCATTAGTCCATAATATAATGGCATAGCTGCTGCATGCAGTTGCAGAGAGCAAACTTCTGTTCTGCAAGCGAATAAGCTCAAGATGGGCAGGAGTGGTTTGTTCTCACGAGCTCTGCGGTCGCTTCTGGCAAGTGGAGAACTGAGACTGTTTGCCTAGAGGATCTAAATAAAGCACAGCCACATCGCCACACATGCCCAGGCGACAGGACAGGGAGGATCCAATTACCACTTCCTCAGTCTGTCCTCCTCTTCTCATTAGAAGGCTGAGCTCTGCAGGAGCTGGGAGAATACTGAGACTCAGACGTGGCGCAGCTCAGATGCCCTCATCACTTGCTGTAGTCTGGCTGCCTGCACCCGGCAATTACATCCAATTAGGTTTTGGTGTTTTCTTACATAGCCCTTCCTGATGCTGCAGCGATTTCACCACCGGTTTTTCTTGCAGAGTTTGAACCTAATAGCTTTGAAGAATAAACCACTGAGTCGTTATTTGATTCCTGACATTCTAAAAGTGTGTGCTCTGAATAGTCTGCACGAGTCTCCACATGCCTACTTTATTTTAGTGAGAATGAGTCATCATTATGAGGGAAGATCAAGATGAGAAGGGTGAGAGCAGAAAGATTTGTCTGAGACGTGTTATCTAATGATATGTGTAGGAGACCTGCACTAGTCAATACAACGCAGAGGAGTCTATTTTTAGGGAATCTTGGAATCCAGGTGGTTAAGGACGGTATGTCACAACAGAATAGCTTCTTTATGTTTTAAAAATCATTATATCAGAGAGATCTCTTTCTGTGACCTACAAATTGCTTCAGCGGCACTGTAACCGTGGTGTTTTAAAGCTGAAATGTGTTTTTTTTTTTTTACGTTAAAGTACTTTTTATTCTAGCTTAATGTGTAGTGACAATTATAGGCCATTTAAATGTTGATTTCTTTGAAATGTGTAATCGATGTGGCTCTGTGGTGGCGTTATCAAAATGTTCGTCGTCGGCTCAGTCATCCCAGTACAGCAACAGCTGGGTTCCAAAAGTAAAAGTCCCATTCATTTTGATTGATTTTTAACGATAACTTATAAACCGGTTAAAGACAGACATACTGTGCACTACAAGGTTGTTAATCAACTGTATTATTTTGCGGAAGCCGTCTGTCCACACTATTTCACCTTTTTTTTTAAATAATTGTTTAACAGCAGAAGTCATGG
Source organism: Onychostoma macrolepis (assembly GCF_012432095.1). Classification (NCBI taxonomy): domain Eukaryota; kingdom Metazoa; phylum Chordata; class Actinopteri; order Cypriniformes; family Cyprinidae; genus Onychostoma; species Onychostoma macrolepis. The sequence goes on from NC_081174.1 coordinate 23,870,111, forward strand.
TGGAAAAACTACACTACACATGATTCTGCAAAGAAATGACTTGTCAGACATTTGAAAACAAGCAAATGTCGCCAAAAGAACATTTTAGCACCCACCCACTCCCATGAATCAATGCAAATGATACAATCAAGACAAAAGTCTCATTTTGCTCAAAAAAATACTTAAATACTTGTATATATGCACATTTTGGAATAAATGTGAAAACATTTTGATATTTATCCATCATTTTTATTTTGATTATGTCAAAGCTGTAAAGTGCATGGTCATGTACCTTTGCCTTTTGTCCGATTTTTCAAATTTTTTTTGCTTCAAATCAGAGTTTGTAATGTTGTGATCCACCTCGTAGCTGGTTGGTTTGGTTCTTAATTTGTAACTGTTTAACAAAGACTTTTAAATATCCCTTTGGGAAAAATACTTCCATAAACGAGGTCACATAAAAAGTGGGTGGGCACTCTTAGGTTAGGGGTCTTTTTTTCATCCAATAACAGACGGAAGCAGTGTTCAGAAAATTGTTTATTATCTGGCATGCTTGATTCCACATGACCAACTCAAACCCATTCGCTGAAAATAAGGTTGAGTGGATTCCTACCGGAATGGCTGCATTTCACCTGCAAAAATTTTGCTGAAAAATGTAAATGTGACTACACCTTAATATTACTTTATATCGCTCGTATCACACTGCAAATTCGCTCTCTCTCTTACTTGATACAAATGCAACTTTTTGCATCCCAGTTAACAAATGTAGTGAAAATAATATGTTGCTGGGCCAATTGTTTTGTACATTGTAGTAGACTATTTTTCTTAGCATGAGCATTAAGATAATTACACACTTCATGTCTCAAAATGTCCAGTGTGTTAAGCTTTAAACTTTTCATGGCAGAAAGAGGAAACACTGCATCACCGGAGGGCTGGAAACTGCAGCTCTGCATTAGCCTGATAAAGACAAATTCAGTGTCTCTCTGATGCTAAATAGAGAGAGCAGCCCCTGCCACGACCTTGAGCATCATTCACCCAAGGTGGATTAACTTCCACTGTATTGAAGGAAAGGGGCTGGAGTCCAGATAGAGAAACATATTAACCAGCTTTATTGTGTCTCAGTGGACAACAATTACTCCAGCCTTGGCATCGCATGAAAATGAAATGTAATCACTGAAAAGCAGCAGCAGGTGTTTCATTCCTCTTGTAAGTTCACAGTAATCGACAGAAAGGCTTTTGTCTCTGTGTGCATCCCTCTGTCTTAGAGAGATTTTCCTGTCTTCAAGACTCATGGTGTGGGGGGTCATCATTATCCAGCTCTCAGAATGGCTATCAAGGGGCCACTAGCAATCTGCTGCTGTGGGTTATCGCGGCCAGGGCCCAAATAACTCAAAACTACTACACTGCCGAGTGCCTCACATCACACAATATAAAGAACATACAGATTTTTAATGCAGTGCTCTTCTGGATTTGTGAATAGAGATTCATTTTAGTTTGGTCCGTTTTTGGTTTTTAAGCAACCATAATGCAGGCTGCAAAAATGGCTCGTCTCAAAACAGCTACATGATATAGTTAGTGCTTCTGATTAAAATGTACAGTTCCTGGGTCAACATAAGGCACATTTGTACACATTTGTTTGTGCAACATTTCATAAAAGCATAGGAAACTAGCTAAACATCACTAAATCTTAACCTGTATTGCTACTAACGCCCTTTTCATGATCCAATCAGTTTCTGATGGATAAAATTAAGTCCTTTCCTATTTATTGATTGATTTATTTTGCATTGAATATCCAGATTCACTTAAAACGGGTAAGTAAAACGAGTTGGGAATCCTGTCATGTTGACTGTTTTTAACACAACTCATTTGGCAAAATCTGTCTGAAAAACACATTTACACATTTAGAGGTCACTTTCAGGTCATGCTCACTTTTCAAAATCAAAACAGACACCAAGAAATGAAGGTAGCCTATGCCCTGCTGTTCTGGGACTAATAGTTCAATGCTGATATAAGTGGAGAAAACATTTCCAAAGTCATCTGTATTTGTAGGAGTAAACACTAGGATGATCCCTTGGCAGATTGTGAAGAGAAAACATAGCTTGTCGCTCTCAAATGGAAGCTAGGCCAAGACCCCATACAGTCAGTCTGCTCTCCTTCAGTCATAGAGAGAAGGAGAGAGTAAAAGGATCCCCAGCAACAGAGCACTTAAACACTCCACTGAAGAGCGCACAGCCTCTGGACACATTGCCATTTTAAATCCCACTAAAGTAATTGTTGGCTATTTAAGAAATCATCACAACTGTCCTTAAGTAAATATCATTTGAAAACCATTTGCATGATTTGAAATAGGTTCTCCGTATGCATACAGTAGTTATGTAAGGGGCAATGTGTAGACATATATGAAATAGTGATTTGAGAGATTATTTTATCATTTTACTTGTATATTGTGCCTTCAATAAGAAAAATATGCAACTATATGCATATACAGTATATGTGTACATAAAATGCTTACAGATATTAGTTGTCACTCTATATCTATGCAATGCAATACAATGAATAAAATATGATGCAGTGTGCTTTATAGGGTTAAATGCTCGATTTGTCTTTCCAAAAACCTTTGCAGGATCATAGAGTTCTTTGTTTTACCGAGTAAACCGTTTCTATTATGAAGCCTCCCCTGCCAACACCATCAGCACAGGGGTCTGTGCACTTGAGGGGGAGGACACAAAAGATTCTCCTCTGGGTTTGTGTGTTAGCATAACCCCACTGACTCCACAATGCTAGTCGCTCAAGAGGTCAACAATAGAAGATCCACCGTTCCACTTTTGCTTCTGCTCTGTTCAGCTCTGCCAGCACCCACATCTCCCATCAGTCCACATCGTTTAAAAGATCAGGAACAGTGGGGCCATTATCGATTTTTTTCTGTTATTGCTGAGTTCATGTCTAGGAGTTTGGCAGTGCTTGTTATGTGCTGGCCCCTTTGTCAGCTGCATAACCCCGCTGATATTTCTCTCTGATATTAAAGGGAGGACGGTGAAATTGCACTGCCAGAGACAAAGGTCAAGAAAATTACCGCCGCAAGAAAATGTAAGATCCTGCCAAAAAGACCAAGATGAGCAGGGATGAATTGCTGTCAGGAGATGAAGAATTGAGGATTTGGCAGTAATTTCTCAGCTTTTGTTCTTCGCCCCTTCTTGCTGATCACTCCGCTCGTGTTCAAGCGCGTATGGTTTCCCATCATTGATTCTGTCACTCTGGAGAGGTTGACAATTATCTTCTTTAAAGAGATAGTTCAACTAAAAAAATGAAAAACTCTCATGTACAGTAGCTCCAAACCTATATGACTTTTGTCTCTCATGCAGAACCAAAATGAGATATTTTGAAGAACTAGACTATAGAACATTGAAAAAAGCTTGTCTGGTCCGATGAATATCGATTTCTGCTGGCTGCAAAATTTGAATAGTAAGGTAAGAATTTAGCATAAACAACATGAAAACATGGATCCATCCTGAATCAGTGGTTCAGGGCTGGTGGTGTAATAATGTGGAGGATATTTTGGGGAACTGTTTCTATCATTTTAAAATGTAGTTTATACCTGTGATGCAAAACTGAATTTTCAGCCATTACTCCAGTCTTCAGTGTCACATGATCCTTCAGAAATCATGCTGATTTGGTGTTAAACAATTCCTTTAAATTCTCTGTAATTGAAGGTGGTCTTAATATACACTGACCGCTGCAGAGAATGCTGCTTAATGCAAAAAGATGGCAGTATCAGTTCTATTTTGTGTTTTAACAAACTTAGAGGTGATAAAGGGTGTTGTGCAATACCTGATTTAATCCTGTACATGTTAACATAACAGGTGCATTTTACTGATTTGCACCAGCTTCTTTTCCTGTAGCTTGCTAAATGAAATTAGTTAACCGCACATCTCCAAACTCTGGAGGAAAAAAATCCCTCCTCAATCCCCATCAGTGCTCCTTCTAGAGTGAAATTAATACTGTCTTGATTCACCCTTGCATTACCTCTCTCTCGTTTTCTCTCCTTTTGTAGCTCTCACCACCAAATTTGACTTTGCTTGATGTCTGAGCCGCAGTGAATCTTCCATGCTTGAAGCTTTTCCCCTTGCATGACTGGCTGTATATGTATCTTGCGCTTTTGACATCAGGTAATCTTGTTTTGCGGCAGACACGGCGTGTTGTGACATTTTATTGCGCAGACATGGTATTTCAGATGTGCAGCTGAGCGTAAGCCTTTTCTCTCTCGCTCGGTGTTTTCATCGCTCTGCCTCTCGGTCAGCCATCGATCTCCATTTGGCTGCTGTGGTTTAGTAATTACACAGCAAGCACAGGGGCACTAAATGAGTTGATTGCGCTTTGATGCCTCCTGGGTCCCTCCGACTAATGCACTTTTCATGCGGCCTGATGTTTAACTGCTTAGGAACCAAGTCAAACAAAGAAATCATTTCATAATTGCATTATATGATAAATTCATTTATCAGCCACCTACACATGGAAATTTTGTTTTCTCAGTAGAGGCCTTCTAATAGAACGCAAATACACAATGGGTGAATTCTTATTTTTTTATTGTCTCATAAGATTACAAAGACATGTCCAGTTGGTATAAAGCTTTGGCAATATGGGGCAATAGTAATATTTTATCAGCTTTTCTCTTTTAGAAATTGTTTTATGACTTTCTTCTGTAGAACATAAAAGTAGATAATTTGGGAAATGTCTGTATGTTTTTTCATACAGTAGAAGTCAGTGGTCAATAAAAGCTGTTTGATTAGTACTAGTGTTCTTCAAAATATCTTCTTTTTTTTCGGCACTGATGGGCAGCACACTGACATACAGCCCCGTTGCGCTTTGGGCGACCCGAGTTCGAGTCCCGGCTTGCAGTTCTTTCTCAATTCTGTACCCCCTCTCTCTCCCACTTCATTTTCTTCCCACTTCTTATATACTGTCCTCTCCTAATAAAAGGCAAAAATGTCAAAAATCTTAAAAATGTTCCATAGGAAAAAAGAACATACAGTTTGGAATGACACGAGGCTGCGTAATTTATGACAGTATTTTAATTTTTTGAACTCTCCAATAAGGATCTAGCAGAAGCCTCCACCAATAGAAATTGATTTATTAAATATATATTACAAATACTGTATACACACACACACACAAAGTATAAATATACACTATAAAACTGAATTACAATTATATACCTTTTCTCTTTTAACAATTGTTCTTGTTTGACTTTCTTTATACTGTGGACCATAAAAGTAGGTATTTTGGTCATTTTTGTCTATACAGGGGAAGTAAACTGAAACTGTTAGCTTAAAATATGATTTTATTGTACCGCAGAAAACAAATTATCATATACTTTTGAAACAACATGAGGGTGGGTAAATTATGACAGATTTTCTGAATTTTCTTTTTTTGGGTGAACTATCCCTTAAGGATCTAGCTGAAGCTTCTGCCAACTGGTTGCAGGCACCTTTTTTTTTTCAGTACTGGAAAAGTAGCCAAACCAGACAAAGAGACTCCAGAATAATCCGTACAAGAATGTTCTGTAACAGGAACTGTTCTTTCCTAATACCTCCTGTAGACAGTATGAGCATGTACAGTACTCTGTACATAGCACCTGTCAGATATGAAAGCTTTTTTCTGCTTTGTGTTCACTGCAAACATGCGACATGTACATTCACCTCAGATCACAGCTGCTGTTCAACACTGTGTGTCAAACTACACATCTACCTTCTCTTCTTTTTATGTGTGGCTGCTCCTGCACATCTCATAGGACCTGATGAGCTGGAGCTGGCGAGGATTTTTAAAAAAGACCAAATTCAATCATTCTTTACTCGAACCGTGTAAAGAATGTTTTATGTCATTTGTGGCGGAACAGGGAATTTTTTTTTCCATGTTGATAAAAAAAATCAGCTAGAATCTATGAGTTTTTGTATTAGTAAGCGATTTAAAACTGTAAGCATCATTAACTGCAGGTCTTCACCTTCTTCACGAATGCTGATTCTGTCCTCTATACTGTTGCATTGTTGGTGAAAATGTTCTTCGATTTTAATTAGGCTATAAATTATAACTCATCCGTTTAGTGACATCCAAATGTCCTTCATGGCCCCTGTAAAATCTTATATTTGAAATCTATACACTGCCGAGAGGCTCTTTTAAGATCCCGCTAACGATAAGACCCGAGTTGGGTTCAAATTAAACTAGCCAATCTTAATAACATTTGTCACCTCTCACGGCACACAATGGGCAGACAAAGACACAATGAGTGAATAAATACTGTCCGCCTAACCACTGTCTGCTTGACATTGAGGACTGTACTTTCATTTACCCCAGTCTGTCAGGTCCATCACATCAGCCGCTGCTTCACTCCTGCATTATTTAGACTCGCTCCATGAGTGCTGACTGGCCATTTGGGCTCTCGCAGTTCTTCACTCTTCTCTCATATTGCAAAATAATGCATATACAAAGATTTTCATTTACAAAAATAAATAAATAATACTAATAATACACACATTCAAAATTGTTGGGATCATTTTTACAGTTTTTTTTTTTTTTAAATAAGATGTTGGTCATCAAGGGGCCATTTATTTGTTTAAAAAAAATACAGAAAAACAGTAATATTGTGAAATATTTTTGCAACGGTGGTCTATTTTAATATACTTTAAAATATAATTTTTTTTTGTGATGCAATTCTGAATTTTCATCAGCTATTACTCCAGTCTTCAGTGATCCTTCAGAAATCATTCTAATATGCTCATTTATTATAAATGTTGGAAATGGTTGTGCTGCTTAATATTTTTTGGAACCTGTGATACAATTTTCAAGATTCTTTGAGGAATAAAAAGTTTAAAATGAACAGCATTTATTTAAAATAGAAATCTTTTGTAACAATCTAAGTCTTTCCTATCACTTTTTATCACAATATATTTATATTTTTGAATAGATGTTGTTCTTTGCAACTTTCTATAAAAATAAATAAAAACAGTCTTTAAATGTACAGTATAAGCTGTTTTGCTTTGCTTGCTGCTTGTTTATTTCACCTCAATATGGTATTCAAGGCTTCAGATTTTAATGAGATGTCATGATTCCATTATGAAGACTTTTAGCATTAAGCGTCTCCACTGAGATTTTGTGACCTGAATTTCTGAGTCAGTGCTCACCTGTGATCTTTTAATAGCTTGAGCTTAAAGTAGTGCATGAAAGAATGAGCCACGTAAAGGAATCTGAAAAGATTTGTGAGCCATTCTCGGTGTGGAGCACCTCATCTGATGTCGCTCCCAAGGGTTTGTGAGGAATCTCAAGCGACCCCCAGCTGTGCGTGTGGAAAGAGTGTGCTATCAGATCAGTAGAACAGAGGATGTGCTCCTTCACTCCACCCGTTTGGAAACTAGGACGCATGTTTCTCAAAAGAGCCCACCAGTGGCACCACAACACTGTTGTCTGTAGTGTCTCCAGGGTTTTCTCTTATATGCCAGGATCTGACATCATCTTGGTGCACTTTGCTGCTTGGCATCAGTCAGTCTGCTGGTTTGATCTGCCAGACAGCTGTTTCTGTCTCTTGTTTCTTCTTCTATATTAAATGTTCATAGGCCTACTTCTCACTTGGGTGCAAACACAGTCATTTAGTATATGAAAAAGATATACTAAAACACATTATACAAAAAAACCATAAATAAGATTACCATGGAATATCTAATCATTCTAATTAGAATAGTTATTAATATATCATTAAAAATGAATAGTCCTGTGAAATACGACACACGCACGCACACGCACACACACATATACATATATATATATATATATATATTTTTTTTTTTTTTTTTTTTTTCATTATCATAATGCATCCATTGATTCTGATGGCCTCAAAAATGCATTTCACAAAAATCTGATTCAGGAGACCTAAACACTAAATATAGAAGGAGATTCATTTAAATGCATCTCTGATTGGAAAATTGTGATAATTGTGAAGCTGTCAGAAAAGGAAAAAAGGAATATCATCATGTGGAGATACATTCAGAATGCGACCAAAAATAAATATAGCTCTTCATTATTCATGAGATTAGGATAATTTATGCAACATATATTGAGGAAGTAATTCCTCACTAATGTATGACACTAATTGCATCTCAGTTGATAAAACTGAAACAATCTTTTTCTTGTCTTTCGGATGGTGCTAAAATGATACAGAATAATCTCAACATAATCTATGTAAAGATTATGGTAATGTTTAAGATAATGTTAAACTAATGTTTAAAAAAAATATTTAAAAAATATTTTATAGCATTGCAAATTTTGCATTTATTTATTTGGCAGACACTTTTATTAAAAGTGACTCATAATAAACTGAAAATTGACATTGCATATGTGTATATGTTTCCTGGAAATCAAACTCATGACTTTTGTGCTGCTATAGTACATATTTTACATTTACATGAACAGTATCTCTCATTTTAGTAGAAATGAAATTCTGGTATGAATAATTTACTAAATTAGACCATCTAAAATCAGTATTAAGATTAGAAGAAGTTATTATATATTTACATATATATATATATATATATATATACAGTGAGGAAAATAAGTATTTGAACACCCTGCTATTTTGCAAGTTCTCCCACTTAGAAATCATGGAGGGGTCTGAAATTGTCATCGTAGGTGCATGTCCACTGTGAGAGACATAATCTAAAAAAAAATCCAGAAATCACAATGTATGATTTTTAACTATTTATTTGTATGATACAGCTGCAAATAAGTATTTGAACACCTGTCTATCAGCTAGAATTCTGACCCTCAAAGACCTGTTAGTCTGCCTTTAAAATGTCCACCTCCACTCCATTTATTATCCTAAATTAGATGCACCTGTTTGAGGTCGTTAGCTGCATAAAGACACCTGTCCACCCCATACAATCAGTAAGAATCCAACTACTAACATGGCCAAGACCAAAGAGCTGTCCAAAGACACTAGAGACAAAATTGTACACCTCCACAAGGCTGGAAAGGGCTACGGGAAATTGCCAAGCAGCTTGGTGAAAAAGGTCCACTGTTGGAGCAATCATTAGAAAATGGAAGAAGCTAAACATGACTGTCAATCTCCTCGGACTGGGGCTCCATGCAAGATCTCACCTCGTGGGGTCAATGATCCTAAGAAAGGTGAGAAATCAGCCCAGAACTACACGGGAGGAGCTGGTCAATGACCTGAAAAGAGCTGGGACCACCGTTTCCAAGGTTACTGTTGGTAATACACTAAGACGTCATGGTTTGAAATCATGCATGGCACGGAAGGTTCCCCTGCTTAAACCAGCACATGTCCAGGCCCGACTTAAGTTTGCCAATGACCATTTGGATGATCCAGAGGAGTCATGGGAGAAAGTCATGTGGTCAGATGAGACCAAAATAGAACTTTTGGTCATAATTCCACTAAACGTGTTTGGAGGAAGAAGAATGATGAGTACCATCCCAAGAACACCATCCCTACTGTGAAGCATGGGGTGGTAGCATCATGCTTTGGGGTGTTTTTCTGCACATGGGACAGGGCGACTGCACTGTATTAAGGAGAGGATGACCGGGGCCATGTATTGCGAGATTTTGGGGAACAACCTCCTTCCCTCAGTTAGAGCATTGAAGATGGGTCGAGGCTGGGTCTTCCAACATGACAATGACCAAGCACACAGCCAGGATAACCAAGGAGTGGCTCTGTAAGAAGCATATCAAGGTTCTGGCGTGGCCTAGCCAGTCTCCAGACCTAAACCCAATAGAGAATCTTTGAGGGAGCTCAAACTCCGTGTTTCTCAGCGACAGGCCAGAAACCTGACTGATCTAGAGAAGATCTGTGTGGAGGAGGCCAAAATCCCTCCTGCAGTGTGTGCAAACCTGGTGAAAAACTACAGGAAACGTTTGACCTCAGTAATTGCAAACAAAGGCTACTGTACCAAATATTAACATTGATTTTCTCAGGTGTTCAAATACTTATTTGCAGCTGTATCATACAAATAAATAGTTAAAAAATCATACATTGTGATTTCTGGATTTTTTTTTTTTTAGATTATGTCTCTCACAGTGGACATGCACCTACGATGACAATTTCAGACCCCTCCATGATTTCTAAGTGGGAGAACTTGCAAAATAGCAGGGTGTTCAAATACTTATTTTCCTCACTGTATATATGAATATACTGTATAAGGGAAAGTGTCCTGAAGCAGTCACTATTTTTGCCTTCACTAATTCATGTGAAAATGTCTTGCAGTGTGATGAATTAACTTTAAAAGTATAAATATTCCATATAGTCTCTGAAATTATAAATAAATTAAGATAAATTAAGTTATCTGTACTGACATTCTTTAGGAAAAATTGCTAATTTAAGCACTTTCGCAATAATGCAGCTCATAGTGGCAGCTGAAGATTGCTTCTTATAGGCACATTGAAGGCATCCATTGAATAGAACAAGTACTGCAGGTTTCGTGAGGGATTTGCTATTTCAGTATCTGAATTGTGGCTATTTACCTCCCTCTAACATAAAGTATTTTTCTTGGATAGTGAACATCTGCACTTCTCATCTGTGCTGTGTCTATTCAAAATGACTGACATTTTTAGTTCTATAGCTGTAATTTTTAATGACACTCCTTGCCGAAAATAAAAATAAATAATCTCTTTTCAACATATGTCTGTGTGACAAATTTCCCTCTGTTTTGCACCTTTTGGCAGGTGATTCATGACTGCCTGCATGCAACTGGATTTTAATTAAAAACTGCCTCGACTCGACCGCCAGTGGAGCTGTTGTTTTTGAGAATATGAGCGTACACAACATCTAAAACATGTTGACAGCAGCTTGCTGAGAACTAGAACATTAATAAGGTTGTCTAGCTGTCTTGGCCACCATCTCAACATTGAGGGTCTGAAGTTTTCCCACCATGACAGCATATCTCAACTTGAGTTCTGCAGTAACTGTGAACACATTCAAACACAGTTCACCTTAAATTGGACGGACAGTGGATTTGAAGAGCAGGCCTTGGGCATTGTTTGATGGGTGTAAGTCTTGACAGTAACTACTACACAGCTAAGAGGTGTGAGAGAACATTCTCGTAGAGTCGGTACACACTTTCTGTCGGCTTCAAGCTGCTGCTGGCTAAGGATCATGGCAGAGGACAAAGAAAGGGGTGGGAAGGTGAAGTTAATTGAAGGTATAAATTGAAAGGCCATTTTATTTCTGATTTGAAAAACAAAGCTGGTGAATTCAATAAGCAGTTGCGTCTCGGGCTTTGAACAGCATCATAAAAAATAAGAAAATGATCTTGGGTCATTTAAATCTATTCAGGCCGAAAACAAAGTGGGATCAGCATGAATAATGGCTTTTGCATGCTAATAAGGAGAACTAATATTAACTTGCACAGGTGAGCCTACAACAGTTTGATTTCTTAAAGGAGTATTTCACCCAAAAATGAACATTTTCTGACATTGGCAGGCGGAGACAAGGAGAGCCTCCAGGGCAGATCAGGGAGCTCGGGAGCTTTGCCGGCTCGGCCATGGGCAAATCGGCCGTGGGAAGAAAATTATTATTATTTTTTTTTTTTCCTTTTAGGTCTCTGTTTCTGTCACAGGTCGTGGTTGTAGTAATATCGCACGAAGACAGCGTAAACAGTTTTTTTTTTTTTAATGAGGCTTCAACACATGTTGACCACATCCAAAACATTAAACCGAGACAAAGAACATACAGAAACTGAAGGCTTATAAAAGACAGGGAACCAAAGAGCAAACGAGAAGATTAATTAAACACAGGTGATGAATTAGACAATGAACTAATGAGAACAGGAACAGAACCAAATAAGGAAAAACAGGAACTCAACAGGAACATGCATGTGACAGTCACAATAATCCACAAGGTTTGGTCACTTGTGGCCAAAAGAGCAGTCCATAATCCATAATAATCCTTACTGTAGTGAAAAATCATATCAAAATCCACTGGACATATCTGTTTTTGAACCATTTTAGACTGTTATCGCTTGTAAATCATGCTTGATCTCGACATATTTCTTTCCTGATTCAGACAAGTAAGATGTTTTCAATAGGGAAAGCAATATTATCGATAGATGACTCATATTTAAGATGGAAACGATTGATTAAAGTTTAAAAATGGACTGGAGTCATGTGGATTATTGTGATGTTTTTTATGAGCTGTTTGGACCCTCGTGCCGACTGCACCCATTCACTGCAGGGGATCCATTGGTGAGCAAGTGATGCAATGCTGAATTTCTCTAAATGTGTTTCAATGAAGACACAAATTCATCTTGGATAGCCTAAGGGTGAGTAAATTGGGTGAACTGTTCTATTAATAATCAAATCCTGTTTTATCTTTCCTTTTTTAATGAATGTGTAAAAAGAGCAATGAGTCAAACTGTGTACACCCACATTTTAAAGACATGAAGAAAACAAAAAGACTAATTGTTTCCTCTGTTGCTATCTTTATCATCTTTAAGGCTATGATCATTTTTCTTGTTTTCTGTTGTGTGTGAAAACTAAAGGATGGGCTAAAATGACATCCAGTTGGCAAACTGAGCTGCAAAAAATAACATTCTTCAGTTGAGTGCTTCAGAGTGGTTCAGAGACATTAAGTTTCCACCCACAAGCTGTCCGACTATTAGACTTAACTAGCTCAGGCTTATTATGCGGCTCCTAGGAATATGGAATTTTGATCGGTCAATCATGCTATACATATATATATATATATATATACACACACACACACACACACACACACACACACAGGTGCATCTCAATAAATTAGAATGTCGTGGAAAAGTTCATTTATTTCAGTAATTCAACTCAAATTGTAAAACTTGTGTATTAAATAAATTCAATGCACACAGACTGAAGTAGTTTAAGTCTTTGGTTCTTTTAATTGCGATGATTATGGCTCACATTTAACAAAAACCCACCAATTCACTATCTCAACAAATTAGAATACTTCATAAGACCAATAAAAAAAACATTTTTAGTGAATCGTTGGCCTTCTGGAAAGTATGTTCATTTACTGTATATGTACTCAATACTTGGTAGGGGCTCCTTTTGCTTTAATTACTGCCTCAATTCGGCGTGGCATGGAGGTGATCAGTTTGTGGCACTGCTGAGGTGGTATGGGAGCCCAGGTTTCTTTAACAGTGGCCTTCAGCTCATCTGCATTTTTTGGTCTCTTGTTTCTCATTTTCCTCTTGACAATACAACATAGATTCTCTATGGGGTTCAGGTCTGGTAAGTTTGCTGGCCAGTCAAGCACACCAACACCATGGTCATTTAACCAACTTTTGGTGCTTTTGGCAGTGTGGGCAGGTGCCAAATCCTGCTGGAAAATGAAATCAGCATCTTTAAAAAGCTGGTCAGCAGAAGGAAGCATGAAGTGCTCCAAAATTTCTTGGTAAACGGGTGCAGTGACTTTGGTTTTCAAAAAACACTATGGACCAACACCAGCAGATGACATTGCACCCCAAATCATCACAGACTGTGGAAACTTAACACTGGACTTCAAGCAACTTGGGCTATGAGCTTCTCCACCTTCCTCCAGACTCTAGGACCTTGGTTTCCAAATGAAATACAAAACTTGCTCTCATCTGAAAAGAGGACTTTGGACCACTGGGCAACAGTCCAGTTCTTCTTCTCCTTAGCCCAGGTAAGACGCCTCTGACGTCGTCTGTGGTTCAGGAGTGGCTTAACAAGAGGAATACGGCAACTGTAGCCAAATTCCTTGACACGTCTGTGTGTGGTGGCTCTTGATGCCTTGACCCCAGCCTCAGTCCATTCCTTGTGAAGTTCATCCAAATTTTTGAATCGATTTTGCTTGACAATCCTCATAAGGCTGTGGTTCTCTTGGTTGGTTGTGCATCTTTTTCTTCCACACTTTTTCCTTCCACTCAACTTTCTGTGAACATGCTTGGATACAGCACTCTGTGAACAGCCAGCTTCTTTGGCAATGAATGTTTGTGGCTTACCCTCCTTGTGAAGGGTGTCAATGATTGTCTTCTGGACAACTGTCAGAGCAGCAGTCTTCCCCATGATTGTGTAGCCTAGTGAAACAAACTGAGAGACCATTTTGAAGGCTCAGGAAACCTTTGCAGGTGTTTTAGTTGATTAGCTGATTGGCATGTCACCATATTCTAATTTGTTAAATGTGAGCCAAAATCATCACAATTAAAAGAACCATAGATTTAAACTACTTCAGTCTGTGTGCATTGAATTTATTTAATACACAAGTTTCACAATTTTAGTTGAATTACTGAAATAAATTAACATTTCCACGACATTCTAATTTGAGATTCACCTGTGTGTGTATATATATATATATATATATATATATATATATATATATATATATATATATATATATACAGTATCTCACAGAAGTGAGTACACCCCTCATATTTTTGTAAATATTTTATTATATCTTTTCATGTGACAACACTGAAGAAATGACACTTTGCTACAATGTAAAGTAGTGAGTGCACAGCTTGTATAACAGTGTAAATTTGCTGTCCCCTCAAAATAACGCAACACACAGCCATTAATGTCTAAACCGCTGGCCACAAAAGTGAGTACACCCCTAAGTGAAAATGTCCAAATTAGCCATTTTCTCTCCCTGGTGTCATGTGACTCATTAGTGTCACAAGGTCTCAGATGTGAATGGGGAGCAGGTGTGTTAAATTTGGTGTTATTGCTCTCACTCTTTCATACTGGTCACTGGTAGTTCAACATGGCACCTCATTGCAAAGAACTCTCTGAGGATCTGAAAAAAAGAATTGTTGCTCTACATAAAGATGGGGAAGGCTATAAGAAGATTGCCAAGACCCTGAAACTGAGCTGCAGCACGGTGGCCAAGACCATACAGCGGTTTAACAGGACAGGTTCCACTCAGAACAGGCCTTGCCATGGTCGACCAAAGAAGTTGAGCGTCATATCTAGAGGTTGTGTTTGGGAAATAGACGTATGAGTGCTGCCAGCATTGCTGCAGAGGTTGAAGGGGTGGGGGGTCAGCCTGTCAGTGCTCAGACCATACGCTGCACACTGCATCAAATTGGTCTGCATGGCTGTCGTCCCAGAAGGAAGCCTCTTCTAAAGATGATGCACAAGAAAGCCCGCAAACAGTTTGCTGAAGACAAGCAGACTAAGGACATGGATTATTGGAACCATGTCCTGTGGTTTGATGAGACCAAGATAAACTTATTTGGTTCAGAAGGTGTCAAGCGTGTGTGGCGGCAATCAGGTGAGGAGTACAAAGACAAGTATGCCTACAGTCAAGCATGGTGGTGGGAGTGTCATGGTCTGGGGCTGCATGAGTGCTGAATGCCAACGTGTACTGTGACATACTGAAGCAGAGCATGATCCCCTTCCTTCGGAGACTGGGCCGCAGGGCAGTATTCCAACATGATAATGACCCCACAACCTGGCTAAAGAAGCTGAGGGTAAAGGTGATGGACTGGCCAAGCATGTCTCCAGACCTAAACCCTATTGAGCATCTGTGGGGCATCCTCAAACGGAAGGTGGAGGAGCGCAAGGTCTCTAACATCCACCAGCTCCGTGATGTCATCATAGAGGAGTGGAAGAGGACTCCAGTGGTAACCTGTGAAGCTCTGGTGAACTCCATGCCCAAGAGGGTTAAGGCAGTGCTGGAAAATAATGGTGGCCACACAAAATATTGACACTTTGGGCCCAATTTGGACATTTTCACTTAGGGGTGTACTCACTTTTGTGGCCAGCGGTTTAGACATTAATGACTGTTTTGAGTTATTTTGAGGGGACAGCAAATTTACACTGTTATACAAGGTGTACACTCACTACTTTACATTGTAGCAAAGTGTCATTTCAAAGTGTGTTGTCACATGAAAAGATATAATAAAATATTTACAAAAATGTGAGGGGTGTACTCACTTCTGTGAGATACTGTATATATGTGTGTGTGTGAGAGAGAGATTTTTCCATTAATTTAATTAAATATACAACAGAGGGGAAAGAAAATGCAATCTGCATGGTCTGTGGTCACAGCATGGAAAGATTAATGGCTTCCAGGACATAAAAATAATCTAATAATAACCTTACTTTCTTGGGAAAGAATGTTCTTATCCTTGTAGCTCAAATGAAATAATGCAATCTGTGGCTATAGCATTTCCAAACAGTGGCCTGGCAGTGCGCCTGTTGTAATGTTATTATGGTTCTCCTAAGCAGCTGCTAGCTTGTGAAGTGATCTAACAGCAGGTTGGATTTTGTTTTGGAGAGATAACAACAGTCTGTGGTGATGACTGCGGTGTGTTGGCAGTAGATGCCGTCAGTCCAGTGTATTCACAACATGCATTAAGTCTCCTGGACAGAAGAACGGCGCAGTGTTTCGGAGGATGGACATTGTTTAATTTGCTGTGCTAAGTGTTGTGTTGTGATGGCTTTTGTCTGTCTGTAACAAATATTTATCCAGTATCGCTCAGAAGATCTCCATAAAAAACAGTTTATAATAAACGGTCAGTAAAAGATTGAGAAGATCTCATTAAACGTGGAGCCAGCTGTCTCTGATGATAGTGTCTGCCTCCTGTGCAGCCCAGCTGAATTAGGTCTTAATGAGTATGTAGATTGCTGTATGTAGAGGTGTCCATAAAAAGTCTTTGAAGTTTCCTGCAGAGAGCTCACCAGCAGAATTAATCAGATGAACTTCACGCAACCTTCTGCATTGCTGAGAAAAGGAGGAGAAAAAATAACATTGCATTGTGCCCTAACAGTTTAAGCAGTACATTATTTCATCATAAAAACGTATGCCGTTTTTATGACTAATTTTATTAGTTTGTTATGAATATTTTCATGATGTTCTCAGTCTTCAAGCTATTAGAGGCATTCAAAATATGTTAGCATATGAATCATGCAATATAGATACAATGTCACTAAGAGCAATACAGTGATTCTGTCTCAAATAAGGTCTAAAACTTTTTTCTAACGAATAGTCAGTAAAAGTACACTCAGATTCACTCAGAATTGCTAATAACTTTCACAAATAATTGGCAAGTAATAATTTAATTAAACATGAAATTTTGAAGTAGAAAGATTTAAATAGTATTTTTATTGTAAAATGTACTCCAATACATTTGTTTTTTGTATAACTTTGAGAAGCATTTGTCAACATTTAGAAAACATGGATTTGTCAATTTTAGAATGTCAAACTATTTATTTTATTTTTTTAATTAAGTAGCCTATAATTTTTATTATTTTCATGGTTTTATTTTCTATGATGTTTGCAATTTTTGTAATATTCTAGCAATAATTATTAGATAAAAATCACCAAAAACATTTTGTGGTTTTGATATATTTATATTTCCCTCAAAATAAAGAAAAATTACCTGTAGATGTAATAATTAAGTAATTAATTGTTAAAATAGTTTTCAAGAATAAAATACCAATTCAACAGATATGAGAAAATTATGATGCTGTATAGTTTTGATTTAGATTCAGTCAAGAGCTCTAAAATCTAGTTTATTAAACATGGGATTTAATCTTGGGAAATAGCTAAGTTTCACAAACAATTACAAAGAAACGTTAAGTAACACATTGATTTAAATGTGAAATTTTGAATTTGAAACACTGAAACAGTATTTTCTTGTAAAACATACTCCAAAAATAGTTTTTTACAGTGTAAATTCACTTGTTTTATGTCGCCCAAACAACATGGTAACACTATGGTACTCTCTTATATTCAACTTGGCTTTAACAACTTCACTTTGAAAGGAAAATGCTGGATGCTTCAAAGTGTGTCTGGCACTGCTAAGCAAATTAGCGGTTGTGATGAGTGGCAGTTAGTGGGCACGTAACACAGTAATTTATGCTTTTTTTTTGTGTGTGTTACCTCATAGTAGGAGGATCAATCTGTTACTGGCTCTGTCTGGCCAGATTAGGCCTCTTAAACCTCATCTGATACAGCAGAGCATGTACTGCTACACAAAGTCAGAGTGTGCAGGGGAAGGGGAAGTCACTCAACCAAATAATAAAGTGTTATTGAGGGTGAAATGGGAATTTTAATTAGCTGGAGTCAAAAGTGCCATGTGGAACTTTAACAATGGTTGTGCACTTTCACAATGACACCACGTCCTCTGTCAAGCCCTGTTGATGTGACTGCTCAGCCCAAACGTACGTCCTTCAGCCATTAAATGCTTTAATAGGGTAAAATCTCTTTATATTGCAGATGCTACTCCCCTAAAGGTCTAGTTTTACTAATGACTAATTTGTCATTTAGCTATCACTTTCAACCAAAGTGACATACAGTTTAAGGATTGTCTGGATAGTGGACATGACAGGCTAGTGACAAGGATAGTGACATAAATGTATTGCTCAAGAGCACACTGGTGAGCAAGGACATTTCTAGTATTTTATTATTACTAGGGCACAGGCCCCATTTAAAAAAAGTGTCCCCATATTTTGATACTGTTATGGATGTGTGGATATGTCACCTGTAGAGAGTCATCCACAAACTGCATGCAGAGTACAGATGTGCTTCATCACTGACAAACGATAGAAGACATTTCCAAGGTTTGTTTTGTTATATATTTTGTGTTATTAAGAGTTACTATCTCGATGTGAGAAACGTCTGGAAACGTTTCAGTACGTGAGTGAACTGTTTGAATTAATAAAACTGAATCGCGAAAAATTTTAGGCCTTTTTGCAAACCCCTTTGACTGATTCAAGTAAATCAGTTGCTAATCACCGATCCTCAACAGCGCATAGAAAACAGACAACATGAGTTCTGAAATATTGTCAGGAAAATTATTTACAGGTCATTATAATTATTGACAGACAATGATTTATCAGTGATATTTTAGTGATTAAAGTCCTAACCACACTGTAAAAAATAAAAAGTTGAGCCAACTTAAATTTTTAAGGCAACAAACTTAAAATGCCTTAAAATGTCAAGTTATGTGGACTTAAATTGTGAAGTTGTCTTAACTGACAATAAAGTTGACAGGACTTACAAAAACAAGTGCAATAAACATCATTTACGTTTTGTGAACTTAAATTGTGAAGTTGTCTTAACTAAGAATAAAGCTGAATAGACTAAAGTGCAATGAACAATATCACTTTAAAAATTTAAAATGACAAGTTCACTGTAAAACCCGACTAGTCACGTTAACTCAAACCGTTTGAGTAAACCAATTCCCTTTGGCTTAAACCATGTAAGTTTTCAAACTTGCAGTTAAGTAATTAAGTGATTAATTAAGTGCTGATTGAGCATTAGTGATGAACACCTGCTGTTAACAAACACAATCACTGACAGAAAGAGAAACACAACAACTGACTTTAGACACATGCTTAGATGAAATCAACTGAAATAAAATACATTAAATCTCAAAATCTGATTAAACAACCCCACAAACAGCATCACCAGCTCCACTTATTAATAACCAGACTGACTTTATTTCTGTCAGACATCTACAGAAGATCTTATTGAGAATTAACTAAGGTTTAGATGTTGATTTATTGTTTCATTTGAAGTAACCATGTTAGAGATCAGTGTCTGCTTTAGTTGGGCTCTTGACCCTTGACTTTTGTGTTAGCTGTTTTTTTTCTCCTGGCTGTTATAATCATGTGTTCTTCCAACATATTTGTTACAAATCGAAAGCCTAGAGAAAGTAATCAGTAGTTGGTTGTTATTTGTTTATAATGACGATCATTTGTTAGTGAACTGATCTCATCTTAGCGTTAACACGAACATATTGTGTGTCTAATCTCTGACTCAATGGATGTTGTATTGATTATAGTAAAAGTGATTCTAAGAGCCACTGGTTCTGTGACAGTCAGTTGATATAAAGGACTTTCCAAGCAGTTTGTCCACAAAAAAAGTTTTAATCTATGGGAGCAATTAGACTCACACAGACATCAAGAATCAGCTTATGAACCTCAACAATGGTGACTATTACATTTTTTTTTTTAATCATGCTGCAATGCATGCTGGGATCCATGGATGAGTTTTGTACTATGCTAGTACCCAGCATGCATTGCAGCATGATTTAAAATGTAAAAAAAAAAATTAATAGTCACCATTGTTGAGGTTCATAAGCTGATTCTTGATGTCTGTGTGAGTCTAATTGCTCCCATAGATTAAAACTTTTTTTGTGGACAAACTGCTTGGAAAGTCCTTTATATCAACTGACTGTTGCAGAACCAGTGGCTCTTAGAATCACTTTTACTATAATCAATACAACATCCATTGAGTCAGAGATTAGACACACAATATGTTCATGTTAACGCTAAGATCAGTTCACTAACAAATGATCGTCATTATAAACAAATAACAACCAACTACTGATTACTTTCTCTAGGCTTTCGATTTGTAACAAATATGTTGGAAGAACACATGATTACAACAGCCAGGAGAAAAAAAACAGCTAACACAAAAGTCAAGGGTCAAGAGCCCAACTAAAGCAGACACTGATCTCTAACATGGTTACTTCAAATGAAACAATAAATCAACATCTAAACCTTAGTTAATTCTCAATAAGATCTTCTGTAGATGTCTGACAGAAATAAAGTCAGTCTGGTTATTAATAAGTGGAGCTGGTGATGTTGTTTGTGGGGTTGTTTAATCAGATTTTGAGATTTAATGTATTTTTATTTCAGTTGATTTCATCTAAGCATGTGTCTAAAGTCAGTTGTTGTGTTTCTTCTGTCAGTGATTGTGTTTGTTAACAGCAGGTGTTCATCACTAATGCTCAATCAGCACTTAATTAATCACTTAATTACTTAACTGCAAGTTTGAAAACTTACATGGTTTAAGCCAAAGGGAATTGGTTTACTCAAACGGTTTGAGTTAACGTGACTAGTCGGGTTTTACAGTGAACTTGTCATTTTAAATTTTAAAGTGATATTGTTCATTGCATTTGTATGAATTCCAACGTAGGTGCCATCTCCTCTGGATGTTTTATGTTTAAAATAAAATGAAGAGAATGTGTAGCTCAGCCACAATGGGGGAGGAAATGATAAGTTCTTGAATGACAGCAATCTGGAATCACCAATAACAAAAGAATAAGAAATTATAAACAACACATTGTAAATTCAGAAAGCCACTCCAAACATTGATTAAATCTTTCCTACACAAAGAACTTCAATAACAAAGTCAACTGAATAAACGACTCAATTACTAATTTTTGTCAGTATTGAACATCCCTAAAGGTAAATAAAAATGGAAGCATATGGGTAGCAAAATTCTATTTGAGATATGCAAAATGACAATGCATTGCAATACATAAAATGGCAATGTAGTTCTGTATTTTTATTTACATTTTGCCATACATGTGTCCAAATTTTAGTGTAAAATGAAAATTCAGTTATATAATTTACATTTGCCATTTTCTACACTAGTTTTAATATGCAAATTAAACACATATTTTAACACTTTATAAGTTAATTCACAATATTAAGTTAATTAAAACAAAAATTATTACCGAAATTGATTAGATGTGTTTAACATGTCCAAGCAAAAACTGTAGCAAAATTATCATTTAAATGCTGTTTTTCCTAAATGCATTTAGACTTAGGGGTAGGACACTTGGGATTGCATTTCCATCATAATACCGCATGATAATTGTAGCAAAATGCAGTGAGAATTTGAGGATGCATTCTGAGCCAAAGGTGCAGCAAAAGGGTAGCAAAATGCTGATTTAAATGTCTTTTATTTTTCTTAAATGCATTGACACTTACATATAAGACATTTCAATAACATTTTCATTTAATACCCCGCAATGAATAAGTCAATGTGGAAAGCGTTTGGTTGACGGTGAATATTGACCTATTGTGCGTCCTGTTGCTGAGCCCCACCTAACGATTGACAGGTCAGGGGCGTGTTGCATTTTCAAATGCATTTCAAATCCACATTGACTTTAAATTCATAGCGAGGTATTAAATGAAAATGCAATTGAAACGTCTTATATGTAAGCATCAATGCATTTAAGAAAAATAAAAGACATTTAAATCACCATTTTGCTACCCTTTTGCTGCACCTTTGGCTCAGAATGCATCCTCAAATTCTCACTGCATTTTTCTACAATTATCATGCGGTATTATGATGAAAATGCAATCCCAAGTGTCCTTCCGTCTAAATGCATTTAGGAAAAACAGCAATTAAATGATAATTTTACTACAGTCTTGGCTTGGACATATTAAACATATCTAATCAATTTGTGTAATACATTTTCATTTTGCAACTTATAAAACTAGTGTAGGAAATGGCAAACGTAAATTATACAATTGAATTTTCATTTTGCACTAAATATTGCACATATGTATGGGAAAAAGCCATTTTACATATTGCATTGCCATTTTGCATTTCAAACTGAATTTTGCTCCCCATATACTTCCATAAATAAAAACTGTAGTGTTAATAAATAAAACAGAATACAAACCCTTGATAAGAATGCAGGGAGTACTTGGGATGCACAATACAGCAGCAATTACAACCTGTCATTAGAAAAGAAAACAGAAGAAACAATGAATGTCATGAACTGCTGTCCCTTTAAAACATGACTCACGTCGACGCACATCCTAACTTTACATCAGTCAAGACATTTTAACTTATTTAAAACTGTCACTAGCCAAAAATGGTCATTTTGACATAATTTTGTGTGCTTTTGTCCGTGTAAGTGCGAGAGAACTCGATGCGCTCCTGACTCGCCGTCTGAAGCTTGTGTTCACCGACAGCGTGCCAGTAACGTTACCGAACAAACTTCTCGTGTGTGTGTAACAAACAAGACAATAAAATGTCTAAACCTACCTCGTTTGGCAGAAAAGTTGCGTTATCCTTGAAGAATTCCGCGATGTCAGATCTTCACCTAGTTGTATAATCTCTTTTAAAGAATAAAAAAAAAGTCGTAATGGTATCTTCTTTTCTTGACAATTCCTCTGCCAGCTTCTGTTGAAGGCACACAGCGCTCTAAACACAGTTGTACGACACTTCAGATTTAACGTTATCACAGCTTAACATCACCTCAGTAACGTTAACATGCCGGATGCTTTACGGCACGCGCAGTAACAAATACACCGCATCAACAACAATTAAAAGTTAATAAACTTATTGATAAAACTGAAAGTGAGCACACTGTAACACGTAACTTACCTCCACGTCTAGTGAGATGTGACGGTGTGCTGAAAATGTCAAATTTGAGCCTCCGACATTCATTTGGCAAACAAGGAAGACAGCAACTAAGTTAACGTTACAGTTTGTTACATTTAACAAAATATAATTTACCACGGAAGTGTAAAAACGGTTCCTCAAACCCGAAATCCGACTTTAAAATGAAATTTTTACCGAGACTATCTCTGTGAATAATGGCGTCTGCTCAAGCACTGTTTTTGCGCTGATAATCGACTGAGCTTCTTGTTCCCACAATGCAAAGCGTAATTAAAAAAATACGGAAAAACACCTGTAAAAACCAAATACGGAAAATTCCTTCAAATTATTAAGGTATATTGTACTGTATTTTTACGGATTTTTTTTACAGTGCATGCTTAATTAAATTATTCAAATTCAAGGACTTATGAGTTTCCCCTACAGCCTCAGTTTTGTTCTTGATCATTTATTAAATTATTAAAATGTAATTTAATTCAAAATTATTATTTTGAAGCCAAAAAGGTTTATGGAAGGCAGATACGTGAAATCTTAATTTTTAAATAAATGGCTACAACACTACTACTAATAATTCTAAAATTGCCACTGCTACTTACAACAGATCAGATTAATATTGTCTTAACATATTAAAGAGTTAAGTACTTTATTCTCCAGTTTCTTGTTGTTTAACGGTCTTCCTCTGGCCTTGTCAACATAAAATCGTGTCTCAAAAATCCTGCTCTTCATACTGTCTGAAAGAGACAATCTCACCATCTATTCAGAAGCTCAACAGTGCTCATAAAGAAATGTCAGAGTCAATAGGGATAATAGCTCTTGCCCAGCTTAGATTGATCAGTTTAATTATTCATGCAGCTATAGCTCATGACATGAAAAAGATGTGGTGTCAATAGAGCTTCATTGATCCGCTGAGCTTCTTAGCTGCTGACTGCAGCAGAAACATTATTGTGCAAGTCTGGTGCATTGTGCCTATTTTTACATTTTGACTGTGCTTTAATGCAGCGGTATGAATCCATACACTTCATCTGACTTTTTAATGTGTTTCGGGACTGGTGCAATACAGATGGAAAGTGTGCAAATGGATTTCTCATTTTTTGATGTGAATGTTCATTATTCTCCGAATGCAGGCAAAATTATTGGCTTTGATTGCCTTATTATGCTGTTAGAAATAGCCTCAAAACATGCATGCATTCTCCTGAGCTCACAATGGGCCACTTTATGGCAATAGACATTCTTTTGCTGTACTTGATAAATATATGCATGAATTCTGAACCATTATCCTACACAGCCCACTCTGATGAACTTTTAAAGAAAGATACTGAGGCAACTCTGTCAAAGTGAGTTATTAGGACCTGTGATATTACATCCTATACTAGCACTACTGCAGTTTTAAATTCACATTTGCAAGCCTATCATGGCGGAAAAGCAGTTACTGCAGGCAATAATAGCATGGAGTGACACATTCATGCTTTCAACACTGAATCGGCCAGGAAGAAACTCTCTCTCATTTATTGTAGGTGCATATACAGAGAAGAGCGTGAAAGAAAGAGACCTGAGCCCATCTGTGCTGTGCAGCATTATTATTTTGAGCTTCTGTCTGTAACATATGTTAGGCAAAATGATAGATTAGGGACTATTTATAAAGCAACAATAATTGTTAAACATAGCAGCTAAAACAGTGTACTGTGTGTGTGTGTGTGTGTGTGTGTGTGTGTGTGTGTGTGTGTGTGTGATTTAAAATATTTCTTGCTTAAAGGATAGTTAATCCAAAAATGAAAAATCTGGCATCATTTAGTCACCTTCATGTCATTCCAAGCCCAAGGCTTTCTTCTGTGAAACTAGAATTAGGAGCAGTTTTGAATATGCTGGTCTCTTTTTTGCATGCAATAATAATGAATAGGGATTGGCATTTTTACGCTACAAAAAATATATTGGAAAAGCACCATATCTTTGTAGACATCAAATATTATTTACAGATTAAATCAAATCTGCAGGCTGTTTTATCTTGCAGATTTCGCGAAAAAATAGTCCATTACAATGTACAAACCAACCGACCTAGTAGCAAGGTGAAGACAATAATACAATAATACGAAGTTTCTCAGACCATTTTCTCTACATTCGATATTTGAGACGCAATGGCGCCATTTTCTTTTTTTTTCTTTTCTTTTTTTTTTTTTGTATGCTGTGCTTGACAAATCAGAATCAACTATTCCAGACAGAATATCAACAATCATTAATGTCATTAATATATCTTCATTTCCAGGCTGTTAACCGAAGGACCGAATCACTGAGTCATTCAGGTGAACAGGGAATCAGTGTGATTCCTAAATGAATCATTCACATACGTAAATGAATCAGTCGTTTTGAGAACTGGATCAACCGATTCATTCATTAAAATGAACGTTTTGTTCATCAACAGTGAATGGTGGGCTAGAACACGCTATTCAACTAGTTAAAAATGTAAGCTACTTTCAAAAACTAGGCTACTTATATTTCAGTAGGCTATGTTATTGTATTGCTTCAGAAGACTTATTCTATTTCTATTCTTCAACAGTTCACCTTTTAAACACAAACAGTGTAAAGGCCAGGTACTATATTCTTTAACAATTCACCTTTTAAACAAAAACATTCATTCAAAACACACCAGACCAGATTCGAACTCAGGTCCTCAGCATATTATTTCTACCGCTGCACACTATCCGCATTTCTGGCCTGTCCTGATTTTTATTTTATTTTTATCATGATTATCTGGTCACCCTAATGCGGCCCACTGATTATTTTGAACACCACCTTCTCTATCCTCAATTAGAATGTCATCCATCATGGCTGTAGCACCAAATTCCCACTCCAGTCAGAGCGGTGACAAAGAGCTGAACTGTGGGAAGAGTGCCTGTGAGTGTCTGACAGAAGGAATCACTCTGCATGAGTGCACCTGACTGGCAGGACGTCACCCTCAATCTCTTTACTGACACAACTCCTTGAGTTCTTGAACAACAGCTCATTTGAATCATGCTACATCTCCTACTGAAGGCATAAAAACAGCTGTGTTGATATTTAAGAGTTAAAAGTGTTTATGTAAAAACTTTGTATTCCTCAGTAAGATTGCTAGCATTGATGTAGCTCCTCTATTATTTACAGGTGTTTCATCTCTCTCAGTTGAAGCTGTCTTGTTCTGTGTCAGATGAATTAATGTGCCATTCAAGCGTCATTCATTCCCACATTTCACGTGTGCTTAAAAGTGGCGCTATTGCAGACATTAGTAACAACCCATCTAACAGGGAACATTCTAAGAACTTTGACTTTTTTGGAGTTTCTCCAAATATTCTTCCAGTAATGTTAATGGAATGTTCATTTAAAGTTATCTGGTCTTTAGTAATGTTCTCAAAACATTAACACAAAAACATTATTTATAAATTGTTCATGAAATATGTTTTTAGTTGGACTTTGTCTATCATTTTTCAAATGTTCAGGGAACATTCAGAAGCAACATTAAAGTATGCAAAATGATAAAATGGAATGTTTTGTTCACATTACCAAGAAAAAAACATTGATGCTTTGAACATTCAGAGAACATTCCGATTTCGTAGCTTAATAAGTAAATTGTTCTTAGAATATATTTTTGTTAGCTGAAAATGACCAAAAACCTCTCAATTTAAATAGCCATGAAGGGTGACCTTTACAGTCCAAGGCTTGAATGCATTTCAAAATAACTCGTCTTCATGCATAGCATGTGAATCTCCACTAGAACCAGAATAAGCCATTTCTCCAGTTATTAGTCTGAAAATGCCTTCATATAAAAACTGAAATCTCATTAACCGCCAAAGACGCACAATAAGATCATAATGTAACAATCTAAAACAGAATAGAGAATTTTGTGTAATAAAATCAACATTATTTCTAACATTGTGAAAGTCACAGAAAATCAGAGACACAAATCATGCAGCAGCAGGCGTCCATAGGAAGTGAATCTGGACATTGTGGGAACACTAAATTGCCTTAATGGCCATAATAATGTTCAGCTATTAGCGTAGAGCGGTAATATTTGATACAGGCCACACATTTACAGTGCTGTTTAATCCTGCTGTGCAGTGGACGGGAGTGCTCTATGACTGACCCACTAATCTGCCTGTGGTTCTGACCCACCTGCAGTTTAGTCCATCAGTCCATTAACTTCCTCACCATTAGTGATCAGGCCAGGTGATTTTCACATCCCACTCTGTCCATCTTTCAAATCCTCCATCACTCCCACCACCATACACTCACACATTTGCATGCGTATTATGCTTTTTATATCTTATTTTATCCCTTTGAACACTATTCACCATGCGTTCGTTTTGATTTTGGTCCAATGTGTGATAAAGAGTGTGACTGAAAAACCATCGGTCCTCTCAGAGAAAATGTTATTGCTTAAATGTTGTTGATTGCATTGTTCAAAACTTGTTTTATTCAAATTCCACATGAAACTGCATTCATAACCAACTTAATTCCATAATGGACTTGTAGGACACGGGATATCAAATAAGAACAAATGTAGGGTGGGACTGAATTTCATCCACTAGGAACTATTTTGATCATGAAAAATAAGAAGTAAAGTGAAGTCTGTGAAGTTGTGTCAGAGGCAGAGCAAGAACATTTTGAACATTTTGACAAAAGATTATGAAGACAAACTTTTTTGCTGTTTGGACTCTCATTCTGACGGCACCCATTCACTGCAAAAAATCCATTGGTGATGTAATGCAAAATTTCTCCAAATTTGTTCTGATTAAGAAACAAATTCATCTACATCTTAAATTCATCTACATCACGTCTTGGAGCGTGAGTACATTTTCCACAGATTTTCAGTTTTGGGTAAACTATTCCATTAATCTCATTGCTGCCTAGAAGCAACTGAGATCTTACCGTAAAGCGATCTCATTTTTGATATTTATTGAGACTGGATTGTCCAGAGCTAGCTGCAAAATGCCCAACACCTGACATGGTCATAATTTTAACAGGATTGAAAATATGCCTTGGCATTTATGCTGTTAAACACTCCACTGTATGTCTTAATATGTGTGTATAATTGGATCCTTGTGGAGCCACTCAAACTGTTAAATGCTCAGAATGAGCCACCAGCCCACATCACAGCTCAAGAGGAGCGAGTAAGAGAGAAAATTATGTTTTTTCCTATCAATATATTAAGTCTGTACACTCTCAGAAATAAAGGTACAAAAGCTGTCACTGGGGCGGTACCTTTTTAAAAGGTACATGTTTGTACCTAAAGGGTCCATTTTGGTATCTTAAAGGTACATATTAGTACTTAAAGTGTACATATTTGAACCTAATAGGTACAAAAGTGTACCTTTTGAAAAGGTACCGCCCCAGTGCCAGCTTTTGTACCTTTATTTCTGAGAGTGTATGTAATGCTACACAGCCATGAACTGTAGGAAATTGGACATGTGACAAAATCACAAGAAGATAAATGCAGGATGACAGATTCCTTTAAGTAACCTCTATTTGTGGTATCACTATATAGAGATCCGCCCAGATAATTCAAGAGTGAAATGGCACAAACAAGCAGCAGGTTTGCATGGCCTCATGGGCTCCACAAAAGTGACAGAATCATACAAACACACACTGCTGCTCATAGATGCTATGCCTGGCGAACTCGTCAGGATGTATGACACATTATAAATCAAGTCTGCGCAAGCTGCCCCAGAGATTTAGTCTTTAAATATGATAAGACAGATGGAGCATCACACTCCCCGGGTATCCACCTCTCTCTCTCTGCTTTACGAGACTGTCTCCTTTCATTGTTCCCTCAAAATTTAGTCAAATACCTCCTGCAGTTTCAGTTAAGATTGCATTCCAATGGCTTCCAAAAAGTTTATGGCTGAATTAAAGGAATAGTTTACTCCAAAAATAAAAATTAATACACAACTCTCTACAATACATGATTCTGATTGGTCAGTAGCAGCAATTAAATTGATTATTTTGTTCTTAGCCAAGGTAGAGTAGGCCTATTGGTAAATTAGGACAATATAGGGCAATAAGTAAATTAAATGATTTCAAAGTGAATTCATATTTTATGTCCATTATTGTGTCATGTAATACGATGAATAATGCACAGGGATCATTATTATAAAATAAATGTATGATGCTATATGTACATTATTGAAAATATTGCCTTTAGTGTTTCACAGAAGAAAAAAAGGCTTAACGTTTTGCAGCAACATGGGAATGAATCATTCTTGGATGAGCTATCCTTCTAATAATAGCTAAAATAATTCTTATTGGAAAACTACCTTAGGAAAACAAGAAAATGAAAGAAAAAAAGCACTGTGGATGGTTTTATTAAAGCCATAGTTCACTATATGTTTACTATTCAGTATATGAAGACATAATTTTCATTTTTGGTGAACTGTCCCTTAAATAGTCTTTGATAGTTGTTTAGCTTTGATACAGTGCACTTTTCTCTTAAATTAAGCTGCACAGTGCTAGGAGAGCAAAAGTCTTCTTATCATGTGTAACAGCAAGTTGCTTATTTTAATTTGATGGTCCATTAGACAAACTGCTGTTGTGTTACAGTACTACTGTACAACAGTTGGCTCTTGAAATGGGGATTCAGAGCGCAATAAGAACAGCCTCAGGCCTTCATGCACACGAAACAGAGCTTAGCAGAAGTGTCTTCATTTCTTGTTGTGCTTCATCAGGCACTAACAAGGACAACAGTGGGATACAATACAGGTCCTGAATATTAAATAGCCCGTTTTCAAGGTTTCAATTATCTTCCTCTTTCAATTATAAAATTTCTCTCCCTCGTCTTGGAAAACGTGTCATGGTTGTTTGCTTCCATGTTCCTTTCATCAAAAACACAAAGGAGAGGAATTTGTTTCTGCTCTCCATTACATTATGAAACTGCTTCACAGAATATTACATCTATTATCTGGCTCTGTTTTTTAACTCACAAGGATGGAATAATAATATGATTTAATTACAGCAGCAGTTTGTTTTCATTTGTTTCTCCAGTAATCCTATGTTTGTCCTCGACTTGAATTAAAACTTTGAATTGAAAGATCAAAATCTATTATGTGAGTGAGAGAGACATCTAGTGGTGAAAGCGTATAGTAACAGTTTCCACTCTGTCCACTCGTACTTTGTTTGTTTGTTTGTTTGTTTTAACAGTCTGTGAGGTTTGACAGGTAATATATCTTTGCTTCCGTTTACATTCATCCACAGCTTTATGAAATGCTAAACTTTATTTTGAAAGGACAATGACTGTCAACAAATGTTATTGTACATCATTATACAGTGTTTATTTTTGTATAAACATTTAAGAATAAAAACTCAAAAGGAAGAAAAATTGAAAAACGGTTTATTAACAGCAATAATCTTTAATGGGGCTTCCTAGGTTAGTGTTTTGTTGTCTTATTGCACCATCTGGTGGTGTGTTCTGTTACAATCGTATTCAGATCATTTGCATACTGGCAATGAAACATGATTTGATAGAATATCTTGCTTTTTTTATTTTCTGTTGATTTATTGCATTTATGTTTTTATAGCGACTAAACCCCCACCCCTCACCCCCCAATCATTTCCACAAGGTTTCATCACTGTGGAAATATCATTTAAATATTAAAATATTTACTGAATGCCCTTCCACTGCTTTGAAGTACAGTATAAGCTCACTATGCTGAATATTGCCTGCAGACTTATCTTTCAGCATATGTGTTCTGTCATGCTTGACTACACAGTCTTTTGGCCCACCTCGGTCTTTCTTTATGAAATAAGCTATTACAATCAACATTAAACTGAACACACCGTTATATACAGTTTCTGTATGTAGGCTAGATATAATTTAATATAGACTATATTATATGTGAATAGTAACCTTTTTTCTCTCTTCTTTTTTTACATGCTTCATTATCAAGTTAATTGTTCTACACTGAAAAAAAAAAAAAGTTGAGCCAACTTAAAATTTTAAGGCAACCAGCTTCAGCAGATTTTTGAGTTTGCTCAACTTATTTTTGTGGGAGATTTCTCAAATTTTTGTTGTATAAACTTAAAACGACAAGTTGAGAAAACTCAAAAATCTGCTGAAGCTGGTTGCCTTAAAATTTTAAGTTGGCTCAACTTTTTTTTTTTTTTTTTTAACATTGTACAAAGGCTTGCTAGTGGCTATTTTAAGTGGCTAAGTTGAGCCAACTTAAAATTTTAAGGTGAATATTTCCAACTGCACTTGGTTTAGGTTTATTTTTATATATTAAATATGCAAATATGTGACC
The DNA here is from genome assembly GCF_012432095.1 of Onychostoma macrolepis. Taxonomy (NCBI): domain Eukaryota; kingdom Metazoa; phylum Chordata; class Actinopteri; order Cypriniformes; family Cyprinidae; genus Onychostoma; species Onychostoma macrolepis. The sequence continues at coordinate 23,901,494 of NC_081174.1, forward strand.
CTGGACCACAAAATCAGTCATAAGTCGCACGGGTATATTTGTAGCAACAGCCAACAATCCATTGTATGGGTCAAAATAATACATTTTTCTTTTATGCCAAAAATCATTAGGATATTAAGTAAAGATCAAGTTCCATAAAGATATTTTGTAAATTTCCTACCTTAAATATATCAAAACTTAATTTTTGATTAGCATTGTTAAGAACTTAATTTGGACAACTTTAAAGGCGATTTTCTGAATATTTAGATTTTTTTTGTACCCTCAGATTTTCAAATAGTTGTATCTCGGCCACATATTGTGAGATGATGAAATCTCAATTTTAAAAAACTGACCCTTATGACTGGTTTTGTGCTCCAAGGTCACAAATATCTTTAATTATATTATATTATATTATATTATATTATATTATATTATATTATATTATATTATATTATATTATAAATCTCATCTAAATCTCATTCTAATATTTTAGAATATTATATACATTTTCTAAATCACATGTCCAGTAGGGTTGTGGGGATGCTGTGGCATTATTATATTATATTATATTATATTACTTAAAATAACATTCTTAAAGTATGTTTTTATTCACCAATCACTTTGCTGTTGTAAATGGAAATCTCTGGAGGAAAGCAGCAGCAGCAGTACCAACCATCACCTTCCGCTACAATGGCGCTGCATCCCTGACTGGAGCTCTTGTGTTCTGGGGTGGGGCTTTACCAGTGGGGCATTTCCTCCAGTGTCGGATTTCTTCAACGCACTGGCATTTAAATCTGCTGCAGTGGGAAGCCTGTGGACGCCTGTCACCGTGAGTGAATCTGCTCTATTGGAGGATTTGGCGCTCGTTTTCTTTTTTCTTTCATAATAGCAATTGTATCTCTTGCATTTGCTGAGTGATACATTGTAGTCTCTAGCGACGCGCGTTTTTATTCCAACAAAGCCTGAATGAAAGGCTGCCTGTTTGGCCATGTTTTCGACCGCAACGTATAAACAGAATATCATATAATGCGTCATATTTTGTAATTATGGTCTAGTCTTTTGCGCGTTTTGTGTCGTGAGTGGCCTAGAGACAAGGGAACAGTTTCAATGGACTCTTAAAATACATCTACGTCAGAACAAATCCATTCATTTGAATACACTACAGTAGGTCTTCGGCGCATTTGTGCATATTGTAAAATAATTATCCAAGAACAACACATATATCGTCTAAGGTTGCCTATACTCAAGTTGCATCATGTTCAGCTGGTTGGGTACCGATGACAGGAGAAAGAAAGATCCAGAGGTCTTCCAGACTGTCAGTGAAGGACTCAAGAAGCTTTACAAAACCAAACTGCTTCCACTGGAGGAACACTACAAATTCCACGAGTTTCACTCACCCGCTTTGGAGGATGCAGATTTTGACAATAAACCCATGGTTCTCCTGGTGGGACAGTATTCCACTGGCAAAACCAGCTTCATAAGGTAAGATGTTAGTTTTGGCTCCTGTGAAACAGTTGCTGGTGTCCTGAGCCCTAAAAACACTAGTCAGGAAACTTTATAATCTAGCACTTTATAATATATATATTTTTTATGAATAAGTCATACATGCACAACCATTATAATGCATTATATGAGTAGTATGTAGTGAATACATAATATACTTTATAATATTTATGTCACTTCTGATTATTTTAATGTTCATTAAATAATGATGCTTTTTGTAGCATGTTTTAATGTCATTCATGATCATATAATATTATAATACTTAACAGAATACATCATTTTGGTGAAACAATTTTTTCAAAACTGAGAAGCTCTGAAGAACACAGCATTTCAGTAAAATCTGACAAGTATTGTCCCATTTATGATTCATAAAAATCTCAAACACAACCTCTTCAATATTTTGTATATATTTGAATAACTGTAGCAATCACATTTGTAACCCCCAAAACCAATTTTGCAAGTTCATGTGAGATTCCTCACAATCCTATAAGATTGTTAATGGCTCCTTGTCAGTTCACCAGTAGGACTTATATTAAGAGAACACATGTGTAACTTTACAAAAGTTTTATCAAAGCGAGATTAATTCATCTGTTTGAGAAGCATGTAAATAGATTAAAAAAGAAATTGAGAAGTTTTAGCCAAAATATTGAATGACTTCTGTGCTACAGATATCTTTAATCTGTTTACATGAGAACCTATTTCTGTGTTCACTGAATACAGATCTTGATGTTACATGCTAAACAAAGTTCTCAACATAGTACTATAATTTTAGCTTAGACAGAGATAGTTACCTGGCTCCAGCTCTAAGATGTATCTGTATGACACAATGTCGCTGCTGTGGTGTGATGGTTGTCTGCTGGGTGATTTAAGACTTACGGGTCTACTTTGGTCCAAAATGAAAGGCAACAAACTACTAAAGATCACCAGGCAACGAGAGACGCTTCTAATGACTCCAGCACTGCCATAGTAACTTGTCACTAATAGGTTCCAGAATGTAGAAAAACTAAGAGATAGAAATGTGGATGGAGACATACCAGAAATCCTTTTTAGAAGGACCCTTGTGGTCATTACAAGAACAACAACAACAAAACGGAAGATTATTATGAATGAAAAGATGCTCAGAGTTATTACTTATTAAGCAAGTGTGATGGTAACATTTTTATTTAAACATTTTTTGTAGGTCTATGTGATTCTGAGTTTGTCAAGTTGTAGATATTTTAAAAATTTCATTAAGCATTTAATTTGGGCCTTTTTTCTAACTGTAAATTACACTACTGTTCAAAATACTGGGGTCAATGAAAGTTTTTAAATGAAATTAATACTTTTATTCAGCAAGAATCCATTGTGTATTAAAAGTGACAGTAAATATTTTTGCATTACAAAAAATATATATTTCTAAAAAAATTTGGTTCTTTTGAACTTTCTATTAATCAAAGAACCCCCAAAAAATCATAGTTTACTTTCCACACATATAGTAAGCTGCCCAATTGATACTAATAATGATTATTTATTGAGCATCAAATCGGCATAGTAGAATGATTTTTGAAGGATCATGTGACATGGAAGACTGGCGTGAAAATTCTTACCTTATGAAAATTCAGCTTCGTCATCACAGAAATAAATTATAATTTAAAATATTAATAATAATAATAATAAATCACTATCCCCAAACTTCTAAACAGTAGTGTATGTATTTTGTAATACTTTACCGTCATTAAATGTCATGTCATATGGCTGTAGTTAATTCATAATCAAATTATTTTTGGATTTTTTGAGTGACTGAGCTGAGTTTTTGCTCGAGGTGAGTGTTAAATGTGAGAGTGAGGTATTGTCCTGCACTGGCATTAACAAATGTGCCTCCTCATTTTCACTCTGGCTCTCTTTCCTCCTGTGCATTATTCATCAGGGTCGTGAGAGCCTCAGTGGACACCGCTGACTGAACACATAACTTTGAAAGTAAAAAAGCTCAACTTTCTGTGTATGCTTCATGAATGTGAGAAAGCCCATGAAACGCTTCATTATAATGTCAGGGGAAGTTTCGTGCTTCGCACTGAATCTTTTCAACATGGTTGCAAAATACAAAAGCTTGGCTCATGGACTCACTTTGTTTTAAAAAGAGCTGAAGACACTCATGTCCAGTAATTTTGTCAATGTAAAATGAATTGCGCTCATAATAGAGTGAGATGCGGAAGCAATCATTCTAGCTGAACTTGTCACATAATATTTCATCCCTACATCCACCACTGTCGGTCCAGGGGTTTCGTAAATGTTTTATAAGCAGCCATTACTCCAGTCCTTCAGAAATCATTCTAATATGCTGATTTGGTGCTCATTGTTATCTATGCTAAAAACAGTTGCTCAACATTTTTTTGGGAAACCATGATACATTTATTTTAGCGCTCTCTTGCATTTGAACAGTATTTGAAATAGAAATCTTTTTGTACTTTATAAGTGTTTAATGTCACTCTTGGTAAATGTGATGCATCCTTGCTGAATAAAAGAATTAATGTCTCAATTAAAAATTAAAAAATCCTGTTGACCCCAAATGTTTGAATGGTAGTAAATATTGTGAGCTGAGTACAGATTTGTTTTAATGTTGTTTTATGATTTCACTGGAATGATTGTAAGAGAGGGTTACAGAAAAGCAATAGATATATTGGTCATGGCAAAACATCCTATCATAAATGACACCAGTGTCCTGTTTACACTTTGTGTTACACTTGTGTTACTGGCATAACCTGCAGCTAATAAGTTCTCAGTTGAAGCCAAGTGTCCTGTAGTTACTCACTGTCATTTTGACCTGCACTGTATTCCAAACAGTCTCAGTGCCGTCACATGTCCACAGCAGGGTCTGTTTGAATGGCTCTGTGCTGAGAAGAGTAAACATTATCTTAGTAAACTCACATTCTCCGTTCGAGTGTCATCTTAACAGTGTTCCTTTCAACAGCAGCAGAAGTAATCTGAATCATGTGAACATAGTCTTGAATTCAAAAATTATTCGAATATATGGATTTGTGCTCAAGAAATATTTATTTTTATTATCAATGTTGAAAAAAATGCTTACTATTTTTGTGGAAACTGTGATACAATTTTTTTTCAGGATTATTTGACAAACAGAATTCAAGGCAAGGCAAGTTTATTTATAAAGCACATTTCATACACAGTGGTAATTCAAAGTGCTTTACATAAAAGGAAGTAAAAAAGGAATTAAAAAAAAAGGAATTAAAAAATAATAATAATAAAAACAAGATATAAAAATTGATTTAAAAAGAATTTAAAACAGTTAAGAAACGAAAATGATTATACATAGTGCAATCAGTTCAGACGTAGCACAGTGCTCATTTGACAAACGCACAGCTAAACAGATGAGTTTTGAGTCTGGATTTAAAAGTGGCTAATGTTTTAGCACATCTGATCTCTTCTGGAAGCTGGTTCCATCTGCGGGCGGCATAATAGCTAAAAGCAGACTCCCCTTGTTTTGTGTGAACCCTTGGTATTTCTAACTGACTCGATCCTGATGATCTGAGTGGTCTGTTAGGTTTATATTCAGTGAGCATATCTGCAATGTATTTAGGTCCTAGGCCAAAATCGAGTGATTTGTAAATGAGTAAAAGTACTTTAAAATCAATCCTAAATGTAACTGGAAGCCAGTGTAAGGACCTGAGGACTGGTGTGATGTGCTCAGATTTTCTGGTTCTAGTCAGAATCCTGGCAGCAGGATTCTTCATAAATGTCTTTACTGTCACTTTTGACCAATTATAATAAAATAAAATGAAAGAATACAATATATGAGGCATCCATTACAGGGATGGACACCAAAGTAGTGGATGTACATTTTCCAAAAGTTTGAGAACACATTGGATTTTTTTTCATGTAAACATGGGAATGCCATAAAAAAAAAAAACTTTTATAAAAGTTATAAATAAATGTTGAAAGTTGAAAATTAAAAAAAGTTAATTAAATTAGAAAAAGTGCAGATAAGAAGTTTTATTACATGTGTTCTTGGACTCTATATGTATAAATGCTACATATATATTGAATTCGCAGTATTTTTCAACTGAAACTATTTTAAATAACCAAACTTTCTCAAATCAACAACATAATTATCATATTTTACACATGATAATGGCTATCAGAAGTGTTTACTGGCATTTGAATGCATCTTTTTTTGTTTTTAATAGATATCTTCTGGAGCAGGACTTCCCTGGTATGCGGATCGGTCCAGAACCCACGACTGACTCCTTCATAGCAGTGATGCACGGCACCATGGAGGGACTAATACCAGGAAACGCTCTGGTAGTGGATCCCAAAAAACCCTTTCGGAAACTCAACGCCTTTGGCAATGCCTTCCTTAACAGGTGAGATTAAAACAAAACTAAAACAGTGTGTTTTATTTTAGTTCTCATGTTTATTGAAATGGACATAATTCATCTAAACTTTGGCGCAAAACAGAGCTTTAGTCTGGGCAGAGTTTGCATATGTAACATGGTCTTCCTGTCTTGATGATGTCACAGAGGGGGGCTGGTTCTAGGCAACATTACTTTTCTTGATTGAGTTTCCTCATGCTGTCTGATCCACTGACCTCCCGTCACGTGATTGAGCAACAGAAGACATGATACCATCAAGCTCACCAGCATATTATTAAACGGGCTGTCATTCACAATCAAGTGTGTGTGGTAGTGACAGCCCTTTATAAAACCTCCAAGTGATGCAATCACGTGCATGTGATTAATTTTGCAGGTGGTCTTTGCTGTACTTCGTTGTCTGATGGTTTGGCAGGCTGCGCTGCTTGTTGTGCAAATCAGCAGAAACTCTTGAGAAAATTGTCTCTTCGCCTTTTGCAATTGCAAAGCCTGCATATTTTTGAATATTTTTCATTTAATTCTGTCAGAAAGAGCAGCAACACACACTTTAAAGGAAAAGTTCACCCAGAAATGGAAGTGCTGTCATCATTTACTGTTCCAAACCTAACTTTCTTCAGAATATCTTTGTGTTTACCAGAAAAAAGAATGTCCATGTGAATGTAAATGGGGACCAAATAGTGAATTTAAATTTTTGGTTGAACTATCCCTTTAACATCTGAGTTATGCTAAGAAATGCACTTTTTTTCTCTCTCTCCACATTTTGGTGCATGGAGGTAGTAAACATGCTCATGAAATATTACTTGTCATGCACCCTGTTTGGCTGTGGGTTTATGTAATTTGAAATGCCTGAGACAACTGCCCTGGTTTTCAGATTTATTTTTAGAGATGTATATCATTTATGAATTCACAAATAGCAACAGCTCAGTGCGTATGGTGTAAACTAGTACATATAATTTTTTGACAGTGCAAGCAAAATGGCTACAAATATGGTTATTTTGTAAGTAGATTAATGTTTGATTGTGGGTAGTTTACAGTAGTAATTACAATAGTAACTTCTGCTTCTCTTTCATATTTGGACTAAACCGTTACATATATTGTACTAGCGTGTGGTCTGGTGCCTGATTCTCTCTGTACATTCAGTAAATGTACATGCTAGAATGTGTTCTTCAGTGGTTTCAAGTTGTTTGTGTCCAACGTGTTATAGTAGGGAGTAGGGACTGTCAAAATGAGAATAAATAATGTTAGGATAATGTTTCCCTAGCCTGAGGTCCTTAGTGATTCACTCCAAAACATGACACACTTTTTCTGGGCCTAGTTCACACTCTAAGCCACAAAAGACGTGCATACTAGTTTCTGGCTTGCTATTAAAGCATTTCAGAGCAGACTTTTTTTCTCATGCTGTAAAAATGTGAAGTCTGTCTTGGTTTCTATGTTTTACTATGTCCAACTTGGTCAAACTACAGCCGTAGATGGAAACAAAATAATGATTTATGGCATTCTTCTCCATGCCTTTATGCCAAGTTACTACGACTTCACAGTTTTGGATATTTTGGACTTTTTTGCAGTGTGAAATCAGAGCTTGTTTTACTCCGTATACACACACACACAGGTGCATCTCAATAAATTAGAATGTTGTGGAAAAGTTCATTTATTTCAGTAATTCAACTCAAATTGTGAAACTCGTGTATTAAATAAATTCAATGCACACAGACTGAAGTAGTTTAAGTCTTTTAGTTCTTTTAATTGTGGTGATTTTGGTTCAAATTTACAAAAACGCATCAATTCACTATCTCAACAAATTAGAATACTTCATAAGACCAATTAAAAAAAAACATTTTTAGTGAATCGTTGGCCTTCTGGAAAGTATGTTCATTTACTGTATATGTACTCAATACTTGGTAGGGGTTCCTTTTGCTTTAATTACTGCCTCAATTCGGCGTGGCATGGAGGTGATCAGTTTGTGGCACTGCTGAGGTGGTATGGAAGCCCAGGTTTCTTTGACAGTGGCCTTCAGCTCATCTGCATTTTTTGGTCTCTTGTTTCTCATTTTCCTCTTGACAATACCCCATAGATTCTCTATGGGGTTCAGGTCTGGTAAGTTTGCTGGCCAGTCAAGCACACCAACACCATGGTCATTTAACCAACTTTTGGTGCTTTTGGCAGTGTGGCCAGGTGCCAAATCCTGCTGGAAAATGAAATCAGCATCTTTAAAAAGCTGGTCAGCAGAAGGAAGCATGAAGTGCTCCAAAATTTCTTGGTAAACGGGTGCAGTGACTTTGGTTTTCAAAAAACACTATGGACCAACACCAGCAGATGACATTGCACCCCAAATCATCACAGACTGTGGAAACTTAACACTGGACTTCAAGCAACTTGGGCTATGAGCTTCTCCACCTTCCTCCAGACTCTAGGACCTTGGTTTCCAAATGAAATACAAAACTTGCTCTCCTCTGAAAAGAGGACTTTGGACCACTGGGCAACAGTCCAGTTCTTCTTCTCCTTAGCCCAGGTAAGACGCCTCTGACGTTGTCTGTGGTTCCGGAGTGGCTTAACAAGAGGAATACGACAACTGTAGCCAAATTCCTTGACATGTCTGTGTGTGGTGGCTCTTGATGCCTTGACCCCAGCCTCAGTCCATTCCTTGTGAAGTTCACCCAAATTCTTGAATCGATTTTGCTTGACAATCCTCATAAGGCTGCGGTTCTCTCGGTTGGTTGTGCATCTTTTTCTTCCACACTTTTTCCTTCCACTCAACTTTCTTTTAACATGCTTGGATACAGCACTCTGTGAACCGCCAGCTTCTTTGGCAATGAATGTTTGTGGCTTACCCTCCTTGTGAAGGGTGTCAATGATTGTCTTCTGGACAACTGTCAGATCAGCAGTCTTCCCCATGATTGTGTAGCCTAGTGAACCCAACTGAGAGATTTTGAAGGCTCAGGAAACCTTTGCAGGTGTTTTGAGTTGATTAGCTGATTGGCATGTCACCATATTCTAATTTGTTGAGATAGTGAATTGGTGAATTTTTGTTAAATGTGAGCCAAAATCATCACAATTAAAAGAACCAAAGACTTAAACTACTTCCATCTGTGCACTGAATTTATTTAATACACGAGTTTCACAATTTGAGTTGAATTACTGAAATAAATGAACTTTTCCACGACATTCTAACTTATTGAGATGCACCTGTATGTGTATGGTACATGTATATTTTTACTTTAAACAAAGAGGAAAGAGAACAATCTCAAATCAAGCCTAAAACTGTGCAATCTGGTGGTTAGTGTGCCAGTCATGCGCTTGTAAGACGTCTGCAGTGTCCTTGAGTGTGACTCTGGTTTGTTTGTGTTGGCCCTCAGGTTTGTGTGTGCCCAGCTGCCCAACCCTGTTCTGGAGAGCATCAGTGTGATTGACACTCCAGGAATCCTGAGCGGAGAGAAACAAAGGATCAGCAGAGGTAACTGACTGACAAAATGCATCAACATGCTTGGGCACAGAAGAAAAATATCATCTGAATCAGGAGCTATTGATATATAAAACTACCTTTCAAAAATTTAGGGCCAGTAAAATTTCTCTTATTCTTGTCAAGGCTGCTTTGGTCAAAAATGTACTAAAAACAGTAATACAGTAATATAATATTATTACAATTTAGAATTCTTTTTTAAATGCAATTTATTTCTGTGATGACAAAACTGAATTTTCAGCAGCTATTACTCCAGTCTTCAGTGTCACACGATCCTTCAGAAATCATTCTAATATGGTGATTTGCTGCTCTATAAACATTTACTGTTATTCTTAATGTTAAAAACGGTTGCTTAATATTTTTGTAGAAACCTTAATTAAGATTCGCCAAACCTATATTTTAAAATACGTTTGTTTTTTTTTTCCTCTTTTGGTTTTGCATTTTATTTGTAATATTTTGCATGAAGTAATCAAATATTAAAGGTTGGAGGTTTAAAGTTATTAATTTCACACTTTAGTATAACTTGATTTAATGGTTTAGTATTGTTGTGTTTGGTTATACTAGTGCTAGAATATTTTCAAAGTACAACAGCATAAGAAGATCATGTGATCTCAGATTTCAAATTTGAATACCAGTTCTTGTTCCCTGTGGCATCAACTGAAAAAGATTTTCTTTAGGAAACTCTAACCACCAATGAGTTCACATGATCGCTATATTGGGGGGAAAAAAGCGATTATAATTTTTTCATGCTGTCTTCGTGATTTTCTCATTAAAAGCAACACAGTGTGTTGGTGCATTGTGTAACTGCAGTTTCAATCTGTTTTTAATTGTGATGTGTTGAAAGTCTGTGTTGAATATGATGAGAGAGGAGGCTTTATCAAGATGAAGGATGTTGTTTTGGCTTGTAAACTGTCATGCAGGCCTTATAATGTGAAAATGGTACATAAAACAAGAGTTTGAGTTTGCGCTAAATTTTATATATAGTAATACATTTTTCAACTGTATTGTATCAAAGGATGGTGGATGTTTGCTTCTTTTCGTTCTCTAGTTTGCCACTTATTGTAAAGGATATCAGGTTTGGCAGATATTTTGAAACTTATTTGGTTCTAGTACATTTTTTGTTAAGTTTTGACTCTTAAGCTTAGCGTATGTATAATTTTTCCACCCGCCATTAAATTTCATGCATGATCATCGAGCATTCTAGACTTCTACTTTTACATTTTTCGCTCATTCAGAAAAGTCCATTGCAGCTGAGCATAGTATTACCCATAGTATTACCGCTGGGCTTCCTGGCATCAGCACTTTTCGCTTTACCCGGTCACTCTCCTCCCGCTGCGCTCAGCCTCACAGACTGAACTGATTCGGCCCGAGGATTATAGACACTCATGTTTCTGAGGCCAGAGCCAAGAGCCGGGCTCTCCAAGGTCATTTCAGATGTGATTTCAGAGGGCGAATATTTAGTAGCTCTCGTTTGCGCTGAAAGCAGTAAATGTAGGTTTAGAGGTAAGTGCTATAATTTGGCAGTGAAATTATTCGTCATGTGATACAGGAGCCTCTGTAGAAAACGAAGTGGAAGTGTGTCAAATAGATGCACACTGGAGCACAAAATAAATGCACACAATATTGTTATATTATGTGAAACGGCATGCATCATGCAGTGGTAATCTTTTCAAACACTAGAATACTACAGCATCCAGTGACCAAGTGACATGGGTGTCTGTTCTAGTCAATGGCTACTTAGCTCTGGCTTTAAAGAGCTATTGATCGCAGTGAACATGATGTTTGTGAGCTTTTAAAGTTGCTATTGAATTGTGGATTAAGTCATTTGGGGTGTTCTCACACATGAGTGCATGTGAGAAGAGCAAGCGGTTTTGTGACAACTATTGTACCTTCACACCAAACTGCATTCTGCTTCTCATAGCACTAATCTTGCAGCGTTTAGTGATCTTTCTTCTTGTTTGAACACCGGATCTAAGCATGTGCTGCTGCAACAGTTTTTTTTTTTTTTTTAACTTTCTCTCACCGTCTGTCTCTCTTTTAGGGTTTGGAATCGAGAACAGGTTCATTTAATTAAAAAAATAAATAAATACTTGACCGGAATGATTTTCATGAGATTTGGTTCTGTACCAGCTGACGAGAGTTCCTGAATTTACAAAAGAAATTGTTTTAGCTGAGAATGTGAAAGTTTCTATTGCCAAATCTCTTTCTAGTTTTCATTTGCATTTTCATTTTATGCTTTTCTTCAAGAGTTAAAGTCAGAACCAGGTTGGTTAAATTCCCATCCCTGCTGTCTGCTTTGTTTCTTGTCTCATTTACATGTCGGTGTGATGGTTGTATTTAGCAGGACGTAATGAGAAAATGTCCGTCATGCGTCCTCTGTTCTTTGATTATGTCAAGCAGGTCTGTGGAATTTCTCCAGCAGTCACATGAGATTACAGGGAGAATCCTTCTCGTTCATATTCATAGCTACGGGCAGTTCATCTTGTTGTTGTTTTTTCTGTAGACTGGTGCATATGACCTGAATCAAATCAATAAGATAAGATTTCTCCTGTTCCTGCATTGCTCTGTGAATTCTGTTTCTAAGGAACATTTGGTCAGGTGTTTTCAGCCAAGTGCATGTGTTCATGTTTATACTCACTGTGTGTCTGTAATTAGATGCTGTTGTTGTCTTTCTACTCAGCCTTAGTCCCAGACGGCACACCCACAGACCATTCATGATCACTTTTAATACATATTGCACACAGAAACGCCAAGAACTGGCTGAAGCTGTCCCGTCTGTTTGGCTAGCTTGTACAGAATTCTGTAGTTGATCAGTTTATTCATATCATCTTTTAATTTTTATAAAGTGTATTACAGAAGACATACAAGAGTCTGAGACCAGATTTAAATTCTGGGATTCAAAATTAAATTTAAAACCTGAAAATAAAGTTTTAGATTTTTTAAATGTTTAAAATACATTATTATATTCTTATATAAAATAATATTATAATAAGATTTAACACTAATTAGGGATATAATACTGAACATTTTCCGTTTGACTTACTAAATATTGTTAGGCTAGCAAAATAATTTGTTGTAGTATTAATGTATTAACATGCAAAACAAGCATTTTCATTTTTCATTTACCTTTTTTACTTTTTTCATTTAGTATTTTTTTTTTTCTATAGAGTCAACCATTGTACATGTACAAACACATTTACATACATAATATTTTTAAGGAAAATGTGAAAAGTTTTTAAAATCATATTTTAAATCTTACTGAACCCAATCCTTTGAACAGTAAGGACTTCACATGTCAGTCAGATAGATTCTTCCTGTCGGATGGACGGAGTGGACGGTTCTGGACTAAATTAAGCTGCAGTATCAGACTGAATAGTGAATTTTATATAGAATCATAATTTGGCTTGGATACCTACAGTATCACTGCATAACCTAATGGATCTGAAGCTGTAGTGTATAAGTCATCACCAACACGGAGAGACTGTTCCCCATCCAGATCATTCCATTAAATAACATCTACTACAGTATACAGTTCTGACACCATCAGCACTTTTCATGCATCCATTACAAGAACAGCATCTCACAGAAAGCATTTGCTACTGCTTTTATCTGTCAAACATCAACATCTCTCTCTCTCTCTCTCTATAACAGAAGTCTCCAACATGTCGCTCGTGCCAGCACATACTTGACAAATCGGCCGTGAGACCATTTTAAATGCCATTTCGTATTTTAATTATCATTAAACCCGTATTTGATTATCGCGATTTGAAAAACTCACAGTAAATACTGCTCCGCTTTAATCAGTTATTAAGAGTCTCACGCAGGCGCAACATGTAGTTTTGTTTTGTGTGAAAAGTTTCGATGGCGTTTTCTTTCATGTAATGCATAATAAAAAGCAGTGTTTAGAAGTGCAGTGCAGATTTGTTTACAGAGGTTACCGTGGAAACAGCTCTGTTCTGCAGTTCATAAGCACCACCTGCTGTCAAACTGTGGATTTACAAATTCATTCAGTCTGTCTGCCGTATTGTATTCAGACCAAATTTTTGTTGTAAATTTGTAAATCTTAACCGGTCGATGGAAAATAGGCTACCTTTTTATCAGAAGTGTTGAGATTTTTAGAATGCACATTAGCTTATGTAGAACTGTTTATGAAGCAGATAAAATGTAATTTATCGTTCTGACTCGTATAAAAAAAGAGATTTAAAGGCTGACATGTTATAATTTTATTTTTAAAAAAGTCAAAACTTTATTGGAACATACATCAGTAGATAATATGTTATGAATATTTTTTTTTTATTAGTTTAAAATCCAGCCATTTTTTTTTATGTTTTTATTTCACTGTTTATGCAAACAGAAAGTGTTTATTGCTGCTAATTTTATTTGTTGGCTTTTGTCGTGAAACTTGGTAAAATGATTGCAGTGTGTGTATCAGTACTTTTTTAATATTTCCTGCACATTTTAACAATGCTGTGTATAACAGCTTGGATTGATTTGATACATTATTTAAGAGATTTAAGTATTGTATAAAATTGGTAGCTCTCAGCCGCTTTCGTTTGTAAAAAGTAGTACCCGAATTAAATAAGGTTGGAGACCCCTGCTCCATAATATGGGCCCATATTATCCTAGTTACACCTCTGCATAGAGAGTCATTAGTAGAGAATGGCTATTAGCTTCATCATTTAATTTTTCATCGCTGTACTACTGCAGGACACATTATGCCATTCTCTCTGTTCAACTCCGTTATCAAGAGTTTGGCAGTGCAGTGTGTTTCTGAGCGTGCAGCTGTAAAGCTCCATTGACCAAGTGCCAGTGCTGCTCCCAAGAGAGGCTTTATCATTCCCAGCTCTCCTCTACCTCCACCACAGGCAGGTGCTGTGAAATAGTCCTCATTTCCTCCAGGAAATACTGTCTGCCAAATCCAATCACTGGAGTGGTTCTGTTGTATTATATGTTCAGCTGACTGTGTAACAGATGATTGTGGCTCCGGTGTAGGTTTGTAGATAAGCAGTGGTCACTTAAATCTCTCTGTTTGTGGTTAAGGTTCATTTAATGGCATTACTGTTTTGTTGTAGTAGCATGCTGTTAAATAATTAATCATCCAGCACAACTAGTAGTCTAATACTTATAAGTCACTCAAGTCTGATTCCTGGAAGTGAATTGTATCTTTTAATGAAAATTCAAAAAGTTGAGTTACCAGTTGTCAGTTATGATTATGGTTTTGATTTTGCACGTTCTTTTAGAAACATCTTTTTTAGCATCTTCATCAGTTCAGGATGTTGCAGAGTGCAAACGCAGCACAGCGTCAACCAAAACCATTTCCTTTTTTCATGTTCTTTTATTCATATCTTTCGTTTTGTTTTTTCATCAGTTCATACCAGACTGTTATTCTTTCTAGTGCCATGAACTACCTAAACTTTCACTTCTATCATTCAAGGAAGAATCAGAAACGTTTCTAATTAAAAGTCTATCCTTTTTTCCTGTGTTACTGTAATTTGACATCTTTGTATCTTTCTCTCTCCATGAACAGTTGCAACAGAAGATGGCTTTGGTTATAGCTGCCTGCATAAATGTCCATACGGAGGTATTGTAGATACTGCCAAACTTCTGTTAACACCTGCAGCTTATTACGCCAATGAAGTTCCAGCACCACTCGACTCCAGACGTGCTGTAAAATCACAGGGCCTCCTGATAATAACCCTCAGATCTGTCCCTCTACAACAATATAATCACAGCTGTAATACCAAGCCCAGTTTCACCGCTGTTATTGTCCTGCTCTCAATGACACTGTCTCATGTGTCTGTTACTGTAGATGTTGTCTTTCTTAGACCTTTATTGATTTGACTAGTCCCAGTCTGAAGTTACGACAATTCTGGATAGAGATCTAAAAGTTGTTGAAAAGACAAACCACACTGTTGCAGGTGACAATAAAGCCTCCCCATGTGAAACTGCCAAATCGGAAGGGATGGTCCACCCCATTCCTGTAGGCATGGGATCTTCCTGTGGAAGAAATGGCTATATCTGCCATATTCCATGTCACTGATTTGAAATATTAACACACTAATTCCTCTCAACAGAACTGCCAGCTTTGGAAATATACTCCTTTTCAGTCAAGGTCATCGCAAAAATGCTTGCACACTGATGGCGTAACTGATGATAAGCTGGAAGTTGTTACAGAAGATATACATCAGAAACAAAATTACAGCTTGACTCAACAGCAGAGCCTGGTCAGAATCATCATCACCTTTCCTCATTTCAGATGTCTTTCAGCTTTCAGGGTGGAAAATTACAACATATTACACATTATGTTTATTCATAATCCATTTTTTCCAACAGGTGTGTCCAAACTTTTTAGGAAATGCTAACACTGAGCAGAGCAAATGTAGGCACGTAGCCTAGGTGGACCGAAGGGACAAAAACAGATTTTTTTTATTTAATTTTTTCCTTTTTTTAAGTACTGGTAGTTTAACTTTTCAAGGTTTTTCTTCTGTCAGTCTGAACTTTGTTTTCTCTAGCAAGGTTATGATTTTCTTGTCACGAGCACACAGTGTCCTAACCGGTTGCTATGAGATGAATGATTTGTCTGTCCCCACTAAAAGCAAAAATTCTGTTGAGGCTGGTTCGGACACAGTGGCATGGCTTTTGATTCATTTTAGCAGTATTGTATTGTCATAACCTTTTTCCTTCGTTGGTTGCATAGCAGCAACGCAAATTGATGTGGAGATCTTATATCATACATTACAAAACTAATTAGCCCACAGCATTAGGTTTCATTTGGAGGATTCTGGATTTCTTGGCAGAGTTAGCAGTCTACCCCTTTCCAAATCGCAGCAGCTAGGAGGTTGAATGTGCAGTCACCCAGATAATGTAAAAGCTAGTTTGTAAAAGCTCCTTCACAAGAGTCTGCAGCTCCTTAAAATGAGAGCCAGACTCAAAAACAGCAATTCTGAATCATAAAGGCATTGCATGCATACAAATTTCAATACTTTAACCAAAATTCACCATATGCATCTAAATGCATTATTTAGTTCAAATATTTCCATAATATTCTACGTAATGCAGCCTTGGTTTAAAATGAATTATCTTGCTGTGCTCTTCAGTGGTGGACTTGCTGTTTGACTCTCTGCATCCCTGGAGAGCGAGTGAAGTTGAGCTGCAGAAGCCATTTACTGGCAGACATTAGATCATAAAAACTGCAACAGGCCTGAGCATTTTAACGATACTTGGAAGAGAGTCAGCAGCTTCAGTACTGTTGAGCGCCAGGTCCAACAAGGTCATTTTGCCCGTTCTGATTGGCTGGCTGGCTGCCTCTTCGCTCTCGTGCAAGCATCCATCCGGTGCGAAAGCTTTGTGAACTGTAAATATTGGACAGAATATCAATCTCTTTTCCAATCTCTCCTTCAGGTTATGACTTCGCTGCAGTGTTGGAGTGGTTCGCCGAACGCGTGGACCGCATCATCCTGCTGTTCGACGCCCACAAGCTGGACATCTCGGACGAGTTCTCGGAGGTCATCAAGGCCCTCAAGAACCATGAGGACAAGATCCGCGTGGTGCTCAACAAGGCCGACCAGATCGAGACGCAACAGTTAATGCGCGTCTACGGCGCCCTCATGTGGTCACTGGGGAAGATCGTCAACACACCTGAGGTGATTCGTGTCTACATCGGCTCTTTTTGGTCACATCCGTTGCTGATTCCAGACAGTCGCAAACTGTTTGAGGCGGAAGAGCAAGACCTGTTCAAGGATATCCAGTCGCTGCCACGTAACGCCGCCCTTCGCAAGCTCAACGATCTGATCAAGAGAGCTCGTCTTGCTAAGGTAAACTTCTATTACATTAGCCTATGAGATTTTACCTGTAGCCTAGCAATCAAATGACTCACCTAGACTATTACTAAGGTTATATACAGGATAAGATAAGATTCTGGATCTGGAAGTATGAGAGTCTGACATAAACAAATAAATGCATAATATGGGACCATTAGTGTTTTTCGAAAATTTTGTATTCAAAAATATGTCACTCCAAGCCCATTAACTGTTATTCTTTCCTCACAACTCAAAATAATAGATTTGAAGAATTTTCAAACAATGGTTCATAGTTACCATGGCTATGAATATAAAAACAGCAGTCCTCTTGTATATGAAAAAGAATGTGTTCCACAGAAAACATAACAGCATTTGGAAAGTCAGACAATAATGACAGAATGTTTATTTTTGGGTGAACTAATCCTTTATGTTCTAAAGTCTTCAAAAGTTCCAAAACCACTACTGAAACCAAAAGCAGGAAACGGCTAGCAAATTTTGTTCAAAGCAAAACAAGCACTCATGGATTTATATGTTGATGTTCAAGGGAAAATATTTAGTGTGTGTGATTTAGAATAAGAGGTCTCTGTTTCTGCATTTATTGAGTTGACATGCTGTGAATGCTGTTGTCGTTCCAACATGTTTTTGATGTGGTCCAGCATATAGCTCTAGTGTGAAAATAATAGCATTGACATGTACTTTGTGTGTTTACAGGCACTTTTGTCTGTCTGATCTTGCAGATTTGCCCAAGTAATGAGGCCATTTACAAAACTGTATAGTCTGCTGATGTGGCTCTGTACATGGCTCTGATGTTCAGCTACACTAAAATTGACTCTCCTCCACATTAAGCACATAATATTTACTTCTACAGTAATTTTTTTTTTTCATTCAAGCTTGATTCATTTATATTTAAGGGCTGTTTTAGTAACGACCATAAGAACATGAAGTAGTCATTTATCTGTCTGTCTCTGTTTCTATATATGTGTATATATAAGTGAATACATATGTAACATGCAATTGACCTATCGGTATAGTGACCGAAACGCTGCCCTTTAAGACTAACGTTACATCTCCCTTTCAAGACAAAATCTGCACAAAAATCCTGATTTATAATTGAGCCGTCTTCTGATTAAATCAAATACACAAAAGACAAGACAATTCCTGTGCTGTGATATCGGCTATATTTGCATGTAAAATTAGAGAAACAAAATAATATCTATTTTAACTGAACGCGCTGCTCCTCTCAGCCGCTCGCTGAACAGAGCAGATGCAGAGAAAGATGTGCGTGCGCGCTGACCTCGCGCCGTTGCGGCAGTACGAGCGATCACAGAGACTTGCTAAGGTTTGTCCAAGAAGTCGCTAGATTTGTCGCTAGTCGCTTTTTTGGAAAAAAAGTCGCTAAGTTGGCAACACTGGTCCGAGTTCCGCTCCCCGTGCAACTGATACTTGACTGCCATTGGCTAGTCTGCGTTCGAGGGGAGGGGCTTACCGATAGGTCAATTCAAAGATAATTCTAGTTGTGCAGGTAACCAGCTACATCTGAAAAACTAGACCAGAAAATGCAAAGAAAGTCCTTGACTTTGACTCGGAGGTCAGGTGATTAGTGGGGATTGTTAAATGTGCTGAAAGATACTGAGGGATCATGTGTCATAATGTCATTCCCCATAAAGACATGGTTAGAAATGCCCTTGAGTGATCTTGAATTCGTCCTTGCTTTAATTACTTATTATAAAATCATGTCTGAAGGACGTTTACTCAAAAATGTTGTTCTCATGTTCCAAACCTGTGACTTTTTCTCTTCAAAGGAACACAAAAGAACGATTTAAGGCCTGTATTCGCAAAACACATTCTTGTGTCTTGATATTATTAATGCATTAATTCTTCAGCACATTACGTTCGAAAATACTAACGTTTTTATGTATCAAATTGAGCCCTAATATTTTCATGTCTTATGTCTGCTGCTGTCCTATGACTAGATTTCACATGTTTTTAAACAGCAGTCCACCTCTTGGATATATAAAAGAACAGTAACTTAGGTAGTCAGACATAAAGCTGTCATTTAAAAGGAAACTGAAACACTCTGATGTCGGTTCATTTATGTCTGAAATCCTTTATTATCCCCATCAGTATAAACGTTGCTCAAAACACATGGGCTGGACCATAGAGACCCTCTCTGGAAGAGGAAATGTTGGGGACTGTCAGTACTGGTCTCTTGTCAAACTCAATTTAAATCTCTAGATCCAGCTGGATGCATTAAAAAAGAACATTTAAGTTCTCTCCCTGTCCCTCACCCTGATCATACAGATGTGCTTCCCCTCCTGTCATCATTTATACAGTCACCTTCCTTCCACGCAGGGGCCAGGCCTCTTTTTGCCGCAGACGATGATCTATTTAGTAGCTTGTGTATTCTTGCTGCTATCCAGCTTCATAATGAATTGTTTGGGTTGAATACATTAGTAATTGAATACATTAGTAAACTCAATTTGTTTGTTGGCCATAAAATCAATACAGAGTCTAATGCAAAAACATGTTTGTGCCATATTACATCCCAAAAAGAAACATTAAAGGGATGGTTCACCCCAAAATGAAAATTCTTTCATCATTTGTTCACCCTCAAGTAGTTCCAAACCTGTATGAATTTCTTTGTTCTGCCGAACACAAAGGAAGATATTTTGAAGAAAGTTTGTAACCAGGCTGTTTTGGGGCACCATTGACTTCCATAGTAGGAAAAAAAAATACTATGGAAGTCAATGGTGCCTCAGAACTGCTCTGTTTCCCACATTCTTCAGAATATCTTCCTTTGTGTTCAGCAGAACATAGACATTCATACAGGTTTGGAACTACTTGAGGATGAGTAAATGATGACAGAATTTTTATTTTTGGGTGAACTATCCCTTTAAGCCTGTTTTAGAATCTTTTTCACTATAATTAACCACATTCACATGCGAAATGACCAATCGATTAACCAATTAAGTATTTTGTAAACATTTTGCAAAAATATTAATTATGAAAATGTCACAATAAAATGTTTATTTATAAAATAAGGAATTTTATTTTAATCTTATGATAGGTTTTGGTTTTGAGCAAAAGGTTTCAGTCATTTTTATTATTATTATTTATTTTATTTTTTTTATATGTTAAAAACATCCCAGGCATGCTCTTTGTAATTGTAATATACTGATGTTTGTTCTATAAACTTACAAGGAGCTTTGCTTTTGTGCTCCCACAGGTCCATGCATACATCATTAGCTCCTTGAGAAAAGAAATGCCCTCAGTCTTTGGGAAGGAGAACAAAAAGAAGGAGTTGATTAACAGCTTGGGCGAGATCTACAGCCGCATTGAGAAGGAACACCAGATTTCCCCGGGAGACTTCCCTAATCTTAAGAAAATGCAGGTAAGGTCTATTTAACCAATAAACATAGAGGCTGATTCAAGAATGCTTCACTGAGACTTCTAAAGGGTCTTTCAGAGCACATTCAAAATCAGCATAATTTGTCCCACATTTTTTAATGTCAACAAACAACTGTATAAATTTCAGCTTTGGGTGGACCTCTCTAAACCTAATTACGCGCCTTTTTAAAATCACTTGCGTAAAAGTGCTGTTTAGATTACGTTTGTACAACAGCTCTATAAACAAATGAATATTGAGCAATTTGAGTTTCAGACAAAATTTGGCTAGTTAGTTTGTGTTTCTTCTCCGCCTATGAAACTATTTCCAAAAGAAGCCAAAGCATCAACCTTTTCATGTTGCCAAGCATCAACAGCCTGACACAGCCTGTCTGGAACAGAGTATCTGAAGGGAGCGGAGCTGGTTTACCCTGGAAATATCAACAGATGTTGACAGGATATTTTGTTACATCCTGTAAGTGTTTTTCTTGCTTTCTTTCCTGCTGAATAGGAGCAGCTTCAAGCACAAGATCTGAACAAGTTCCATCCTCTGAAAATGAAGCTGTTGGACACCGTGGACGACATGCTGGCCCACGACATCGCCCAGCTTATGGTTCTGGTGCGTCAGGAGGAGACGCAGCGCCCCAACCAGGGGGTGAAGGGTGGCGCCTTCGAGGGCACCATGAATGGGCCGTTCGGACACGGATATGGCGAGGGAGCCGGCGAGGGCATTGACGAAGTCGAATGGGTGGTGGCACGTGACAAACCTATGTATGACGAAATCTTCTACACTCTCTCGCCCGTCAATGGCAAAGTGACTGGAGCCAATGCCAAGAGGGAGATGGTGAAGTCCAAGCTGCCAAACACTGTGCTGGGTAAGGTCTGGAAGCTGGCTGACATTGATAAAGATGGGATGCTCGATGATGAGGAGTTTGCCTTGGCCAATCACCTGATCAAGGTCAAACTAGAAGGTCACGAGCTTCCAAGCGAACTGCCCGCTCATCTTGTGCCTCCCTCCAAAAGAAAGCTTCCAGAGTAAGTTTGGTTTGGATTTTAGGAAAGCATATAGTTTGAATTTAGGTTGCAGTTGAATTACCGATGGCTGGACAACCTTTACTATAGAAAAAAAAACAGTGACTTCTTTGAAATGTGTGGTTTATGCTTCACTAGAAAGAATGGATTTGAAAATGACCCACCTTTTCAACTCTTTTGACCTGTGTATGTATTTTTTAGTTTAGTTTTGTTTTATTTTTTCATGAACAAATTGTGCTGTCTGCAGTCTGTTTTATGTGTGCTTTCAGATTTTACAGTCATATTTTTATGCCACAATTTCAGTTTCATCTGTTCAGCTATCATGACCGTAACGCTGTGTCCTAACCAGACGTATTGCGATGAATGATATCAAATTTAAAACAGCACATTTTGTCGATCACATGATTTCAGTTTCTGTGACAATTTGCTTGCTAGCCTTTCCCACAGTGAAATCTCATTGGTCTAAAAATCTACTTCAGGTAGTTACATTAAACGTCATTATCTTCTGATTGGTCACGTTTCGTAGCTGTTTTATGTTCAGGCAATTACTTGTCGCATTGCGCCTGGTTAGGACACACTAAAATGCTTTTCAATATATTTCACTTTCACGCTCAATTTACTCTACTGTTCAAAAGTTTAGAATCAAGAAGTTGTTTTTGAAAGTCTCTTTTGTTTGCCAAGACTTCATTTATTTTGATCAAAAGTACAGTGAAAACAGTAATATTGTGAAATATTACATTTGAAAAAAAAAATATATATATATATTTTTTCCCGTGATGGAAAATCTGAATACTTCTATTACCTGCCGTCTTCCGTGTCACATGGTCCTTCAGAAATCATTCTAAAAATTATTAATAAAACTTTTGATCGGTAGTGTATATCAGATTGATCTGTGTCTCAGGAGAGGCGAGACATCAATTAATGCAGAAAAACATGAATCTTATTCTGAATCTTTGTATCAGTACGCAACTGTTAAAATCTAGCAAGAAAAGTGAAATTCCTTTTATAAGTAGGTGTAACTGTTATTCTCTTCTTGTTAAGGCGGCATCTTTAATGAATGCGAGTCCTTTCTAGCCTGACCAAGAGACTGTTAAAACTGTATAGCCGTCACGTCAGAATACTTAATGTTTAGTGTTCTTGATGGACCCGTAGAGCTAGTATCCTTGTCAGTAGTCTACTGTATATGTTAATGCCTAACAGATCTAAACTAACTAGGGTTATAGTAGTGTTTATATAATTCCCGTCTGATTTCCAAAGAAGAAAAAAGAATGATGCTGCAAAACGGCTTTATTCAAGTGATGTGAAGTTCTCTTTCTGAGCGTTTCTGCGTTCACATGCTCATTTAAAGAGCGGCGGCTTTGGATCTAAATATGTATTTAGTTATATTACTTTATTATATCAGCATTTAATGAACTCTTTACCTCTGTAACCCCCCCTTGACAAGCAGTTATCTAGTGCTGTTGCGTTTTCTCAAGCAGATTTTTAGGATCTGAATGTGAATTGATCAAATTTTATGCACTGAACTAAATGGTCTTTAAAGGGGTAGTTTAATCAAAAAATTACAATTCTGTCACTATCTACTCACCCTTGTGTCATTTCAAACCATGTTTTAATTCCATGGTTGATGAAAAAGGAGATGTTTAGCAAAATAGTCACACTGCTCTTTTATATACAAGCTCAAAAAGAACAAAAAGTACCATAAAAGTAGATAGTTATGACTTATATACTATATTCCAAGTCTTCTGAAGCCATGTGATAGCATTGTGTAAAAAAAACAAAAGGCTTAAATGTAAGTGATTATTTGCTGAAAATTGCCATATATGTACATATTGTAATTTGGCTTCTCATGATCAGTTACTGTACAAGACACACTGACATTTGGCATCATTGACATTAAAGGGACAGTTTACCCAAAAATGAAAATTCCTAACCCTAATGTTTTTCCAAACCTGTATGACTTACTTTCTTCTGCAGAAGATATTTTGAAGAATGTTGGTAACTAAACTCTTTCAGTTCCATTGTATGGACAAAAAATGTAAATCAATGGAAAGTGAAACGGTTTTGGTTATCAACGTTATTCAAAATATATGCTTTTCTGTTCAGCAGAAAAAAGAAATGGAACAACATAAGAGTGAGGTGACGTTTTTGGGTGGACTATCCCTTTAACGTAGAAAAAAATCATACTCTTTTGGATGGACACAACTAAAGGACGACAGGATTTTTGCTTTTTGATGTACTGTTCCTTTAAATCTGATCTGCTTTGATCTGAATGCCCTTTAAACCTGTTTAGTCAATCAATTAAACCTATAAGCTGCCTCGGTGCCTTGAGACACACCCACTTCAATCAGATTTGAGACACTAGAGATGTACAAAGCACACTGTCGTATTCTACAGTATCATTACATGCTCATGAAATAAACTGACATTCTTCAAAGACTTTCATTAATGCTCCATTTGAGTCTAATGAAAAGAAATTCCAGATTTGCTCATAATTTTTGCACATGAAATTTTTTTTGCCCATAATGTAGGGTTGTGCGTTTGACCAAGTGTGTACATGTATATGGGTGCAATATGGTTCGCAAGTGTATTGTGAAGTAGTCTGTGTACGTGTGCTTGTTGCTCATTGTGTTTTAACCGGTGTGGACAAATTATGTGAGACACTACTGTTCAGGGAGGTGGACATTATTCAACTTAATAAAGATCTAACTCATTTAAAAGTGCTTCGTGTTCGGGTTTTCTGTTCTAGTCTTCTGTTCTAACTCTTTTTCTCTTTACTTTAAAAAAGAGTTGGTGATATTTTGTAAACAAAATAATTTTTTAAAATATTATTTTGACTGATTTTAAACATTGCAATTTATATTCATTATGGCAGTTCACAATGTTAATTCATAAAACTAAATTATACGCAGTAATAATATTACCTTATTTTTTTCCATTCCAAGCCTCTCTGTGTCTAGAATTGGGAAAGACAGGTCAGATTGATGTACAGAATGATAAAAACATTTGTTAATCATATTAAACTTGGCAGT
This sequence comes from Onychostoma macrolepis, assembly GCF_012432095.1. Taxonomy (NCBI): domain Eukaryota; kingdom Metazoa; phylum Chordata; class Actinopteri; order Cypriniformes; family Cyprinidae; genus Onychostoma; species Onychostoma macrolepis. The sequence goes on from NC_081174.1 coordinate 23,926,041, forward strand.
CCCAACGGAGACAGTACATAATGTTTTCAGCAGATCTGCATTAACAGGGCGGTCTGCATGAGTGATGACTTCCTGTTTGTTGCATCATGTACTGTATGTCCTAGGAAACGCAAGCACAGGGTGGATTCTGATCTGGTCCTTTTCTTGACAGCAGGATATGATAAGCAGGGAACACCTGACTTTTCCTCACTACCGGTCACGGAATATTCTGTCCACTGATGGAACATGCTTACTTAAGGATAAGCTACAGAGATGTAGAAAAAGAATGTATAAGATATTAAAAGTTTGGAATTCTTCTTTATTTTGTAAACTCTTTATTCTTCAAAATGCAATACTGAATATTACATGCACTACAGTTAAAAGTTTTTTAAAGTTTTGGAAAAGTCTCTTATGCATACCAGACTGCATTATTTGATCAAAAATACAATAAAACAGTAATATTATTACTATTTAAAATAACTTTTCTATTTTAATAAATTTAAAGTGTAATTTATTCCTGTGATGACAAAGTTGAATTTTTACTTCTAAAGGAAATTTTGAAACATTTGATAAATTTATTGTCCTTGATGAATAAAAAATTAATTTATATATATATATATATATATATATATATACACACACACACACACATACTTATATACTGTATATATTTTTAAATGTTTGCAATACGGAAAATTTGAGAACATTTTAAACCACTGGTTACCTATCAGGTCGGGTGATCTCACCACACGAGCTGATCAAACCTATGAGGCTACAGGATTTATACTGCAGATTCATCAGGCATGTTTGCCAGACACCATCTAAGGAGTGTTGGAACAGTGTGTTGTGAGACAGATGAGACCAAGTTACAGCTCACTGGCACCAAAGCCTGACATGTTTGGCAAAAAACAAGGATTGCCTTTGGCCAGCAGCAGCACCTCGGACCATCTGTAATGCTTGGTGGTGGAAGCATTATGGTTTTGGGCTGCTGTTGTGCCTCGGGGTCTGGCCAGCCTGCCATCACTGAGTCAACCCTGAATTCCACACAGAACCAGAAAGCAGTTGAGGGGAATGTGAAACCATCTGTCTAAAATCTGAGGCTGAACCACAAGTGGACATGGCAATAACAAGACAATGACCTGAAACACTCAAGAAAAGCCACAAATGAATAGGTCAAAATGAAGAAATGAAGGGTTATAGAAATGACAACCTTCTTTCCACAGCAGAAATTCTTACAAGACTTTTATTGAATAAATAGTTGAAAGAATGTTTGCCTTGTTTGTGCTAAACAACTTAAAATGGAAATGTATGTAAAATCAAATCAGCAGTCTATTGCACCACTGAGATGCATGTCATGTGGTAAAAAACACAAAATAATCTCTGACTGAAACCTTTTTTACGAGTCACTAAAAAAGAATGAATAATAAAAATAAAAGTCTTCATCTCATAAATAAATAACTAAATACATTTTAGGGTTGTTCGTCAGTATGTCCCCTGACCTTGAGTCCTTCCCATGTTGAACCATGAGAGGAAGAGGAAGATTTTCACGATTCCCCCCAGGAAGAGCAGCGCTCCATCACAGCTGGTTAGGGACTCACATGTGTCCTTGTGTACAGTATGTGTGCTGTATGTGAAAGAGTGACTGGGATGTGCGAGGTTGTCACATATATATAAGATTTTACAAAGTGAATACCTAACATTTATTTCAAAAGAAAACACACTGGGTTCAGTAGAATAGCCTTTAGAGTTAATGCAGATTGAAATTTCCAGATTTAGATGTGAAAAATATGAAATATTACATTTTAGAGTCCTCAGGCTGTGAGTATGGCAGCAAAAAATTGATCCTTTTCATTTTGACAGAATTGTATATGGTTTTCAAGATAAGGATATCAGAGAGGAGGATATACTGTACAGAAATGTCAGAACTTGTTATCAAATACATGCTTCACTAATAATGCTGATAAAATCAACCATGGCTAAGGAATGCAGCTGTAACGAGTCTGAACACAGATAGTGAAAGATATAATAAAGATGAGACAATACAGCTCTAACTTCTGTTCCCAATTATTCTCCATTATGCAACTGGTTCCATGTATCTTGTTGGCAACCAAGCTAATTTTGATCTGTCAAGTCAAATTATCACATTCTAAACTGTGTTTTACACTGGAGAGAAAAAATAAGTAGAGCAAGGGAAAACATTCTTGTGCATGTTTTTGCAGGGTCATCGGGTGTACAACTAGAATCCTCGTATGAGTATGTAGAAGTATGAACAAACTCAGTAATTAAAGACAATGTCTATGTGCTCTGTGTTTCTGTTGGTAAATAGAACGTTTGTCAAATGTAATGTCATTGCATTGAATAAATAAAATCTAGACAAAGAAACTGAAGGGACTCGGATACACAAGTAGGTACAAAATTGTTGAAATTTATTGAAATTCGGGCCAAGTTTTAAAACCATGATCAGTCATTATTTGAATGAGTGACAGTGTTGCGAATGACAAATTTGCAGAATGACAGGTTCTAGCTAGTTTGGGACCAAATGCTGGTTTATATGCTGATAAACCTATATTTCAATTAAATAAATTCAAGGTTGAGCTGCATGCATGAATACACTCAACAATACGCTTTCGCATAAAAATTGTGAAAATGTTTTTTGTTTGTTTTTCTAAATCACCATGTTAACTTATTTGCGTATCAGGTTCAGAAATAGTTTAGTAATAGTTTAACTTATCTAATAATTACCATTAATGTAATGACACATCAAAGAATACTCTCCCTGCTGAAAAAAAACAATAGAACCCTGCCCAAGACACAACAGAAAATATAATGGTTTTAATGGTTATAATGGGAATTGTATTGGTTTAAATGGAAATTATAATGGTGTCTACTGGTATGTGATGGATTCTATTGGTGGGATGTTAAATCCTATTGGAAAAATGTCCAAAACACACTACAGAAAGGAATTTTGTAATGGTTTTACTGAAAAAAAGCTAATGCTTTATAATGGTATTTTAATGGAAACCATTGGAATTTCTGTGATGGTTTCTATTGGGCTTCCATTGTTTTTTTTTTTTAGCAGGGTCTATTCTTAGAAAGTGCTGTTCACATTTCCCTTTTGCCGAACTGAAAGACTGTGTCACGGGTGTCAAGGTTAGGCTGTTGTCCTCATGAAAGCTCACATAACATTGCTAATTGTTTCAGACGTGGAGAGCCCTTGCTTGACAGAGCTGAAGATGAGCTGGCTGACAGAAATGCAGAGGAGCGCTGAACCCGGGCCACGAGGCCTCACGAGTGTGTTACTCAACTCTCAGACCTGAAGACACTCTCAAGTATGTGAGGAGAGTGCTTCTTATTATGCAGCAAACATGATTAACATCTCTGTGCCGAGTTGAACACTCAATCTCTGGAAATTTTGTATAGTATTTGGCGTAGATTAGAAGCACATAAACATCTATTTGCAGCTGTGTGTACTGACAGTTCCATAGAATGTTTATGGAGATTATCTATTTGTTGATGATGGTCTGTTTTGGTTTGATTATGAAAAAAAATAAAAATGGTTTGCATCATTCTTAACAAAAATGGTGTCACTCACAAACAGTGTGAGTCGTAATTAGGTTTGTGAGTATTTGTCTCCCCCTAATGAACGACTATGAGTAGCACATGTAATGCTTTGATTAAAGATTTAAAGATTAAATGTGAAGTTTCCAAGACTTTTTATGTCAAAATACACTTTCTTAAATTAACCCAAATTATTGTTTATTCACTACTATAAGTATGCAGGGGTTTATCTACCCCAAAAGTGTAAACAACACTGAGACTCCTAACACCATCAAAATATTTAGAGCGGTCTGATCAGATACGTCAATCATTCCAGCTTGACCAATAGCGAGAGTTGGGGCGTGGCTTCTGTAGCAGGCTGAGCCAGAGGGTGTTTATCCAGTGTGGGACCCAGGTTAACATGGGGAAAAAATCCGATTTGGTTACAAGCTAAAATCTGAAGATTTACCAAAATACACAGAGGTAGAGAACAAACAAGGGTGAAAGCTGACGGTGCTTTTACAAGATGGAGGAATTTGATGGAATGTTTGAATTTCAATCGAAACACAGAACTTGCAGAGTTTTTTCTGGACAGGTAAGCTTAACTTAAGTTTTTGCCACACATGTTAGCTCTTTACTGTCTTTTTCCAAACATGTTAGCTCTTTATTATCAAGCCCGAGATAAAATATTGTAAATATAATGCTGGTATATATTAAGGGTGAATACAAGGGACGTTTGTAAAGGTTGCTAGAAAATTAGCTTTATTTTGTAGTTCCACTAGGTGACACTAGTAACGCAGAAACTGCAAACTTAAAGATGCTGTAAGAATTTTTTTCTTAGTTTTTTTTAGCTTTACCACAAACAAAATATTAAGCTTTTATTACTGTAGCAACTTCATCAGTCCATCAATCAATTAATTTGACTTAAATTTGTCAAATAAATATTAATGTATATTAAACCATGAAGTATGATAAGAAGCAGTTGATTATTTTCCATACAGTTTATGCACGCTGAGATTTCTCACAAAGAAATCACTTCTTATCAGAGCTGAGTGTAAAAAAAATATTATTCTAGCATATTCTATTAGCTTGGATACATTAGTTGGATACATCTGCTGGTCATTCCAGAGAACACAGTTATAAGTAACCCAAAATAGCTCCTTTCCATATGAAGTTACTTGAGTACGTGCAGTCTGACATTGTGGTATCTGTGGTTGTATATGTGGTTGTTCTCAGTCTTTTCCAAGTGTTTAGCAGTAAAAACAGGATGCAGTAGAAATCTATCTCTGTGAGTGGGCAGGGAGCAATATCCCTGTGGGCAGAGTGGGGGAACCTTGTTCAGCCATGGCCAAGTCTTGAACTTCACTTCCTAGCACGGGTGAAGGACACACAAGGGCACTGTCCTGTATGTCTTGGCCAAATGTACAACCCAACCCACTCGTGCCGAGATAGTCACAATGGTCCATTCATATTTATCACAGAGGTCTAGTTTGTTTTGATGCATTTCTACAAACTTCCTGTAGTGGTGATTATCACAGATGATAGCTTGTGGCCTCATGGGAATTGCTTGACTTTGTTGTTGTAAAGCCTACACAGCGGTGTTTTTATAACTTTTACATAGTATCTTCTAGCCTGGACATTTTAGCCAATTTTTATTAACAATTTTATATTATGTCAATTGCTTTCAATATATATATATATATATAGCAGTTATAGCAGTTACATACTAACCCAGATCAGCTGCTGTTTTTGATATTTCCGTCCCTTGATACTGTATGGTTCAGGTCCCCCTGTCAATGCAAGCCTTTAGGAATTTTTTGTTCATAGGCCAAAAATGGTCTGATCACTTAGAAAAGTAAAGGCACTTCGGTTTACATGTCATATTTGATCTTTTTAAAGCTATGAAACTGTACCTGGCACAGCCCTACCCATCACTATTTTGCATGTCAGTTTGAGTGAATATCTGTTTTAGAAAATGTCTTCTTCCTTCTACAGCCAACTGAAACTCTGGTGATGCACCAAAGCCCTTCTTCCATGAAATGTCAAAGAGGAATTTCCACTAGAAGTGCCATTTTATTGCTGCGCTCACACTGAGATGTAATGCGCTGAAAGACTGACCTTTGACATTTGAGGTGAGGGCATGTGTGGAGGATGGAATGAAGATGATCGCAAAAGTCCCATGTGTTTGGGCAAAGTTCAACATGTAATTTTTTGTTTGGCAGATTTACAGCTTGAGAAAACCGATGAGGTGATAAACGCATGAGGGATAGATCAAGAAAAATACTGAAAATATATTTTTTGAGAAGAACAAGCAGTCTTATGGGTCTGAGAGAGGTGAAAAGAAGTATGAGCCATTGCTGCTGTGCTCTGAGTGCTTATTAAATTTCCAGGGTCATTGTAACAGCATGTAACCTCTAAAAGCCAATAACTAGATACATGACTGTTGTAGTGAGAAAAACACATTGAAATTCCTTTCTTTATCTACCGTACTTGATTTAAAGCAAATAATACATTTAGGTTGCATTAGTGATCATCTTGTTCCAAAATGAGTTTGAAAAGTCTTCTGGTGCTCTTGTTAGAGTTTGTTTAGATCTGTTTGAGAGGCTCGTCTCATGAGGAATTTTCCCAAACTCAGCTGAAAGAACTCCCAGCTGTGCTCTCCTGGGTCAGAGCCCCTTATCATAAGAGTTTCAAGACACTGATTTGTGTGTTTGGACATGTTTTAGAAGACTACATATGAAGCTAAATGTGAATTTTAAAGCAATAGTTATCTGAAAAATTGTAATTGTTTTATTATTTACACACCCTCATGTCATTCAAAACAAACATGCCGTTATTTTATCTGTTGAACACACACACGCTCACACAAAAATAATTTTCATTTTAGCTTAAGGATTCCTTTTACCAGTTGTAAAATAATGTTGTATTTGTCCTTAAGTTTGTTTTGGAACACATTTGTTGTGATTATTTTTTATGTTTTTTTGGCAAGCATGGCCACACCGGACATAATATGCATCACATGAAGTGACTAATAATTATAGTATCTGTTCCATGTAGACAATGGTTACTGTAGCTTTTCCCCTCATTGTCACTGGTTAACCAAACCAAACAGCTATATGTCTTTGGTTTATCAGTGTTATAATCCCAGAAATTCAGTGCACAGTTGCCCTCTGACTCAGTCAACATTGGCATTTTCCAACAAAACACCTCTTATGGAGTTGTTTACCAGTCTCCTCTCCTCTTGAATTCAACCCAGCGCATGGCATTTTTCTAGCACAGTTGTCTTTCCCACACTCTCGTGAAACAAAATGGGGGCAGAAGGGATTTTTTTTGTTGCGGTTATGTTTTGCAGGGTAACATTTAGTAACTTCATTTGTGTTTGAAAATGAGGATGTTTCATAGAGACAAAACCACAACCACATCATTTGCGGGTGAGGTGATCAGACAATGTGCCATATTACTGTATATTCTTACTTGACATTAGTGGTGTTGTTGTTAATTAAAACTAAATAAAAGTATTCAAATGTGTTTTTCATATTTTAAAATAAAGCTGAAATAAAAAAATTTAAAAATGAAAAGTGTAAAAATAACATAAAAATAAAAAAATGACTAAAAATTTAAATAAAATGAAAACTAAAAATATACATATTAATAAATACTGTAAGAGTATAGTAAGTTACACTAAAATAATACTGTTTGCCATTTTATGGGTTACTGTAGAGGTTCCTTTCTTTTATATCAATCCAGTTATTCGTCAGAGTGATCATACCCGTTTACATTTCTATCGTCAACTACTCTTATGCAACAATGTACATGGTTTATTTAAAGTTTCAAGATATCGTTGACTTTTCTGGAATGCCATCTATATTGAGCTGCCTTCTTACAATGGATGATAAGTTAAGGTTCACAGGGGTTTGATAAGAATGAGTCTGTCTGTTTCTCATAGCTGTGCAGGTTCTTGCTCAATTGATAACAATGATGAACAGCATCCAATTAAAGAAAAATGACATTCCTAATACAGCACAGGGTTTCTGACAGCAGATATTACGTAAGTAGATAAGGAAACGGTTGAGGAAAGTCAAAAATACAGACACTACTTTTTTAGAAAGGTACATATTCCTGTTTTTCTAGGCCTTTTATCAGCTTCTTGTATCCTGTATGAAGAGAAAAATCGCCTGTGAGCAAGACAGGATATGTATGGGGTTTTTTTAGACAGAGCTATTTCATCAAAAGTTATTGATTCAGTGGCTATGTTTATGTTTGACACTGTTAGACTGATTTGTCAGAAAAATCACAAGTTTTTATTTAATTTGTGAATAAATGATTTAGTCTAATAAAACAGTACGATGTTCATGACTACAAATGGGAGAATTAAGACCCATCAGGATGTACTGTATCTGTTTTTTTTTGAAGAAGAAACACGTCAACTGCTCTCATAACAAGAAATTTGAGGACGGCAAATGATTTTACATGCAATAGCGCTGCTTAGAGGCTCGTCTCTTGAACTGTCTCGTACGTGGCTCCATGATTGAAGCCAGTGAAGCTACTTATTTTATTGCTGTGAGATATCCTGACATCTGGTTTAGATGTTACAGGCTGCTCATTTGTGAGTAAGATCAAAAGGTTCATGGTTTTTTTTTTTTACAAGGTCTTTAAACAAGTAGTATCAGAGAGGTTTTAACAAAAAAGTCAAATATTTCTGGTGCCACACAGTACACCAGCTCTCCAAAGATCAAACCTAATAGTGCGTCCAAAAAGTCACTGCAAAATGTGAGCTTTAAGCTGAGGACCAGGATGGAAAGCAGTTTCATTTGATTGATCATTATTTATAAAAACACATAGGTGAGAAATCTAATTTTAGTCATCACTATTATTATATTATTTTAAAAGTCATGTAAAATTTTATGTGTGTGTAATATATTATACTATTCAATATTACTGAATGAAAGTCGTTTTTAAGGGTTAGTTCAAAGAACATTAATGTGCATGTTATCACTTTTTACATGTATATGCAATAATTATAACAACTGTTATTATTAGTAGTAGAAGTAAGAAATATTAGTATTTATGTGAATACATGTACATACTAATATTTATATACATTGTATTTATATAAAGATTAGAAATTATTGGCATTTGAGTACCTGGTAAACGTGGGGTTGAAAGGGAAAAATATGATGTTCTCATCAACCTGACCCCGCTCTGTGGTTCTATTTGGAGCTTTGTGGTTTCATATCTTGCTTTTGCAAAAACCCACACCTGCCTATGCATGTCAAAAACAGCTGAAGCCTCAACTTTAATCATATCTATCTGTCTGTCTACATAAATAGATAGATTCTTAATCTTTTTGCATGTACATTGTCAGAAAAGCAACCATATATTGTAAACTACATTTTAAAGGTTTAAATACTACAGGAAAATCCAGCTTGGCCCATTTAGAAACTGGTAACTAGAATTATTGTTTCCTGCTATACAGAAATATAGGAAATATTTGTTTTTTTTTTTTGGTTTTGGTGTGTTGATATTTTATATTATATTTAGAGTCATTTTCTTCAGAGATTTGATTTCTAAAGTCATTTAAAGGCATAGTTCACCCAAAAATAAAATTGCCATCCTTTACTCACCCTCATGTCCTTCCAAAACTGTATGAGTTTCTGTGAAACACTAAAGAAGATATTTTGAAGATTGTTTCAGCTCTTTTTGTCCATACAATAAAAGTAAATGGGGTCCAAAACATGTAATTGTGCTGAACTGACAAAATACACTGAGACATTTGTCAAAATGTATTTTGTGTTCCACAGAAGAAATAACATCACATAGGCTTGGAACGACATAAAAGTAATTCAATTATTTTTTATTTTTTTGGAAAGTATTACTTGAAAAAAAAGAAAAAAAAAAGAAGCATGCTCCTTTGAGCAAACCTTTGCAGGAAGTCAAGAGTACAAATGAAGACCAAAGTTGAGATGCAGTATGCATCAAGAATACTAAGAACAGGAACGATTCTGAATATAATGCTGACACATTGCTAGAGACAAGTTGCATTAAACATATCACTAAATATGAGTAACAAAATATCCTGCAAAACTGACAAAATGGTGTTTATGTTGTTGTGGTGGAGGTCATGTTTGAAACACATTAATTATATACAGTAAGTCCATGGTATTTATTTGTACTATTTATTTGTACTCATTGGAATATCTGACTTCATAGTCATGTGTGTTTTAAACAGGTCTACATAAAGAAAAAGTGCAATGGTGTTCGAGGAGGTGCTGTAATGTGCAGCCAGTGGGTACAGAGGAACAATGACCTGACACGTGCAGCCCAAAATAAGATAAGTGGAAAAACAAAAGGTGTGAAAGGAACAATTTAATAAGAACCAAGGAATCTTGGGAAAAAGAAAAATCATAAATGTTACTCAGTAAGTAGTCATTTTCATATGTCTGTGATTGAGTTGATTTTTAACATGATAACGAAACATGATAAGGCATTATTTATGTGGTATATACTTATGTGGTATATAGTGAGTAAGTGCTGATATTATCTGCATTTGGATCACACTGTGTGCAGATCTGTTAACCACACAAAACACTTTCAGTTCAACCACTTTTCCACCTTCACCGATAAGTAGAGCTCACCATTTCCTGCATTGAGCCCCAGACTCATTCTCCGCCATGCATTTGCAGAAAGGGACTTTTCTTGCATTGCACTGCACTTGAGAGCTTTGGGCACGTTCTTGAGAAGATGCAACCTGAAAATGCTGATGTAAGACAGGTCATTTGTACAGGAGGGTCCTTATGAGGGTCCATCATAAATGTAAAGATGTTTTCTGTGGAATTTGGATGGAAATTAAATAAGAAACAAAATATGACAAACTCAAATCGATCGCATTTCTCTGGTTACCTGTGTCAGCGATTTAGAGTAGATTTCACAGAATTGGGGAGGGGTACAACAGGAAGTACTACCTCTGCAGGCCACATCACGGTTTTCCCCGTGCGTGTGATGTCACTTGTTCCACGGCGGACTGAACCCCTGTAGAGTGGAAAGTACAAGCTCACCCCTTTATAAAGCGGACCGCATCAGTGAGATGATCATCTTCGAGGCTATCAGCCACCGATAAAGCGACCAGCAGCACATCAAGATCTGATCAGCGACCGACCACAGACCCAAACATGAGACCCCACTGCATCTTCATCGCCTGCCTTGTGCTCTTCGCTTTCTGCTCACTGGCTCAGAGTGAATGTGCGTCTTTTTCTTTATTTCTAGAATTTTGTTTTTAGATAAACAATAGACTTTTAATGATTTAATGTATATTTCTTAAGCATTTTCTTGAATTTTAAATGTATCCCATTCATATATTGATTTATATTAAGTGTTTTTAAAACAATTTTCTTTTCTTTTTTCCTGCAGTCAGCCAAGGTCCCGAAAAGTGCTGCTTTTCTTTTTCCAATGTAAAAATCCCAGTTAAGCAGGTTGAGAGTCATCATACTACCCATCTTGAGTGCCACAGGAGTGGTGTCATGTAAGTATTTTTTGTAATGTCTTAATTAAAATGAATTGTGAATTAGCTATGTGAAATCATGAACCGTCTTCTCTTTTGAAATTTCAGTGTCATCACTAAAGCCCAAAAAGAGATCTGTGTTGACCCATCAGAGAGATGGGTTCAGAGACTGATCAACTTGGTGGGTGCTCGAAACATGAAGGAGATGTCACATAGCAGCTCTGGGGACAGCGATTAAGATGTGAACGGCTCTTCACTTTTCAAACTATTGAATTGAACAGTTTTCAAACTGGTTTTAAGCTGATTTTATTTAAAAGTAATAATATGTATGCACCTGCACAATGATGTTAATCAATTAAGAAGACTGTGATATATATTCAAATATATTCAAAGCATATTTAAGATACAAATGTAATCTGAACATGTAATAAGTTTACATTTTTTAACTTCACTATATGCAAAATAAAGATCATGGAAAGACATTGGATTTTGTCAATGTTGTCCTTTTTTGAAGGAAAAAATATATAAATACAAAATTAACAAAAAAAATAAATTGAAATTTACATTTATGCATTTAGCAGACGCTTTTATCCAAAGCGACTTACATTGCATTCAAGTTACAGTTTTTACATTTTATCAGCTCTTGCTTTCCCTGGGAATCGAACCCATGATCTTAGCGTTGCTAGCGCCATGCTCTACTATTTGAGCTACAGGAAATAGCTACAGGAAATTCACGTTGCGCTAGCAACGTGAATACTGATACTGCTTATAATAACAATGCTAGTCCCTACAGTGGTAAAACGCACTTGGGTTTATTGTGAAAAATTATTTATAGGTTTTTTTTTTGCTCATTTGGATGCTACCACATGGAGCTCTTTTTATTTTTTTACTTATTGTACGGATCCGATAAAGATCAGTTGGACTTTCATAAGAGAGTACTTTGTCACTATAAAAATGTGCTACAGATCATTTCTTTTTTTTTTGGTGTAAGCCTCTCTATCTTGATAATGCTCAGTGCATTCATGCATAGAGAAATTATTCCATGGCATGGAAATGAAGCTTAATATGTTCTGTATGAAAAGACAAAAAGATATGAGGGTGGGTTATTTCTACTGTATTATTAAGGTTATTATTACCTTCGATATAACTGCTACGCAAGGCGGCATCCACTGATCAGCTTTCCTTCATGCATGCTGAGGCTGTCGGCAGCATTCGTGTGGTTGGTTGTTACCACTGTGTGAATCTGTGGCTGACATTTTTCCCATTTTATATTCAGACTTTTGACATTGTTACCCCAACATAAACTATTACTGATTATAATATTATAAATTCTTTTACTGTTCTTGTTATCAATGTAAATTGGTTTTTGGTTTTTAAATCTTACTTATTTAAATATAATTCCATAATAATCACTTACTCCACGCTTGTTCTTGACATATTTTTTTTTTCCTTTTTCATATCATCATGTGTTCTTTCCTGTCTAGAGGCTTGTCGTACTTCTGTTTGTCTCCCCCACCCCCCCTTTCTCTTTTCTATTTTCTCTTTTCTCTTTTCTCTTTTCTCTTTTCTCTTTTCTCTTTTCTATTTTCTCTCAGCTTTTGTTTATCTGCCTTTTTTTACAAGCATTCTATATTTCTAGTTTTTCCAAATTATCTTTCCTCTTTACAGTTTTTGTTTTGTATCTTTTTCTTTTTATGCAGTTCTTTGCATTGTTTTCAGTTCACAAATACTGATTTGTCCCAATTTCATCAAATACATTTTATTTTCTTATTTTTAATTTGAATAAGTCTTCGTCTCTCTTCACTGCACTTCATTATCTCTGGTTTCTTTCAATTTCTCTTTCTCATATTTCCTCTTCATATTTTCAGGGCTATTTCAATGTTTCATCCCACACATGCACTCTTTTTTATTCATATATTGATTCATTTCTTTTTTTATGTGTAACCTCTTCTGTATTAGATGATGATTTTGCTGTTCTCGCTTGATGCTGATGAATTGCAAATATTTTTCATTTTCCGCTCACAATGAGTCATCTTTCCTTTCTTTCATCAGACCGACCCGTCTTCTCTCATCGCTATGTTGTGCCGCTCATTCCGTTTGCCTTCGCTTCTCTCCTTCTCTTCTTCATTTGGAGCCCGGTGTTAAAATATGTTCGGTTCCTGAGATATTTGGTTCTACTGAGTGGTGCTGACATGAATATTCATGAATTTCACATATTTTGGGCGTATCCGTGAGACAATGTGTGAACTAACGGTACTGAAAATATTTTTTTGGAGGCCTCCAACCTTGATCTTGGGAACTACTTGCTGTCTTCAGTTCTAAACCACCTGTCTGTAACTATCAAGTAACCCTGAACACCTTGATTTGCAGATTCAGGTCTGATTGATTGGGGATGGAGCTGAACTCTGCAGGCACGGTAGATCTCCAGGAGCAGGGTTAGAGACACCTGGCTAATGGATACCAGGCCTGCTGGCCAGTTGCTCTTTCTGACTGCTAGAGGTCGCCATTTTATCACAATTATAATGTAGCTTGTTGATGTAAATATTGAGAAAGGCTGAGTGGGCCTTTTATTAACTTTCAAAACTTTGCCTCCAGAACACCCTAAATTTCTCATGGCATGGAATCAACAAGGTTTATTTCAAATGAAACTGAAAAAGTCTAAAAGTAGTGCAGTGGGTTGTGGACACTATAGCACACAAATGCGTGTTTTCACACATATCTTTGCAGGAAATAATTTAGTACATCCGTTTCTCTTTTATATTCCATTTACAATGTATACTACTATTTTACACCTAGCATGATATGATCTTAAAGTGAATAGCCTTGGAAACTGAGGATATTTTCAAGGTAAAATGCAGAGAACATTTTGTACTTACTAAAAGAAGTATTAGTATTATTTATAGACCTCATTGTGGTTTCTCCAACCCCCTAGTGACATGTGTTATAGAAAAACAATCCCAATTATAGACACAACCATGCACCACCAGTGAGATGAACACATGTGTTACGAACAGCCAGCGACAACACAAGATACGGCAAGATGCATTAAACAACTGATCAAAGTCTTGAACATCAGGCCTTAATACATCTTCATTGGCTGTCTTCTGATCTTCGTTCTCTGTTCATTGACTTTTTTAAAATGTTTTAGGAAAGTGCTGCTTTTTCTTCTCTAAAAACAGCTCTCAAGTAAAACTGTCGTGGATTACTATAAAGCGCACCAAGATTGCCCCAGAAATGGTCTCATGTAAGTGCTTTTTGTACTTAGTAAGCTTTTGTATAATTATGAAATCTTAAATCATTCTCTTTGAAATTCTAACTTCACAATCATGCAGAGAATTGGGTTCAGGCATTGCGTATCCTCATACAGTCATGGCCAAAAATATCGGCACCCTTGGTAAATATGATCAAAGAAGGCTATGAAAATTAATCTGCATTGTTAATCCTTTTGATATTTTATTAAAAAAATTCACAAAAATCTAACCTTTCATTGGATAATAAGAATTTAAAATGGGGGGAAATGTTTTTCTCTAATACACATTGGCCACAATTAACGGCACCCTTTTATTCAATACTTTTTGAAACCTCCATTTGCCAGTTTAACAGCTCTAAATTTTCTCCTATAATGCCTGATGAGGTTAGAGACACCTGACAAGAGATCAGAGACCATTCCTTCCTCCAGAATCACTCCAGACCCTTTAGATTCCCAGCTCCATGTTGGTGCTTCTTCTCTTCAGTTCACCTCACTCATTTTCTATAGGGTTCAGGTCAGAGGACTGGAATGGCCAGCAGAAGCTTGGTTTTGTGCTCAGTGACCCGTTTTTGAGGTTTGTGTTTGGATTATTGTCCGGTTGGAAGATCCAAACATGGCCCATTATAAGATTTCTAACAGAGTCAGTCACTTATTGATTTTTTATCTGTTGGTATTTGATAGAATCCATGATGCTATGTGTCTAAACGAGATGTCCAGGACCTCCAGCAGAAATATAGGCCCACAACACCAAAAATACAGCAGTATATTTCATTGTACACATGGGGTACTTTTTATCTTGAGTGTTTGCTGCTAAAAAGCTCATTTTTTAGTTTCATCTGACCATAGAAGCCAGTCCCATTTGAAGTTCCAGTCGTGTCTGATAACTGAATATGCTGGAGTTTGTTTTTGGATGAGCGAGGAGAATTTTTCTTGAAACCATCTCAAACAACATGTGGTTATGTAGGTGTAGGTTTTTCTCATTGTGATGGGAATTTGGGCTTTGTTTTTCCTCCTATTTATATTTCTGTGAAACATGAAGCCATGGCTGGATAATTTTATGTTCATAATCACCCTGGAGTGCTCAAAGTTGTGAATATGAATAGGAATATACTTCAGAGATATTTTACTCATAAGAATTTCTAGGGCTGCCAATAATTGTGTCCAACGTGTATTTGAGAAAAACATTTATTTCATAATGATATTTCCCCCCATTTTAAATTCTTATTATCCAATGAAAGGTTAGATTTTTGTGATTTTTTTTAAATAAAATATCAAAAGGATTAACAACGCAGATTAATTTTCACAGCCTTCTTTGATCATATTTACCAAGGGTGCCGATATTTTTGGCCATGACTGTATAATATATTGCCGATTGGTCTCTTTTTCACTCCAATTGACACATTTACCATCACCATTAAATATTTCCATTACCATTAAACATTAATGAGAAGCATTTATAAACATTTCCAAAGAAAATACACATTTAATAACAAATTGTACTCTACACATTCTAACGGTGCATAGTTTCACAGCATACAAGTTTAATAGCATGTTAAAAGATTGGTGAAGCGCAGAGGAGTTGGGCCATTAAACACTTTCATACCAACTACTTTTCCACCTTGACCAATAGAGCTCACCATTTACTGCATCAAGCACCAGTCTCATTTTCCGCCATCATTTTGCCTTTGTACAAAAAGACTTACAGTATTGCATTGAACTTCAGTGTATCTTCTTGTGAAAATGATACCTAAAAAATGCACACAGTAAAATAATGGGGTCCTCATAGGGGTTGTCCATAAATTTAAAAACATTTTGAACCTGGACTTTGTGCAGTTTAAGCTAGATTCACAGAAGTGGGGAGAGTTGCGCAGGACACACTACCTCTGCAAATCACATCATAATTTTTCCATATGCAAGTGATGTCACTTGTTTTTTGCTGGACAGAACATAGATTTGTATAGACTTGTATGTTTGTATAGTGTCAGTGAGGAGATCACAATACAGCAACCTGCACATCAAGATCTGATCAAAGACCAACCACATACCTAAAACATGAGGTCCTACTGCATCTTCATCGTCTGTCTTGTTCTCTTCACCTTCTGCTCACTGACTCAAAGTGAATGTGCGTCTTTTTTATTACTTCTTGATTTTTCTTTGGAAATGTCTGACTAAACATCTGATAACAATTTAACATATATTTATGAGGCATTTTCCAGATTATTAAAGGGTTAAAGGGGTCATGAACTGCATTTTTTTAATGTTAGTATGATTTTTACATAAACATTGTCATAATTTAGAAATAAAAGGCTATTTTCTACCCTGATTTTAGCCCTCTGATTTGAACGCTTGTTGGAAGGGGTGTGTAAACGGCCACTGCTATGACTGTTGATTTACTGACGCATGAACAGCAATAAATGATTTTGAGACACAGAACATCTGTACATGAATCATCCATATGATGATTGAAATCACTGATTGCAGAACACAGTTACTTGCATGTTGTGGTATTACTGTAAGGGTCCATATCTTACAGTAAAAGTCTGTTTGCAAATCCTGCATTTGCCAAAGAATCCACAGTGAAATGTACTGAACAAACAAATAATGCCCAACTGAAGCATCCACATAGTTGAAAATATATAACCACCTTCCTGGCATTAGGATCATTTGGAAGGTAATATTATTTGTAGTTTGATGTAAGTAGGCATTGATCTGATTCTGAGGAGGTCTTTGTCGCACTATGACTTCATAATAGGACAAATTCTGAAATGAGCCAACTTCTGAGCTTGGCTTCAATAAAAGCTGGTTTTGGACTAACAAGGAAGTTTTGAGTTCTGAAACTTACAGGACGTTTTTATAATACAATGAACTCTTACATGTCAGAATATCCAGGACAATTCAATTTCTCAGTTCATGACCCCTTTAAATGTATCTGGGTTTGAATTTTTCATCTGTATATTTTCCTGCAGTCAACCAATTTCCCGACAAGTGCTGCTTTTCTTTTTCCAATGTAAAAATCCCAGTTAAGCAGGTTGAGAGTCATCATACTACCCATCTTGAATGCCACAGGAGTGGTGTCATGTAAGTATTTTTATAATGTCTTAATTAAAATGAATTGTGAATTGGTTATGTAAAATCATCAAGTCAAGTTGAGCTTTATTGTCATTCCGCTACATGCGGGGGCATACAGTGGAACGAAATGTCGTGCCTCACAGGACCACGGTGCTACATAAATACAGGCATACAGCAATGAAGTAAAACAATATAAACCTATACACAACTATCCTACTGATAGATTTTGACTATAAATATACTATATATAATTTTTTATTTTTTTTTTATTTACCTATACATAAACTAAAAAATACAAACTATACAACCTATACGAGTGCTTCAGATAAATACTGTACATGTGCGAAGAGAAACATTGTGAGTCAGCAGCTGGCTGGGGAACAGTGCAGGATGATTTGTAGTGCATGAGCATGTAAACATACATATATTACTTTTTGTGGGATTTGTATACACACAGCAGTGTGTGAAAAGTGACTAGTGCGCATAGAGGAGGAGAGTGTGCTACGACAGGTGGTTTGTACAGGCCCACTCACCTGCGTGTAGCACACTTCGATTGCACAAAAAAAAAAAAAAAACATTTCCATAAGTTTCAGATGGTCCATGTTTCAGGAGGTAGGGGGTTTGTATGGGGGTTCAGAGAGGGGCGGGGTGATTTGAGTTCAGGGCTCTCACAGCCTGGGGGAAAAAGCTGTTGAGCAGTCTGGCAGAGCGGGCTCTGATGCTCCGGTACCGTTTTCCTGATGGTAGAAGCTGGAAGAGACTGTGGGAGGGGTGTGTGGAGTCCTTCACGATACTGTTGGCTTTGCTGGAGTATCGTGTAAGGAAAATGTCCAGGATGGAGGGGAGAGGGGCAGCAATGATCTTTGCAGCTGTGTTCACTGTCCGCTGGAGGGTCTTGCGGTCTGCTGCTGTACAGTTCCCGTACCAGACAGTGATGCAGCTGGTCAGCACACTCTCAATGGTGCCCCTGTAGAAAGTGGTGAGGATGGGTGGAGGGAGACTTGCTCTTTTCAGCCGTGGAAGTGTAGGCGCTGTTGTGCCTTCTTGGAGAGTGACATGGTGTTGGTGGTCCAGGTGAGATCCTCTGTGATGTGCACCCCCAGGAATTTAGTGCTGCTGACTCTCTCCACAGTCAAGCTGTCGATGGTCAGTGGGGGGTGATCACCGGAGTTCCTTCTGAAGTCCATCACAACCTCCTTTGCCTTACTCACATTGAGGGACAGGTTGTTAGTGCCACACCATTTCGCCAGCTGTGCCACTTCCTCTCTGTAGTGTGTTTCATCATTGTTGCTGATGAGACCTACCACTGTTGTGTCATCAGCGAACTTGATGATGTGGTTGGAGCTGGACTTGGCAGTGCAGTCGTGGGTCAGCAGCGTGAAGAGCAGTGGGCTGAGCACACAGCCTTGTGGGGCACCTGTGCTCAGTGTGGTAGTGCTCGAGGTGTTGTGGCCGACACGGACTGACTGAGGTCTTCCGGTTAGAAAGTCCAGAATCCAATTACAGAGGGAGTTGTTAAGGCCCAGCAGGTTTAGTTTATTTATGAGCTGTTGTGGGATTATTGTGTTGAATGCTGAGCTGAAGTCAATGAACAGCATTCTAACATAAGAGTCTTTGTTTTCTAGGTGGGTAAGAGCTAGGTGGAGGGTGGAGGAAATTGCATCGTCCGTAGAGCGATTTGGACGGTATGCAAACTGGAGCGGATCGAGTGTGTTGGGGAGGCTGAACCGTCATCATGAACCGTCTTCTCTTTTGAAATTTCTGTATCATCACTAAAGCCCAAAAAGAGATCTGTGTTGACCCATCAGAGAGATGGGTTCAGAGACTGATAAACTTGGTGGATGCTCGAAACATGAAGGAGATGTCAATCTCGAATCTAAACCAGAGAGGTTAGTTGCCCTCTTTAAAGTGGACACAGAGGCAAAGTAAACTGCTTGTTAGAGTATATATCTAATGCTTAAAACAAAAAAATACTGGGTTACAGGAACTTGTGAATGTCTGTAATTGACTGAGCAGAAAATATGATTATATAATTTATTCAGAAATTCAAAAAATTCAAGCAAGAACTTAGATACAAATATTGGCAGGAGGTCTTAATATTATCTAAACCCTTGACAAGCATTGTCAAAATTATAATTTTGTTTGAATTACAACTCTAGTCCTCTTCAAAGAGTTACAAGACTGGTTAGAATTTCTCCTTTTTTATGGTAGCCTATCTGTTAACTCAGGAAGTCTTGAAATGATCTAAACCCTTAGCAAGCATTGTAAAAATGATATTGTTCTTCTTTCCTGAAAGGAAAGTGTCAGAGTCAGTCAGAACAGCAGAAACTACATTGTTGCACCAACCAGTAACAACTCCAGTCCACCTCAAAGAGTCACATGACCGATTAGATTTTCTCCTCTTTTATATTTAAAATTAGAAAGTCTTCATCAAACTTGATCCTGGAAGGCCTACAGAGTTTAGCTCCAACTTGCCTCAACACACCTGCCTGGAAGTGTCAAGTATATCTAGTAAGACCTTGATTAGCTGCTTCAGGTGTGTTTGATTAGGGTTGGAGCTAAACTCTGCAGGACACCGGCCCTCCAGGACCGAACTTGGTGACCCCTGAGCAGACATTATTAAAATGACATTGTTCTTCCCTCTTTAAAGGAAAGCATCAGAGTCAGTCAGAACGATAGAAACTACACCACTCCACCTCTGGAGGAAATGTCTGTAGTCCACTTTGAAGAGTCACATGACCGGTTAGATTTTCTCCTCTTTTAAGTTGGCTGTTAACTCAGGAGGATTTTATTTGACCATAGTCAACAATGTAAAATGTTCTATTGTTAAAAACCACAAACACTGGGCCAGAAGTATCCTTATTGTCGAGTTGTGTAATAAAATTTCATATCCCAGATGTAACAGGTAACTATGTTGCATACTATACAACTATTGTGTGAACGGCAACTATTTCAGTTTTTTTGGTGAACACAGAAAAATGCAGAATAGTCCTGCACAATAGTCCAGTACAGTTATTAATTAAATTCATTAAGATTACTTTATCAAAGAACTTTCACTAAAGTCTTCCAAGACAGAGAAATGAGAAATAATAGCTTTGATATGTGTGACATTGGAGCCACATCTGGAACGTAATATACTGGAGAGAAAAGAAAAAAAAACGTAAAATATTTCTTTATAAATACAAAAAAAAGTAAATTTTGTATTATATATTATAAATGAGCTCTTTTTCATTTGTGCCATATAGATCCACTTACTTCTGCATGCGGCCAGGATGAGAATAACTACAGCATTTCTTATCTACAGTATGTTGAGACATCAGCACCAAGGAAACCATGACATCTGTTAATGTAGAGTACTACTACATCAACAGTCATCATCATAGATAAATATATAATAAATTATATTATATCAATAATTATATAGTTTGTGAGTGGCACCTACTGTAAATGCTACTTTAAGTATTGTTTTGTAGCTCAGACAGAAGAGAATTTCTAGAACTTAAAATTGTGCCCTCTAGTAAGACACTGCAGTACTGCACATTAGGATATGAATCATTGCACAATGTACTATACAATACAGCACCAATGCATTTGGCTTTTTTAATAAAACAGGGTGGGTATAGAGAAGATGAAATGTAGATGTAGATGAAATAAATAAGACACCAACATGTCAAAGTGCATGCTGGTTTAATTCAGGCATGTTGTTTGGTTTATAATGTCACTGCCCAGATGATGAAACTGTTCCTTTTTCTTTGTTGTTTTGCATATATACTATATTTCTAACCCCCATGTTTTTTTTCTTTTCTTTTCTTTTCAGAAAGGGTTTTCAGCCTTTGCAGGCCAACTCAATGTGACATATTCTATGTATGTGTATTATTTAGGGAAAACTACAAACTACACAAAGCAAAGATACGTTACTAAAAGGCTCTTTTGACAGACTAATGATAGCTAATTCAGCAGCACGCTGAGGCTGTCAGCAACATTTGTGAGGTTGATTGTTACTGTGTAAAACTGTGGGTGTTTGGCATGTTAACCCTCCCCCTTTTATTTTGTCTTTTCTTCAGGAATTACTGGAAGTCTGATTTTTTTCATGTATCTCTCCTTGACTTTTCAATCAAATTCTATTTCTCAATTTTTATACCCACATGGACTACTATAATTGTTCATTTAATGTTAACTGTTATTTAAAGAAATGCCTTACCCTAAGATTTTTGCATGACTTTTTTTTTTTTTTACATGAATCATTCCATTAATGATTTTATTCATACTCATCCCCGTTTTGCATGTCATATAATCCCTTAATTCAACAAGGTATTAATCATGTAATCATTCCTACTGAATGACTTTTCTCTCTTTCTTCATTTCTTTTAGTTTTTGTTTCCTTTTCTTATATTTGTTTTACTCTTTTATGTTTGCCTGGAAATGTTTAGTTTTGAAGAATATACACACATATATACACTTGTTTTCTTTTTCTATTTTATTTTCAGTTTTCTTCAGGCCTTTATAAATTTTATATTTTATACCAAAGGGTTGAATAATAAAGAAGGCTGGTTAGCATGGTCCTGTTTGCCCCTGCTATTAGATGCTGTAATAAAAGAAAAAAAGAAGAAAAAAACATCTCTCTTGACAGCCTGTTATTTCAAAATTTCAACATTTAATTTCAACACATAAATTGGGAATAATTTATTTTTATATATTAAATGTTTTACCAGGACCCAAGTTTGAAATTGACTTTAATTTGTTGTGATTAATTCAGTTGTGTTTTCTTCAATGAAGTAACGTTTTTGTCAGATATAGTCCTTAAATAAAGTGAATAAAGGATATATAAGTCTTTGTCATTCTACCTCCGCTTCTTTGATTCTCCATTGCCTAGTTGAAGCTCTTGGATTCCTGTATTCCCTTCAGTCCTCTCAAAGAACTTATTCCAGAGATTCCTGATCGATCACTCTTCTGGCACCAGCACTATGCCATGTTCTACTCATTCAGCCTGTATTCAGGTCCGAAAATCTGATTGGAGTCGGTCAGTTACCTCTCTGACCACTAGTGGCCGCTATTACACAATTCTAATGCAGTTTCAGGTTTTAACTAGCACCATTATCAGCCTCTCAATATCATGGTTATGTGCACTTTTTTTATATGTTCATTTATAAGTTCATAAGTAAAAATATATGTATGTATACCCCTATATATAATTATTTTTTGAGGATTTGGCAGTTTTGACCTGTAAGCTTCAATATTTTTTTCTTACAGAGCAACTGGAATGAGACATGTGCTTTTTTATTTGTCTGTCACAGGGCTGCAAATTGAATATTTCATTCCAAAACAATCAGCAGCCAAGAGCTGAGCTGAGCAGAGCAGAGCAGAAGACTGCAAGTATGCGTCCAACTGAACCAGACAGCTTTGATGTAGCAGATAAGACTTGAGACCAGACAGGTGGTGGCAAGCACTGATGCCAGCCAGTGTGTTTTTTCTACCACAGATTGTGAACAAATGGATTTGAAATGTGTTGTATTCAGACTTGATAATCAAAATGCAAAAATGACTTCAGGATTAATTGTCCTGCCTATTCTTCATCCAGCATATATCTGCATTATGGTGATAAACTGAAAATCAGTTAAAAGCAAAAAAGCATTAAGTGGATAGTGAATCAGCTGGCTTTAAATTATTATTATTATTTCATTATTTCAGACCATTTGGTCCATATCACAATAAAAATAAAATACACAAAAGAAGAAAATTACATACCAACATACATTCACACACAACAATCACTTAAGAAAAAACATACAAACTTGAATTCCAGTGCTTCCAGAACGAGGAAGAATACCTTGTATCACTTAATGTGGGATAATTTAAGGCTATTATAATTGTATTTCTTGAATCACTTAATCGACACATGAAACTATACATATGATAAAACGGCATGCAAAGTAGGAACATCACTAGATACAAACAACTGGCTTGCACTCATCCACCTTGGGAACTTAAGCAGGATTCTTAATGCATCATTAAATGCCACCTGAAGCTTTTTCATTTTAGCTTTACTATAACTACACCATAATTGTGACGTATAAAATGAAGTACAGTACGCTCTAAAAAGTGCTATTTTGTGCACATGTGCCATCTAGCTTGTATAGGTCGATGTATATACAGGTACTGTAAAATCCTAATCAAATATGGGGGAAACCCTCTGTCTTGTAACTTCATAAACAGCTTAGTGTGATTAATTCGATCAAATCTAAAAAGCACATGAATACTGTACAATTGTGTCTATTATACACACTAACCACTTCCTTTAGCGAATATATGCATAAATCAGTACAATGCTTCCTCTTAAAACCAAACTCATTATCTGTAGTTACCAAATATTCTTTGAGCCTATCCATAAGGATATGCTCAAATACTTTTGAGATGATATTTGCAATATCATTCGCAAGGCAATTGGCCTATAATTTTCTATACTGGATATTTTACCAGTTTTATCTTTAATTACTGGCACTAATAAAACTGTCAACATAGATTGAGGTAACACACCATGTATCAAAAATCCTGTAAGACACAAAGCAAGTAACACTAAAATGTTTTGGCTTTAGCATATTTCAGATGTTCAGCTACTATTAAATCAGCGCCACATGCTTTATTTACTGCCAATTTCTCAATAGCACAATTAACCTCAGAAGGTCTAATAATCACACCAATATCACTCAGTACATGACCTACTTCAAATTTCTGCCTCTCAATTAAAAATATCCCTATAATATTCTCTCCCCAATTTGACAATATTCTCAACCCCTTCAATACTAGCTGGCAGCGATACTTCTCTATTATTAATAACCTTAACTTCTTTCCATAAATCATGAACATCACTTTTCTGAAATTTCGTAGCCATTGAATTTGCTTTCATGGTTGCTTCATTTCTTTTAATAAACCGTACAGCATATTTAAATTTGGCATTTGCCAGTTTCTTTTTCTCAAATTCTGGACCATACCTTGCTTTCCCTCTTAAAACCCAAATTTTAAAAGCATCTCTAGCCTCCAAATGCAATTCAGATACTTATTCATTCCATCCAGCCCTAAAAATGTCACTTTTAACTACTTTTTGACAGAAAGGTCTACTGGCATTATTTAAACAATACACTATTTCATCATACATCAAACGTAGGTCATTAATATGTTTAAGATTCTTACAGTTAACATTATCACACATAATTGTCTCAGTTGGTACAGCTATGTTACTTAAACTCTTCTCGGTTGATACTGTATATTGCCAAAGGTCATTTGTTGTAAGATGTGCCCAATCTAATATCCCACAATTCTCATAATTGCTCAACTCAGGTAAACTTTCAACATTTAGCATCATAAAAACAGGTATATGGTCTAAACAAACAAACATTATGTCAAAACTACTAACTATCACACTTTAAATACATAAACAGTCATTTATTCTACAGCCTTTGGTGGACGAAAGCTAGCCGCAGTATATTTTGTGCATGCATCTCCACTCCCCCCTCCTCTTTTGCCTGAAGGGCCAAAGAAATATTAAAAACTAGATATGAAGTAATCATTAATATTAAGCCCACAGCCACTCTTGTCCCTCCAGATGGAAAGCTATAACATGTTGTCCTATTATTACAATGCATTTGATATTTCTTTGGTGTCCTGGTTTCTAAAACCACATGGAATACAAAATGCATGCATAAAGAAAAGCCACAATGACTTTTAAGCATTTCACGTTACAATTTTACAGCTGACGTCATACAAGAAAGATTTTATATTAACCACATCCGCCTGGAATACCCTGTTGCTAGGTGACCTGACAATAAAATGACTGACTTTGGGATGGTGGGGGGGGGGTCACCTTCATGAATAATAATAGCGAAATGTCTGACGACTGGTTCCTGTTTGTTAAGCTTAAGAATGGAGCATCTAAATCTCACTAGTGGAATTACTTCAGCCTCCAAAGACTGACATGATATCTTTACACAAAGAGTGCATGTGCGCACTAAAAATGTCAAAACAGCCTGAACTGAAATCGATTGTCTGTTTTCATTTGGCTGGTGTTTCCCAAGGGCAAGGAAATAAAGCAGGAACACATATCTGCAGTGCAGGCTATACATTAGCTCATGCACCTCACAACCCTTCAGACTTCTTTATACTTAAGCGCTTGGGTTAGTAATAATAATAAAAGAGTCTTAGCAGCACATTTAAATGGATTCCTTCAGGGTAAAAATAATGACAAAGTCCTTTCACTTTAGAGAAGCTTATTCCTGAGGTCTTTATATGGAGTGATTTAGAGATGAAATCTAGAAAATAAGTAATAAGATTTAATAAGTAAGACTTTTTGGTTGCTAGAAATGTTCTGGAATAGTATACTGTACTCTTAAAAAAGATTCTTTATTGGCATCTGTGGTTCCATGCAGAACCTGCAGCATCCATGGAAGCTTTCTATTGCACAAAAGGTTCTTTATAGTAGAAAAGGCTTTTGAGAACTGTCCATTGAATGATTCTTTGGAGAACCCGAATGATTCTTCTATGGGATCAATGCAGTTTTCTTTTTGGAACCTTTTCTTTAAAGAGTGTGGTAATATTAATACTGCATGAAATTATATGTAACCCTCTGGTGCTCTTTCATAATTTTTTTTTTTTTTTATTAAAAAATGTTTGTTTTTTTAAAGAATTTTTTACTTCATTGGAATGAAACAAACACACACAAACACAAAATCATGGACATAATCTGAAAAGGTCAAATGGTCCTAAAATGTATAGTCACACTCCTCACGGTCAAAAATCACAGCATTGAAAGTGAATGGGAAACACATTTCATCTAGTGAAAACGTTTGGTACTGCGCTCAAACAAAATCTTACCGAAACCTAATTATTTAGATATCAACTTGAAATTTGGAACACAGCTTGTTTATATTTAAGTTTATCTTTGAGTTTTAGACTAAAACATGTTTTAGAAAATATATATTTTAGGCTACATAAAATTTGAATATAGTAATGTAAATTTCTATATCCTTTTTATTTCACTCTTTTTCACTTCAACAATTATCTAGTGTCCCCTTTTTGGCATTTAGATCAGAACTGACAGGAAGCGAAGTGAGAGAGAGATAGGATATCGGGAAAGGTCCGCAAAGCAGGATTCGAACTCAGGACACCTGTAGTGCAACGGTGCTGTATGCTGGTGCGCTGCCAACAAGGGTATCGGCGCCAACTGAAAATAGTATGTTTATGTATTTTTCATAGTAAACTTAAAGTTCTATACCTTTTTTATTTAACTTTTTTTCACTTCAACAATTATCTAGTGTCTCCTTTAAAAGAGATCAAACTAATCTGTGCTTCAAAGCATTCAAGGGACAGTTTAAGTTGGAAATTTCATTTTCAGGTCTGTGCTCAAAAAATGGTGCTGCATACATATAATTTAGTACCATAAAATATGCATAAAATGTATAAAAATACAAAATATTAAATAAAAAAATCAATCTATAAAATATAGTACATTAATTTCATTGAAATAGAAAGGGTCATTTTTAACCACCATAATATCCTTGTAATATCAATCATATTGTTTGATAATTTTCTTACTTTTTCCACGATAAGTACGTGCATCCTACAATAATGGCACAAGAAGAAAAATCTACTGTAATAATTATGCAGACTGCCGGTCTGCAGGCTGGGAAATGACAAGTGTTCTGAGTATGTGCCACGGCTGCAGACCCACAGCTGTTGACACAACAGACCCAGATGGTTTTGATTTGCAGCTTGGTTCATTGTGACAGCTCTGGCTTTGGATGGCCTTTTGAGTCAAGGTGCAACACATGAGCATTTTCAAAGAGTGTCAGTGACAGGCTCACCAAAGAGTATATTTCTGGATAAACAGCAGGTGAATTTTCCCAGAGGTGGGATACTGTGGTTTAAAAAAATGGAAATAAAATCAACAGAGCAAAAAAATAAACACAATTAATGTTTTTAAATGATCTAATAATTGTCTCATTTTTCTGCTCAAGAGTAACCAGCAGAAGGAGTTTCAGAAGGAGGTGTTTACATTTGCCTTCCTTGAGCTCGCTGTTCTCAATGAGCTCCTAAAACATTGCATGAAAGTGAGATTTAAAAGGTTACTATATTCTAAATTTACTGATTGTTGCAGCCTACAGTATTTTTAAGCAATATAAAAACATTCAAAAATCCATAAAAATTTAAATATGTGAAGAAATTACAATTTAACTTTAAAGTCATATGTGTTGGCTGAATGTTCTTTTTTGTGTGAACTAATATCAGTAATATTCCAAACAATCGGGATAATCCAGTTATAACCTGTCGATTAGGTCCGTTAAAGTCACCACTGTGACTTTAAATCCATTGTGTAAGGATCTACTATCGCTCACTGACACAGTAGTAAGTGTGACGCCTACCGTTCACTGCGCGCACTCATTTCAACCCAACATAAAGCTGACGCTCGCCCTGGAGCTGTGCCTGATAGTGTCCAGTACAAACCAAAACAAGGATTTCTAGCTTTGCAAGTAGTTTAAACAATCGGGAAATGGACCAGAAAGACACAGAAATGAACGAAAAAGGAGTTTCTTCTTCTACCAGCGGAGTTGTTGTTCAAGTCAGGGAGAAGAAAGGAGCTTTACGCGCTGCCATCCCCTATATGCCTTTCCCAGTAGCTGTCATCTGCCTGTTTCTCAACACATTTGTTCCCGGACTGGGTGAGTACGACGAGGCGATTCGCTCATTTACACACAACCACCTGACCTGCGAGAAATAACAGCGTAGGCTACTTACGCCCGAAAAAACGGCGTTCCATCAACAAGTTCTTTCAGTGCAAGTCATTTAAATTTGCTTTGAATATACTTATGCAGTTTAAATATATCTATACTACATGCTTGCAATTATTGTTTATACTTTACAATTGCGATTTGAATGTCTAAATACTTTGATTAACGCTTATTTTATGTGTTCATTCATTTAATTCATTCATGCATTTCTTAATACGTTTTTATTATATTTTTGGTGGTATTTTTGTATATGGGTCAATGACGTGACGTTAATTTTTTTGTACGTGTCTGTTACTTATCACAGCAAAACAGAAAAATGCAGTTCATACAGACAAATGGATCCACCTACAATGAACATGTTTTCAATTTCTGAATTAAAATCTATTTTTATGTGTTTGTGGGGCATGAAGTCAAACATGTGGGTGGTACAATGAAGAAAGAGTCTCATCAAAAGGCTGAAAATCTCAACAAGATGACCCTTGAGTAGGTTGGCTGACCTTGTGTTATTATTGCTTCGGAAAATAAATATTGAATAAGTTTTGTTTGAATAAAAGTAGTACAAGCAACATGTAGAAAGCCATGTTGTTGTCATGTGACAAAAAAAAACATAAACAGGAAATGATATCTTGATTAGTTCAAGATGTCATATAGTAAAACCCCCCAAAAATTATATAATATTTTGGCTTGTGATTTAAAAATGCATGATATTTGTGAAAATAATGATTAATATGCTTACTCTGTAGTCAATGTATATGTTGTTACTTTTTTGTTAGAAATTATTTTTCAAAAATGCATAAAATCAATATGAATTAAAAGATTATATTTCTAACAGCCAGGTACATGTGTTTTAATATAGATTATTTTTATGATCATGAACAACATTATTTCTTATTATTGAGCCATAAAGCACCAAAGCACATTTGGAGTATATGAGCACAAACAGGATCAGATCGTGATTCTCGCTGACATTTAGGTCAACAGCTGAAAACTCATATCTTTCGACACTACTTGACTTCACCCTACACATAAAAAAAAAAAAAAAAACTCTTTCTCCTTATTTATTCCTTCCCTTGCTAGCTTGTACTTATTTAAACAATGCCTGAGACTTGGTGTTACAAGCACTTCGTTTGTTGGATTGCCTCTTCAAGATGAATCGCTTTATGTATTCCCCAATTGTAAGTCGCTTTGGATAAAAGCGTCTGCAAAATGACTAAATGTAAATGTAATGTAAATGTAATGATTCAATACAAGCTATTTTTTATTTCAGCTCATGTCCAATTTTTGAAGTGTGGTAACAGATCCATCCCGTGCACCCGACAGCATACCAGAACAAATAATCAACACGATCATAAATAATTGCATCCACTCCATTATCCTGATTGATGACTTGACCTTTTCTCCTTCCTAGCCGGTCCGTTCATCCATCTCGATATTGTCATTTCCAACTTGATTCTCAATCTAAGTGATTGCTAATGTCTGGTATCTGGTCATGTGTGTGATCAGCTTTTGCGAGCATCTTCTTTCATCCAACATGCCTCTTTTCTTAATTGCCAAAAGATTGTGCTGTGATGTCAGTCTCCAAAGATGGATTATTTTATTTATCTTTAAGAATTAGACACATTTAAAACATCACTTTGTAGCTTGCAATTATCAAAGTATAAAAGCACACATGGCAGAAGAATATTGATCTCCCTTATGTCTAATAAGGCTGGGAAGCATGACCTCAGGGAATGTCTTTGAAATATGCTTGAAATAGTTACAAAAGAATCCTGGTTATTTTGCACCAAAGTCTTTCAATACAAAAGCATTGTGCTGAAACTTTACCCTGAACACATTTAATCTGTGCCAAGTGAATTGTCGTGATAGGTGAGCTGATATCTTGTGGCTCCCTTGTCTTTTATGGATAATGCAGTACATCAGATATCTCTTCTTTTTAACCCCACAGTTATGGATACCCCTTTTTGTTAACGGGAATTGACACAGATTTCACGAAATGATTCGATTTCAATTCACAAGCTCTCTATTTGGATATATTTATTAAGTTTATTGAGTTGTGTACAAATATTTAACATTTAAATAAGGCAGTTTTTAATATTTTCTAATCCAATTTGTTAAATATAAACATTTAAACTGTTGTTGTCCAAACTTGTTTTCATGACAAATTTATTAAAACATGCAATAAATGAGATGCTAATAACAGTTTAGTGTATTAAGTGTAAATGTACATTTACCTTCTCTGAGGTAAATGTAACATGACGCTTTGTTTACGAACTGTTTTCTTGACGAATTTTTGCATTTGAAACACAAAATGAGTGAATACATGAGACATGATACATTTCAGTAAGTGGTATTGTTTTTTAACATACCTTCTGATGTTCATTCATGTTTATTTTATACTATAACTAGTAGTTAAAAGAAAGAGATGATTGGTTAATATCTGCACTGCCAATTGAACTGAGGCGCTAAATCACTTGACATTACATTGATATTGATTCTTCAAAATGAGAATCAAATAAAGGTGCAGTATTTCTAAGAAATGCTTTTGAAAGTGAATCAGACCAGGCACCAAAACACACTTGTAACCAATCACGAGTAAGTACATGGCATGTTTGTGAATTAGGGGACTGACCTATCATGATCCTTTTAAGTAGGGGCGTGCTTGTTTTGTTGATTTCAAATAAGAGTGTTTTCTTAGAAATCACTTACTGCACATTTAAAAAACTGGTAATCGATATTGTCAAGTCAGCCCTGCTTTTACCAGGGCATGGGAAATATGTGGCTCCTCTATGGCATCTTTACCCAGACTTATGCATCTGGGACATTTGTAGAGCTTGGAATCCATCTCTGACAGTTGCAGTTAGATTGAACATACAGTAATCAACCCGGTGACCGCATCGCTCAGCCACTTGTGGCCCTCTGGTGTTTATGTCAATATTGGTTTCATCCATCAGGATACCCCCACTGGACCCGTGCCTCAAGTCATCTAATCTTGCAGTCCACTTCAGCATAGCCTTTCCTCCTCAAGTTTCGGCCAGTCCCTCTGGAGTCTGGAGGACATGGAGTGCTTTTGGAGGACGCAAGCATTCAGTATGAATCAGTGCGTACGCTGTATAAATACTTACAGAACGAACATGCATTCTACAGGCAGTAATATCCCTGTCTCGTATCATCTGTGCACGTGGGCATGGTTTACTGAGCTCCTGTCTGCTGCACAGTTGCTCATACATAAACTAGAGCGGAATATTATGACAAGAGAGCCCATGTTTGGATGACGATGATACAAGGGAAAATGCCAAGAGCCAAATGGGGCTCTCTTGAGCACACAGTCTGTGCTCGGGTTGTCAAAGACCATTACCACTCTAGTTAGTGAGTCATACTTGACAACCTGCTCTCCTCACCTTTAATTGCCGATACTTTGCAGGGCATGTGTTGGGTGCCAGATGAGTTTAGATTCAAATCATCAAATCATGCTAATTTGCATGTGCACATGTGCACAAATTGAGGGTCTTGTTAATAAATTTCATGTCCAAACCATGACAGAGCTGGGCATCTGGGTCATTGCTTATGCAGCGATGTTGCATGAAACGGTTATTTGACGCTAATAATGCATTAACTTTTAAATAAGTTAATTGCTTCAGACGCTGCAACTAAACAAAGTTAAAAATGTTTGCTTTGGATAATTTGAAGTAAAATTTACATACAGTTGAATTTCAAAAGATGTTTGTAAATAGAAATTTTATCTAAAACAACAAAGTGTGTCCGGACAAACTTTGCATTTTTAGGTGGATGGATAGATATTTGATCATATTTAATAAATGATCTTTTGTGGACCAGGATAGAAGAACACTTCATTTCCCATAATGCATTACATGTACTGAATCTCTGTGAAATGCAATTTATTAAATCCCTATGGTTCTAAATAGTTAAAATTAAATTGTGACATTGGACTCCTGACCGGCATCTTTGAACATTTTTCTTTCCTTATGTGTTCAGCCATTCTGAAAATCTGTGGCATCAAAATTATTTTGACAGTTGGATTCACAGCTGTTTAATTTTAGGCTTGCATGCTCATTTGCACCATTTGTTCAGACATACTAGACAAATCTTGCTTTAATTCAGGCTTTGTGTGGAACAAAAATGTAGCCTTTTCAAAAGATATATTTGGTTTAGATGTAATCCGATATGGATGGAATTTTGTCCAAAGAAAGGAGTTTCTCAAGGTCTAAAAGTGGAAAACTGTTGACTTCTCATCTTGACCTGATCTGAATCTAAATGGGAAGTCTTTTCACATGGGGAAAAAAAATGAAATTTTGTGGCATTTAATACATCCAAAGGAAGGATAATAAAGTGCTAAAAGCTTTCCAAAAATAGAGGGAAATATATATTGAATATCATACAAAACCCTTGTTAGAAGCGGACTTCACTGTAAGCCTAAAATTAGAGTATCATTTAAAATGTGAGGGTTGAAGTGCAAAGAAAAGACAAAGGTCGACCACTTCAGATGCATTTAGCTTGAGAAAGTTTTATGAAAATGCTAAAACTGAATGTCCTGAATAATTTATTCTAGAATTAATGGCTTTTATTTTATTTTTTATTTTTGCTTTAATTTTCCCATTTCCACAAGATATTTTTACCCAACCAGGAATGTACAGTAAATCACATTAACCAGAGATTTGAAAATGACAGAAGTCTTTTTAGTAATAACCCTGCTGACAAAACCGTGTAAACCATTTTAAGTTGGTTTCCTGGTCTTCTACTGGTTTAGCTGGTCGACCAGCTGGTTTAGGTGCAGACCACCTTAGGCTGGTTTAAATTATTTTCTCAGCAGGACAATTTGAGAGATTTGTGTTGCTCATGACGATACTATCCCAACACTCTTTGAACTGAACCTATCGCTCTAGCCCTGGTGCTCTTCTAGTTTCCATGACAGCAGATGTTAGCAGAAGCCTGTCTGCTTGTCTCCTCTAAGATTGAAAGAGGTAGATAAGCCAGCAAATGAATTAATTCCAAGGGGGTCCTTCAAAGTGCACTTAAACGGGCAAAAAAAATGAAGTATGGTTATCGTTTTAGATTGCATTACTTCTTTTAGACCTTTAATAATATGTTAAAAGCTTCTTGTAAGCTTTTTTTTTGATAAAGCAAACGGTATTACAGAGGAAAAAACAGACATGCAGAGGAGCCAGTGACTGTCAGGTATAGAGGACTCTTGTATGCGACCTTAAATCTCTTTTGGATTCAAGCTAAAAAATAAACTGACTGCAGAGGTCAACTGTGTAGTGGTGCTCTAATTTGGTGTTTTACTTTACTCTTTTCATTGTGTTAACATATTCAAAGATTTGCAATGCATATTTAAGATGAGTCTGAAATCAAATGCTTTTAAGTATGAACGAAATTGAACGAAGTTTCCTCTCGGGCTTTGATGAAGTATGTTACATGGGTTTACAGGTGTGAACTATAAAAAAATATTCCCAGATGTACTATATATATTAGCTTAGAATTGTACTTTGACCTTTTTTTGTAACTGACAGCTGTGAAAATTAAATAACCTCAGGTCTTTAATTTAAACACAAGGAACAACTTTCCAGTTTTCTTGCTACCTACAACACCTAATTGTTTGGTGTCAGTAAGTTTTTTTTTTTTTTATTCTTAATTTATGCTTTAACTTATTTGGATGCATTACATTAATTAAAAAGTTGAAAACATTTATAATGATCTAAAACTATATATATATATATATATATATATATATATATATATATATATATATATATATATATATATATATATATATATATTAGTGCTGTCAAATGATTAATCGCGATTAATAGCATCCAAAATAAAAGTTTTGTTTACATAATATATGTGTGTGTACTGTGCACATTTATTATGTGTATATATACACACACATACAGTATATATTTAGAAAATGTACATGTATTTATTTATATTCATATAATTTATATCATTTATAAATATATTTAATATATAAACGTAACATATTTTTCTTAAATATATACATGCATGGGTACATAATAAATATACACAGCACACACATATATACTGTATAAACAAAAATGTTTATTTTGGATGCGATTAATCATTTGACAGCACTAATATATATATATATATATATATATATATATATATATATATATATATATATATATATATATATATATATATATATATATACTAGTATATACAAACACCAAACTTTTGAATGGTAGCCTGGCTCTTAGTTCAGTTTTCTGTCACCATGATACTGCATATGCGTATATAATGCTTATTTGACACATTGCTGTTTGCATGCATTATAGTAGGGAAGTATGTGCATATTTGGACAATGTTAGACTTGAACTAGACAGCCAGACTAAAAAACCTTCCCAGTTTTGTGTAAAAAATGCATCAGATAGTCAGTGGACATGTCTTATAAGGCTGAGACCCGACATAAAAAAGGAAAGGAAGAAAAACAAATAGGAAACTAATGTCTCTCAGAAGTGCAGTGAAAAAAACCACAGGACATCTCAGACCAAAATATGAGATTTCTTTTATTGAATTGCAGCTGATGGATTCAGTTCAGTTACAATATTGTACATGATTACCAGAATGAGGGCACAGTTGGTGTTTTTGTGACAATAGTTAGCTTTGAGAGCAGAAAAATGGCTTTCAGCGCAACATTTTTGGCAGCAGATAGAAGACCACTGAGTGCTGTAACTTCTAATTTTATACAGACGTCTCTTCACTCACAAAATGAGATGAATGGGATAACATCATTCAGAGACTGTTATTGGTCTCATTTTAATACAGCTGCGCTGTAGCAATCAGCAGAGACACCCGATAACAAATTACACTGATGCTCTTGCTTCAGATTACATAAGATTTGCAGTGTGATTAATGACAGAGTCTATTAGCAATAAACAGCAAACAGAAAAATCTGATTGAAAGATTTGGCAATAAAGCACAAGTTCATCTCGAAGTTTAACTTTTGGGGTAATGAAAATGTCTCAAGTTGTTCCCCTTATGGGGTTTTCATATCACAAATTGTTCTAGCATGCGTTCTCATTTCTGATTTTCTCAAGGCCCAGTCACTCCAAGTGAAATTGTCCCTTAAAGTCTGTATTAAATGAGCAGTATTGGTGCTGTGAGCCTCATAAAAGACAGTGTTAAACCAAATGACTCTCTCTTCGGAAGGGATTGAACAGCCAGTAAATGACTGATGAGTAATCAGCTTCTCACAGAATGGCTGAAAACTGCGATGGCTGCAGGCAGTCAGACTGACTTTGTTGCATCTCCTCGCAAGCTGTCTTGGCTCTCATCCTTGAGCTGTTATAAATAGAGGCCACAGAGATGTTGTGGAATTTTCAATTTCCGGAATGGTCGCTGTGCATGTTTTCTAGGCGTACCTTGAGGCTAATCCTTCACCTCGCTTTCCAAATGACTCTGTTATATATCAAGCTCTCGGGCCTAGTTTACTCGCCACCTGTGGACCAAACACAGTGTGCGTAATGTTAAATGTTAGAGAGGTGCTGTATGTACTCTGCTTAATTTTCTCCATATGCATTTCAAAAATAAGACTTAAAAAATGACTTTATCATATAGCTCTACTAGCTTACAAAAGCTTACATTGCCATGAGTTAACATTTAACATTTTCAAACAATGGATTCCCTCAAGAAGTTAATGCACAATCATACGTTACTGACTTATTTAATCAAAATACAGTAAAATGGTAATATTGTAAAATATTATTACAGTTTTTAAAATGTACATTTATTCCTGGAATGGCAAAGCTGAATTTTCAGCATTATTACTCCAGTCTTCAGTGTCACACGATCCTTCAGAAATCATTCTAATATGCTTATTTGTTGCTTAAGAAACATTTCTTATTGTTAGCAATGTTGAAAACAGTTGTGCTGCTTAATATTTTTGTGTATAAAAAAATGTTGTTTGTTGGCATCAGTTGTTCCATGAAGAACCTTTACCATCCAAACTTTCTATCGCACAAAAGATTCTTCAGAGGAAAATGGGTCTCTAAATAATAAAAATGTTCTATATAAAATGCTTCTTTTAAGAAATGTTCACAGAAATGGTTCTTATGGCATCGCTGCAAATACTCCCTTTTTGGAACCTATATATTTTTAAAGGCATAGGTCTTTTGTGAAATGTTTATTACTTATTGCTAAAAATCAATATCTCTATGGAGCTTTTGAATAGCATTATAAACTCTAGAACTACTATTGTGCTTTATTTAAATCTGAAGAGATGAAGAATGTGTTGAAATCTTAAGGTCATTCTTTATCTCTCCAGTTTTATGCAATGGTTTGACGAACCATGCTGTCTGACTTGAAGAAGCTCAATCAATATGTGCAATCTACAAGTGAGGAGTCTTGTGAATGACTTCCTGAAACTGAATGGTGCATCCGCTAGCTTCAGTCTGAAGAGGGTGAACAATGAGTGAAAAGATAACAGATTTTCATTCCTTACAGCTCCAAGGGTCACCACGACTATTTATACCAAACATGCTTACAGTACGTATGTTTAAAACATCCTAGAGCGCTAAAAAAATGACATTGGCACCTGAGAACCTCCACACATGCTCTCCAAGCAACATTTGTCTCTCTCAGAAGAAAAGGAACTGAACGGGATAATTAACCTCCCACACTGGAAATGGGGCGCATGTGAGGAAGGCTGAGGAAAATTATAGTGATTGTGAGCCTAATGAGCAGGGACTAGGACCCCTCACCACCCTACTGTATCTTATCTTTAAGCATCTCTTCTTCACAGAGAAAACGAGTGTGAATGTGTGCATGCCTGCATGAATAGTTATGACGTGTGATGTGGCCTCTAAATTATATGTGTGGCATATGCAAGCAGACATTTGCCTGGGTATCCCGTGCTTAATGCAGTTTGACAGGCAGAAGCATTGTTGACAGCCTGATGCGATATCACACAGTTGATTTGTCCTGTAAGTGTGTGTGTGAGTGTCTGATAATATAGTGGAGTGGGGGTCCTCGCCTCATTCAGTTTAATTAGGGTGCTACAAACACCCAAGGCTCTGTTTGTCATATAGATCTATCTATCTATCCATCCATCTACTTCAATTTCATTTCAGTTTATACTGTATAAAAAAATTATACTTTTATTTAGCAAAGACACATTAAATTTATGTGATAAAAAAGATTTCTATTTCAAATAATTGCTGCTCTTTTGAACATTCTATTAATCAAAGACATCACAGTTTCCACAAAAATACTAAGCAACACATCTGTTTTCAACATTGATAATGATAATAAATGAGTCTTTAGCACCAAATCAGCATATTGGAATGATTTATGAATAATCATGCAAGACTGGAGTATTTATGTATTTATCTATTTGTTTGGTGACACATTAGTTTAGGGACCACTATTAACTAGTTTCTTATTAGTACACTGTAAAAAGTGAAAGTTGACTTAACTTAAAAAAATTGAGGAAACCCGTTGCCTTAAAATGATTAAGTACATAATAATAAAAAAAAAAAGAGTTAAGTGAACTTGACAATTCAATTAACTTATTTTTTTTAATTATCATTTACTTACAAATTTTAAGGCAACGGGTTTCTTCAGTTTTTTAAAGTTAAGTCAACATCACTTTTTACAGTGGCATATTACTAGCATATTGGCTGTTTATTAGTACTAATAAAGCATGTATTAATGCCTTATTCTGCAAGATCATATTTTTGATCCCTTAATCCTATGCCTTACAGTAAACTTAACAACTACCTTACTAACTATTAATTAGTAGCAAATTAGGAGTTTATTGAGGTTAGTTAATAGTGAGTTAATGGTGAGAATTGGACCCCAAATATAAAGGTGACCATTTATTCATTTATTTATTTATTTATTGCTTCATCTTAAAAATTCAAAGAAATAAATTAAATTTTTAGACACATTATTTCATAATATTTTCTGTTTAAAATATTTTAGTCTTATATTAAATAAAATTCAAATTAATATTTTTAATTTACATTATTATATTTAAAATATAAGTAGTAATGGTAAAAAATATTAACTACAAAACTGCAAATATATTATAGTAGATGTTTCACCAATGTCTGATTTATTTTTTCTTTAGAGGGCTCTTAACTGGCTTATCAGACTTTTGACTACTGAAAAAAATGTATAATATAATGTGATCATTGCATGGTATTTATGGCTCAGGTGAATGGTTCAAATGTCCCAAGAAACAAAGATTGGCAGCAAGCAGGTGATATACTTCTAGGGCTGCATGTGCCAGTCCAGCAACTGCCATTGAGTTGAATGAGAATGCTCATGCAAATATCCTCCTCAAGTCAAGGGACTAAGAGAGAAGGATATCTTTTTCCACTTCCTACACTTGTTCTTTAATTCCTTGGTGTGTATTGTAAGCTGTCTGCTTTTGGGGGCAGTACAGTACTGTATTGTTTGTATAACGGCCGTGGGAATAAAAAACTGTGAAAAGTGATTTTTTTCCCTTTTCTACTTGGAATGCCCCTTCCAAATGATAAACTTAAGTGGTTCTGTCCCAGTTCCTCTCCATAACAGCCAAGCATTTTATAGTGGCAGACCATACTGTTAACTAAAGAACAGGCTGAATCCGGGGTGAATAAAGTACATTTCTCATAATGAGGCGGCTCATCGGTTTTGTGGGCTATG
Organism: Onychostoma macrolepis; assembly: GCF_012432095.1. Lineage (NCBI taxonomy): Eukaryota > Metazoa > Chordata > Actinopteri > Cypriniformes > Cyprinidae > Onychostoma > Onychostoma macrolepis. Next base: position 23,964,823 of record NC_081174.1, read on the forward strand.
CTAATGTTCAGCCACTGTCCTCCCTATTAGAATCTATTATTGTGATAACACTAATGAGATGCTAAACTGCACTTGGCAGCATAGTGCTGCCTGCTTGCTCAGACTCCTTCAGTGTGAATTATGCTTATCGGCCTTACAAATATGGAAAAGCTATTCATAACCAAATTGCCCTGGTTTAAGAGGGATAGGAAAAATGTATCTGACAAGAGATGTCTTGGCGAGTTACAGTACCATGTTGGTTAAAGTTCCCAAATGAGACTTTTCTTCAGACTAGTCCTGCAGATCTGTGGAAAGATCAGAACAGCATAACACATACTTAAATACTGAAAATGTCTCCTTGGAATTGCTTTGTGCCCAGATTTAAAAGCAGACTGCTCTTTAAAGTGAACATGAAAAGAATATCTTTATATCTTAAATAACATGCAACAAATGTTTATTTATTTGTCTTTGCATTTGTAATCCATATGATTTGTTATTCCATGATAATCTTTTAAGCATAGTACAAACATTTATTTCAGCCAAGACCGCAGATGTAATAAAAGCTACAGACATGCCTGACACTGACTGCTACTAAAATCACCATGTTAATTTATATCCAAGCTCCTCTGTTAATATTTTATGCCATAATTATGTCTCAGACCTTACTGTAATGTACGGTATTATTCACACCATGATGAATGATATCATTACAGTGTGCGGTTTTAAGCTGAGATCAAGACTGAGGTCATATTGCGTGTATTAACTATTTTAACCACAGAAGATCATATCATATTGTCCCATGTTGATGGCATCTCGCTGTATTTTTGTGACAGGTACATTCATCTCAGCCTTCACAGTTCTGTGCGGAGCGAGGACAGACCTTCCCGACAGGCACATGTGTTGCGTTTTCTGGCTGAACATTGCAGCCGCCTTCATCCAGATTGTCACCGCCATTGTCATGGTGGGCTGGATCATGAGCATATTTTGGGGAATGGACATGGTCATTCTTGCAAGTGAGTATTCCTCCATAATAGCACTACAAGCACTTTTTTCATGTAGTAAATATTTTTGGTTGTTTCAGTAACCCCCACCCAATTTACAATTTTGTCATATATATAGTTTTATTTTTTCCTTGTGGAACAGAAGAGTATTGACAACTTTGATCATTTTATGTATGCATGTATTTATTTATTTTTTATTTGCCTTTGCTGGATATTGATATCAAAGGCCATTGTGAGCTGTTGTTAAAAGAATTTATATTACAAAATAAATTCTTAAAATAATTCTACTTTTGTGTTCCAATAAAAAGTAAATAATGTGAAAACAATTATCGATTAATTGAGATGCATACAAAATAAACGTTTGTGTTTACATAATATATGTGGGTGTATGGTGTATAATTATATACACACATACATGTACATATTTATACAGTTGAAGTCAAAAGTTAACATACACCTTACAGAATCTGCAAAATGTTAATTATTTTTCCAAAATAAGAGGGATCATGCAAAATGCATGTTATTGTTTATTTAGTACTGACCTGAATAAGATATTTCACATAAAAGATGTTTACATATAGTCCACAAGAGAAAATAATAGTTGAATTTATAAAAATGACCCTGTTCAAAAGTTTACATACACTTGATTCTTAATACTGTGTTGTTACCTGAATGATCCACAGCTGTGGTTTTTTGTTTAGTGATAGTTCTTCACGAGTCTTTTGTTTGTCCCGAACAGTTAAACTGCCTGCTGTTCTTCAGAAAAATCCTCCAGGTCCCACAAATTCTTTGGTTTTGCAGCATTTTTGTGTATTGAGCCCTTTCCAACAATGACTTTTATGATTTTGAGATCCATCCTTTCACACTGAGGACAACTGAGGGACTCATATGCAACTATTACAGAAGGTTCAAATGCTCACTGATGCTCCAGAAGGAAAAACCATGCATTCAGAGCCGGGGAGTGAAAACTTTTGAACAGAATGAAGATGTGTACATTTTTCTTATTTTGCCTAAATATCATATTTTTTCATTTAGTACTCCCCTTTAAAAGCTGCAGAATATATTTACATGTTTCCCAGAAGACAAAATAAGCTAAATTTACCCTGATCTTCAAATTCAAAAAGTTTTCACCCCCCGGTTCTTAATGCATCGTTTTTCCTTCTAGGAATAGGAGATCATAGGATGCTCATGATTTCACAGATCTGTTTTTAATTATCTCTAGCGAAACTAGAACATACTGTACATTTAAAGGGATGGTCTACCTAAAAGTTAATATTCTGTTGTTACTTACTCACCCTCATGTCGTTCCAAAACTCATATACTGTAAATTTCTAAAATCTTTTGGGGTTGTTTTTGTTCATACAATTAAGGATAATAATATCAAGTGTTGTTTTGGACTTTCATCATATAGACATAAACTGCTGAAACATCTTCTGAATATCTTCTTTTGTGATTGTTCTGCAGTAGAAAGAAAATCAAACAGGTTTGGAACAACATGAGCGTGAGTAAATGATGACAGAATTTTCATTTTTGGTTGAACTATGCCTTTCACATGCGTGGTAAGTGTAGAAGATGACAGGATTTCAGCAGTCACCCTGCTGTGGGCCATAGTCAGCTCCGTTCATGTTCAACCTGACATCTTTCTCATTCCTTCTAATATCATCTCCGCCTTCCAGGGCTGTAGAAGGTGCCAGAATCCTTTGAACAATGACTATTAGAGCGGTCTGCTGGTAGGAGTGGATTGAAAGCTCTGCAGTAATTGTTCTGTGTAGGCGGACGAAGCAAATCACAGAACTTTGTCACATGTTTTTACTGTGAATGTTCATACATTGAACATTTAAATGCATATGATTCAAAATTCTAATCTGTTATTTATTTATTTATTTTGCTATTTCACAACCTTTTGGATCGAAAGTTTCTGAAGGTAGGTGAACAAAATATCTGACTTTTGTCTTGTCGCTAATTATACTCAGACCTGTCTCAAATATTATAAAACATGGCCTGCAAGCATTGGCTATGCACATACATACTGCATCTACACTGAATTTATAACAAAATACTTTTTTTTTTTGCAATGTTTCTTTGTAACCTCAATATTGTCTTTGTAACCGACCTTTGCAACCTCAATATTATCTAAGAGTGCAAGGGCTTTAATATTAAATTTAATGTAAAAGCTATATATAAAATAACATTAAAATATTATTATTTTATTATTAGTTTCTTGTTCACAGACATGAGACGCATCAACAGTCCCATTTTTAACCTAATAAAAGTATTGTTGCTATGCATTATAAGATTGGCTTTTCCACTAATGCATGAAATATTGCCTTAAAATATGGCTTAAACTTAGCATAATTAAGTTAATACATTTATATACATTTTATACATGTTCATAGACATGACATCTCTCTGTAATTAACATTTTGCCAACTATGCCAATTTTTTTTAAAGAATGATAATTTAGGGGATTAATTCTTGCATTGACAAATAATTGTCAAATCTGCAGCGTGTATGAATAACCCTTATGAAATATTACACTAATGAAAACCTTTCTAGATGCAATAGAAAACATGGTAATATCCTAAATGGCATTACACAATTATTTGATACAGGTCTGCTGTCCTCACAGTTTGGTCACTCATCTCAGCCCATTATCACTACCCATGCTGCAAGCTCGGCTTCTACCCTTCTGTTTATTCTGATCCATCTCGGATAATGTACCTCCCACCACCTGCCATCTGCCAGTCTCCTCTCAGTCTGTTTGATCCACTTTTTGTCCATTAAATGCCAGTAGAACCATAGTGCTCATTAGAAAAGAAGCTTTGCAAAAGTGCGACTTCATACAGAGACTGCGACGATGCACCACTAACTCCTTCAGTCGCACGCTGAGCCCTTTGACAAGATCTTTCAGCAGCCTTGCCTTTGTGGCTCGGCCGCCTTGAAAGACGGTTTAAAGTAATAGTTCACCTCAAAAATCATAATCCAAACCTGCATGATTTTCTTTCTTTCATGAAACACAAAAGGTGAATTTTTGAACAATGTTGTGGTAACAGGATATAATGGGAAATGAAGAATGAGGCTTATATAATGAAATTAAATAAGGAATAGGGCTGTCAAGCTTCAAAATGCACTGTAAGAATATTTAAAAGTAGTCCGATTTGTGAACGAGTCGTTCAGACCAGTTTTGTGAACTGGATTGAAGAGATCTGAATAAAAAATAAAACATTTTCATTAGGCTGAGGATTTACGTCCAGGATTTTCTTTAAGAAGGAAAGTCATTCGGGTTTGGAATGCCATGTATATTAACAAATAACTGCAGTTGTTCATTTTTGTGTGAACTATCCCTTTAACTACTATATTTGCCTTAAAGTGTGCAGTACAGATTACTAAATGGCTCGCATGCTAAAAAGAATAGGCTTGATAGTTGAAGCTTGGGTCTTGATCTTTTGAAAGCTTTAATGCATTGAGTCATCTGCGTTTAAACCTGTTATAATGCAATGCTTTAAGAAGGTCATGAGTCATTAATCTATTCCCATTCTACATCTCATTATAAACACTGCAAGATCCTGTGATATTTCAGTGCACAGATAAGACTGCTTCTCGAGCTGAACTAGTGCTGTAAAATGTATATACATATATATATATATATATATATATATATATGAAAACTGAACTGAGTCACCCCTCCAGACGGCCTATTGATGTGTCAAGTGCCACTCGCATCCGGTAGTAGTGGTCAGTATTGTAGGCGAGGGGCTGTTTTTTTGTTGTTGTTTTTTTATATTTAGGTTTGCTGGGGATGCTTTCAAACCTTCTTTAGGCTTTTTTGTAAAACTTGTTTGGTTTATATAATTTTATTGACAACACAAAAAGGATTCAAAATAATAAAATAATTAATCAAGTAAATAATAGTTAGTATTATTTATGTACTATTATTTTATATATTATATATTTATTTAAATGACCTTTTATGTTTATTTTTTCAGTATTTTGTTACTGTATGTGCTTTCATCATTATTATTTCTATTTAGCTTTATTTCCTTTTTTTTTTACTTTACCTTTAAATTATTGTTTCTAGTCTTCATTTTCATTTTTTTTTCATTTTTTCATATAATAATTAATATTTTATTTCATTTCAGCTTTATTTCAATTGACAAAAACATTTTTAAAATAATAGTTCACCAAAAAGAATTTAAATTGTCATCTTCACATCCTTCCAAACCTTTATGCTGTTATAATACAGTAACAGGAGGCTCCAAAAAAGACAAAAAAAAGTCACAAATTATGCATTATGCAAGTCATAAATTGAATAAACAAACCAGTAAATTAAGTTTTTATTCACCAATCTTTCAGTTGCAATGCTAGATATTTAACCATTCATTTTAACTATTGGGTTTGCCATAAATTTGGGGTCAGTATGATTTTTTATTTTATTTTAAGAAATTAATACTTTGGGATGCATTAAATTGATCAAGGCATTACTTCAAAATATTTATATATCAAATAAATGCAGTTTGAAGTTCTATTCATCAAAGAATCCTTGGGGGAAAAAATCACGGTTTGCCCAAAAATATTGAGCAGCACAATTATTTTCAACATTGCTAATAATAAGAAATGTTTCTTGTGCAATCAGCATATTAGAATGATTTCATGTCACACTGAAGACTGGAGTAACAGCTGCTGAAAATTCAGAAATTTACTGTTTTTACTGTATTTTAATCAAATAAATGCAGCCTTGGTGAGCATGCGAGACCTTCAAAAACATGTTCAAAAATCTTTCCGACCCCAGTATAGTGTTTACACCCAGTATAGCTGTCTTGTCAACACTGATGCTCTTGTACTTTCAGGCTACAGGGAGCAGGCCACCCCTCAACAGCTCTGATTGCAGTCCTCCAAACCTAGTCTTGAATGTGCACCTTTCTCCTGTGCTGTCTGGCCAACACGTATGGGAGCTTTGAGACGGCCCCCACGTAGCCTGGGAGGTCCAGGGGTTGATCACATGCAGATTCTCAGCCCAACTCCTGCTACTTCCTGTCAGGTACTGCATTAAGGGCACCTGACTGTTGAGGGACAGCAGAAGAGCATGAACATTCTGTGAATATCTCTAAAAATTGTGCAAACATGCGAACCGTCTATGTGCCGAACGCATCCTATACCTGTCAGGGAAAACCGATCTTAATCGTACTCTACTCTGTAGTCTTAATGTATTAAGCTGACCAATATACACTATGAACATCTGCAGTTTGTAAAATAAATATATTTGTTAAAAAGCTTTGAAGTATCTAATGAAGTAGCTGAAAGAATCTTAAAGGAACAGTTCACCCAAAAATGAAAATCTCTTTTCATTATTTACTCACCCTCATGTCTGTTCATAGAAAACAAAAATAAAATCATTTTTGGGTGAACTACTCCTATTTTGCTTCCCACAGAGCACTATGAATACATATTACACTGAATATTTATATGTCATGTGCATTACAGTGTCTCCAGTATTTCTTTATAGTGTGCTGTGTTTTTATTACTCAGATTAAGCCTTATAAAGCAGAAAGTGTGTATTTATGTGGTTTTATAAAACATACATTGTATTCTGCACGAATACATCACCTGTTTTTGTTATCTCTATTAGTCTTAAATACCCGGAGACCATCAGCCAAAAACATAACCTTTTTGCCCAGTAATTATCTATTGTTGAGTAAAACAGCCAAGTATTGGTGAATCATGGTAGGCCAGTTGCCATAGTGACTGGCCACTTTAATCAACCCATGCCTAGGGTATGAAATAACGTAATTAAGTGTGAGTTATTTTTATGTGACCAATATAAGAGAAAGGCACGGCGCAAATTGAAATAGTCAAAACCCTATGATTTAAGACTGACATTGAAAAATTAACCACCAATTGCAAATGACTGCAGCACCCGAGCAAGCAGAATTTGAGCTTTTGCTGAGTGTGCGATATATTCTGAAAAATTCAAGCCCCAAATATGAGGTACTCTGAACTGGTTTCTAATATTTTACTCACACTGAAGAGTCTCTAATTTGGTTGAGTCTCTTTTTTGGATGTTATTAATGGATATTAGCTGGTCTCTGGTGTGAATGTGTTTGAGGATTTGTTGTAAATATGGACAGAAAGTGAATTAGTCCTGTAAATTTGTGCTGTTGTGTTTAGTGCTGCCTTTTAAATACAAACAACATAATCCAGTGCTAAGTCCAAAGGCATAAATATAGTACAGCCAAACATATGTTACTAAGCAGACTTACACAATGATGCTGTCACATCTCCAGAAATGTCAGAGGTACTATATCGAATAAATTCTGCTTTCAAAAAGTGACATGGTGTCTTTGTTTTGTTTTCTAATTGCAAGAAAATACACACATCCAACAGCAACTAATCTGCTGGCATGATCAAAACTCAAAGCAATGTTTGTTTTTCTGCAATGATGTGATACTCAAAATCCTGCTAAATAGGTGTGTGGATCCTTAATTTTTAATTATTTTATTTATATCATGAAAATGCGTAGGCTATAAATAGTACGCCAAATAAAAACTAAAACTCGTGGTATTGATACGCAAAAATTGACTTTTGCGTTCATATGATACGCACGTGTTTGGCGTGCATATAATACGCAGTTTTAGCGTGCACATGATACGAAATTTGTTGGCGTGCATATAATACGCAGTTTTCGCGTACATATGATACGCATCTGCCCCACAAACCTAATCCTACCCATCGCGTAGCATATACACACCAAAGTCCATTTTTGCATATCAATACCACGAGTTTGTTTTTATTTGGAGTACAATTTATACGCACTTACGCAAAAAAAAAAAAAAAAGAATATCATCTAATGATAACAGGAACAACAGTGCTCTGTCCCTTTGCTCACAAATGAGTGTAAAGACTTAACCTTTTGAAATTAACACCATTAAAAGAAGATGAGAGACTTCCTCTCTTGGGGAAAGGTGGGGATGTTTCACAAACAAACACGGATGTACTTTGGTACCAAGTTGATACTTAAACAACATTAACAACATCTAAACATTTGTATAAATATATGGTGTGTTTTAATGTTTTTGAAACCAGTCTTGCTAAGGCTGCATGTATTGGATCAAATATACACTTAACAGTCATATTGTGAATTATTTATTTATTTTAAATTAATGAAGTAATTTTTTTGTAATGTAAGACATCCAGTTTGGATTTCGCCTTTGTACAGTAATGCAATCTGTGCCTAAAAATCTACCATAATTTTTTCTTCGGTTTTTCTCCCTCTTTTTGTGTTTCTGGCTCTAGGGTTAATACCTGATCTCTGTTTCCAAAGCATAATCATTTGCCTCCAAATAAGGCTGTTCCTCGTGCAGCTGGGCATGTATTCTATCATCATAGGCTTTTTCCCTGCATTCCTCTAGTCTCACTGGTTTTTCTCGTCTCTTGTGATAAAATCAACCAAAGACCCCATGAATAGTTTCAGTAAACAATTTAATGTCATGTGTACAGCCGTGCTTGTAAAACCAAACACTTTCATGATCTACATGCCAAACAAACTGTTCTGTACCATGAAGACTCTTATGAACCATACTGAGCTGGTTTACAGCTGAGGAGAGATGGGTAAATAGAGAGATTCTGAGGTTTAAGCTAATGTACACCAAGAACATATGCTGCACGACTGGCCCCTATCTATATAGACATCTTTAATCACTCCCTGTCCAACGTTCTGAGAAAACCACTATGGTGCCACTGTGCCGCCAAAAAAGGTGCCAAGCCTGGAGGAGCAACCAGCTGCACTAAGACTAGGCTCATTTTAGATGTCAAGCTCCTCACGTAGTAGACAAGAGTGGGTGGTTGCAGTAGGGGGAGGAATACTTCCTGCATCACCCAAACAAATGGGGCTGAGTATGTCACTGCTCAATTACCCTTTCTCAACATTTTTCATTGCTAGAAAAAAAAGTTTTAACATTTCTCATTGCCAGAAAATGTTACTTTCTGCTCCTACTGGCCTGTCAGAAGAAATGCAACATTACAGTGCAACATCAGCTGAAGAGAGCAATTTTTGTGCCATTATTGCCACTAGTCTGAAAGCCACTGTTTGCCTATTTGCATTCATATTTGCACACGATTATAAACAATTTTGCACGTTTAATGAACCTATTGTGTTACATTGCTGTATATATTCCTAGTAGGCCTATTGTTGAAAAATAAATAAGATGTTTGTTATTCCTTGAAGAGCCAGCAGATGGTGCACTTAGGTTAACTCATTCTACAGTTGCTCACTCAATAGGAACAAAAATGAAAGGAAAAACTCAAAACATCTTTAATAATATTATATAATAATTCATATTATTTTATATAACCTAATAAAAAATAATAGTGATCTTTCCTTCCAGTTTCTTCCTATCCACAGGATGCACCCGCACATATGCTAATAATAGGCCTACTTTTAATCATTCTCTTAAGTACTACACAAGTCAAGCCAAACAAAAATTTGAACGCCAACATTTAGAAATGGTTGTTTATGTATTTCCTATTTTCACATCTAGTTCGATATTTGCTCATTATGTTAGGCTTCTGAAATAAAAACTGTGGGACGCCATGGTCTGGATGTATGTTTGCAGAAACAACTGAAATCTCTCTTCCATTCCCAGACTGCCTTGGCTGCAGAGGAATGCAGAGATGCACTTCCCACTGATGTCTGTATATATGAGACTTAAATATAGGCCTACTTAAAATAGAAATACACTGTTGGTTAAATAAAACATCCAAATGTAAATGTAAAAATGTGTTTTTTGACTAAATATGCTTTTGAATCAATTAGAATAATCACATTCCGCTGGAATGCTTGCATCTGATTGGTCAATCGCCGTATTCAGCGAAAATCACCGCTCATCCAGGGACCTGTTCCATAAAACAAGTTTACCAAATAAGCCAGGTTTATTTCAGTTAGTCTGATTTATTGTCAGTTGATTTGGTTCAAAATAAGACAGACTAACTGAAATAAACCCGGCTTATTTGGTAAACTTGTTTTATGGAACAGGCCCCAGGAAACAAATCTCGTGTTTTCTCAAGTCACTTCGCAATCCAGCGCTGTCTTTTCGTATTAACGAAAATTGAAATAAAGGCAATTGCACCCTGAAGGTCATTGCACACTTTTCCTACGAAATTTTCGCGTGCGTTTTTCCGTTTTTTCGTATTCCTCATCTTTTCCTATCAAATGCATGCTACAGATGCGAAAACGCAGAAAATCGAACCTGATCCGAATTTTTTTTTATGACGGACGAAAGTTTCGGAGGCAGTGTGTAAACGTGATTGACATACACAACATGAGGTCGTATTTATTTTTCAACGTGCGAAAATTTCGTACGAAAAGTGTGCAAGTGTGCAATGACCTTAACTGTATGGCGCCATCTATCGGCTCAAACGCTAACTGTCTGAATTAAACATGGCCTCGGATTGTTGTTGAAACGTGATGATTTTGATTGATTGCTAAACTCAGTCCCAGTCTCAAGACAACTACAACATTGAATAAACAAGGTACAGGTAAGACAAACAAATAGCTAGGTGAGAGAGAAGTTAACAGAGGATGACATGTAGCTCGGATTGCTTATCAATAATATAAGAATTGATTCAGCATCAGTCTGTGGCCCAAACCGATTGTTATCTAATTAGTATTGGGCTATTTTCATTTATAGCCTATTATAATTTATAGCGTATTTAAACATTTAATTTTTTTATTCATGTGTGTCACATTCTATTGATTAGTCCAAGGTGTATAATTAATGAAAGCTCTTTATTGATTTGCCTCATTTTCTGTGTATCAGTCATAATTAGATGCTAGATGAATGCAAATTTGATCTATAGATTATATGCTAGTTAATGCAAGTTAAACCTAAAGGCCTTATCAGTTAGACAGGATTCACTTCTTCCATACAGAAAATAGTCTATACTCTTTCTGAATTATGACTAAAGATTTGCCAAAATTCTGGTGTCTTATAATCTTTCTCTCCTGAGCTCTGCATATTACTCTGAGCTGCTGCTCTGAAGTTTAACTTGTATGACTGAATATATTTTTTAGCACTGATGCCAGTGCTTTGTGGATAGAGTATCACTCTGGCTCAAGGGCTTCATACATTTTTGAATGTTCTTGCTGTATGGTTTTTATTAGTATAGTTGTGTGTGTGTGAGGCTGGTGGGCGGTTGGCTTCCTGACTCTTGAACATGGCCTCACTCCAAGCTCCCTGCTCCCTGCTCCCCAGGCTAATATTTCTGAGGCTCATTGCCCGTGGTGTGACTCAGTCCAAGTATGACTAAATAAGGAATTCCAGTTTATTCAAGAGCAGAAAATAAAAAATAAGCTGCTTAACCTCCACTATTTATGCCATCAGATAAAAATAGTTTTATTTGTTCACCCTCTGCTGCACCATAGGCTAATAGCCTACATGTGGTCAGGTCATGATAGTTGGATGCCAAAAATATGTAACCACCGTACAGACTGCTGGTGTGTATTACTGACTGAACCTTCATCTGCATTAAGTGTCATCAATGTCAAGAGGAAGTAATTTGGGAGAAAAAAAATTGGAAAAGCTTTAGACTATGTCAGTGCATTAAACAAGAGAGACACTAGGTGGCAACTATTCACTTTGAAAGAATAGAACTTGCTTTAATCAGGGTGTTATTTCCAGCATAGCAGTTTTATTAAGACTTTTAAGGTATATGTATATCATATAACTTACTTTCTGTTATTTACATGAGTGCTGGTGTTCAGATGTCTGTTTGACCATCCATTTAGTGACCATTTGTTTATCTCCTGTAAGGTATAGAAAGCATTTCTTTCCAAAATATATCTTTTGATGGCAGTTATTACTTGTAAAATATAAATAGTACACCATGGCCAAAAGTACGTTCTTCCCAGAAGAATTGTTCACCCAAATTTTACTCCCCCTTAGGCCATCCAAGATGTAGATGAGTTTGGTTCTTCATCAGAACAGATTTGGAGAAATTTTCTGCAGTGAATGGGTGCCGCCAGAGTTCAAACAGCTGATAAAAACATCACTATAATCCACAAGTAATTTGCATGACTTCAGTCCATTAGTTAACATCTTGGGAAATGAAAAGCTTAGTTATCAAGATAATGCCTCTGGCTAATATTCAAGTCCTCTGTCCATAATATTGCTTTGATAAGTTAAAAAGTCCATCCCCTGTTGAACTAACTTCTCTTGATTTTCAAATTAAATGTTCAACTAGCACAAATTGGGTACATTGTTCAGGTCTCCAGATACGTTTGGCAAAATAAAGTGGCAGGAGATGGAATAAACTATATGGCTCTACATAACTCATTACTTTTATTACAAAATAGAAGTGCCAATATCTGTGTCCCAATGGCAGCCTGTTGAACTTTTAAAAAAAAAATAGGGATGCAATGATATTAAAATACTGACAATAATTCCTTTTCATGTTATTGCTGACAACCAATAAATAGTCAATATTATAGTTCCATATTAATTTCTCTAAAAATAAATAATAAATTAAAAACGAACATTTTGGAAACAATGTTACAATGTACAATATGAAAAGCAAGGCCTTGACATATAATGCAACAGGGTCAGATGTCACTGGTTTCAGAGATTTATTTTCTTAAAGAGACAGAGCACACTCTGAAGACATTGTTTTTACACAGCAATGAGCTTAGCTTAGCTTACATTACAGTGAACCACTATATCACCAAGATATGGGAGGTAAAGCCAAACAAACAAGAGAAGAAAAAACAATGCAGCTACATTTAGTGTTCTTGTGCAAAATGTAACAAAATATAAATATAAGTATGCGTATGACACCACTAGAAATTCCCACAGTTTTTGACCTCTCACAAATATGGCATGAAATGTAAAACATCAAGGGCAAGAAGAAGGACTTGGTCAGTTTAGTTTGTTCTCTGTAATACAGCACCATAAACAGCAGGGGGAGCCCTACTTAAATTTTTAAGCTTGTGTAGGGAGAAAGTACATCTGGCTTTAAGATTTACTTTGGAAAAAAATGTAATTTTGGGAGAATAAATAAACCCGAAACCTCTTAGACCTGATTGAAGCTGCTGTAAGCAATTGTATTTATGCCTCTAAAAGCAAAAATATTTTTTGGTTTCCAAACAAGTCTCCTTTTTCTTTTATGGCAAGAACTGTGTTTCTCGAAAGTAGCCGTGTGTGAAAAATATTAGAGATATTTTTCTCTCTTGGCTGAAAAACAGCAAATTTCTGCCAGAAGAGAGAAGTGTTATTTTTCCTAGCAAGTGTTTCATTGTATTATTTAGTATGTTTTATATGTGTCACATTTTTAGGGCTGTAATTTTTTCATATAATAAGACATTTTTCTCTCTCTTGGCTAACCAGCAGCAATTTTGTGGCTGATTACAGGACCAGAAAAGAAGTATTATTTCTCCCGTAGTCAGGTAGCGAGGACAGTTTGTGTGTGTTAGGCCTATTAAAAATCACTTACAGCAGCTATGATTTGACCCATTTCATTTTTCCTACCCATTTTAAGCATGTTTGGGGGAACTGTGGCTGTGGGACAGGGATTTGAGAAATGTTTCCACACCACCCTTTAACCTTTTGTCCTCTCTGTTCCTTTTGCATTCGTAAAAGGTCATTTAACGACAGCAAAATCTCGTCATAAATAAATGATGGGTAAAAACACGTGTTGACATTTGGTTGGAGGCCTCTCGATAACCGCTCTGCCGTTACTGTGTGACTGGAGTGCGTCGGGTTGACGTCCCGACGTGTAGGTCTGCCCTAGGTGTTCCTCGCCCCGGGCTAAATCAACAACCACTAATCACTGATTGCGTTTATGCTGGTGTCAGCACATGGTTTCCATACTGACCAACAAATTAGTTTTTATCTCCAGCGATATTTTGCTTGGAGCATTATCTCATTGTTTGGGGGTATGCAGGGATGGTTCATTTGCATGGCAAATACTCATGCAAACAACAATCACCTCTCTCAAACATGATGCACTCTGAAGAGTGGCGAGTCAGCATTCGGAGGCACTGCATCGAGCGGGACCTTCAGGCACTTTTCAAAGGAAGAACAACATTACTTAAAGCTCTCGTGACTAGTCACATTGTTTGAACTTGCGTGGAATGGTTGAAATTTTTGGTCAACAGATGTGCAAGTTAAGGTGACAGTCTGTATTTTTAAAAATGCTATTTTACCTTGTAGAATAGTTCTAATTTGAACCAAATATACAAGGTCAATATGTGACCCTGGACCACAAAACCAGTCTTAAGTCGCTGGGGTATATTTGTAGCAATAGCCAAAAATACATTGTATGGGTCAAAATTATAAATTTTTCTTTTATGCCAAAAATCATTAGCATATTAAGTAAAGATTATGTTCCGTGAAGATATTTTGTAAATTTCTTACCGTAAATGTATCAAAACTTAATTTTTGATTAGTAATATGCATTGCTAAGAACTTCATTTGTACAACTTTAAAGGTGATTTTCTCAATATTTAGATTTTTTTTGCACCCTCAGATTCCAGATGTTCAAATAGTTGTATCTCGGCCAAATATTGTCCGATCCTAACAAACCATACATCAATGGAAAGCTTATTTATCCAGCTTTCAGATGATGTGTAACTCTCAATTTCGAAAAATTGACACTTAAGACTGGTTTTGTGGTCCATGGTCACATATAGCGATTCCAAGGTTGGTGTTTGCAGCTCTTACTGATTTTTCAAAGACAAAAATTAGTCGAGACTGTGTGTTCACAGGGAACTTGAAAACATACCACAAGCCGGTAATGACAGATTTATCGTCTTCTTGAATGGGAGCCACTTCCTGAGAAAAACCTTGGCACTCAGTTATTATTTTAGGCTGGTTGGGCATAGGGCTGGGTAAAAATATAGATTTTGCAATTAGCTACTCACGATCTTCATTTGAACAATTCTTAATATTACACTGCTCTTCCCATCCTACAGATGGCACTGTGTTCCGCTGAAATGCCTAGTCACAATCAAGGATAACAATAAAGATATAGTATTAAAAATTGTTATAAATTTAAAAGAAAAGCAGAGTCCACTGCAAAACTGTAATGATAATGGCACAGAAAGTTAGAATCACTTTCAAAACTACTTTTTTCAGCTGATGAATGATAAAAACATTTGAGAGCCAATCAGAATCTATCTTGCTCTAAAGAGATTGACCATTTAAAGCAGCAGATAACTAACAGCAGCGCATGCTTAAAGTAAACAGAATGATAAACAGATCATTATAGTTATCATTCTTGGTGTGAATGGGCCTTTACTCCGATTTTACTCCATGCCGCTGAATCTTTAGTGACATTGAAAAAGTCCTATTTTTAATATCACAGTTGTCAATGTGTCACTTCAGAAAGTGAATTTGCTGTCTGTTTTTAATATGATGCAATAAAAATGGCCATGTACTTTAAAATGCTGGCAGGAAACGTCTTTCTTATTCATGAATCTTAATCTCATTAGTGAATCTTAGTGACTTAGCAAAAACACATAACGTGACTGGTACAGCCAGATCATATTTTTAGCAGGAGCGAGACAGAATCTTGTTTGATTAGAACTCAAAAATCAATCGCAAACTTCTAGCTTGATTCCCAAAATGAGTTGTTTCTTTCTAGTAAATCAAAAACACGTGGCATGCCTAGTGTAGAATAGCTCAAAAGATAAATTACTAGTTTAAATTAGTCAAAAACACTCTGTTACAGCATTAGCAGAGAGAGAATAGACAGTATTACCAAAATGCTGAATATTACCAAAGTGAATTGGAATCTGAATTGAATCGAGAATTTGTGAATCATAATCAGTTGGAAAATCTGTGTTGATACCCAGCCCTACTTAGGCACAAAAATGGCAATTGAATTTAAGGAATGTCAAGAGGAAGAATTTAAATAGAAATCACAACATAAGACCATCCACCAAATGGGAGAATTTGTTCTACTAAAGGCACTCAGTATAAATGTATTTTAACACTACTTACATTGTTAACAGGGTAAAAAAAACCTATAAAACAACCAATGTTGTTAGAATCCTGCAAATATAAATATCTCAAATCTGATTGTTATAGTTTTAAAAATTTAGATTTTTGTTTGAAATAAAAACGGTGTCTAGGTGTAAAATAAAATAAAACTGTAAATTTTTCTGCAGCATCTAAAAACAAAATATTAAAACAATCACAGAGTAAAACATAGCTGTAAGTGCTTTACTCTTTTCTGTAACACTAGCATGTTGAAAAGAACGCACATTAAGGGAGTGTGGCTTTAAAATTCACCTGTCTGTTAAAGCGCTAGCTGCAAAAATCCTATTCACACATGTTCTGAACTAAAACACTGGCATTTACACTATATGTACAGCATCTACAAGTTTACAAACATACACACTCTTTTTTTAAAGGCCATTGCGGCTGGCGTTTTTGTTTTAAGTTTTATGTTTTGGTGAGACGGAGCGATCGGTTAGGATAGCTTTAGGGGAACCCAGCGAGGTCTTGAACTGTAGTGCAGGAGGGAGAGAAGATGGAATCCTCTTACTCTAGTGGAGGTTTAGGATTTAGCATATTGGAAATAATGTCTATGAGGTGGTCTAGGCCGTAGAGGTAGCCGTCTTCTCTGTTACCCTCCACCCAGGTGGCCCTGTGGCTCAGCTCCTGCCCCTCCGGCAACGGAGTAGTCTTCCCAAAGTCTATCATCCACACTTTTGCCTGCTCCTGTTTGTCATGGACAAAGAGTAGGGAACTGCCAATCACCTGAACACGAGAGATGGGAAGAGTTGGGACACACGCACAACACGGAAATGCGTTAAATGTCAGTCTGTTCCTTGCGCGTTGCATATTTACAAGACTTTAAATGGTTCATCACAAATACATGTGTAAACATGACGCAATAGACACAAAGATCCTGTTTCCATTGTGTTTGTGCAGCAAACATAGGCTCACTTATTATATAACAGATATAACTGTGCCCTGTTTTTCCACCATACAGTTTGTTTTTGTTATCTATTAATGTGAATAAACAAGGCTCTGTGTTTGCATAGCCTGTTCTACCTCCTTGTATTAAAACAAAGTTCTGACACTGACGATGCATGAAGTGTATCTAATATTTGTCTTTAAATTCCATTTAAAAAAAAAGGTTGTGTAACTCTTTGCACACAACCACGTTGCTATTCTGGCTTTGAGCATCCAGTGTAATCAGATAATTACTTCAGAGCCGGTCTTTGCATAGATGCTATTGTGTATTATTTTTCCACATGCTATCATCACATGGGTGGGTAAAAGGTTGCATTTATTAATTCCACCATGGTCTTAAGTGTAGCTAATATGTTTTAAGATGATAAACAAAAGTGTGACTGTTTACCTCGTGCGTTTTGAAAAACGGTGAAGTTTCCAAAGTGTCCTTGATCTCTCTTAGTCGGTTCAGATAGGAATGCTGAGGGAAAAGAGACAAAGTGTAAGTAACTATAGTAGTGTCACAAGTATTTATTTAGAATAATATTCGCTGCATGTAATAGAAAGATATAGTGTAATGAGAAAATAAGGCTTTTTTTTCTCATTACAGTAAATATACAGTGGGGCAAAAAAGTATTTAGTCAGCCACCAATTGTGCAAGTTCTCCCACTTAAAAAGATGAGAGAGGCCTGTAATTTTCATCATAGGTATACCTCAACTATGAGAGACAAAATGAGAAAAAAAAAATCCAGAAAATCACATTGTAGGATTTTTAAAGCATTTACACAGACTTTCAACTCCCTCCAAAGATTTTCGATGGGGTTGAGATCTGGAGACTGGCTAGGCCACTCCAGGACCTTGAAATGCTTCTTACGAAGCCACTCCTTTGTTGCCCGGGCGGTGTGTTTGGGATCATTGTCATGCTGAAAGACCCAGCCACGTTTCATCTTCAATGCCCTTGCTGATGGAAGGAGGTTTTCACTCAAAATCTCACGATACATGGCCCCATTCATTCTTTCGTTTACACTGATCAGTCGTCCTGGTCCCTTTGCAGAAAAACAGCCCCAAAGCATGATGTTTCCACCCCCATGCTTCACAGTAGGTATGGTGTTCTTTGGATGCAACTCAGCATTCTTTCTCCTCCAAACACGACAAGTTGAGTTTTTACCAAAAAGTTCTATTTTGGTTTCATCTGACCATATGACATTCTCCCAATCCTCTTCTGGATCATCCAAATGCTCTCTAGCAAACTTCAGACGGGCCCGGACATGTACTGGCTTAAGCAGGGGGACACGTCTGGCACTGCAGGATTTGAGGCCTTTGTTACTTTGGTCCCAGCTCTCTGCAGGTCATTCACTAGGTCCCCCCGTGTGGTTCTGGGATTTTTGACACTTTTAATATTTAGATTTTTTACTAACTAAAAAACTAACACTATTTAATGTATGTAACATTTGAGCAATATTTATTAATTAAAATCTAAACATAGATTAATAAATTCTATAAAGTTAAAAAAAAAAGTTCATATACATGCAATAAATGGAAAAAAAATATATATATATATATTTTAAATGCTGAATCACTGATTTCCTCGAGTGTACATTTAGATAATAAAACAGAGATTTAAAACATTTCAGTGTCATCTCTACATGAGTCATCAGTAACATGCTCTGTTCTAATTTACACCACGATAATTACATTATTTCAGCATTTAAATCGGCGGTTGTTGATTATACATTTAGTGTGAAAATAAAAGCAGGTTCCTCTGTAAAATCTACAGCACATTTGTCAAACTAATCACAGAGGATCAGGATGCACATCAAGTTCCAGGACACACTGTGGACAAACATGGGGTTAAATAAATGCTCCATGAGAAGCTAAGGACAGGTTCTTTGGAACTGTTTGTCTATAAGGCTGAACTTTAAAGGAAACACCCCTGTTACAACATGGGAATCCTGCCACAAATAGCATTTCTTTGTGCTAAGTGCAAACATCTTATTAATATTTAAACCTGTTAAGATTACATTTACAGTACTTTAATGTCACAAGAATACACATGACAGTCATGTGTCAACCACAGCATTATGCAAAGCGTTTTGTATTTGCATGTGTGTATTTCTCTGTAATATAATCAAGTTTATGTGCAACTGGAAGAGTGGTTTTCCCTGCCAGCTGGTGAGCTTTCGCTGGTTTCAAACAATATAACCCTGAAGGGGCTGCACCACACAAAGGAAACCCTTAGTTTCACAAACCGCCCTGGGGGGTTAATGAGAGAGTGTAGCTCCACCTGTCACTCGCTTCCCCTCCGTGTGCCACAGGAGAGTTTATAATCAACAAGAAGGCCCTAAAGCACATAAACGTGCACAGGCTTACCAGGATGTTTTTGTTTCCTTTGACAAAGTCTTGGAAGGCCTCAGTCACTTGTTCTCGGGTCTTAGTCTTTTTAAAGTCCCTGTTTACTGTTCCGTCCTCTTTCTGTAGAAGGCAAAGGGAAGAAAAAAGATAAGAAACACAATGCCAACAGCAGTTTTACACCAGGGCACATGTTTGGTACATTTGTGCCAAAACAAACTTTTTTTGTTGCAAAAAACCTGAGCCTTTCTTAGTCGTGACGTTTTCGTATACACTTGTGGTCTGTACATAAAAAGAAACATGTTCTGATCATATATGGCAACTATGGAAGCCCGTTTCCGCCACTAAATAAAAAAAAAAAAAGGTAATTGTGACTTTTTATCTCACAGTTCTGACTTTTTTTCTCAGAATGTTTTATTTCGTATCGGTATTTCCTTAGAATTGTTCGTTTATATAGCTGGGTAGTAACTGATTACATGTAATCTAGATTACGTAATCAGATTCCAAACTTAAGCACTTGTAATTAATTAAATTACATTTTAAAATACTTGTAATCAGACTACAATTACTTTTTTACGGATTACATATTATTTACACAACAGCAATAATATATTCATAATTTGAGTCTGTCGCATCGCGAAAACGTTCAGTATAAATATAACGATCAGTATACTAAAACTATCGCGGATGTGCACATCACAATATCGATGCTGAAACGATATATATCGTGCATCCCGAGTTTCTAGGGTATTCTGGGTTGTTGTGTTCTAGGTGGTTACTAGGGTGTTTTTGGTAGTTGCTAAGGTATTCTATGTTGTGTTTAGGTGATTGCTAAGGGCACTGCAAAGCAGTTTCTAAGGTGTTCAGAGTAGTTTTTCATAAATTTCTATGTGGTCCCTAGGATGTTCTTGGTGTTTTCTAGGTTGGTTATAGGGTGTTTGGGTGGTTGCAAAGCCTTGTTTAATTATTTTATATTAGTATAATAATACTATTTAAGTATTTGTTGAAATAACCCCCAAGTACAAGCAATGCATGCTTCAGTAAACATCTCTGAGGCAACGTGATATTGATGGAATGTGGGCGAATTAATGCGCTTCTAAGTTAAGATAATAGTCACAACAGGCATAGACATAATAAAACAAACAACAGGCAGCTCAGCCACAGACATAACAGAAGTCTGCCTATTATTCAGAAAAGACTTTATTTAGAGCCGCCCAGGGCATCCCCCATCTGCTAAAAAAAGAGAAAGACGGGGGAACCTGGCCTTTGTGCGAATGGAAAGTGCAAAAGAAGAAGCAATCTTTCCCTATTCATGCAGGACATCTGCAGAGCTCGTGTTAACAAAGATTTATTTTGGAAAATCATGACAGAGACCAAACATAAGCTTTCTAATCTCCTCTTCCGTGTGTTAATGGAATCGTGGCTGCCTGGTTTGGCTTAATTAGCTGAAGGGTTTCAAGCTTCTCTTAAGTCTTTTTGACATTTTCCATGAGGGTGTATTTAGGGCTGCGTGTGGTAGGCCGGAATTACAGAACTGAAATCATGTTGTGAGAGCCGTAGCCTGTCACTGACTGATGTTGAGCTCAAAGGACGTGCCACAAACAGGCTGTGTGTATGACAGGAACATTCAGACACAATCGACCCCTTGAAAAAGGCCAATCCTGCCCCTTCACCTCAGTCTGAATCTAATTAAAAGACACATAGGTTGAAGGCTGCTGTGATTCCCCCGATTAAAAATAGCACTGCACTTCCAAGATCCCTTTCATCAACTCATGGTTCAAGTTAAGCTCAATCAACAGCATTTGTTTGGTGTAATGTTCACTCTCACAAAAAACTATTTCAGCTTGCCTTTAAAAAAAAAAAAAAAGGGCAAAAATCAAGGTACTGTGAAGCACTTATAATGCAGATGAATGGGGGACAATTTTTAAAAGCAGAAATGTGAAGCTTGCAATTTTAAAAAGACTTATTTTAATTTTTATAATGTATATGAATTCTTATATTAATTGTTGTGTGAAACCGTGGCTATTATTTGAGCTGTGCATTTTTTATGTCAGAATTTTTATGTGATGTTTTGTTGTCCTGCCAATGAAGTAAAATTTTATATAATACTACATAGTAAAGGTTAGTAAACAATATTCATTTTTGTGTAACAGTGGCTATACTTTTAAAACAGTGGTATTTTAACATTTAAAAATGGTCCTTATTCAGTTCCATTGCAGTTGCCTCACTATAACTTGAAATTGAGGTCGAAAGTAATTTTTGTGGTAATCAATATTATTGTTTTAAATCTGGAATATTCCTTAAAAACCAAATACTAAAATTAAAAAGGGAATATGTAAAACATGAAATCTCAAGCACGATTTATTTCAAACTTTCAGTTGAATGTGGCAATGACAATAGTTTGTAGTTGAGAAATCTAGTTGAAATAACGCCATTCAAATAAGGATGTTAAAGTTTTCTCTCTTTTTTTGCAATTTCACCTCATTTGTCTCCACAGGTTTCAAGAGAAATTGTGAAAAGTTCCTTAAATGTTTCATGAACGAACGTCTCACCTTGATTCCCTCGATCCGGAAGCCTAGCGTGGCGGTGGAGCTGATGGTTTCCCTCCACTGCATGTAGCGCGGCTTAGTGACTGCTTTCTGTTCGTGCTCCTGTGCCGTGGGTGCATCGGGGTCCACCTCAATCATCTTTTGGTACATGTCGGCTCTCAAGCTTGGCTTCTTCCTGGCTTTCGTCAACTCCTCTTCCAGATACGTCCTGCAGAAGAAAAATGACCCAATGGCTCAGTTTCTCTCACTTAACTTGTTGCACCATCAATCATATTCTGTTGAAATTTGTAGTGCGCAATAAAATGCAGTTTATCTTATTAGTTAAAGGCATGAAAATATTTATTCTCCTTTTGTTCTCCAGCTTGATTTGTCTTGGAAAACACTGAAAAGCGTGCTGAATTTGCGTGAATCTGAAAGCATTGCATTGTTTTGTTTGGACAGGCCTGCAGAGGTTCTGTTAATATCCTGACCATCTGGTTGTCACTATATTTGTCCATGTCCGCGGCTGTGATTCGGTCTGGCTTGCAACAGCAAACAGAGTAGTCTCAGGAACAACAGAGATGAGAAAGTTGAGCCGTGAGAGTGGGGAAAAAAGTGATGAGCAATGTGTATCAAGGTCTCCCTGCACCAGTTGCAAACAAGCACAGCTATCTTCCAGCAGATTAGAGGACCTGCTTCATGTTCTGTGGTGCTTGGAATGTATAACATCTGTACAAATAATGGGTCAATGGAACTATTCATTTTAAAGTAACATACTAGATTTTCAGCAGTGGACATGCTGTTGCACAAGTGTAAGATAAGAAAAGATGAAGATTCTGTCTTGGCAGGAAGTGGGATTTCTGCTCTACTTTTATTTTTTTATTAGTGATTTATAGATGAATCTCTCTCTTCTTTCTATTTCTTTTCTTATACACAACAACTGTTTTCAATTCGAAGTCTTATAAAAAATGATAAGAATTTATAAAACAGATCGGCTTCTAAGCACCTGTTTTATTTTAGTATTATTATTTATATACAATAATAGTATTTATTATTTTATATATTTTTTAAAATTTTTATATTGTCAGTTTCCACGTTACATTTAGTTTGTTTGTTTTAAAAATTGTATATGCTTTTGTACTTTTTATTAGGCTTTTATTTAGCTTTATTTTATTCCAGTTTTAATTTTTAGTAATTTTAGTACTTAAACATATTTTATTTTCATTTCTAGGTTTCGGTTTAGTTTTTATCATTATAATTTTTTATTGGTTTACTTCTAGTGTGTCTAAGCTAGAAAAAGCTAAGTTAAAGCTAAAACTCTGAAGTTACAAGGATATACAGTACAAGGATAGAAAGCATTAATAAGTGGTTACTAATGTGTTGCTAAGGTGTTTTAGGTTGTTACTAGGCGTTTGCTGATGTATTATGAGTGGTTTTTAGGGTCTTGCCGTACACAGTTGCAGTGGTGTTCTCAGTTTGCAGAATATTGCTATATGGTTTCTAGGCTGTTCTGGATCATTTCTATGGTGTTTTAGGTGGGCCCTGGGTCATAACTAGGGTGATTTGGGTCTTTTCTAGGTTTGTAAACTAAAAGATCAGATGAGGCACTGTAGTAACTGACCTGATGCCCATCTTGCAGTCCATGACACAGGGTAGGTCAAAGTCTGCCAGCAAGTCCTCCATCTGATTGTACCTCTCTCCATCCTTTTCTACATCTCCGTGGTAAGCAGGAACGTAGGGCTTTAGCACATCTCTCATCAGCCTATCGAGACATTGCTGCTCACACTCACAGTGTTTCTTTAGGATGCGACCATTGGCCCCTGCCTTGAAATTGCCTGCAGAGAGAGACAAATAGCATAGCATTGCATTCTCAGCATTACCACAAGGGGTGTTAAAATGTGGGCATTAGCATAAACTAACTTTCTACTATTGTTTTTTTGTTTTGTTTTTCTTCAAAGCAATTCACACTATAGTTTTTGAGTGTATTAACTGTTTTTAATTCATGAAAAGTTGTGTAACGTACACCTCCGTTTTGAGGCCTACCTGCATGACCAGCCAACTGTATCCAAGGGTATTTCTTCTTGAAGGACATCACAAATGGTGACCAGTGCACCATGTTCTTGATCTTCTTCCATGATTTATGCTGTTCAATGACAAAAAGTAAGCAAGATAAATCCCCAATTAAATTAAGTTAAATGGAAGTGCTATAAAACTACAACAGTGACAGCAGTGTGGTTTAAACAGCATTTCAGTTTTTATGACCTTGTATTATTTGAGAGTGTAGACGTCTGGTAACACTTTACAATAAGGTGTCATTTGTTAACATTAGTTAATGTATTAACTAACATGAACGAACAATGATGAACACATATATTACAGTGTTTATTAATCTTTGTTAATGTTAGTTAATAAAAATACAGTCGTTCATTGTTAGTTCACAGTGTAATAAATGTTAAATATAACTAATGTTAACAAGCACAACTTGTGATTTTAATAATGCATTAGTAAATACTGAAATTAACATGAACTAAGATTGAACAATACTTATAACAGCATTTATTAATCTTAGTTCATGTTAATTTCAGTATTGAAATTTCTTGTAAAGTGTTACCAGATGTCATTTATTTGACATATTAGAAGACAAGAATAATTATTTGTGTGTATATATATATATATATATATATATATATATATAAGGCTACATTAAATTATAATTTATAATATTACAAAAGATTTTCAACTTGCATCACAGGAATAAATTACATTTTAAAGTACATTAAAACTAAAAACAGTTATTTTAAATTCTAATAATATTTCACTTCTTGTCCATGCTATTTTGGAAAAAAAAAAAAAAAAAAAAAACATGCCTGGAGGGAGATGAGTAATTACTTATATAATGAGATTTGGCAGGTGGGGTTCATTTTCCTACAACAAAACCCAGACCAGCACACAATATGCGGGAGAATAAACAAACAGGTCTTTTGCATGTATTTACATACGTTTGCTGGCGCTCCTACAAGCAGTCAGTGCTGATATCATCGTTTACACAGCACAGTAAAGCACTTTATGTGAAGGATTTGTGTACAAACATACGTTCAGATTCACTACAGCACATAAAACCTGCAAATGAATAGGAAATCTGGGCAGTGTTTAAGCTTGTTTTCCTGCCAAGGTGAACCATTTCACCTGGAACCATCTCAAAATATTCTTGCTCTATTTGGACATCCTGACAGCCTGCAGAAAACAGGCTGTTTTCCAGTTTGAGAGGAGCTGCTCTGTTGAACCATTACTCTGTTATTCCACTTCACTAAATGTCCTTGAGCGAGATCTCTTTAGCTCTCCATGTTGGCATGGTAAACACATTCTTTACTGTGCTCTCAGTGATAGATGGGGGGTTTCCTCGGGTGACCAGGGAAGCCTCTCTCCCCCCCAGTGCATTTTGAGCCAGCTCTCCCAGGAAGAGCGGTTCATCCCCGGGCACACTATGACCACAAATCAGCCCCCTTCCAAATCTAGAGAACCCGTCCAGCCAACAAACACAAGCCACAAAGCGTATTCAAAATCTGGCGAGAGACCCTTTGTCATGCATTTTGATTAAACAATAATAAATCGTCATCAGATTCAGCCATGAAAGTACAGAAGGTTATAAAACACATTTAAGTTAGAATTAAATAGCAGCTATTTGACAGGGTGCTGTGCTGTTTTTTTTCCCCCTGAGCTGCTACAACATCAATAATAGAATAATTTACGCAAAATATCAATTCTGTTATTTATTGTTATTAAATAATGTATTAAATTGTTATTAACTGTGTTTTCAAGCCCGTGTCACTTTTTTCTTTCGCAAAACACAGAATATGAAGAATATCTATACATTTATATATTTTTTAGAATAAAATTATATATTTTGAAGAATATCGTGGCATTTCTTTTTTATAAAAAAGTGACTGAGGACTGGTGTTGACATGCTTCAAAATGGCAAAAACTGCACTTTAAAGTTAGAAAGACGTGGTCCATGTGACTTGTGCATTATAGTTTAAGTTTTCTGAAGCCATATGATCACTTTGTGTCTAAAATGTAAGTCATTATTCACTGAAAATCCTTCTCTCTAGTAAGCCTATAACTGCTGTGACCAGATCAGTTGAACTTCTGAACAAATCATTCAGACCAGTTTGAAGTGGATCAAATGATTAATTGAAAAAATTTGACTAAATGAATGCTGAATGATTTGTTCAGAGCCTGGATGTCATTTCTTCTCATGCAAAGAAGAGCTTGAGTGGATGTCAAGATATTCAATCTGTTCCACATGCAAAGCTATGCTATGGCTTCAGGAGTCAGTGTGTGTTACATGGACCACTTTTATCGTTTTTTTTCTGTCATTTTGGAGCTTGACTCCCCAGTCCACGTTCACTTATACACATTAACAAAAGCAACTTCAAAAAATTCTGTTTTTGGGTTTTACAGAAAAAAGTTATACAGGTTTGGAATGACGTGAGGGTGAATAAATGATGGCAGGATTTTCATTTTTGGATGAACTATTTCTGTAAGCTGGACATTACTCCCTGCAGCGTCTCTGCCGAAAAGGTCTGATTTAATTTAGTCTAGAAAGAGGCCCATAAAAGGTATGAACCATCATCTGAGAGCAGCATGAGTTTTATCTGTCACATGAAGGTTGTCCTGTTCTGCTCCAGCAGAGGAAAACAGTTCCACTCGCCCCTAAGATGCAGTTGAAGAGGGGCTGGGATCAGTGGCGTGTCTGTCAGGGCTGCTCTGTTTCCTGTGTCCCCTCCATGTCCCCCATCCTCCCTTTGCTTGGTTCACCCTTAGAGGCATATTATGGAAACTTAGTGATCCAGAGGTCACCACCATTACTTGAGAAAGTAAAGGGCTGATGTTAAGATTGTAGCAATGAGAGCGTGAAGGTTCCCTATGAGCCATTTCATAAAAATCCAAACAGTGACAACAAGAATTCACATGCGTGTTTGAATATAGTCCTTTGATTAATGAATAAATAAATAAATTTTCAATAATAATAATAATTATTATTATTTAACATTTGTTAGTAAATATTTTAAAAGATTTAGAGAAACCTTTTTTGTTTGTTATTAGGAATTGTTTAAATGTGTCTGCTGACTCAAACTGTTACTTTTTTTTAAATTAGTTTTTAATTATTTTATTTTTTTTTGTCCATTATTATTACTATTTTAAGCATAAATATTTTTTTTAATTATGTAAAATGTTAAAAAGTTAAGCAAGGAGACAATTCTGTCTCTTTTTTTTATTCTTTTTTTTTTTCAATTGTGTTCTTTCTTTCTTTTTTCTTTTACCTTATATTCTGACATTTCATACCTAAAAAGGACATCCCAAATATTATTTTTCAAAATGAGTTTTTTTGTTTAGGCCCATGTAGTAGTAGTAGCAGTGATAATAATAATAATACATATTATTATCATCATTATTATTATTATTATACAAAAACTGTTGCATCCAACATAAACAGATGTTTTTGCATTGAATTTGAGATACATTTTAAATTATTATAATAATAATAATAATACAGATAACACAAGTGATACAGTTACAAAACATACACACTTATTTCAGCATCTTAGCTAATGTGACAGAGAGGTCTGATCGGTTGAATTAAACAAATACCTACAGTAAGCAGAGGTTCTGGTTGATATTCAAGCATTTGATGTGAAACAGATGCTGTCAGTGTGCTGTGGTTTGGGCCACTGCAGAAAGCACTTAAAAAAGGATCCCACCTCCTGATGGCTACACAAATTAGAGTTCAGTGGAAAGACAAAGTGGCTCTGAGAGAAGTTTCTATAGTGAGGGAAATGTTCAGGATGTGGGAAAACAAAACAAGTGGAAAAATTGCAGGAAGAGATGGCAGTTGTAGACTTTTTCAGAGAGCCGCGGTCAGGTCAAAATGACTGTCGCCCACTGTGTAAAACAACAGCTCTAGATTGTATGTTTCTGACACAGTTGTTTACTTTCACAGCTTATTTGCTCCCATGAAAAACAGAGATTTCTGGTTGTAAAAACACCATGGAAAACAGCTGGATCTAATGTGCCAATAAGCCTTTTTATTTTTCATTTTCTGCTCTGATTCTTGGGAAAACATGCTAGAAAGTGTTAAACTGAGCAAAGAGTACTGCGCCCTTATTGGCAGCTGAAAGCATAATCAAATTAGGCAAAAATATTTAATAACTGAACACGCAAAGGGCGGGAATACTGGAATTTACAGTCCAACTACGGAGAAATCGAAGCAAACCAGAATCTATTACCTGTAAATCTTTGACCATCAGGATGATTGACGTGGCGAAAAAAACCAACACGGGGGCGATGAAATTCCATATGTGTGTGATGAAAGATGACATTGTAAAAATCGGTAAGATCATGCGCTAGTGTGCTGCGTGCAATCACAACGTAAGCTGGAATTTGAGTGAAGGAAAGTGCAGGGCAATGTGAATTTCTCATTTGTTTCCATACAAAGCATTCAAAAGCACAATTGGCCCATGCAAATATGCTGGTAGGCCAAGCTCAATGTGCAGAGACCACAGTAAAACTCAATGGCATGCCTGCAAGGGCTACGAGCAATGCAAATGTTCAGTGTTCTTCAAACTCACCTGTAATTCTGAGAGTTTGAAATAGCAAAACGAACACTTATATAACACCTGCACATGGTCCAAAGATTCTATCAGAAACCCTCAAAGTCACATCTGCACTGCCAAAAATAGCACCTAACATAATTAAGCTGCCACCTTTTTCTTATTAAGTAAATGTTTTGAGTACAATTAACTCAATGCAGTAACTGCTGCTTCTCTTTGTCTCTGTGACTAAACGTGTTTCATGCGTAGGTGTCTATAACGGGTCTGCAGTCTGTTAGTCAAGAGGGTCAGCCATGTAAATGTTTAAATAACTAAAGGACAGTGTCAACAGTGTTTTCAGACTGAGATGAGGTCAGCACCTTGTTTTGACATCACTGAGGTGATTTGTGAGAAACTGACTTCCTTTTCCCGAAACGTGATGATGAATGAAATATTTCTGTGACTGTTGCAGACCGAAGACGAGAAAGATTTTCAAAGTATGTGTTTCATTACAGGTATTAAGAGTTTCTTAAAGGAAACGACAGCAATCTATTTATAATTTTAAAAGAACAGGTCACCCAAACCAGGGTTATTGTCTAAAATAAAAACAATAAAACAAAATTACTAAAACTTAAACTAAAATTAAATCGGAAAAATTAAATCTAGTTCAAAATGCTAATAAAAACTATAGTAGTATCTCAATAAACATTGTCATCACTTACTCACCTTCATGTCGTTTTAAATGCAACACTGTAAACACTCCAAAAATGTTTTTTAAAAAAAGTAAAAAGCTAAATTCGCTTTTTGTGTTCCACAGAGAAAATAACAGTCTTCAGGTATGGAATGGTGAGTAAATATGACACGAGTTAAATTTTTTGGTGAACTGTTCCTTTCAAAAGAAAGTTTCAAGTTTCAAAAGCAGTTCATAATCATTTCAATCAATCATTTTACTGCTAGGCGATAAATTTATTCTGAAATCATAAATTGTGCTGAGTCTGATGCAAATTCCGAAATCACTGCTGGTAAACAAGCCTCTCTAGCAGGATAACTTGCATTCGGATGTCAGGGTCCCATATTTGCATTCATAAATACATTTGCATGACTTGGTTCACCCCAAAAATGAAAATTCTGTAATTTATTATGCTCACTTGGTCACCCTTTTCCATGCAATTAAGAGTACATGAGGAACAGAACTTTTAACCATCAAAAGGATGCAGAAGCACAGCAAGCACATTGAAAGTACACTGTAAAAAGTGATAAGTTGACTTAACTTATAAAAATTGAGAAAACCCGTTGCCTTAAAATTTTTAAGTACATGATAATTTAAAAATTTCATTTATTTCCTTTTTGAGATGTGATAGCAGTGAATAAGTTACTTTTAATCTCTGAATCATCAGAACTGAGTCAGTCTGATTCCAGAATGAATCTTTCAAACCAGTTTTGAGACCCATATGAACTGATTCATTGAAATGATCCAATTCAAAAGAATGATTTATTTGCAAATTTGATATTACTACTTCTCACATTAATTCTCATGAGTGCAGATGCACTGATTTTCAGTGAATAATGATTTAAATGTCACACAAACTTTCGTACTATCACAGATTTGGAATATATCGCACTACTTTTATGATACATTTATGGTGCTTTTGCAGGCTTTTTAAAGCATAGAAACTCCCCATTCTTTGTATTTGCATAGAATACATTTACATGGAAGTGCAACCAACTACATTCTACAAATTTCCTTTTGTATTCCAGAGAAGAAAGAAAGTCATATAATTTGGGGATGACATGAGGGTGAGTAAATGAGGACCAAATAATTTTCAGGTGAACTGATTTTGCCCAATATTGTGTTTGCTATCTACAGCAATTTTCCCAGTTCC
Organism: Onychostoma macrolepis; assembly: GCF_012432095.1. Classification (NCBI taxonomy): domain Eukaryota; kingdom Metazoa; phylum Chordata; class Actinopteri; order Cypriniformes; family Cyprinidae; genus Onychostoma; species Onychostoma macrolepis. Next base: position 23,995,103 of record NC_081174.1, read on the forward strand.
ACAAGTAAATTGCAACTCTGTTTTGCAAATGCAACTCTATTTTTATATTGCATTAAGAATGTATTGCAGTTCATTTCCTGGATTGGCTTTGATCATTTAGTCATAAGCATGCAAATTAAAACCCTGAATATTTAAAACATGAGATGAACAAAAAAATAATAATTCTTAAGTTTGTATGTTGAGAACTAACATCTTTAATAGTATTTGATGGCACGCACAACAGGGTCAAAAGGAGAACTAAAGGTGAGCGACCTCCCCTCTTATGATAAGTGCAACATCATCTCAAAACCACAAAAGTTTCCGACAGCAATGCACCCTGGGAAACACCATACACCTATGAGTTAGAGTAGATGTTTGCATGCAGCACCAGAAGACTAAGACGATCAAGTGGTGCTTATTTTGCTGAAGACCACAGACTGTTACTCTGTAAACATCAGCCCGCAATAACAATCAAAGCAAAGCCTCGGCAGAAAGTAGACATAATCCTGCATGATTCACACTAAATGCTCTAATAACAAGATGTTGACAGTCTTGGCTTTGAGCTGCCATCCCTTTGGAATGCCAGAAAAATAAACTGTCCTGTAAAGGACGTAAATGCAACCGCAGCTCTCCATTACTCATTTAGCCTCCCTTCCCTTCTCAGACTCCTCTCTCTTTGCTATTGTGTGAAGTCACTATCAATAGCTCAGGGTTTTGTTAAATTGGGGAGCGGAAGCAGCAGCGCCGTATCGCGAGGGGAGCACTCCGCGGCGCTGGGTCGTGCTATTGTTCTGATAAGGGCAGTGTGAGCTATATCGAGCTCAAGGAAAGGGATGCCGCTCTTTATAGCGTCTCCTTGACCTCACGGGTGTTGTTAAAGTTTCCACTGAGCAGTGAGGGAGGAAGTGGCTTTTAACCCCTTGAGAGGAACCACTCTGCGAGACAGGAAAGTGCAGAAGGCTCTGATACAGTATTTTCCACATCTGCAAGCAATACTCAGCAACATGGCCAAAGACTGGGTGTTATTTTCTGAAGGCTAGGCAGCCACCATTAGCCCCTCAAGAAGCAGAATGCACCCGCAGTCAGTGTAGCCAGCCTTACCACAAGCACTGACACGTTTTCACTGAGCAAAGACCAAAATAAGGGAAAGTGGTGTTGAATTATTGAAGATGCGAAGCTATGACCTTTGCTCTGTATTGTAAAATGGATCAAGAATGAAATTCCCTTTTAATTGCAGTTACATAATAATGAGGCTTAAATGAAAAAAGGCAATGTGTATATATATATAGTAAAAAAAGAATATACCTGTATGTATGTATGTATGTGTATATATATATATATATATATATATATATATATATATATGCGTATGTGTATATAGTAACATTAAAAACAATAAAATAAAAATTCATATATTACAAATGATTGATAGATACTTGACAGATACCATTTTGGTATTTCTACTTCAAATTTCAGGTTTAGTTCAATGTTTCTTTGTAATTTATTGTGAAATTTACTAGCAATTTCTGAGTGAAAATTATTTCTACTCTTTTATATAGATTTATAATTTTATTTTTATTTATTAAAATATTTTTTTTGTTTTTAGTGTACTGTTATATTGCATATTATTCCATTTTTTATTTTAAGTACTCGATTAAAAAAACAATAGCAGAGAGGTGTAGATCAGGACACAAAGTGTATTGTGACTTGAGCCTGACAAAGACATGAGGTCAGGGCTGGTTGTTTTGCTTTAGGCTAGAAAGATGATTTTCAGGTGTGTATTTGTACATATTGCTCATTCTAAGTAAATGGCGCTTTAAATTATGTGATATGCTAAAGCAAGTGGGCTACTTTCTTACAGGAAAAGGTAAGACATTTCAGATCAGCATCTGTATCTTGAAAATCCTGAGGTACAAGTTTCCTTTGGCAAGTTTCCTTTGGTACATTTCTAAATGGCATCAGACCATGTCTGTTCTGGAAAAGAAAAAATGTGCAGGAAATAAAGAGTCAAGAAACTGGAATCATCTTGACTCTTTAATACCTATTAAGTAGGAAGATATACAGCTCAACATGTCAGAAATCAAGAGTGTGTATTTTTAACATGAATTCCCCATTTTGACAGCTGAGAACTAGACTGTCACGTTTCTTGACACTCCTTCCCTTTCAAAGCATGTCATAGCTGTTCCTGCTTGTCCTGAAACCGGTCTTTTCCCATCAATGACAGGGGAGCTCTTTCACAGAAGCAAGACCTCCCATTAAACTGCCGTTTTACTGCATGCTAATGTACACAAAGGAGTAAAGCTGCTATAAGACGCTAAGCAGAAAGCTGTATCACTTGCTGCTTATGGGAAATAAAATACACCCTCTTCACCTATTTCCTTGTCTGAAGATGACGTATAATGGAGTTGTGAAGGGGTGGGTCTGCTCTGTGTAAGGGATAATGTACACAACGTAATAGCTCTGCTTCAGAACATAGTGAGCTGTCTACTGCTGCTTACATAGACAGCATCATAATTATCATAGAACCTCACGTTACTGACTGGAAACATTCTACAAATGCAGAAACTACACAGATATCAACACAAGAGACTTGACATGTCGCTAAGCTAATGCTATGACTTTTCAAAAGCATAAAAGCACACATATTTAAAAAATAATTTTTAATCACACTACACACTACTTTTTTATTCCTCTATTTAGTGCTTCATACAATACAGATTGTGTCAAAGCAGCTTTACTGAAAGTGGTATGTCACTAACGCAAACAAAATAAAATTTTTAATATAGTTTTAATATAATATAAATTCTATATTTTATTATACAAATGTTATATAAGCTTGTTGCCTTCACTAATGCATGCAATACCGCGTAATAATGTTTTATATATTTACATACATTTTAATGTTTATATTTGTATATTAATTTCATTTCTCTATTTTATTAAGTCCATTGAAATAAAATATATACTGTGTGTATATATATATATATATATATATATATATATAAATGAAATTATAATTTTATATATGCAGTTAAATGGATGCATAATGGTTTCTGTTTTTTATTTTTTGCAAACTTTAATTTAGCCTGACTTTGTTACACTGGAACTAAATGTCTGTATATCCTTTTATGGACACTGAAAGTTATGCATTACGTTGCCTTAAAATATAGATATCTTAGAACACGATATCTTAGCATAATTAAGTTTCATGCTGTTTTAGGCAGCTCACATGGTTTTGAATCAGAGAAAATACCTACTGACTGTACATTATTTTGTGAATTATACAACTGCATGAAATATTGACTTGATTCAAAGCTACTTTTTTTTAAAAGGAGTAAAAGACCATCAAATCAGTTCCCTGAATCAGCAGTCAGTTATACAGTTTAGCGGTGCAAAATGCCATGACTGACCAATCGGAATCAAGTATTCCAGCAAGCCGTGTAATAAGGATAGGCATGCAGCTTTTAGTTGGGTTACGCCTGTGCATCAAAGTCACCACATCAAGAGAGTGTAGCGATGTGCAGGGGGCATCAAAGAAGTAGCTCACTGCTCATTTCCAGGAGTAAACCATTACACTCATCAGTTTCTGAGAAAGACACTCAGCCAGCTGTGCTAAGAATGGCTCATGCCATTCTGTGGCTCTTCTTCTTTTGGTTAAATTAGTAGAGGTAAATTGAAATGCATAAAAAAAAAAAAAACATTTAACTACAATTAAAAACAAACTAGAGCTCTTTCGTCCCATATTAAGTGTAAACAACCACACATTAGTAGTAGTAGGGTGGTTTCCCCGTATCGAAGTGTTCTACGATGCATATGAGTGAAGCCTGTTGTTAAAAAAGTGGCCGGCGCAACAACAAAAAAAAGGGCCAGTGCACTTCCTGTCTGTTGCATATGAAACGGCTCCCTCCAGCAGCACTGCTGCAGCAAAGAACCCCAGCTGTTTGAACCAGGCATGCCTTGACGTCAGCTGGTCGCCAGGCAACCGTCAACCACAGGGGTGTTACATTTTCCATTGCTCGTAGCCTTCAGATCCTCCAGTGTATCATGCTACAGCACTTGTATGCTCACAGTTGGGGTGATAGAATCAACCTCACACAAAAACTGTTTGTGCTGGGTTGGCTAGCACGCCGCTGCAGGAGTGTAAAAGTTCAGAGCAAAGCCACGCTAAGACTGAACAAATACACAGGGCTTGTTTTGTCAGTCTATATCTGGTTGCTGAACATTTAGACTTTATTTGAACAACACATACTTTTAGTACATTTAGACTTAACTCTAATAAATCTTTCTGTGTGTATTTAAGTGCTTTAAAATGTCAACTTCTGCCTTCACCAGTGGTGCAAGTTTGGGGCTGGACTACCAGTTAGTTAAACTAATGGAAGATGGGGGCGGGTGAAAGTATTTGCTAAACCTATTTTAAACTATTATTATTTTTGCAGTTCCATTTGGTGCCACTAGTAGATTTTAAAGTGAATTACAACTATAATATGAAGCAAGCCTGTTTACTTTTTGATGCACGTTCCCACTCCTATAGTGAATGATTTATTTAGGTTTATTTATTTAGGTTGTTTGTTCGGCACAAATTTGGAGAAATTTAGCATTATATCACTTGCTCACCAATGGATCCTTTGCAGTGAATGGGTGCCTTCAGAATGAGAGCTGATAAAAACATCACAATAAATCCAGTCCATCAATTAATGTATTTTAAAGTTTAGAAGAAACAAATCCATCATTAAGACATTTTAACTTTAAACCTTTTTTAACTGTTGCTTTTGGCCCAAATATGTGCCATTTTCCATAATAACACTTCCTCCAGTTAAAAAAAAAGTCCTTCCCCTGTTATTCTCTCACATCGAAATCCACCAGTATACATTATTTGTTTAGAAATGTTTTGGACTGTTTTACTTGTAAATGGTTTTTGATCTGTGCATATTTCTCTCCTGATTCAGATGACTTTTTCACTGGATTAAGCAATGTTATGAGAAATCTTTATTTGGAGGAAACAACTGTTTGAATATAGAATTTTTTTTTTTTTTAATTTCACAAGACATTCATGGATGGACTGGATTTGTGTGGATTACTTGTGGATTATTGTGATGTTTGGAGCTGTTTAGACTCTCATTCTGATGGCACCCATTACTGCCAATGCACATTTTTACTGGCTCCCTTTTAGTTTATAATGCTCACTTTTTACTATCCAATCAATTTATGATCTCTAAAGTGGTGACTTATTTGGTATAATTAAATAATTTTGTGCTGTCCATGATACTGCTTTAAGATCAACAATAAACAGCCTGTGAGTGTGTTCATTCAGTTTGCACAACTTTTTTTGACATGAACATGTGTGCCACACACACTATCTCTAGAAAGCTGTCCGCCCACATGTTGTAGCCTGCAGCCTACAACGATCCACAGGCCTAGACATGTTTCATCATACCTTATTCAAATTCTCACATAAAATTTAAAACCTGTTGGGCTTATATTAGAGTTAAAACAACCATTAATATGCCAAAGCTTATTAAACTGCCAATCATTTTAATGTAACGTAATATCATTTCAATATTGACCTAATACAGTCAACATCAAGGCCTACAAAAGCAGAACAAATATAGAGTTATTTTTAAGCTTTAGATACCAGAGACATGCGATAGATGTGCAAATACATAAAATAATCTCTAAAAATAATACTTATTTTTATAATAAAGCTGTGTTTTTCAACCAGTTTTAATTCAAGATCCAGATTTTACATTGAACCAAAGTGGTACAGTTGCTCAGACACTCAAATAATTTTTATTATTAATTATGATTTACACTATTATTATTATGATGTTTAATAGTTTAATTATGCATATTATAATGCATGGATGTATTTTCTCTTGCCTTTTAGAAGTTGATTAATTCCACTTTAATTTGCTTTCCTAATTATACATGATTATATGGTTAGATAATTTTTCCCTTTATTTTATTATTTTAATTCTATTTTATATATTATATTGTGTGTGGGTGGGGGTAGATTGTTGTATTTTTTTCCCCTTGCAGAGAATAATTAAACCTATTTATTTTTGCTATTATATGTGGTTATATGGTTAGTTGCATTTTATTTTTTATATACTATTATTATTAGGCTACTATTAGTATTATTTTATTCTATTTTGTATATTATATTGTGTGGGGCGATGTATTTTCTTTTTCGTTTCAGAAGTTATTTAATCCCATTTATTTTGCTATCCTAACTATACATGATTATATGGTTAGTTATTTGCATTTAACATTGTTTTTTTCACCTTCTGTTCCTATTAGCACAGAGCTGCGACACACCAGAAGAGAACCGCTGCTTGTAACACAACTTGTTTGAATCATGCAATAAAATGCAGCTCGGCACTGTGGTAAGTAAACAAAAAGTAGCAAAGACTTGCGATATAAATGCTCACAGCTTTGCTCACAGCAGGCTTGGTTAGGCTACACTTGCTGTTGGGTTTGCTAGAGCAAGTAACCACAAGCCTCTGTGCAGAGACAGACAAACACACACACAAGGGTTCTTCCCTCATCTGATTGACACAGGAAAAGGAGACACCAAATCAGTTACTGAGCATGCAGAAAAGTGAACCACACCTCTGACTTACACCGGGACAGTGTTACCTTGCATATCTGATCTTCCTTATTAATAGAACTTGCCGCATAAACAACAACAGTGCATTGCAAGCGTGAGTCAAAGCAGCAGAAAGAATATTTTTAAAGATACACAACAATAATTATTTTTAACAGGGGCAAAGCAGAGCAAATGGTGCATTTTTGCACACCTTACAACCAGTCCAGGTGCATTCCCCAGACACATCCTGGCGACACACCTTTAACCTGGTCGCAAGGAGGAAGTGCACAGAAAGTTTCATCTTGAGAAACTAAGCTGTGGTATAGTTTCACTTTCTGTGCTATTTGAAAACATTTGGAGATCCAAAAAAAAATGACTGAGTTTGCAGTCTCGGTGAAGTGAAATGTACAACAGCTGTCAAAGGAACCGTGCTTGAGGAATCCCCTCTGCTGAGCACATGGGACGTAATTAGCAGTACTAAACCACAACACACCACCATTAGCGCTTAAAAGGCAAGCCCACTGGAAACTTTTCTGGGTCACTTGTTTGACCGAAAGCACTGATAACAAGTTTGTGGTTTTTTATCACCATTCAATTTTCCGAAGAGCCGGTGCAGCCCCCAAAACCGAAACCACGCTGCAAGTGTTTGTAGAGTAAAATGAGCACAGATATGTTTATTTCTCATGAATTTCACCCCAGACCGTGTTACTGTGAATGGCGAGAGGCTAAGCAGAACCATGGAATGTACGATAAACCTGTTTTGGAAGAAAGAATGAGATCATCAAAAGCATCTGTTTTTAGTGATTTTTAGTTGATAACCCTTTGAAAAACTTCCTTGTGATAGTCTTGTGATCCCTCAGAGCCTGGAAACAACCGAGTGAAAAAAACTTAAATGACCACAGAATGTTTCAACAGTCTAAGAACACAATGTGAGCCAAAGGGCTTTCCTACAACACTCTTTAAAATAAAGGTTATTTATTGGCATCAATGGTTCTATGAAGAACCTTGATCATCCATGGAAACTTTTAAACGCAGAAAAGGTTCTTTATAGTTGAAAAAGGTTCTTTAGAACTGAAAGGCTCTTTTGGGAACCAAAAATGGTTTTTCTATGGCATCACTGCAAAAAGACCCTTTTGGAACTTTTATTTTTAAGAGTGAGGGCTAGTTTAAGAAAAGAAAGTAAAGCCTGCAGAGACAGATATTTATTGTGCTTATATATATATAAATTATTAAAAGCACAAGAATGCATAACATTTATATATAGAATATATTTGTGTGTGAACATAATCTAGGGATGTACAAGACTACTTATTTTATTTTATTTACACACTTTTTGCCTTTATTACACAGGACAATTTCAAAGCAACAGGAAAGTACAGAGAGAGAGTGAACAGTACTAGAATATGACCTTGGACCGACTTGAACCCGGATCCCTCTGTCATGGCACAGTCGACAAATCTTTTTGTAAGGAAAACCACATGTATTATTATCCTTATTATTCTGGTTTCAAGTTCAACTGTCAGACACATTTCACATACGAACGGCTACAAAGAGCAAAACAGGAGAGAATAGAGTGCAAGATTCTCAAGACTTGTTTTTAAAAAATAAAACAAATTCACTTATACGGACTGTCTTAAAAATGCAAAATTGCCCTTGAGGGCAGCAATTCGACAGATAGCACATATATCTCGGGTAACAGAAATCCCGAGTCCTTTCCCACCATGCCAATAAAATGTCAAATCAAACAAAAAACTACTAAAAATACTTTTTAGCAGCAATTTTGACAACATGCTAATCAACTAGTTAGTTTTCAGACTAGTCGATTAGTAGACAACTGAAATTCATCCCTAATGTAAGCTATATAAAGCTAAAAAAATACTTACAAATACTTTACAAATACTTGTCATGCACCTTTTTTAATTAAAGGTCATTAACTAAAATACATTTTTCAGACCAGTAAAGTGAGCATCGGAAAGTTCACTTTAATTGACTGTTCCCTAAATTCCAACCACATGCGGCCCTCCAAAACCAAAGCCATTCCATTGTAAACGCACATGTCCGGGAACAGCAAAGATTTCATTGCAGAAGTTCAAGGCTATCAAGTAATCTCGCTCTTGTGATCACTGTGAATAGTTAAACAATCTTTTATGAGTGCTATCATTCCTCCAGATGGTACAATAGGATGTTTGCTCTCCTACGCTGTGTTTATAAGGAACAGACGTCACATTAAGGGACCTGCGGCGTAGAGCCTGTGTGGCACTTAGTGTGAGGCTGGAGGACTGTGTGACATCCATGTCTAAACAATGAGCTTCTCTGTAACAGCACGCTAGCCACAGGGTCTCTTGATGCGTCTGCAAGCGCGACATGCCTAAATAGGCGGGCCAACACATTCTCACGAGGGCAAACATGTCACAGAGACAAGTGCAACCCCCTAGAAAGTGCGTCACATGTCACTTGTGCAGAATATGATGAGGTATAAGATGAATTCTTTATAGCTGCTAATGCAGTTGACTATCAGGTCTCCGTGTTTCATTTACTTGTACTGAATGTTTTTGTTTGAAAAGCTAATAATATACAAGTAAAGAGTTCATTTACATCTAACCACTTCATTACAAATCATGAATAAAATTTAGAGTATGGACCCATGGAACAGTTGCTGTCGCTAACTTTATACACTGCTATTTGTTCCTAACTCTGCTTTTGTACTTTGTTTAAAGGGCGGCCAAATGAAGTCAGAGAAAAAAAGTCCATCTGACAGCAAGGCACAGAAGTACCTTTGTATGTGAGAATGTCAACAGTTACTCAGGGTGAATACAGACGAGCCCCGAACAGGAAAGCACAAGGACAGTGTGAATGCAATGGAGGAAGTCGAGAATACACAACTTGTGGGACTGACCGGTACGTGTACAAGCTATCACGTATAAGGCAAAATCTATGCCTCTGAAAGCATCTCTGCCAAGTACAGAAACTGTAGACACCTAAAAAGCATTGTGATTGATAGCAGCATCATCACATTTCTTAAGCGTTCCTGTAGCTCAACAGTAAATCAGTAATGCATGGCACTACCAAAACCAAAGTGGTTTCCAATTCATGAGTTCGATTCCCAGGAAATGGATGAACTGATAAAACATATACCTTGGCTGTAATGCAAGTCACTTTCGATTACTGTGTCTGTTCAATTCATAAATATAAGCTACATTTGCTCCCCCAAACTGGAAACCCATCAAACCACTGTGTCTTACAGAATCAGTGACTGAATCAAAGGAAGGACAGGTTGTCAGAGCTTTGGCACAGAAGGTAGAGCGTTGCGCCAGACATGTGTGATCATGTGGAACCTGTTCAAGTCCCGGTCCTGTCTAGCTTCCTGTACACTTCCAGAAAAAATGTACAAAAATTATAACTTTAAGGGGACAATACCTTGTCACTGGGAAAGTATGCTTAAAAAGACAACTTTTACCTTACTTCCCCCTTAAAGGAACTTAGTAGCACTTTTAGGGGAACATATTACTACTCTAAGGTGCTAAGATGCACCTTTTAGGGTAAAAAAAAAAAAAGATACAAAGTTGTCCCTTAAGGGTACTTGCCCCCATGACATGAAAGACACTTTTTTCTGACACTGTATTTTCCAGTAAATTATCCACTATCCTGTCTACGAAAGCCAACAAATTAAGTATAAAAGAGAACAGCGTATAACAGGTGGTCTTACCGCTTTCTGTTGTGTCTGCAGGAATGCTGGGGACCGCTCTGTGTCGCTGGAAATGTCGTCCTCTGATTCCTCCCAGGAAGAGGAGAATCCCGTTGATGAGGCAGAAGAAGAGGAGAGCTTCCTCAGGGCTCTGTAAGGCTGAGGACTAACCTGGGGCTCCTTGCCCTCCCCACTGACATCCATGCCGTGGTCCGTAATAATGACAGCAGGGATGGAGCCCACCTCTGGACTGACCCCGTCGGGCTCTGCCTGGGTTTGTTTTGGCTCAGCTCCCTCCTTTGTTAAACATGTCTCAGTCCAAGATGCTGAGCGCTTGTTGGCCTCTGGTGAAGTCCTGGAGTGGTTGTCGGTAGAGCTGTCAGCTTCGCTCTTAGTTCCTGCTGATGTGCTCTCAATTGGGCCGCCCTCTTCTGTATTTGGGTCAGCCCCGTTCTTCTCTTCACCACTGACCTGCAGCCCCTCCTCCATGCCGGAGAAGCGCTTTCCATTTTGCAGTTCTTTGGGGATCCCCGTTGAGTGATCCTTGTTCTGCATCAGAAGTGTTTCCTCTGGGTTTAAGGAGACATTGGCAAGTTGGACAGGGACAAAATTCAGGGGAGTTTTCCTGGAAATCCGCGGGCTTCGTTGAGCCTCTCGGCTGTGAGTCTGAGCCGATATTTGGGCTTCAAACAGGTCCACCTTCTTGTTCACCTCCACGTTCTGCAGTTCCTTGTGGCGCTCTAGTTGCTGAGCAGCACGTCGTTCTTCGTTCTCCTGTTCTTCCTCCAAGCCGGACCCGCTCAATCTTCGCACACGATTTCCCACATGCACACCCAGCGATTCCGGCCGTCGACATGGTGAAAGCGCCCTTTGGCAACTGGAACTGGTAGCTGTTGGGAAGACGAAGGATTTTCCTGGTGACCCAGGGCTCAGGCTGCCGGGGCTAAAGGGACCTCCGCTGCCCCCCAGCACCGGGCTAAATGTAGAACGACTGGGCACTGGGAGCACAGGTCTTCCTGTCCGAGGGCTGCTCTTATTGGTCAGGTTGTTGGGGTTCATCATTATCAGGCTGTTCAGAGCATAAGCTGCCATAGTGGCAGGCTGACTCTGTCCGTTTTTGCTCCCATTTAGGTCTACTCATCCAAAGTCCACTGCCCTTTGGAGCCAACCATTGTTAGGAGGAATCAAGGAAAGCTGACACTTAGAATAAAATACAATCCCAGACTCCTTTCCTCATTCACATATTATATCCACTACTGGTTCATGCTTTAGCAGGGTGCTGAAACAAAGCACAAAGAGATGGTTTAAATAGTCAATAATATCAAGTTTCAATGGTTACCGTACTGTTGTGCAAAACACTGAATGTGATGGCTGTGATAACAAGCAAGACTGCCTGAATAAATTCAGAAAATGTGAGGGCATTTCAGAAATGCAAAAGTGCTGATTATTGTGGTCACTGTCGATATATTCATTTGCATTAAACACTTCTGCTGAAATACAGACAATAAATGTGTCTTGTGTAAATGCCTTCTGCTGATCACCAAAGATTTTTATAATTGTGTTGGTTTTGATTGCTATCAAGATGTTTCCGTTGGCCTCTGCAGTGAGACTGCCAATTGTTTTAGCAAGTTTTGCTTGTCCTTCTGACTAATACTCACTCATTTATTTGTCTGAATAATCTTTACAAAATCACACTGCTTATTCAGTCAGGGGAGTCTACATATTATGAACCCACAGTTTTAAGTGCGTCAGACAAAATACCTTTTTCCATTTGCAGAAACATAGACAGAGCGGATCAAATATAACCTTTCAACATAACATAACCTTTTATGTCTTCGCCTGGAAAAGAGAATGACTGAGGGTGTAATACAATACAACTTCATGCAAAAAAAAAAATTTTTTCCAAATACCATAACCCTTATATCACATTTAATTTGACTTGCCAGTCTGTAAACGAAAAGATAACGGTGCACATTAATTCTCTAATACCAAAAAAGCACCTGCGTCTTTTTACTGTGCTATCAGCGACGGTTGTGAGGCCTGAACCCTGCTGATGTTAAGCATCTTAAGGAAAAACAGTCAGTGAGGTGTCCATTAGCTGCTTCCATTTATAGCGAAAGTTACGACATGGGGAAAAAGTTTAGTTTAACTGGTGCATTGAAATTTGATTAACTCAAAGGCTGAGGCAAATGATTTCATAATGAACCAGAACAATTTCCTGTAAGTTTTCCAAGTGGGACTAATTATTTTTGCAGTTGAGACAAATGAACCGAGGATCAACACACCCAAAGAAAGCAGCAAAATATATGTGTATAGAAACTGTTTAGTTGCAAATATATAATTTTCCTAAACATGCTGTCAAGATGCTCACCTTCCAGCAACCATATGCGAATTAAAACATCCACCTCTTCAGGATGAACTCGGTTGTTCGATTAAATAGCGATGCCTTTCGTAGAGTCAAGATAAACATCACATGCTTTGACTAAGAAGTCAGATGGGACGGGCACATTGTGCCCTGCATTTTAACTTGAGGGGGAGAGGTCAAAGCTGGAATGCACCTCCTCTCTCTCAACCCAACCACCACCCTTTTAAGTGATTTTAACGGTCCATTATTGCTCTGACAATTCAAATGCATCTTGAGGCATCCCACCTCACTGGTGTACCACACTGTTTGTGTTTCACAGCAAAAGCCGTTCATCATCACAGAGGGTCATAACACAGCAGAGGGCTAATATGAACTAATATGACAAAAAAAAAAGACTCTTGTGAGGCTTTAAGCGTTTCAATAAAAGCCCTTCACTGAACTGCCCACTCTTTGGCATTCATTGAATTTGAATGAGCTGGAAAACACGTGGTGTCTCTCTCTTGTGAACTCAATAGAAGCATTTGCCACATTCTTATTCCAAGAAAAATTATATTCCATTGAGAGTATCACTTGTTAACTAATGTATAAGTACATACATACTTATAGCCTACATACATTATATAAGTACATAATAAGAACATAAATGGATAGTGAAGTTCTAAATAAAATTTGCAGAGGTAGAACACATGCATTCACACCTTACATTTAGTGTATCTTGGGCAGTTTTTCTATATTTCCATAGTATTTTAATCAATTTTCAGAACAGCGGTACCCAAAGCATACACTTTCTATTGTATTGTCATCACTACTTAAGATGTCTCAACAACCCCTTAATAACAAACCCCGAATAGAAAAAGCTTACATTATAACAGATCTCTGCAATGCTCTCAATACACTTCGTTAAGTCAGATAGTTCATTCTGACTGTTTTAGGTCTCCTCCTTCATGTAGATGTTTCTAAAAAAGTTAACTTCTACAGCATGTCACACCAAAGTCGGATGCTTACCTACAAGTCTCCTTGTTGCAGACGCTGTTGTTTAATTGTCGCTGAAGCGCGGTTTCGTGAATTCGGAAGACGTAGCAGAATAATAACTTGAGCTGCTCCGCTGCTGTTACATTCCAAGAGTTCTTTCGCCAATATAAATCAATGTAGCTGTGTTACTGTGTATCACACGAGCTGTTCGACACCTCGCGTCAGAGCCGTATGTTTGTTTAATGTACAAAAGGCAGGAAGGAAGTTAAAATGACAGTGAGTCTGAATTCAACGGAACAGGCAGAGCCTCCCTGAGCTCTTTCGCACATTGAGCACAAGGGGAAGAACGAGGCTTGATGTCTAAGACTTCAGCTCAGAACAGAAGAACTCTATTTAATTGATTACTTTATTTACTAGACTGCTGAATATATGGATGTTTGTTTTGGTTTCTTGTTTTGTTTACACGTAATTTACAAATCAAAGTTTTTCACCCACTTGACAATGTATTTTATCTTGAAGGGTGTATATATATATATATATATATATACACACACACACATACACACATGTATATAATGTAATTTAATATAATGTTACAGTAAAACATGCAAACATCAATTTAATATTTAATAATTATATTACACTGTATTGCATTATATTCATGTGTTTTTATTTATGTATGTTTATGTATTTTTATTTCTAAAATAAATATTTATGTGTGTGTGTGTGTGTTTGTGAAGTGAAACATATAATGCAAATATTAATTTAAAAGAAAAGTATTGTGCGATATAATTATTGTATTATAATACATTAATGTATTTTTATTTTGTATATTTATGTATTTTTATTTCTAAAATAAATATTTATGTGTATATTTTCAATTAATATAACATATTTTAAAGTGGGTACATGAGTTATACATGTAATTTACATATCCACTTTAAAGTATTTCATATTAATATAAAAAATATGTAATAATATCATGTTTTAACAAAAGATGCAACAAAAGATTTCTTGCTCTCTCTTTCTACTTACATTTTCAATATTTGATTCTTAATTTAATGTTTAGTCGTTCTTAATCCATAATATATTTGCATCCTCGCTATTAAGCATTATGTAGTTATATGTGCTGATATTATTAATGAAAGTTATTATTAAGTGTTAACCATAAATTCTTTTAACAACCAGTATTTGTAGTTTGAATGACTCACCGACTAAGCAGAAGAAGGGTCTTAGAAGCTCAGTGGGAATGTCTTCTTTGATGTATGCTCATGAAAACCATAAAAACAGGCCTAGACTCTGTCAGAGGTCAGAAATTATGATATGAAGCCAGTTCTTTAACTGGGACTGACCTGCTAATATATAGTTCACCTACCACAACAATTCCTAGTACTGCTCCCAATGTACAGTATGATTACATCGCCCTGATTTTCTCTCTCATGCACTGATGACCAGCCCCACCGAACAAAGGAAAGTGTGTCATATGCACCAGTAAAGTGGATGGAAAATATAATGCTTCAGTGGCCACTCTGATTTGAATGAGACGGGCTTGTAGATAGGTGGTATGAAAATTAATTTTCCATCCTCTGTGATTGAGACGGGGTGCATGACCATGTTCAATAACAAGATTCCTTTCTGCAAAGTATAGGGCTGTCTCCGAGATCTTTCGAAGTTTCAGGATATGGGCAACATGTGAGCCCTCAAGCCAACATAATTCATTTCCACCAACATTTCCCTATCAACTGCAGTGGCTATAAAGTCATGTCCGTGCAATCGTAGAGCTCATATACTGTATGTGAATTTCAAATTAGTTAGGAAGAAATCAGCTATACCAGCATTCAACTAAATAAGTGTTAAGACTGAGAAGTTGCACAATGATGGTCTTGCATTAAAACATGATTGTTAAAATTACTTGAGAATATTTGAGTAATGCATTGGTTGATGATTCAGCCTTGCAGAAGCAGAAGTGTGAGAAATGGTCTCTATGAAGCTTTGCATATATCTAAACTTATTATGCCCAGGTAGTTATTATGTTGATGCACCACTGCAAATGCTTATTTTCCCACACATTTTGTAATGCCTAGTAAATGTATCATGTTACTTACTGTATGTCAACATATTATACAGTATGTTTGATAAGTTTATATTAAAGTTTAATGTCCAGCTTCATCTGGTAAAGCACAACTGTTTTTTAACATGCAGGCCAGACAGCCACAATATAGGCAACATGGAACAGTAGACTAAACTATGGACAAAACTCAGCTTTATTTATAATTTTAACATGTTAATGATTATAGATGAAACGGCGTTCAACCAATTAAATAAACGAGCAAATTAAAATTCATAATTGCCATCTAACATTTGAGCTCACTACTCAACAGAATCAAAATATATATGAAATGAGTTCCACCTAGTGGTGAAACACAGTAAATGCAACTACATTTTAATAATATAACAACATAATATACTATAATATAATATAATATAATTAATATAATACAATACAATAATACATCACAGCTAGTTATTATATGTATGAGATTACATTTTTCCCCTCACAAATACCCTGCATTGCAGGCCTATATATAGTCTCCTGTCAGGCAGTATAAATATATTTATATTTATTTATTAATTCGTATATTTTTGTTACATTCAGATACACGCTTTTCAGTGTCTGTGAATTATTTTGGGGCAATAATAATCACCTCTGCGTGCTTTTAGGCCAACTGAAGATTTCCTTCATGTGGCTGGGGATTTTGAACCACTAGATGGCAGTAAAGGATGAAATAATGGATATTATGTTGTTTTGAAATTGAATCATGCGTAATTTCAGCATTATAATTTGTTAAAAATCGGTTTAATTCTCGTAATGCAACTGCTTATGAATAACTAATAATAAACAATCAAAACAGTGATCATATCAGACAGACCAAATTAATTAATTATTTTTGTTCCTAAAACATTGCTATTGAGGTGCATCAGGCGCTGGTTTATTTATCGCATAATATAACTGTTAAAACGTCCTTTGTTTTGAATGTATTATATAAAATGTTTGTCCATCGTCAGCATATATACGGTCAACTTTCGTTGAGTGAAGAAGAAAAGAACCAATAAAATCGCAGATAAAGTTTCTAAGTACCGCCTTCTTATGGCGACGCTACTACTGAGCAACCAATAGCAGCCCACTGGAGGAGGGGCTAAACAGCTCTGACAAGCACCCTTGAGAAGGGTAAACAGCTCTTACCTCATGGACGCAGATCCAGCGCGAAAAGAGAGCTGGACAGTGAACACAGCCACATATTTACCAATTCTGGGGGTAAGTACCAATAAAGCTAATTTCTTAGGATGAAGAAACTTATATTATTGCATTCAAGTAATTGATTGATTATCTGGAATTTAAAGAGCTCGGATTGTTTTTAAGTAACGTGTACTTTAGATCGCTGGCTAACAGACGTGCAGTACACACGTGTCGTCTGTTGCATGTTTTGATCTGGATGCGAATAGTATTGTATACTTCTATAATATTTCTTTGCGTAGATTGGTGAGGTTACACGTGCATTGTGCATGTGTTTTGATTCTGTACACGTGTTCATGGGAACATTATGTAGTAGCATTTAAAATATTCCTTTAACCATATACCTTCTGCATACAGTAATATTGTATAATGTATTCATTAAGCTGTTTATTGGTATGCAAAAC
This sequence comes from Onychostoma macrolepis, assembly GCF_012432095.1. Lineage (NCBI taxonomy): Eukaryota > Metazoa > Chordata > Actinopteri > Cypriniformes > Cyprinidae > Onychostoma > Onychostoma macrolepis. The sequence goes on from NC_081174.1 coordinate 24,012,389, forward strand.
TCTGTCAAAGCACAAGGCCTGTTTACACTACATATTTTCCCTTCCTCTTTAATTCTTTAGGATTGCAGGTGATATTTTGTGCCAGAAATCTTGCAAAACTGTAAACGTTATTGGCACAAACAAGTTGAGATATGGCATGGATGTTTTTTTCTAATCAGTATTTTATCTTGTTTTCCATGAAAGATATCTAAACTTTTAATTGAGAAGTAAGATAATACATCTTGAATTAAGTGTACTTTTCTTACCCTATTTACAAAAAAAATTTGCCAATGAAGTAGTAAACGATAAGTGTAATTGATAATATATTTCCTGAGAAGTTAAAAAATGTCATTCACTATGCTTCTCAAGTACATTTGTCTAATTTTAAGAATGTTTAGATCATTTTTAAAGGAAAACAAAACCACTGACTAAATAAAATAAATGATTTTTTGCAGGCTGTCCTGTGCAGTAAAGTTAAAGCAAGCTCAGAGATGTGTTAATGTGTTAACTAAACGAAATAAAGGCAGCTGTTGTGGCGATCACCTCTTTGCGAAACCCGTAAGCCTTAAGCCAAATCTTTGTTTATAATCTTTTTTTGCAGAGCTGCTTGGATGCTAAACGTCAGTACCGTCCTAGACTTTAACTTAAATCACCTGACTGAAGGGCACAATTAATGTAGCTTGTTTTGATTTTGCTTTAGCCTATTACTTCACTGCAAATGCAACTAATGCATCAGGCATTCAAATCATAAAAAGAATATGGAAATAAGGGCCTTATTTATGTTTATTTCATTTAGAATGTAATTAAAACCTATATGAATGCAGAGTTATAATATGCTTAATTAGTGGATTTTAGCATATGTTCTTGTATTATTATATTTGAGTTGGTGTTTATATATCTGATGAATTCACACATTAATGTATGATTATCAGTCATGATTGTGTCAACATTCCTGTTAGCATATTATTAACTAGGAACCATGTGCCACAGTGTTTAGTTCAGTTACTCACAACCTGACTACAACCATACAAACAGAAAGAAAATGGGTGTTTCCCCTAACTAACTGTGTGATTGGCTGTGATTTGCATGTATTGTTTAGGTTCACTTATACTAGCATCTCAAGGCATATTTCAACCTGTTATCACTCATGTTCCACTTCTATATGACATAACAGCTGCGATCGCCTTGCAATAGAAGAGGGAGTCCTAAAATGGCTGACATTTGTTGCTTGTTTCATGGTTATCTGTCTTGACACCTCAGTGTGTGATGTATTAAGAGGCCTGTCCTGTTTTGGGGAGGAGCAGCCATTGTTTTGGCTGTGAAGGAAATGAGAAGGTGTTGGCAGTTGAAAGATATGAGATGGACTAAGATTGTCTGACACTTTCTTTGTAGAACTTCATGTGTTGTCTTTAATATCATACATAGCCATTTCACTGATTTGAGGCATCATGGGTGTAATAAATTCTTTGCAAAAGTTTTGTTTAATGTGTGCTTTGTTTTAAATTAAACACACAAGCATTGATTTTTATCAGACATTGTTTTGGAAACCAGTGGTTATAGAAGTCATGTTGTTTAGTCATATTTTGCATATTGCAACAGTGTACTGCGATTTGGATATGTCCAAATCATGCCTCTAAAGTGTTATGATTCTGGAATATTCCTATATCTCACTGACCCCCCAACCCCACCCCCCCCTCCCCATAGTGTTCCTGAAAATACACACATAGAGGCCTGCAGCTCTGATGAATTGACCTCTGTGAGCCTTTCCAGTAAGTTAAAAGGCTGAAACTTGAGTATGTTCATTCCAGAGCCCTCTGATGCTTTATCAAATTCATTCGGCTAAGCTAAAAATAATTTACTGAATGTGACGAACATAAATAAAAACAAAAGTCAACTGTTGCATTTATTTGGCATCATTAAATCAAGATTTACAGGTTGTATAAGACACACAAGTTATTTACAGCATTTATGTAAATATATACTTGCAGGGTTTTTTTTTTCTTTTCAAGAATTTGATACTTTTATTCAGCAAGGCTGACAGTAAACGTATTGATGATAATGTTACAAAATATTTCTGTTTGAAATAAATGCAGTTCTTTTCAAGTTTGCTACTACATAAAGAAATAATATTTTGAAATATTAAAATATAAAATGTATTTAAATATTTATTTAAATATGTAAGCAATTTAAATACTTATTTTAAATTATTATAATATTTTACAATACTACTGTTTTTACTGTATTTTTAATCAAATAAATCTTTGAGCATGACACACTACTTTCAAAAATAACTCCCTTTTTTGAATGGGATTGTAGTTTGACCTGCATTGAATGTAAGTGTATGTTTAATTGCTTTAAATGTGTTGCAATTGTGCCACACAATTTGGCAACGTGTTCCTTTGTTAACCAACAGAGCGTTTAGTGTTTGCAATAAGCATTGTCGGTTTGACCTGCTAAATGTCTTGGTTGCAAATATGCAGATACGTCCAGGCATGTGCGGCCTCTCTCAGGTGTAAGAGTACTGAATGCTGGTGTATTGCCAAACCACACCTAGTTTACTAGATTAAGGTGCAAAACATGGGCTTACACATATTTGAACATTGAAAGTGTGTTAACAATCGTTTATTTACACCCAGGGCTAACATCAGTGAACGTGAAATTCGTCATTCTTTCCTATCAAAATGCTTGCTACGGATGTGAAAACGCAGAAAATGGATCCTGATCTGAATTTTTTTTTAATGTAAATGTGATTGGCACAATGTGAGGAAATTTCGGATGAGTTCGGACTCAGTGTGCAAAGATCTTTAGTGTGGTACTTCGAGAGCCGTCTCTTTATTGAATTTATCCACGTGCTAGTAGTGTTAAGAACCTGAAATCATGTATATTGTGGATATGAGTACTTCCTTGTTTTCTAATGTTATGGAACGTTGAATTTTGACCTGTTTTCATTCCTGCCAAGTTGCTCAAGGTCTTTTTGAGGGCTTTTTCCTTGTAGGCAAACCTTTACCTCAGGAAAGAGGCCAAGTTTAAAGCTCTTTATTTACAGGAGAGTCAAGCTCTCATCCAACCCCTCCCCTCGGTTAAGCTTATTTGTGTCTGCGCTCCGAAGCCTCAGAGTTTACTGGGACAAAACCTCTTGCGTTTTCCGCCTTGCTCTGAAAGTGAAGAGCATTTAATAGTGGGGAGCTGACAGAATACAAAATGACTCATTCATCACAAAGTTTTACAAGGGCGCTCAGACTGAATCACAAGTTCATAGCTCTTCGTATGTTTCTTGTGATTGACTCAGTGTCTGCAGCCACTTTGTAAGAAAGTTAGTCATTGGCTAAAGGCTTTGACACTTGTCTCATCGTGAAAACGTTTAACCTTTGATAGAGCTGCCAAGAACTGTGATAACAGCTGTTTTGTTGATGGCTGATGACACTCTGGTGTTGATTTAAAGAGACGGCATGAGTCGTTATTAAATATATAAACATGTACAATGCATTATTATTCATGTTTTATCCATGTTTTTGCTTGCTTATTACACTCCACACTACATTGCTTTGGTGGCTCTGCACTAACAAAAAATATACATTTGTGCTGCTTAATATATTTTTTGCTGAATACACAAAGTTCAAAAGAAGACAAATGTCTTTACTGTCATTTAAAAAATAATTTCTGAATAAAAGTATTAATTTCTTTCCAAAACAAATTTACTGACTCTAACTTTTGAACAGTGATGTATATTAAATATAACCACTATTTACTGGAAATACACTGTGGTAAAACAATGTTTTGTTTTATGCCAGCACCATGTATATTATGACTATATAAACATCACTATAATGTTCATTTTTGTTAATCATTCAGTAACATGGCTATAATACTTTTGTTTTTCTTTTGTTCTTACAATTTATACGGTATGTATGGTAGACTTCAACTGTCATTGTTTTCTTGAAACATGTACTATAGTAGTACCATAATATTCTTCAACTGATTATGCCACAGTAACAAATGTTATATGTGTGAGTTTATTTGTTATTCTTTTTTTTCCATTTTGAACTCCATAAAATTAGTGTGACTGTTTTCTACCATCCTTGTTAGCTTGAAAACGGTTGAGGCTATTGAATCACTTCCTTTTCTCCTGCATAGTAGGTGTAAAGAGGAACCAACATGGCAGGCGACATGTTGTTGCTGATGAGAGGCCTAGCCAAGCTCAGCCAGGCCGTGATCGAGTCTCAGGCCAGCTCTCTGCGCGGTAGTGGCTTCCAAGCTGTGAGCCAGAGCATGCAAATGACGGCTGAACAGGGCATGAGCGTGGCCATGCAGAAGATCCAGGTGGGTACCTCTAGAAATGGTATTAGTTTCCATTATAAAATGGATAGTTCTGGCTATAAATTCATTTATATTGAATGAGAAATGTTTGATGATGTTGTAAAATAGTCAGTGTACCTGTGACAATGCGTCAGTTAAATTCTGTAGTAATGAGACAGGTTGCTACAAAGTATTGCTGTAAACAGTCTGCAAATTGATTTGAATAATAATAATAATTATAGCAATATAAATTAGATTTTTTTTAAAATAATTGTATTTGGCAAGAATGCATTATGTTATGACAATGTTACTAAAAATAAATAAAATGCCCTTCTTTTGAACTTTATTCATTAAAGAAGCTTAAAAAAACAAAAAAACACCACAGTTTTCCCAAAACTATTAAACGGCACAGCTGTTTTCAACATAACAAGAAGAAATGTTTCTTGAGCATTCATTTAGAATGATTTTTGAAGGATCGTGTGACACTTACGCCTGGAATAATTGCTGCTGAAAATTCACTGGAATAAATCATTTTAAAATATATTAAAATTGTTATTTCAAATTGTTGTAACATTTCACAATATTACAGTTTTTACTTCATTTTTGATCAAATAAATACAGCCTTGGTGAGCATAACAGACTTTTTAAAAATATTTTTTAAATCTTACTGACCCTGAAGTTTTAAATGGTAACACATACAATTATAACAATATTAATTATTGCCATGTCTTAATTATTTCCTTGAAAATAGCCTAAGATGCTGTCATGGCATTAAATAAAAATATACTACTACTACTAATTATTTCTTTGCCTTTTATTATTATATTATTACATATTGAACATTAGTAGTCTTTATTGTGTTGCTTTTAGGAAACACCATAAGCAGCAATAAGTGACCCAAAAGCGGTTTTATTTTGTTTTTACCAAGGCCTTTCGTGACTCATTGCTTAGATGTATTACGTTTACATGGATCTGTTATTCCCTAATTAATCACCAGTATGGTTTTGTCTAATCCAGCGTGCATAATAATGGTGTTGGGTTACACCTCTGTTGTTTTTCTCCACAACACATCTAAGGTATAATAACTCTAACAATACGATTATGCAAATGAAATTTACCTGGAGATTGGATTACTGCCTTCAGAGCACATGAGCACGTTGTGTGCTGCCAAGCTATTTGTGCTATCAAAGCCTCTTGGACTGATTGTGCATTTCAAAGTGTTTTGAAATTTCCTTATCAGACATCAGAAATGCATACCTCATCGCTTATTACACTGTAAAAAGTGATGTCAACTTAAAAAAACTGAGGAAACCTGTTGCCTTAAAATTATTACGTAAATAATAATTTAAAAAACAAAGTTAAGTGAACTTGTCAATTCACTTAACTTATTTTTTTTTAAATTATCATTGAGGAAAAATTTAGGAAACCCGTTGCTTTAAAATTAAGTTAAGTCAACTTATCACTTTTTACAGTGTATGAAATGCATTACATTGTGTCTAACAGCGCCTTTTAGCCATGCCTGTATTTACAATATAGCATTTAATATATAATTCATTTATTTCAGATGTGAAAGTATATGAAAGAACTAAAAGATGTTCTTTTTTTCTTTTTTAGGAGTTCACAGGCGGTCAGCAGAGTGTTTCTGATTTCAACGCAGACATGGACTCCAAGTATGACTTCACAGCTTCAGAGGAGAACTTTGAGAGCACTGCACAGGGAGGTTTGGACAGTGATTCAGTTTTCAGGGACGCTAACACAGGTGCTGCGCACACATACAGCCAGGCCTCAGGAAAATCAAAGCTGTTCGACGGTTACAAGGACCCTACAAGCCAGTTTACTGGACAAACGCGGTCCTATCACCAGGACCACTCTTCTGTGGGAGGCATCACAGCTGAAGACATAGAAAAAGCCAGGGAGGCGAAGCGAAACGGCTCCAAACCACATAAACAAATGGTACAGGCGACCTTTTCCAATCCTTCATCACTCATGAGTAACTAGACATTTGTTCCACCTATATATGTCATGCATTACAGAGGATATTAATAGAGGCAATGCAACTTGCTTGTTACCCCTAAAGGTAGTAGTTAATTGATTTTTTACCCTAGTGAAAAAAAAATAGTAACTTGTATTTGAAATACATTTATTTTGTGCTACGTATACTATAAATACATTAACATATGTATGTGCTTAATAAAAATACCCTGCACCTATGCTTAAATTATAAAAAATTTGAATAACCAATTTTGTGCTTGATGCATTTTAATTGTGCAGAAGTAGTGTTGAGGTCCAACTAAATATATTCTTAAGTATATTTGACTGTGCTAAAGTGGGACTATTGCAAGTATACTTCAGGTACACTTTAAATAGCTTGCATTTATTGACTAATATTATACAGAATTCATATAATACTTATTAATAGTGATATTAAAACACATTTTAGGCATAATATTGAGAAATGTGCATTGTGCAATACAGGAAAAACTCCAAATAAAGTTTAATTATAATTTTATATTAGTAACTTTTAAGTGATGT